>NC_058342.1:11063139-11726139 GCF_905475395.1 Chrysoperla carnea
ATTTAACATCAGCTGATAATTCTTGTATGACACAAATATGGTTTGTCGATAATACAGAAATCTGTAAGTGCATACTGTAATAGAGAATGAACTGAAATTTCATACGCTTATGGCACAAGTTATGTTTGTTTATGGAGATTAATTAAGTTTTATAAAATGTGATAATGCATAATTATATTTGGAAACACAAAATTCGATGGAAGATTTTGTATATTTCTTTTTTTCTTCTTTTTCACAATAAACAACTTTATGACGATACCACGTATATGAATTCATAATTGGATGTTGGCGTCAATTTTTATGCAATCGATATAACATTGCTTATAACTGTTTTGCCTGAGCATTAAAAACATTTTGAATGTTTAATTACTTATAGTTAAAACTTGACATATGGTATGGAGATGGACACATTAATTTGTAATTAGCCTAGTGTATGATTTTCTAAGTGCTATTAACAGGTGTACTCTGGAATTTTATTTGCATCAGCAATATATATGAAGAGCGAATTGGCATGAAAATGGTTTAATGTAGTGGTGCGAATTAACTCCTAATCTAAATTTTAAATATAACAATAAATGATCATTTTACTAGTACGATAATTTAAGTTTTTCTTGTTAAGTAAGTTTGTATATGGCAAAGTAGGAATTCAACACATTCTGTAATTTTAAAACAAAATTTTTTTTGAATTTTATACTTAAAATTGTAAGTCAGTTTTGCTGAAGACATACCTGTAAAAATAATTTTCTTCTTTTTTCAAAGTAATTTGTTTTCGTCAATTGACATAATATTTTCTTTTTTGACCCTCTAAAAAAATGTCAGAGGTGTAATTTATTTTTTTCTTTGTCTTTGTAAATGTTAATAATATCGTTTTCATGTTGTATTTTTTCTTTGCAAGTATGGTTAAAAATTAAAATAATTTATTAAGAAAATTTTTACAAAAATAGTTAAAAAATTAAAAATAATTTATTGAGAAAATTTTTACATATATAGTTGAAAAATAAAATAATTTATTAAGAAAATTTTTACAAATATAGTTAAAAAATTAAAATAATTTATTAAGAAAATTTTTACATATGTAGTTAAAAATTTAAATAATTTATTAAGAAAATTTTTACATATATAGTTAAAAATTAAAATAATTTACTAAGAAAATTTTTACATATATAGTTAAAAATTAAAATAATTTATTAAGAAAATTTTGTTAAAAATTAAAATAATTTATTAAGAAAATTTTTACATGTATAGTTAAGAATTAAAATAGTTTATTAAGAAAATTTTTACATATATAGTTAAAAATTAAAATAATTTATTAAGAAAATTTTTACATATATAGTTAAAATTTAAAATAATTTATTAAAAAAAGTTTTACATATATAGTTAAAGGTTAAAATAATTTATTAAGAAATTTCTTTACAAGTATAATTAAATGTTAGAAATAATTTATTAAGAAAATTTTTACATATATAGTTAAAAATTAAAATAATTTATTAAGAAAATTTTTACATATATAGTTAAAAGTTAAAATAATTTATTAAGAAAATTTTTACATATATAGTTAAAAGTTAAAAATAATTTATTAAGAAAATTCTTACATATATAGTTAAAGATTAAAATAATTTATTAAGAAATTTCTTTACAAGTATAATTAAAAGTTAGAAATAATTTATTAAGAAAATTTTTACATAGTTAAAAATTAAAATAATTTATTAAGAAATTTCTTTACAAGTATAATTAAAAGTTAGAAATAATTTATTTAGAAAATTTCTACAAATATAGTTAAAAGTTAAAGTAATTATTATGGAAATTTTTGCAAGTATGGTTAAAAGTTAAAATAATTTATTAAGAAAATTTTTATAAGTATAGTTAAAAGTTGCAATATTTTATTAAGAAATTTTGATAAGATAGTTGAAAGTTAGTAATGTTTTTTTTAAAGCTTAAAAATTCTTTATGGAATGTTAGAAATTTTTCTTAAATTTGTGATTTGAATAAATCAACTGGTGATTTAAATTATATTATAGATTCTAATTGAAATTGTCTATGATTATATTAATCATTAATATAATTTTCTTTTCTTCTTTCTTAAATTTATAGTTTATACTTAATAAAACAAAATGTCAAAATGGATGCATATCGTTGGAATGATTAATTTGGGGTGGATTTCTTGCTTTCTTTAAACTTGGGGTGGTTGCTTTAAAAATTTGGGATCTCGTACTGAACTGATTAAAAATAAAATAGTAACAATAATGGATCTTAGATTCTGTATAACCTTTAAGTTTTTGCACGTGGCGTATTCTAAAAAGTATGTGAGCGAGCTGAGGTATTTTTATAAAAACAAAATGATCTGGTATGTTTTGATTTAATCTAATTATTGGGTTTTGGGGTTTACAGTTTTTAAAGGTTTTAATTTTACTTTATTATGCATCCTTTTTCTTAACATTTAATATAAATTTATTTAATTTTTCTAGATTAAAGTTGATTTAGAATTTGTAAATTGTTATTCAGTAAAACACAGTGTTGAATTTGTATACTTTTTAAATACTTTGTAACTGATTATGGTTTACATAAAACATTTTTGAAATTTATAATTATCTTATGATATTATATTTAACTCTTTCCTTTCTTGGGAATTTTTGTTTTGTAGATGTGAGGTTTAAATCCACAAGCTAATATTTCGGTAAGCAAAGTATGAAGCCTTTGCTTTTTGGCACTAAACATTCCTTCCAGTTACGATCCATTATTCTCTGGACCTGTCGGTTTTGAACATCAGGGTGGCTTTAAAAAGAACAATTATCCCCAAAAACTGTATGGGTGGGCCTAGCACATTCCTTAACTCTGAATCCTTTAAGGATTATTCCCTTAATTAATGAATATTCAATTCATTAATTATTTATTCCCGTAAATAATGAATATTATATTCATTATTTACTTCATCCTCTTTTCTATAACCCCCATTTAGGGTTAAAATTAATTTTTTGCTTCAATGCTATATGTCACAAAAAACCCTAGTTGAACCAAATACCCGAATTTTCCACAAACTACCTGTAGACAAAGAATCCGGAGATATTTTCACATCAGAAAACACTTAAACAACGCGTTAATAATACCCGAAGGTTTATACACAGCTAATAACTGGCACGCTATATTACCTGTTGATAACAGTTCAAATATTCAACAAACTATTTTTTGTTGATCAACCATTGAAGGTTGAACCATTAGAAAATTATGTTGAATTTAATGTGCAAAAAGGTAATATCGAATCAATACAAGCTGATCAAAATATTACTAATTTAATTCGAACCGATCACTAGAACGAGGAAGAAAAATCGTTACTTTTAAAACTATGTACGGAATACGACGATTTATTTTTCAAAGAAGGCCAACACTTGACTTTCACAATCGAAATGAAACATAAAATTCATACAAAAAGCGACCTGAATACCTGTGTACAGTAAAAACTACAGATATCCTTACATTCACAAACAAGAAGTACAAGACCAAATATCAAAAATGTTAGAACAGGGTAAAATTAGGCCGAGGTTTCCGCTTGGAATTCGCCAATTTGGATTGTCCCCAAAAAACTGGACCAGTCAAAAAAGCAAAAATGGCGATTAGTGATAGACTATCGCAAACTAAAGGAACAAACTATAGACGATAAATATCATTTACCTAACTACTTTTCATCCCTTGACTTGGCTTCAGGCTTTCACCAACTAGAAGTCGACCCTAAAGATATTCAAAAAACAGCATTCAGTGTAGATAACGGGCATCACGAATACGTTCGTATGCCGTTTGGGCTTAAGAACGCTCCAAGTACGTTTCAACGTGTCATGGATAACGTTCTAAGGGATCTCATAGGAAAGGACTGTTTAGTATATATAGATGATATAGTTGTATACAGTGTATCTCTTCAAGAACATGTCGAAAAATTAACTAGAGTTTTCGAAAAACTAAGACAAGCGAACCAAAAATTACAATTGGACAAATCCCGTTTTATGGCTAAAGAAATTGAATTTTTAGGGCACATAGTATCTAGTGACGGCATCAAGCCAAACCCAAATAAAATTTCGGCAATGAAAAACTATCCATTGCCAAAAACAACTAAAGAAATAAAAGGATTTCTAGGACTTATAGGATACTACCGAAAATTTATACATAATTTAGCAAAAATTACAAAACCACTAACAGCAAAATTAAAAAAAGGTGCAATAATAGATTTTCAACCGGATTACATTCAAGCGTTTGAAAAATGCAAACAACTTTTAATCAATGATCCAATATTGCAATACCCCGATTTTTCAAAAAAATTTAATTTAACAACAGATGCCAGTAACTATGCTATTGGTGCTGTACTTTCTCAAGGACCTATGGGTAATGATAAGCCTGTTTGTTACGCTTCTCGTATCTTAAACAAAACTGAACAAAACTATAGTACTACTGAGAAAGAATTTTTGGCAATTGTCTGGGCCATGCAATTTTTAGACCTTATTTACGCGGATCCAAATTTAATTTGTAAATAGATCACCTTACAAAATATTTATAAAATGAAAAATACCAACAATAAATTAATGAGAATGATAGATATTATAGACGGATATGAATTATCGCCGATTTACATTAAAGGTAGACCAAATGTTGTTGCTGATGCACTTTCACGCATCCCGGAAATTCATGTTACTGAAAACAGTAGTAATAGCTCAAATGAAACTCAACACAGTGTTGAGGAAGATAATTTGAATCTAATTCCCATTTCCAAAAAATCACTGAACGAATTTACAGAACAAGTTATTTTCAAAATCGCTAATAAAATTGATACACCAAAACCAATTTTAAAAGTACTATTCAAAACTAAACATAGACAAATATTCTTGCAAAAACTTTACTAAGCAAAATTTAATAAATATACTAAAGGAATATTTTTCGCCAAGGAAAACAATAGGTGTATATTGTAGCGATGAAATATTAAACCTTATCGAAGACATATATACGGAATTCTTTAATAATAAATTAAAATTAATTAGATGTAAAACTCTTTTGGACGATATCGAAAACGAGGACATACAAGACCACTTAATCAAAAATCAACATGACAATAATATCCACTGAGGTATAAATGAAGTTAAATTTAGAAATGAAACGTAATAGCTATTTCCCACATTTAAAAGAAATTTTTCATATCCAAAATCAAAATATAATCACCATAATTGATTAACCGACTTGAAGGGACTTCTAGTGAAGTGTCAAAGTGAGCTCATAAATTTTTTGTTTTAAAATAAAATATCTAATGAATTTTGAATAATCAATTAATAAATTTCGAATACATAATTCAATAATATAAAGTTCGTGTATTAATTAACTGTTAGTTTGTGTTAATTTTATGTTGTGAGGTTTTAAGAAAGGAAAAAAAAATTTTGGATTTTTTGGTTAGAATACAAAAAAAAAAAAAAAAATTGTGTGCTGTGAACTTTTTATTTCTTCTCATTTAATTTAATCTCAAGTGTTTCTTATTCAGTTGTGTGTGATGTTCCGATAGTTTTGATATAAAAGCAACCCTTAATATATGGAAAATAGATTTGATTAATCATAAATATTCATGTGTTTTTGTGTGATTTTGTTGTGATATCCCGGTGTGAGTCTAGTTTGCATAACAAAATCTGTAATTGTGAATCATTGATATAGAGAGATAGTAGCGCAATCGGTTTAGGCGCTGATTATAAATACATTAATTTGAGATTTGGAAGAACCTACACTGGTTCAAATCTCGGTATAGCCATATCTCCATATAACAAATATATAAACTTTTTTTTTTTTTTTTCTTTTTTCTGCTGCCATCATTTTTAAAGTGAAAAAGAATCATAATAACAATTTATTAAATTCATAAATAAATTATTAATCTTTAATTTTAATTTATAAACGATAAATAAAAATTTTTTATTTGAATTTTACTTTTTATAATTAATAAAAATAAATTAAAATAAAAATGTCGAACGCCGAGATATTGGAGGCCATACTGTCCATAAAGAGCGATATCAATAACATTAAAACCGATATTAATAATATTAATGAAAATATAGCTAAAAAAATGGACGAAATAACACAAAAACAAAATAATCTATCAAATAAAGTGGAGGACTTAGAGCAACGTTTAGAAGCAATTGAAAACACTGTTAGAAGAAATAATATAATTATACATGGAATTGAAGAAAATCATGAAACTGCCCAAATGCTCGAAGAAAGAGTTGTAAGAGTGCTTCAGGAAAATTTAAAAGTAGAGTGTTCAGTTAAAGATATTGATTTTGCTTTTAGAATCGGAGCAAAAAATAATAAAAGGCCTATATTAGTAGGTTTAATCTCTGGGCGAATAAAAAGGGGTATTTGGGAAAATAAGAAACAACTAAAAGGAACAGACATATTTATATCAGAAGATCTGCCCTTAAAAATCCGGGATGAGAGGAAAAAATTAATACCGGCAATGTTAAAATTTAGAACCCAAGGTCATCATGCAATTTTGAAGCGTAACAAACTTTTCGTGGATGGCAAACTTGTTGAAAGCGTAGGGGTTAATAAAACTAATAAGAGCTCTGACAATAACAAAAAAAGAAGTCATTCAGATGAAATCATTAATGTAAACGAAGTTGACAACCAAAAAAAAAACAATCTTTCGAAATCCTTAAACCAGCTGTTGAAAAAGTAAATTTGAAACCGTCAACTTTAGACCACTTCTTAAGACCAAGAGCCAATTCTATGGACACAGGTTCAGGAACTTTAGTGACTCAACGATCAAAAAACGGAATATAATAGCCAATGGAGAAAGGATGAACGTAACTGATGACGAAAATTTAAGGCATGAAAACGGTATCGATTTAACGGAAACGGGAGAGGAATTAAAATTTGTTTTCTGGAATATTGAAGGTTTGAGAAATAAAATTGGGATTTATGATCTGAAAATGTATTTAAAACAATTTGATATTTTGGGTCTGACGGAGACATGGACAGAAGAAAACGCAAAATACGAAATAGAGGGATTTCAGTGTATTTTAAAAAGTGAGGTTAGAGAGGCAAGAAAAGGAAGAAATCCTGGTGGCATAGCAATCTTTTACAAGAACTATTTAAAAAAAATACATACAAAAAATTGAAAGCAGTTTAAAAGAGGTACTATGGATTGTTTTAAAGAAAGGAAAGTTGAATTTATTAATTGGCACTGTATATTTACAACCCGAACAATCCACTTTTACGAACCCTAACTTCTTCAATAAGCTTAGCGAAGAGATGTGTCGTTTAACCGAGAAATATCCAAATTCAGATGTAATTATGGGAGGTGACTGGAATGCAAGGATGGGGAGGAATCAGGATACTATTTTGTTTGGAATCGACAAAAATGATCATATTAGTTTTAAATTGGACAACATTCCACAAAGGCGTAGCAAAGATACTATTACAAATAAGTATGGAGAGAAACTTCTTGAGTTCATCAAAGGGCAGGATGTGGTAGTGTTAAATGGTAGGGCTAAAAGTGATAATAAAGGTGAATTTACATTTGTATCACAAAACGGTGCAAGTGTGGTAGACTACTGTGTCGTGTCTAATAGTCTGTGGGGTAGTGTAGACATGAGGGTAGGGGATATATCCGAGTTCCAGCATTTTCCACTAGAACTTAAGATGAAAAATGTATTCGAAAAATGTATAAAAAATTCTCCAAAAGGTATGCCGCTAAAAATATTTAAATGGGATAAGAATAGAGCCGATACCTTTGTAAATGAGATGAATACTTTAGAAACAGATTTATATCTTAGAGGAATGAAAGGAAGGTTGGAAGCTGGAAACATTAATAATGCAATAAATATCATGCAGAAATGGTTGGAATATTTGGGATCCGAAATGGAGATTACTGAGAAGAAAAGGAAAGCTGCTATTAGTAAAGGCCGACCGGTTTGGTTCGATTGTGAATGTAAGAATAAAAAAAATTGAAATGAAGCAAAAGTTGAGAGACATGAGAAGAAATCGGGAACAGATATTTGTAGATGCTTATTTATCGAGTAGGAAGGAATATAAAAAACTTTGTAATACAAAGAAGGCAGATAATGATTATTGTTTATAGAAAAAGTAAACGAAGCAGTGAATGAAAGAAATGACAAAAGGATATGGGAATTAATAAGAACCAAGAAGAGAGTAATGGATAATAACGACATAGATCCGGACGCTTGGGTTAAGCATTATCAAAATCTCTATGGCGAAGAGCAAGAAGGTTTCATGGACGTAAGTGATGTAGCAGTGAATGAAAGTAATGTAATCCTCGATCGTGAAATAAGCGTATCTGATGTGATGCTTGTCTTGAGCATACTTAAGAAAGGAAAGGCGGGGAAAGGACTAGATGGAATTATAAATGAATTTGTGAGCGCAGCAGCAAAATATTCATTTGTTTTCATAGAATTCTTGACAAATTTATTTAATCAATTGCAGACAAATAAAATATTTCCTCAAAAGTGGGTTACTGGTGTAATCTGCAATATATATAAAGGAAAAGGAGAAATACATAACCCTGATAATTACAGAGGTATAACCTTAACACCTAGTTTAAGTAAAATTTATACAAAAATTCTATCGATAAGAATAAAGGAATGGGCTGAAAACGAAAACATCATTAGTAAATTCCAAGCTGGTTTCAGAGGTGGGTTTGAGGCTATGGATAATTTACTTGTCATCAAAACACTGATCAATAAAACACTAAAGACTGAAAGAAATAAGCTATATTGCGCCTTCATTGATTTCGAAAAAGCGTTTGATAAAATTGACAGAAACATTTTATGGAACAAGCTATCAAAACTAAAAATGTCAACGCATATGATAAGCATATTGAAATCAATTTATAAGGAAACTACATGTTGTGTGCGCATAGATAGATTTTTTGCTACAGAAACCTTTAAAACATATAAAGGTCTCCGGCAAGGATGTGAGCTTTCTGCCATCTTATTTATTCTGTTTATAAACGATTTACCAGATTGCCTTGACAACTTTGAAACCTTTTCTCCATGCATAAAAGGCCAAGAAGTGAAGATATTGCTGTATGCCGATGATGTAGCTTTATTCTCACAATCTATTGGGGGAATGAAGAGGTCCTTAGCAGCAATAGAAAACTACTGCGTTACTTGGGAAATGACCATCAACGTAAAAAAAACAAAAGTGCTTAGAGTTTGTCAGGGAAGGAAGTATAATCGGAACGTAGTTTTTAGGATCAATGGCAATTTAATAGAGAATGTCTCAAGCTTTCAATATTTAGGAGTAATGATAGCATACAATGGCAGTTGGAAATTACACCAAAACGAGATGATAACAAAAGCCAGTAGAGCACTTATGATTTTAAGAAAGTTTATATACAAATATGAACAGTTTCCAGTAAGCTTGATATTAAAAATGTTCAACTCTATTATCACACCGATCCTGACATATGGAAGAGAGGTTTGGGAAATTGAAGGTTGTTCAAAAGAGTTGGTTTCTTTTACCTACAACTTCTACAAAGAGCTTCTCGGAGTATCTAAATCAACCCCTAATTGCGCAATAGATTTAGAATTAGGTGTAATGCCCATTGAAGGATTTGTGCTGCAACAGCAATCAACTTTTACTTTAGAGTAGCATTTTCAAATAAAGCATTACAAAAAAGTTGCATGCAGGGGGAATGGGACAGCATAATTAAGGCTAAACTTTGTGAACTGGGCCTTAATTTAAATGAAATGCAAGAAGGGAGCTACAAAAGAGTTCAAAAATTAATTAAAAGTAAAGTAAGAGATTTATGCCTAGTGAGCACCTAAGCAGAAGCCAAAACAAAAAATTCTTTGGAATTTTTCATGATGTTAAACCATTATGATAGAGGCGCAATGTACATCGACATAGCAAATAGAAGCGAAAGAAGAATGCTCGCAAACTTCAGAATGTATATAGGTTCGGTTGGGAAAACAGAAGAATAAACACTAACGGAGAAAAAATTTGCGTTTTATGTGGATGGGGCATTGAATCCATAAGGCACATGATTGAGCACTGCCAAGGAACTGAGGGAAAAGAGAGGGAGGGAATCAGTCAAAGAGGATACGAAAATGCGATGGCTATGCTGGAGGTTAACAGTAAAGAGGATAAAGGGCGATATGCGATTACTTGGATTTAATCATCAAAAAGCGTAAAGCAAATTTATGAGCTAATCAAGGAGAAAAGTAGTAGTAAACACAGTATCTTTTTATTTTCTGTCTTTTTGTTAAATTTCTGTGCTATTGAAGCAATAATATGTTGTTATTTTGAATTTTGTAAAAGCACTTATGTTTATTATAATGTAAAGAGTGATAAGCCATTTATTGGCAAATCAAATAAAAAAAAAAAAAAATAATAATAGATAAATTTTCTAAATACGCTAACGCATTTATACTCTAGTCAAAAAATTCGATTGATGTAATTAGATCATTACGCAAATTTTTTAGTGTACACGGTATACCAAGAAAACTTGTATGTGACCCAGGTCTCGCATTCAGTTCAATGATATTTACTGATTTTTTAAAACAATTTAAAATTGAACTTCATTATACATCGACTGGTAACAGCATAGGTAATTCGCCCATAGAAAGATTTCACTCAACCCTTGCGGAACATTACCGAATTCTGTATGACCAAGATAAGACTAGAATACCACAAGACTTGCTAGACGAAAGCATACTTCATTACAATAATTCAATCCATTCCACAACAAAATTTAAACCATTTGAACTATTCACGGGTAGAACATACACTTTCGATAAAGATATTACACCCAATAATTACCATGAGTACCTCAAAACCTATAATAAACATCAAAAGGAACTATTTAAAAAACAAGAACAAAAAGAGGCACAATTAAAAGCAAAACGACTAGAAAAACTAAACGCTAACAGGACAGACCCACCGAACATTGAACCAAGTGAAAACGTATTCCGAAAAGGACTAAAATACAATAAATTAAACCCAAAATTTTGGAAATCTTTAGTAGATTACTCGTCCTCCTGCCGAAAACATACTCCCAGAGGATAGAAATAATAGACTTGACGAACACCCAAGGTATGATCCCAATGAAGCTGGGCCAAGCAACGCTCATTAAAGGCTATATTAAGCTAATACATATTGTAGATTTAGATGCATATAAGTTGACTATTAATAAAATTGAAAATTCATTAAAAATAGCAAATAACAATGATAACTTAGGTAGTATAAAAGAATTAAGTAATTTGAAATTTATTGAATTGTGCAATAAATTTAAAATGTTATATCCCCACAAAAGGACTAGACGAGGACTAGTTAACGGACTTGGATCATTCATCAAAGGCATTACAGGAAACACGGATGACACAGATGCTCAGACTATAAAAAATTTTATAGATAGTCAACATGAAACAATTAGTGCAAATTTAAAACTTAATAGTAAAATTATCACAAATAAAATTCAAGTAGAAGAAGAAAATTTCAAATACATGCAATACCTTTATCAAGTAAATTATAATATAGATAAGCTTACTAATCATTTAAATGGCATATTAGATTCAATAACACTAGCAAAATTACACGTTATTTCAAAACAAATTTTACACCCCTCCGAATTAGAATCCATTCATTCTATACTTCAAAATCAATCATTTCATCTTAAAAATACAGAACATATTCATGAATTATTAGAACTTGAAGCTTGTTATCTAAATAACAAAATTATATTCAATGTTAAAATACCTAAGTTTCACAATAGCTCCTTCGAATTCATCCATTCGATACTAACACATATTAATTCCACAAAACTCATAAATAACCCATATCCTTACATCCTATACAATAAACAGCAAATTTATTATCTGACTGAAAAATGTAAAAAAATTGAACAAAATTTTATCTGCAAAAAATTCCATAAATATGAAAATATCAACGAATCAATTTGTATTGGAAACATACTGAAAAGCGAAAAAGCTCATTGTGCTCTAACAGAATATACAAAAATACAAACCATATCACAACCAGAAGAAAATTACATATTACTAATAAATCTACTCAAAACCGATATTCTCACCACTTGTGGGTTCAAAAATAAAATAACCCAGTGAACATTACTACTGCACTACGTTAATTGTTCAATAACAATAAATGGGATCAAGTACACAAACAAAAGGAATCAATATTGGGACTCAATATATCTCGTCCCTGTAGCATTTTCCGCAATTAACGCAACAAAAATAATCCAGAAATAAGCCTAGAAAAATTATCTAATTACCACATAGAAAACTATCATGCTATCGACCTATTGCAAACAAAAGGACAACATAGAGACTACTTGCTGTTTAGTACCGTAACAATACTACTTTTAATCATCTTATATGGAATTGGAAAAATTTTCAAGAAGAAATTTCAACCAAAAGACACATTTGAAATCAACGATCCTACCACTGGTTCTGGAACTCCGACAACTGAGTCCAAATTCAAACTCAATTGGTCGTCGCCCATTTAACGACGGGGGAGTTACATCCTTTCATATATAAAGGATATACGTATAATTAATATATTTTTATTCATTATTTTATTATTATTATAAATCATTTTTATTTCAAATTATTTTCAATAAATGTTCAAATTCAAATATTCACTTTCACCAAAACGCTTAATAGTCATTTGTTAGTATGTTACAAATAAATTTGTTAATAAAATTAGGCACGAGGCAGGAGGTACAATGAATGACACAATTTTACAAGCTTATCAATAAAGTTTTCTTTAAAACCATTTTCAATTAATTTAATCAGAGTTGATTTGATCAAAACTTGGAACAGTTGACTTACTTGTAAAATTGTCTAATTCTTTAAATTTCAAATTGTAAATTTAATTCAATAAAATAAATAAAGTTTTTTTTAACTTCCCGCTAAGAAAATAGGGAAGTTATTGTTTTCACCCTGTTTTGCCAAAATCGAGTTTTCATCAGATCTCGACGTTTTAAGGTGTCAGGAAGCCCTGACTACTTCCGCGAGGGTGTCTGTATGGCTGTATGTATGTATGTGTGTGTGTGGATGTATGTAAACCTCTCATAACTTTTGAACGGTTGTGGTTTGAACTTTTGGTCCGATTTGATCTGATGGTGCCATTCGAAAGGGCTTGACCAAACTAAGTTTTAAGGCCTATTTGGACCAATTCGATCCGATAGATTTCGAGAAATCTCAAAAAAACTGAAAAAACAAAATTTAAGTGGTTTTTTTTGAATAACTTTTAAACGGCTGTATTGATCAATTCCAAAAACTAATCAGCTCTCAACATCAAAAAACCACGTCGATCATCACCAGTCCGGTCAAAATCGGTTGATTCGTTCGTGAGTTATTGTTGACGAAAGAAAACCCAAAAAAGTTTTTTCAGAATAACCTCAAAATTTTTTGTTCTATCAATTGAAACTTAAAGATTCTTCATAAAGCTTCGAAACTGCGTCGAATGTCACCAACCGCGTGAAAATCGGTTTATTCATTCTTAAGTTATCGCGATTTGAAAATTTAAAAAATAGTGTTTTATCAAACGCCTATGAAATTTTTGAGCTAGCAGCTCAAAAGCATCGAACATCTTCATTTTTGAGCTCAGAGAACTACCGATCGATTTCAAAAACTAATCAGCTCTCAACGTGTAAAATTTACATCAATCGCCACCAAGTCGGTCGTAATCGGTTTGTTTGTTCGTATTATATCGTTGTCGAAAAAAAGCGATAAAAATGATTTTTATAAAAATGATTTTTTTATCAATAATGCCATAAAAATTTTTTTAGAAAAATTAAAAATAATTAGTTATGCCGTAAGTTTACATACTTGAATGACAAATGACTGTTCACATATATTATACACATGAAAATGTGTGTATATATTTGTATATAATATTCTGTAAAATAAATTATATTAACTAAATTACTTATATTTATTATAAAGTTACACCAATTAGAATAATAATTATATAACATTTTTACAATTTATATTAAATACATTTGAAAATAACTTTTATTTCAACACAATTAAATAAATGTACGTAATTTTCAATTTTCCATAATTAATTATTACTTTGTTTCATATTTTAATAAAAACACCATAGTATATAACTTAATAAAAACCTTAATTGACATTTACGTTACTAAGGATATTATGAATTTAAAAGATCAAATAAAACAAGTTGATTTTTAATTATAAATACTTAATCTTTATTTAAAAGATTAGTTTAAAGAAAACGTCCTTAAGATCTTATTATACACACGAAGGACACATGTTTTCCAGATGTAGAAAATAAATAAAAACATGTGTCTAGACAGACAATACTTTGGATATTTACAACAATGAACAAAAAAATTTTATTCGCATATGTTGACCACTTATTGGTTTTAAAATCATATAAATTAGATTCCATTTTTGTATACCTATGAATAATTTCAACACGTTACATAATTTTTGAGTCGATTATATAATTATTAAGAAAGATAAATACATTATGAAGACTAAAAGACAATCGCGAAAAACAATGAATAATAAAAAAAGAAATTTTATAAGGCAAATATCTTATTGACCGAACCATTAAATGAACAGGAAACCAAAATACAAGAAAAGAAAGATAAAATTAAATGTGCAGTAGAAAACTTAAGATTCAATGATAATTATAAAATAATTGAACAAATCAAAAACAAACAAAGAATCACAAACTTAAGAGAAAACATATACTTTAAAAAAAAAAAGATAATGCACTGACTCAAAAAAACAAAGACAAAATTACTAAAAAGTGAAATTGTAACTTTCTCAAATCTCTTTTCAAATAAATGAAAATTTTAAAAAATATAAATAGAAATGAAAACTTACGAAGTGGTGAAGTGTACAAAATAAATGAATATTTTAAAAATACTAATAGAAATAAAAACTTACGAAGTGATGAAGTGTATAAAAAATATGAAAATTTTAAAAATACTATTAGAAATAAAAACTTACGAAATGATGAAGTGTATAAAAAAAATGAAAATTTAAAAAATATAAATAGAAATAAAAACTTACGAGGTGATGAAAAATATAAAGAAAATGAAAATGTAAAAAATATAAATAGAAATAAAAACTTACGAAGTGATGAAGTGTACAAAAAAAATGAAAATTTAAAAAATATAAATAGAAATATAGATTTACGATCAATATTAGATTATAAAAAAGCTGAAAACTTGAAAAATAAAAAACGAAATCAAAATTTACGACAAAATGTTTATTATACAACTAATGAAAATTCAAAAAAAAAATTATCAACACTCGCTTACATAGTAGTCGAATATATAGAAAAGAAGAAAGAATTACTAATCTCATAAGAATTAGATGTTTAAGAGCTAAATATAAATTGATTTACTCTACAATAGAAGAAAATAATAAAAAAGTTGTAACATTGCGAAAAAAATTGGTTTACAAAAAAGCTGAATTGAGAAAAAATTTAATCGCGATTCGAGAATTACGAAAACAAAACACTTTCAAAAATAAAGAACTAAGATGTAACGCTTTAAGAATTAAAAAATTAAGATGGTCGGTACAATATAGAACAAATGAAAATCTTCAAAACAAAATGAGAAAAAGAACATTAAGAAATAACAGAAATATCAAAAATAAAGAATATAAAAAAAATTCTGAAAGATTAAAGCAAAAACGTCAAAATAAAAATTATCGTAAAATAATGCAAAATAAAGATACAATGATGAAAAAAAAAATCGACAAATTGAATTTCTACGGTTTAGAGAAAATATGACTAAAAATCTTAAAAAAGATAAAAATTGCAACTTGAATAAACTAAAAGTTTATGAAATCTCGTGCAGAAGTTCCTTCATTTGTTTGTTGTTGCTGCGAAAGATTACTATTCAGTCGATCAGTTGTAAAATTAACAAAAAAAAAATCAACAGTATTGATAAGAATTTATTGCAAACAATTTATAATTATGATTCTGAATTTATATGTGCTACTTGTAACATTGCTATCTTTAAAAACAAAAAAGTACCTAAATTGTCTACGGGAAATGGGATGAATTTCCAACAAACACCTGAATGCCTAACAAAATTAACAGATTTAGAAGAACGAATGGTCGCCCCTGTACTTAATTTTATGCAAATACGACCATTAAAACCATATGCCATAAATTCACAATTGGGATTGAAAGGAAGTATAGTGAATATTCCAATAGATGTAAATGAAGTAGTTGATATTTTATCACGAAAATTGAATGAAATGAATACTATCCAATTAAAATTAAAGAGACATATAGATCATAAGAGTGATTACATGTTTGAAAAAAATTATTTTTACAACGCCCGCTCGAGAAGTAGACTTTTCGAGCGCTGTATGTCACCTTCAAAATACACAATAATCGCATACTTAACTATATGTGTTTCATAAACGCACATGTTCGGTTATAGACTACATAATTGCACAGATTCCTAATACACTATACTACCATAAAATATAACCTCACGGATACTGTCTGTATTACGTTTCTCACTTTACTAGAAACTACTGACACGCCATCTGACGCCGCGATAATAATATAATTTTCATAATATACTAAAAAAAATAAGTAATCAATCTCAACCTCATTTATTAAAGTTACCACGCTGATTGTCTCAAACGCGAGTGTTACATACAAAAAAACAAAATTAAAAATTGAAATTAAAATGAACGAGCTGGAAAGATTTTTAACTCCACCTGAGCTAGTTACATCAGCTAAAAATGCAACAGCAAACTTATTACCAGAAGTGTCAAAAGAAAAGTACATAAATACTTATAACAAATTTATGGCTTGGAGAACATAAAAAAATACAACGTCATTCTCTGAGAACGTGTTATTAGCTTATTTCAATGATTTATCAACAACTTTAAAACCATCATCTCTCTGGCCACAATACTCAATGCTTAAAAAAACATTAATGATTAACCAAAATGTCAACATTGAGACATATCATAAACTTATTGCTTTATTAAAAAAACTAAATGTTGGATTTGAAGCTAAAAAAGCCAAAGTATTTACATCAGAAGAGGTCTCTAATTTTTTAAATAATGCACCTGATACTGAACGATTAGATCAAAAGGTAAAAACTGTTATATCTTCATAATTTATTGATTTAATTACATGAATTGCAAAATATACTGAAATAAAATTTTTTCAGGTTGTAATGATCTTTGGTATAAATGGCGCCTGTAGACGAGAAGAACTATGGAATGTAGATATAACATAAGTGATATCAAGGAATATGAAAATTCAATGATCCTAGTTACTTTACCAGACACTAAAACACATAAAACACGTAAATTTACAATTACAGATAAATTTTATGACATAGTAAAAAAATACATGAACTGTCGCCCTGACAACTGCAAATACACTAAGTTTTTCTTAAACTTCCAAAAAGGTAAATGTACCAGACAACCGATTGGTATAAATAAATTTGGAAGTATGCCTAAAGAAATAGCCACGTATTTAAATTTACCTGAACCGGAGCTATACACAGGTCACAGTTTCCGGCGAACATCTACGACTCTTCTTGCTGATTCCGGGGCTGACTTAACAACAATAAAAAGACACGGGGGGTGGCAGTCAAACAAAGTAGCAGAAGGATACATAGAAGATTCAATTAATAATAAAAAAAGAATTAGTGAAAAAATAGGTCAAAACATCATCGTCAATGCTAAAACACCTCTGAATACTTCTACATCATCAACTGATACAACTACAGCTTTTGAACAAATTGAACAAAATCATGTCTACGATGAAGATGAAGAAAGTGAAAATGTGAAATTGCCTGTATCAAAAAAAGCAAAACTTAACTTAACTGAAAATATTAATACAAACCACCCGTTATCACAAATCAATAACAATTCTACTGTTAATGAAAAAGTTGATTTATCTTCTAATATTAAATTTCCCGGTAAAAATGTTATTCTCACTTTGAACAATTGTTCAAATGTATCATTTCATTTTCATGAAAAATAACTTGGTATTTAAGAAACAATCTACTATAAAACATAATTTCTATATTGTTTGTAAAACATAATATTAAAACTTAATAAAATATAAAACATTTATACTCGTCAAAATAAAAATTTGTATGCAATAAAATTTAAATTTAAAATAAGTAAATAAATCATTTCTCAAATTGATAAATTTCTCTCAAAGTCAACTTCCCGAGCGATTGTTGTAAAAAGTATTGAATGCTACTTGCGGAATAAGTAGCAAATATGATAGTCGTGATTACGGCATTCGCTCTAAGGTTATGAGACATTCTTATGAAGACTCGTGTGGTTGTCGCAACTCGCCTACGGCTCGTAGCGACATCTACTACACTCGTCTTCATAAGAATGTCCCATAACCTTACGCTCACGCCGCAACACCACGACTGTCAGATTATTTGCTACTTATCCCACATGTAGCATTAATAACTATTAATCGACAAACCTTTGTATAAAAAAACAAAATCATAAAATTGAAATTGATGAAAATTTTTTTAAACGATATGAAAACAATAATAATGAAATTATTGATTTCATTGTTGAAAATGATGATAAAGAAGATTCGAAAAACGATTTTATTAATGTTGAAAATGAAATTGATAACCCCACAATCTCTAATTTTGATTTTAGCCAAATTAATAATGACGAAGTATTGTTAATGAACAGAAATGCTGAAGCTACAAAACAAACAGAAAATTTTATACAAATTATAGCTCCTGGTCAAAATAAAACACCAATACCATGGCATAAATTTGAAGATATCGATGAATTATGCTTTCCAAAAATCTTCGCTGGTCATTCATTTAATGTACCAAAAAATATATCTTATACTGTAAGAGCAAAATCAGAAGCTACACGTCATGACCGCAGATCATGTATACCAGCACGAGTGTTGTTTATGGCTAAAAAGAAATTAGAAATGATGTGTTTAGCAAATATAAATATTTGTTTAAGAAAAACTAAACAAACTAAAAACATAAAAGTCAGTGATATTATGAATGATACCTATCTTGACGAATTAATTAAAATTGATCATGGTTACAAAATACTCAAAACAATCCGATCTTCTCCAGCATACTGGGAGAGCCGTAAAAATAAATTATGTGCTATGGTACGCCAATTAGGTAAGCTAACATTTTTCCTTACATTATCAGCAGGCGAATCTCAATGGCCTGAACTACTCAAATGTTTGATGAAATTTAGCAAAGAAGGTAAAACAATATCATCTAAAGAAGCCTATGAACTAGAATATAATAAAAAAAGTAGTTTAATCAAGGATGATCCTGTAATGTGTGCTAGTTATTTTAATCACAGATTAGATGAATTTATAAAAATGTTCACAGAAAAAAATAGTATATTTTATGAACTGACTGTTGAAGATTATTTTATCAGAATTGAGTTTCAATTACGTGGTAGCCCACATGCTCATATTCTTTTGTGGTTAAATGAACCAATACCTACTTATGAAAATAAAAATTAAAATACGAAAAAAGAAATTATCAATCTGATAGATAGATTTATTACGTGTGAATGCAATGAAAATGATCCATATGTAAACTTACAACGCCACAGCCATACACATATGTGTTACCAAGATAAAACAAAAAAATGTCGATTTAGTATACTATACCCAGTAATGAAAGAAACGATGATTTTAGACCCACTTGGTGATAATGAAAAAGCACATAAATCATACGATAGCATAAATAAATTGATGAATCTTTTATACAGCAACAAAAATACATTGTTGTCATATGAAGAAATATTAAGTGAATTGGAGATGACTGAATCAGAATATATATTAGCTATACGAAGCACACTTAATCGATCACAAGTTTTCTTAAAACGATCGAGTTTAGAAGTGGGTATTAACGCTTATAATAAAGATATTTTACATTTATGGGAAGCGAATATCGATTTACAATACATACTTGATGAATATGCTTATGTAACAATGAATATGCTTATAATGTCATATGTAACAAATTATATATCTAAACCTTTTGGTGGCCTAGCTAAAATTCTACGAGAAGCTGCAGAAGATTGCTCAAATGGATATTTAAATCCAAGAGAAAAATTTAAAAAAAATCACGAATGTATTCCTAAATTGTAATCTCATGTCAGCACAAGAAGCAGCTTATCACGTATTATTTCTTTATCTATGCAAAAAAAAGTAGAAAATGCATTTACATAAACACAAATCCCATTGATGAACGTGTTAGAATGTTAAAGACTACTGTTGCTCTAAAAAAGGTATCGGAATCAACCCCAGATTCCACCGAAATTTTTGCTGATGATATATTTAAAAAATACAGTCATCGTGAAGAACAATATGAAGAAGTTTGTTTAGCTGATTTTGCTGCAAATTATACTAAAAAAAATCAAAATTCGAATAAAAATGATGATCAATTTAGTAACGACGATAATGATGATAATATTGAATGCACAAATAAAGACAGTTATAGAAATACACAATATACAGCTATTATAAGATACAAAAGATATAAATTACATCTAGATCCGATTAATTATTATCGAGAGCAAATTTTATTATTCATGCCGTGGAGAAATGAGAAAAATGAAGTAGAAAATATTGATCATATAAGCATATATAACAAAAATCAATCTATTATTGAAATGAATCGAAAACCATTTGCAATTATGAGTGATGAAAAATTCGATGATGCATATGATCAAGTATGCATCATGATTTCTTAGAAAAATAAAAAACAATAGAGGATGATGATGATAATTTAAGAAATATTGAACATCCTGTTGACATTTTTGAACAAGGGGGTCAAATAAAATAATGACAAAAAAAAAAGAAAAACCAATTAATAGTTTTACATGCCCAACCAGAATATCACTAGAAAAATTACACGAAATGTTTGAGAAATTAAATAATGAACAAAGAGAATTTGCAATGCATGAACTACATTTTTTTAAACTTGACCGATTGCCACTTAAAACATATTTAAGTGGATCAGCTGGAGTAGGAAAGAGTTATCTGATTAATTTATTATATCAATTAATAACAAATCATTTTGATAACGAACCAGGTGGTGATTTAGATAAAATGACTGTACTATTAACAGCTCCATCTGGAAAAGTGTGTACGTGTGATAAAATGATTGTACTATTAACAGCTCCATCTATCTAATTAACGGTATGACATTCCATACAGCATTTTCATTGCCACTTAATCAATATGGAGGTCAAATGCCCAAATTGTCAAGTGATGTAGCAAATCAAATTCGATCAAAATTGATGTCTGTTAAATTGATAATTATGGATGAAGTTTCAATGATTGGTTCAAGAACATTTAATTTAATTGACGTCAGATTAAGACAAATAACAGGTATCAATAAGCCATTTGGAAATATATCTATTATTGTGGTTGGCGACTTTATGCAATTACCCCCCGTAAGAGATCGTTACGTTTTTCAATTACCAAATAATCATGAATATAAAGATTTATTTGATCGCAATCCTTTATGGGATGAATTCAGCATCTATGAATTAACACAAATTATGCGGCAAAAAGGTGAAGCAGAATTTATAAATGCTTTAAATAATTTAGCTGTTGGAAAAATGACAGAAGAAGATATTAAACTCGTAAAGTCTTGTGAAGTTAAGAATTTAGACGATATACCAAAGACAGCAATCAGATTGTATGCTACAAACGCTAAAGTAAATCATTACAGTTCA
Organism: Chrysoperla carnea; assembly: GCF_905475395.1. Taxonomy (NCBI): domain Eukaryota; kingdom Metazoa; phylum Arthropoda; class Insecta; order Neuroptera; family Chrysopidae; genus Chrysoperla; species Chrysoperla carnea. Next base: position 11,084,868 of record NC_058342.1, read on the forward strand.
ACTTAAACAGTGCTACAGTGAACATATACTTAGTTATTGTTGTGACTATTAAACAAAAAATTAAAATATTCAATTAATACAAGTTCAAATTTATTATATAAGTGACAAACAACTACCTATTTACTAAAATTACAATATTGTAAAATATTTGTCTACTCACCTTGAGTGAGTAGATCAAAACAACAGTAAAATTATTGTTAAAAACATACATGAAATAACAACTTAAATTAATTTCAATTTATCTAAATACATCATATTCTAATAATCCATATACCATAAAACATACTCAAAATGCATTCATCAAACACATCCACTTCTCAAACACAAACTCAAAACACTATATTAAACACATCATCATACTCAAACATATTAAAAACAGAAAACTTTCCAACAAAACATCATGCATTAATAATTACAAAAATTGATGAGCTAGAATTCACTGATCATATTTTGGCATTACAAAATATAATAGATTTAAAACAAATAACAGATGCATACCCAATGAGTTATGGACGTATATGTATTTACCTCAAAACAAAAGAACTGGCAAATAAAATCGCTGAATCTCATAAACAAATTACCATACACGGTCATCAAACAACCATAAGAAAACTTGTGACAACAACCAAAAGAATGATCATAAGCGTCCCAGCAAACATTCCAAATGAAATTTTGATACAAAATCTCACTAGCCACAAAATAAAAATTGCTTCACCCATAACCCGTCTAAAACTAACAAATCCAGCGCTTACTCACATAAACAGTGGTCGCAGACAAGTGTTTTATGAACCGGAAGATGACATCCCCATACCAGACTCATTTACAATTGAGTTTGAAAACGAAACCCACCGAATATTTCTTAGTACCGAAAAATGTGAAGGCTGTAGTAGACATGGCCACACAAAAGATAGATGCAAATACATCAACAACACACCGACTGCAAATACTATAAATGAAGACAAACATAATAACTTAATGAACCATGTTATATCCAATGAAACATAAGCCCAAGCTAGAAAACGAACACTTACAGATACAAGTAGTCAAGAATCCGAAAACGAAATCAGTACCTCATCAAAAAATCCATCAAAAAAATTAAACAACGAACCCCTACACAGTCATTTTCAAACAAACGAAAACGTTATCGACGAGAAGACAAACACTCAGGAAACAAATCAGGCAAAATCAAACTCCCAAGAAATTCAACAAAACATAAACAGCCATGATACAACAATTACACAAGAACCAATAACACAAGTTCCAACAACAGACTCAACTACACAAGAAATTACAACACCTACACAGCAAAAACCAAAGTCATGTATCCCAAAACAGCCTATTAATACCTCGAACGACCAAGACCCAAAAAATAAAACTATTACTAAACGCCCTAAACCAGACACACAAAATTTTGATGATCTAGATAAATTACAAGACTCAGCGGATTTTAACTCAGATAATTACATTCTGAGCATCCAAGAACTAAAACAATTTCTAGCCGCTACACAGGAAACGGATGATCTAATCAAATTAGGTTTAAAATTTACTACCAAAATAGAAGACCTAATAGACATGCTACGATTCATTCACAAATCGGTAGACAGAGGTATGAAATTAAAAATTACAAAAATTATAAAAGAAATGACGATCCAACTACAAAATCATTATTTGAATACATCCTCTATAGACATTACAGAAGAAGAAGATAACTAAAGTTGCAATGGCTCTTATACAGTGGAATTGTAATGGATTTTTTCAACATATCGAAGAAATACAAATATTAATACAAACACTAGATCCAGTCATTATATGTATCCAAGAAACCCACCTTAAGCCCGAACAAATAGTTTACTTAAAAAACTACAAAATTTACCGAAGTGACTTTATAGATGGTCGCAAAGCGTCAGGAGGTGTACTTACAGCAATCAAGGCGGGATATTTCTCCGAGGAAGTAACTATAGATTCGGACTTGCAAACAATAATCACTAAAATAAAACTCGATAATAACAGAACATGGTTCATTTGTAATCTCTACATACCAACAAATTTTCAAAAGGAATCATTAGAAGCACTAATAGACAACTTGCCAACACCACACATCATCTTGGGTGATTTTAATGCCCATAGCCAAATGTGGGGCTCAAATTACACAGACACAAAGGGCAGAATAGTAGAACAGTTATATCTAAAATACAATGATGTCATTCTTTTGAATAATGGACAATCCACTCATTTATCCTTATCCTACGGTACACAATCCGCAATTGATCTCAGCTTTTGTAGTAGAGACATAGTTGCAGATCTAAGTTGGGATGTCTATTATGACCTATGTGGAAGTGACCATTATCCAATAATAATCGATCTAAATCTGTCACAAAAAACCTACAAACGACCTAAGCGCTGGGTAACAGAAAAAGCTGATTGGATCAAATTTCAAGAACTCACCCACATAAAAAGTTTCTTCTCGTTAGCTACATCTAACATAAATGACGTTATAATACACTTCAACTGCATTATTTTGAAGGCCGCTTCTGCTTGTGTACCCCAAACATCCGGAGTAATCAAAACATCCTGTGCTCCCTGGTGGTGTAAAGATATTAAAACTGCTATTCAAGACAGGAAAAAAGCGCTAAAAAAATACAACAAATCCCAAAAACTAGAAGATTTCATTCACTTTAAAAAAATGAGAGCAAAGGCACGAAATCTCATCCGAACGAAAAAGAAAGAATCGTGGACTGATTTCATAAAATCAATTAATACTAACACTCCTCTTCAAAAAGTTTGGGATTAAATTAAAAAACTTAACAGGAAACAGACAACTCCTATAAATCAAATTATAGACAACAACATACTTATACAAAACCCTATAGAAATAGCACACTGCTTCAATAAATATTATGCTGACACATGTAGCACAAACAATTACGATCCAGATTTTATTCACATAAAAAAACAACAGGAAAACAATTTTACAATTCCAAATAGCCACAACAAAGAGGAATACAACTGTGATATAAGCTACGAAGAACTTGAAGAAGCAATATCAAAGCAAAAAAATTCAACTCCAGGACCAGATAACATTCACCCGGAATTTATTAAAAATATGCACGAAACAGCAAAAAAATATTTATTGGATATTTTTCAATTTATTTGGAAAGAACACATCTTTCCTGCTGAATGGCAAAAAGCAGTTATAATCCCAATAATCAAACCAGCAAAAAGTAAATTCGAAATCAGTAGCTACCGTCCAATCTCATTAACGAGTTGTCTGTGCAAAGTATTAGAAAGAATCATTGACTCTCGATTAAAATGGATAATTGACAAACAGAGCATTATACACGATGCACAATCAGGTTTCAGATCAAATCGATCAACAATTGACAATCTAATAAGATTAGAAACAGAAATTTGCACGGCGTTCCAAACTAACGAATCAGTTATAACCATCTTTTTCGATATAAATAAGGCCTTTGATATGACTTGGCGTTTCAAAAGTCTGATGGAATTGGCTACTAATGGAATAAAAGGCAATATAATGTTCTTTTGTCAAATTTTCTAACAAATCGCAAAATATCCACCAGAATTAATGATTACACATCGCCTTTTCTAACACAAGAAAATGGTCTTCCCCAGGGTACCATCCTAAGCCCAACACTCTTTTCATTATCCATTAATAATATCATCAGTAAATTTCCCAAACCAGTAAAATGCTACCTTTATGCGGATGACTTAGCAATTTCAATACGCACAAATTGCTTGGAATTTGGAAAAAATATCTTAAAGCGAACACTGCAACAGTTACAAAATTGGACACACGAAAATGGACTGAAATTTTCAGCAGATAAAACAAAATCAATAATTTTTACGCAAAAAAGAAAAATCCCAACTATGGAACTCGAAATTTATAACCAACCACTAAATTTTGTCAAAACCCATAAATTTCTTGGCCTGGTTTTTGACCATCGACTAACTTGGTTACCACACATTAAGTACCTTAAAGCTGCTTGTATTAAAACAATAAACATACTTAGAGCAGTCAATAATAAAAATAGCGGAGCTAATAGAACGAATCTAATTATGATTTATCGAAGCTTGATACGATCGAAACTGGACTACGCAAGTATTGTCTACTCCTCCGCAAAGAACAATACCTTACAAATCTTGGACACCATCCATAACACGGGACTTCGGATAGCTACAGGAGCTCATAGAACATGTCCTATAACATCTCTATTGGTTGAAGTCAATGAGCAGTCACTTCAAGACAGAAGACAATTCTTGCTGTTAAAATACTTTCTAAAAACAAATGGAATCGAAAATCATCCAATCAAAAAATTGTTTAATGAAACTCAAATGAGCACATTCACAATAAAAACAAATTGCCCCAAGCCTTACCCTGCTAGAACCAAAATTGCATTAGCACAAGAAAAAATCAAAATTTACCCAAATTTCGATAAAGAAATACATCTAACACCAAGATGGCAATATAAAAAAATAAATAAAAGACAGATTTAACTGAGCTTAACAAAAAAATAACTCCTCCGCAGATATATAAACAAATGTTTCAACAAATATCCCATGAATTACAAGATCATATTCAAATTTTTACGGACGGCTCAAAAACCGATAGCTCTGTGGGGTGCGCATTCAAAATGGGAGCAACAGAGAAATTATATAAACTTCCAAATATATGCAGCATCTATACTGCAGAACAAGTGGCCATTTTGAAAGCCTTGCATCATATTCGAGACCTACCATCAAACAAATTTTTAATTTGCTCCGACTCACAGAGTGTAATTAAAAGCCTCAACACCAACACCAACAACGAAATCCAAGAATACACTAAAACATTAACACGCAAATTGATTGATACTGGGCATAATATCTGTTTCTTATGGATCCCAGGTCACATAGGCATATTACAAAACGAATTAGTCGATAAATTAGCAAATAAAGCCCGTATTGATGGAGAACCTATACATAGAGCTGCGACCATAGATAACATAAATTATGTCAAAGATATACTTCGAGCAAAATGGCAAAACAAATGGCAGCGTAGTACAGATAAACTGAAACCAATAAAATCAACAATTACCGAATGGCATACATCAACTAGAGCATCAAGAAGAGAAGAAGTGGTTCTGGCTAGATTACGAACAGGCCACACAAATCTCACACACAACTACCTTCTTAAGAAACAAGAACCTCCCATATGTGACAAGTGTAAAATTAAACTTACTGTAAAACATATTCTAAGTGAGTGTACTAAAACAAAAGTAAAATTTAAGTGCTATGGTGAAACAAACCTAAATATAAACCATTTACTCAGAGATAACGAGAATGCGACACAACTACTCTTTAAAGTTCTGAAAGACCTTAATCTTTACAATTTAATTTAACAAACCATTTACACCCTGTACAACTTACAATGAATACTTCAGACACTCGTGTTCATAGCCTTAGCAGCTAAACACAAAAAAAATAAAAAATCATTACAATGATATGAAAATTTATGAAACTCCCGGAGAAACAACAATCACTTATGCTAAAGATATCTTATTAAGTAAAGTAAGTGACATAACAAGACAAAAAACATTGGATGCATTAAAAAATAAAAAATTATCAGATACATATGGATTACCATACGAAATTAAATTAAAAGTTGAAATTAAATATATGATCACTCTAAATATTGATATTGAAGATGGCTTGGTTAATGGAGCCTGTGGAACTTTAAAATTAATAACTTTTAACGAACATAAAAAAGAACCAGAAATATTATGGATGGAATTTCTTCCCAATAAAGTTGGCGGCAAAACTAGAACATTGTATTCAGAATATATGAAAAATCATAATATCGATCCGAAACTAACACCTATTAAGAAAAAATCCGTCACGATGAATATTTCTTCAAATTTAGAATACAAAGCAATACGTGAACAATTTCCCGTAGTAGAAGCTGAAGCAATGACAATACATAAATCACAAGGCCAAAGTTGTGAACAAATATGTGTAACCTTTGATTCAACACCGGGTATGAAAGAACGAATGTCAAATCAAATGATATACGTTGCAATAAGTCGAGTTAAAAGTATAAAAGGCTTATTTATTATTGGAGACTTTCAACCACCAAAAACAAATACGAAAACGAAATCTGATTCTTTAAATGAATTACAGTTTATGAAATCAAACAGAATACTAGAATTATCGTTCAATAACTTGAAAAATGAAAATGGTTTGAAAATAATTTATAAAAACATAAATTCACTAAAAAAGAATGAACAACTCATAAAACTGATGAATGGTATGATAAAGGTGAATTATTATTATTCAGCGAAACTCTCTCAAAAAATACTGGTGGCTTGAATCGCGATGACTACAAAATAAAATACAGATCGGATTGTAAAAACAATAGTCGAGGATTAATCTGTTATGCAAAATCTAATATTGCTGTTAACTATGAAGAATCAGAATTTATACATGATGAAAAGAGCCATGTAGAATTGTTTATGATAAAATTTAACAATAACTATATTATTAGTGGATACAAATCACCGTCAGCTACACGTAACATGTTCCAAACGATTTATGATAAAATTATGAAACAAGTACCTGAAAACAGTCAAATTATTTTTCTAGATGATTTTAATTAAAATTGTGTAAATGATTGTTTAATTAACTTTTTAAAAAATTACCAATTAGAATCTAAATTACCAAATGATTCTGTAACAACGAATTTAAATACACACATTGATGTTATTTTTTCCAATATTCAAAATTTAAAATGTGGAGTATATGAAAGTATTTTTAGCTATCACAAACCTGTATTTGCAATAATAAAAGACTCTGCAAGTACTTCGGAAGCGAAAATGGGAAAAAATACTGTTAAAGACAGTAATAATAAAAATAAAGTTAATGATGTAATTGAACCGTTCAATAAGGTTCACAGTATTTGATTGCAGATTTGGTTGACAGTAATTAAAATTCCGTTTAAATTAGACTAATAAGCGCGATCAAAAACATTATACGGATTGGGACAGAAAAAGTAACAATCATTAAAACACACGAACACGAAAAGAAATATTTACAAAAGTGAAAAATAAAATAATAAAATAAAAAAAAATAAAAATTGAAATAAATAAATAAGTAAAAAAAAAAAAAAAAAAAAAAAAAAAGAAGCACACAAAAAAAAACCCTATTTAAATCTAAAACACACACACATAAAAAAAAAATTGAATTAAAATCACGCTAGCGTGTGAACGGACGTTAGTACACGCTAACGTGTGAATCGCCACCATGCGCAACAATTATTAAAATTTAACAAACAAACAACGTAGTTCGGCGTATGAATACACAACGGAGCTAAAAAGCTCAGACAATTTTAAAGATTAGGTCTCTTAAACAAATCACCTTTGAATGGTATACATCAGAGATAAATTTTATTAAAATTAATAAAACGACACGTTCGTGCCCGCTAACGCGATCACGTTTTTAATATCACATCGACGGAATTATTCTAAAATTATACGATCGTGGAGTAACAAGGCTGGATGGAATGTCAATAATTTAATCTGGAAATAAAGATAATTGGTTTTAACTTCAAAGAAGTGGACTTACATAAACGATCAAATTAATTATACCTGGACATTTCATCAACGGCTGGTGTTGTTTGTTTGGAGGTGTATCGCTCGGTCATCCTGTGGTGGTTTTGCCTAGATTTTTTAAGGTACGGTTTTATTTTCTTATATTTATCCACCCAATCCGTATTTGTTAGTAATTGGAGATTTACCTGTTAAAAATTCAAAACGTTTATATACGTAGTTTTATAATAAGCGATTGAACATTTCCGATTCGATTTTCATAAAATATATAAATTTTGTTGTGTATGTGAACCAATAACGCGCTTAGAAGTGTAGCTGACCACGAGTTTAGACAGCCATATTTATGGGTGTCTCGAATCCTCGCTCGGAGCTGCACTTCGCGGACTTTAATCTTCGCTGTATTCTGCCCCGTGTAATGCTTGACTAAATCGAGTCACGGGTCAGATACCGAGGATAGTGAATTGGTTCACTGCACAAGAAGAATTTTACGCCAAAATCGGAAATGTTCAATTCAAACTAGGATCACACATTTTATAAAAAAACAAAAACAAAAACTTACTTTAATAAGGTTATGTCGCCTTGTGTATGTTTTTGAAGTTGTGATTTTTTTTTAGTTTCTTATCATTTTTTTTTTAATTCATTTAATGATTTTATCTTGAGTGACATTTTTGGAAAATTCTAAAATCAATAAAAGAATATTTATATTGTAATTTAATTAACTTAACTCAAGAATAAAAATTGTACATACATGTGTTTTTTGTTGATATCAAAATTTTGACATTTCACCGGTATTGTCCACAGAGTTGTAGTCTTTCACAGACTACTACTCCATCCTAAACCGTTCCTTTTGTCAACTTTATTCTTTTTCAGATTCGATCACAATTACTAAGATCGCGGTTGAAAAACGCTTCCACTTGTCATCGATGCCACAGTTGGTAATTTAATAAAAGATTTTAAGTAAAGTCTTTTTATAAAAATGCCACATAATCAAAATTGATTCAAATAATAGTTCAAAAATTCGACAAAAAGAGAAAGCAACATTAGATAATGATAATAAAAAAATGTTAAAAATAATACAAAATTTATATGATGATGTCAAAAATCTAAAAACGTATTTAGAAGATGAACATATTAATTTATTCCAAGATATTATGAATATGAATCTACAAAAACGTAACTTTTATAATAATGCACAAGATGTTTTATTCATTGACGATCTCGTAATGCAATTTTTAGAACCTAATCCTATTAATAAAGCAAATATACAAATTTTATACAGTAAATCTAATTCAGGTATTAATTTTAATCCTGATGGAGTTGGACATTGGATTTGCACTAAATGTGACGGTAAAGGTGTAATTCATATTTATGATAGCTTAAATCTGAAATTTCTAACCGACGATCAAAAAAATTATTTAAATAAAATTTATCCATTTGATACCGAATATCAATTTCATCAAGTACAACAACAACCTGATTACATATCATGCGGAGCGTTTGCAATATATTTTGCTACTTTACTTTGTTATGGCAAGAATCCCGATATTAATATTTTGAGAAAAACATATGATATAACTCATATGAGAAATCATATATGTCAAATATTAAATGAAAAAAAAAACTATCCAAATTTCCTGAAAATGGATACTTGAATATTCAAAATTTAATATGTGGAGTATATGAAAGTATTTTTAGCTATCAGAAACCTGTATTTGCAATAATAAAAGACTCTGCAAGTACTTCGAAAGAGAAAATGGGAAAAAATACTTTAAAAGACAGTAGGGGAGCGGAGGCTAATACCGTACAGCGGCTAATTCCGTACATCACTGTTTATCCTGAAGGAATTGAGCTGCGTGCGTTTGTTTGTTGTCAATCATTAGCGCAGTAGTGTTACTGTAGCCTCTTAAGTTACTGTGCTATTAAGGGTAATAATTTTGGTATAAATAGATGGTATGTGATTTGGCGCTCGTTTTTACAACTTTTAAACATAAAAAAATAAGTGTAAGTACCTACCCATACAAAGTTGCCGTTGATGGCGACAGAGCCATACATTGGCCGATGTTAGGCTACAAACGCTCGGCCAAGTACTACACTCGCCTCGGCTCGGCTCGGACAACTTATAATGGCCCATATCTAGTTAACTACCAGCAGCCGTTCAATCATATTCAAAAAAAGCATGTGATCAACAGCCGTTCATCGGCCGATAATCAAATACATAAGTAGTTATAATAATAAGAGATTAGGTTTCATGACTGGATCTAATCTTCACAAACGAAAACATTTTTTATTTATATTTACGATAGTAAAAAGGTCTTTTGCTGACAAACGGAAAAGCTGTATTTCGTTTCCCTCATAGTTTTGCGTATTTTCTCTTATATAACTCTTATAATATTTTACAAATTTTAAACTATAATTTCTATACCTATTAATTTTGCTGTCATCATGTCACAAGCATACCAGCGATTAAAAAAATTTAGAGAACTAAGAAAAAATTTAAATAATGATACACAATGCGATGCAAATATTTCTGTAAATAATTCAAGTCATCTAAGTGTCAATGACAATACTAATATAAATAGTGTAAATAGTGATAATATTCATATTAATTTTAATATTAGTTGTGATAGTGATATTGATAATGATGATAATACAAGCAGTAAAAGTAGTGAACATGATAGTGGTAGTAGTAAAAAGAGTGATAATGATGATAACAGTGATGACATTGAAAATGAAACTGATTCAAATTGAAAAATGAAAAAGTTGAAAAATTTACAAAGTCTTCAATTAAACGTTATTGCTGAACTTTTATTACTACTAAGAGAAGAAGGACATCCTGAGTTACCAAAAACACCACAGGCTTTGTTGAAAACCAAACATCACCGCGTCGACCAATTAATTTTAAGTCTTAAGGGGTCCTATTGTGAATATACATATCTAGGTATTGCAAATAGCCTAGAAAAAATTATCATTCCAACAATATTTATTGAAAATACAATTGAAGTGCTGATTCATATTGATGGAATGCAAATTTATAAAAATTCGCCAGTACAAGTTTGGTCGATTAGTGTTAAGATAATTAATAAAAAGTATGTAAATCATCCATTTATAGCCGCTATATATTGTGGTGATTCAAAACCAGCTCATGTGAATGAATATCTCAGTGATCTTGTCAACGAGTGTAAAAATTTGATTAAATCGGGTGTCTCTATTGATGGAAAAAAATATACTTTTAAAATAAAAGCGATTATTGCTGATTCACAAGCTAGAACTTATATCAAATGTTGTAAAGCAGCTGGTACATTCTACGCTTGTGAAAGATACACTACAGTTGGTATCTCAGTTGGTGAAAAAAAAAAAAAAAGAGAATTTATCCGGAAATGGATTGCGAGCTTCGTAATAAAAAATCTTTAAAAAAAAAATTCAAATTGAACAACACAAAGATGGTTTGACTTCTCCTCTGGTAAAGTTACCGGACTTCGATCCTGTTAATAATATTGTTTTAGATTCCATGCATTTACTGTTTCAAGGTGTAATGAAGACTCTAATGGAATCTTGGGTGTTACGAAAAAGTCAAGCACGTTTGAAATTAACACAAGTGAAACGTCTTCGATTGAAATTTTTATCATTAACAGATTACGTACCATTTGAATTTCAAAGAAAAAAATTTGACAGTAATGATTTAACAAGGTGGAAAGCAACTCAGTATCGTTTTGTTTTACTTTATTGTGGGGCAGCAATATTCAAAGATATCTTATCAAAGCAATTGTATGACCATTTTCTACTCCTGTTCGTAGCATGCAGAATTTTACATTGTAAACATTTAATGATTACTTACAATTATTATGCCAGAAAATTATTAAGAAAATTTTTTTTTCTATTACCATCGTTATATGGTGAAAAATCCCAAACTCTGAATAATCATTGTTTAATTCATTTACCAGATGATGTAATAAATTTGAATCTACCACTGAGTGATATTGAATATGTATTTTTTTTAATCCTTTATTAAAATTCTAAAATAAAAAAATAAAAATACATTTTCAAACCGCCAAAAATTGAAATGTCAATCAGTATATTTTAATACCAACTAAAAACTCAATTTTAGACATGAACTATTTTTTGTAAAATCTTACGTAATTCGAATGGCAGATGTTTTTAAAAAACAACTTTATAAAAGCGACTTTTGAATCGACTCGCTAGAGTACACATCACTCTCTCTTTTAATGGAATCTTCGTGAAGAACACATCATTCTCTTATAATGGATTGTTCGTCAAGAATACATGTCGGAGAAAATTTTCTAATGGGCTAATCTTAATAAAACAAGCGTGGTTGAATAAAAACGAATATTTATTAATGGATTTACAATTAATTAATTTCAAAGTAAGGTTCATTACATTTGATTTACAATAATCTGCGATTCGAATTACATAATTGATTAATAATTGGGATTGGTCACGAATTGTGATTGAAGTAGGTTTTCACAAAAAAAAGGTTAGTCATTTTTATTAAAAAGGCACATTGTCAGGTGTTTACTTTTTTTTTTACGCTCCAACGATATTTTGGATGTTTTATTAATATTTCTTGGGAGCATATTTATCCCGTTTATATTCATTCTATTGAAGAGACAATTATATGCAGATAATCCTTAAAATTTGTTTAATTTAGGGCATTAAAGTTGACTATTAATTGTGGATCTTTTGTTATGAACTTGTCCAATTTGCTTTTAATAGTATTTTGTGGTGAATTGAATTTTCATCCACGTATTTTTTTGCTGTTACATTCTTGGGTGTGCCTTTAAAAGTATGGTTTTGATGCTTCCACACCCCTGATAATTTTGTAATAATTTGCGTGCCCATTTTCTTTTGTAAATCTGCAAATGATTGTTTCATCTAGTTATAAATAATTATTAGAACCATTTATTGAATTTTATACAACAAAATGTGTTAATTCAGTTTTGTAAGAATTTCAAAGAATACTTACATTAATCTCTTCGAAACAAGTCAATATTAATTGTTTATACAAATCAAATGAATTTTATGAAATTAATTGAGTTTGTTCCGTAATTTATGTCGGTTAAAGTACATAAATTACGAACAAACAGATTATATAAAATAATAGAACTACTTTCTTATGCGCAATGATTGATGCGCGAATTAATTTACCTACTCGTTTGAGTATTGATTATGATCTCTCTTCTTTTTGGGATCTCCTAGAGTATGGATTGAATTTAAAATATCAACAATAATGGATCCTAGATCCAATACAACCTTTAAATTATTTTGCACGTGATGTAATTTAAAACGATATGTGAGCAAGCAGAAGTATTTTTATTCAAAATGATCTGGTAATGTTTAATTTATTATAATTTTTGGAGATAGTTTGAAAGGGTTTTTATTTCAATATATTTTATGCATCCATTTAAACTTTATATAAATTATTTAAGATTTCTAGGTTACAAAATGACTTAGAATTTAATATTAATCTTTATTTGTAAAACACTTTAGATTTTGTGTATTTATTAAATACCTACTTGTATTTTTGTTATCAGTAAACACTTAATGTGTTAAATTTAGGATACTGTACCAATTTTGTAATTAATTATGATTTACATAAAATATCTTTCAAGTTTATATTATCTTTGATATTGTTTAACACTTTCCTTTTCGGACATTTTGTTTTGTAGATCTGAAATTCAAATCCATGCGGTAACTTTTGGAAAGTAAAGAAATGAAGCCTTTGCTTTGAACACCAAACATTACATCCAAGTTCTGATCTTAAACCTCTGGACCTGTCAGTTTAAATATCAGGGTGGCTCTAAATAGTACAATTATCCCGGAAAACTGTATGGGTGGGCCCTTAGCATACTTTTCACTTCGTAACTCGTATTTATACTTTTTAACTCGTACTCGTAATCTCTACTTAACTCGTACTCTAAATCATTTCTTAACTTCGTAACTCGTAACTTGTAAATCTTAATTTTGATATTCTAATTTTCTTATAACCCCATCATGGGTTATTTTCTTTTTTAACTTTTTTGCTTCATTTGGCAGCGAGCCAAATGGATGGATGTTTGGTGTTTTATAACCGAAATTTACCGTAAACTGTGGATATACACATTTCTTCGGTTATCAAACTAGATAATTTATTTTCGTTTTGATCTACACTAAATTTATCTTTCAATTCTATCTCAAACCCTTAATGTGATATTTAATTCTCATTACTTATGATATTTAATTTTTTGTTTTCCCTTTCATACCTTAAAGTTGAGATTTTTCTCATTTAAAGCACCTTTTGTGCACTAATATTCTAATGGACAACTTGATGTTGTAATATTAAAAAATTTTTTTTTTGAAAATACCTCGTGTATTTTCTTTCACTCTTTAAGTTTTTACCTTAAAGTTGAGATTTTTCTCATTTAAAGCACCTTTTGTGCACTAATATTCTAATGGACAACTTGATGTTGTGATATTAAGAATTTTTTTTTGAAAATACCTCGTGTATTTTCTTTCACTCTTTAAGTTTTTACCTTAAAGTTGAGATTTTTTCTCATTTAAAGCACCCTTTGTGCATTAATAGATAACTTGTTGTATACTATTAAAAATTTTTTTTTGAAAATACCTGGTGTATTTTCTTTCTCTCTTTAGGTTTTTCTTGAACATTTTATGTACAGTTGTTTCTTATAGGTTGGATATATCTATAAAGTTCATTATTCTGGTAATTTAGTATCAATATGGATTCAATTACGGAAATACAAAAACAAGATGGACCAGCAGTACCTGTCTCAGGCACTAGTCCACGTAGACGACAACGTACGCCATTATCTACCTGTAGAAGAGCAAAAAGGCGAATTGATGATTTGGTGAGTCCTTCTTTAAGACAAACTTCATTATTTTTGCAAGAAACACAAACTTGTTACGGAATTTATCTTTGGCCGTTAACAAACAACAGAACTCTGTTGCTGAATTAACTAGAAATACGCAAATGCAGCTAAACTACAGTAGTTACAGTAATATTGAATTTTGATTTTACAATTTTTGTCTTTCTATCCGTAAATATGCTAGAGTAATTTGTCCGTATTTTCGCAAGAAGAAATAATTACCATTATATTTTCTCATTTAAACTCGCGGACATATCATTTAGTTAAAACTATGGATATGCCACGTAATTTCGAAAATTTAGATTCTTTTGCTTTGAAAATCGAACAAATACAAAACCGTTTTGCTTCCTTTTTGACTGTTTTGTCAAGTACTAATTTTCGATCATCTACAAATTGTTATGATATAAATGCTTCAGCTAATAATCATAGAAATGCTAGTACACAGGCTACAAATTTTTCATATAGTACATCAATTTCTAGTTTAAATCGTCCTCGTATTATTTTCACTAACTGTGCGTTTTGTATCTTAGTTTAATTTCTTGCGTATTTTCGAACAAACGAGAAAGATACTGTATTTGATAATCTAAAAAAAGTTCATATTTCGGTGTTTAAACTGTTATTATCTAGGGCTATTTATCTCAACGCTATTTATCTCTACGAGAATCACAGAAAAAGTTCGGAATATTGCAAATTCATTTACCGTGACGCGAGTCGGGTTTAAATGTCATAGATTTCTTTATTCAGGATGGTCTTTTGTGTAAATTCGTGGGTAAAAATCGTGTGAAAAGAATAGTTCTTCCCGAAAATTTTTTAAATTATACATTTCAGTATTTTCATACATTTGCCTTTGGTTTATCTTTATTTAATTTTCACGTATTTTCGAACAAAACGAGAAAGATACAATACTTGATGGTTTCGAGGAGAAGTTCATATTTCGGTGTTTAAACTGTTATTGTCTAGGGCTATTTATCTCAACGCTATTTATCTCTACGGGAATCACAGAAAAAGTTCGGAATATTGCAAATTCATTTACCGTGACGCGAGTCGGGTTTAAATGTCATATATTTCTTTATTCAGGATGGTCTTTTGTGTATATTCGTGGGGTGAAAATCGTGCGAAAAGAATAGTTCTTTCCAAAAATTTTAAATTATACACTTCAATATTTTCATAATCTATCTCATTCCGGTATTACGAAACAAACAGAGATTTATCTGAAAAGAAACTAGTACATTAAGATTGTAAATTAAAAACTTATTGAGCTGTTTATAAATTACTTTATTCTTAATTTTTTTTTTCTCAAACCTTAATTAATATTAAATTGTTTAAATCATTACCTATCAGCAATATAATTTATTGGATCATTATTGTTATATTTTGTTCACTTATAATATATTATACTAGAATTTTCCATAGAGATCCTTAATATTATCTTTTGGTTAAACGTTATCTGAAGGAATTTTACCTATTACCGCGGACGTATTTTTCAAAAAAAAAAAATAAAAAAAAAAATAAAATAAAATAAAAAGAAAAAATTTCTGTTTGTTAGAGTAAAGTTTTCTTTAGATAAACTGTTTCTTTTCCTAGTTGAAGAGCGGAAAATTCGCATTACACCTAGTATATTTTCTTTTTTAATTTTCATTTTTTCTTTTTGTTTGAATTCCTACAAATCAAATATTCTATTACATAATGTAAAAAACTTATTGTAAAAATCAAGTCTTTTTCTTTTTCTTAAAACTTACCGTTTCTTAAAAAAAAAAAAAATATTTTTGTATACCTTGGTGTATTTAAACAAATACAATGTTTATAATTTTACACTTTACTAGGAGTTAAATGAATAAAATAATTTCATACAAAGAAGGGAAAGTCTTGATCGAATTATTTTCCTTTAAAATTTTCGCACTCAAATAATTATACTTTAATAACAAATAAATTAACCATTATACTTTAATAACAAATAAATTAATCATCATACTTTAATAACAAAAATTAATCAGCAAATTTCTTCAAAAAAACTGGGTTAGTGGAACATAACCCCATTTATCTTAAACGTCATTGACACAATTATGGTTGTCAAAAATACACGAATCTTAATAGATAACGATTTGAAATTTCATACACTCACGGTAAAAATTATTTTTATTTATGGTGATGGAGTATTAAGTTTTACAAAATGGATTATGCTTAATTATATTTGGAAACGCAAGTTCGATTGAAGATTCCTTGTCACAATAAACAAATGATGACGATGTAAATAGTATTACATATATGATGAATTCATAATTGGATATTGGCGTCAATTTTATGCAATAGATATAACATTGTGGATAACGGTTTGCCTGACCATTGGTAAAACATTTTGAATGTTTAATTACGTATATTTAAACTGGACATACCATATTTTGATGGACGTATTAATTTGTAATTTACCTAGTGTATGATTTTCTAAGTGCTATTAACAGGTGTATTCTGGAATTTTATTTACATCAACATCATATATGAAGAGTAAAGTGGTATGAAGATAGTTTAATATAATAATGCGAACTAACTCCTATTCTAATTTTTTAAACTTAACGAGTGCAATAGTTTAAGTTTTTCTTTGTTGAGTAAATTTGTATATGTAAAGTAGGAATTCAACACTTTCGATAATTTTAAATAATTTTTTTTTTGAATCTTATATATAAAATTGTATATCAGGATCATGATAAAGACATGCCTGTTTAAAAAGCAATTTTCCTTTTTCTTTTCGTCACTTGACATTGTTTAATTTTAAATAATTTTTTTTTTAATCTTATAAGTAAATTGTATATCAGGATCATGCTGAAGACATGCCTGTTTAAAAAGCAATTTTCTTTTCGTCAGTTGACATTGTATAATTCTAAGTAATCCTTTTGAATCTTATAAGTAAATTGTATATCAGGATCACGCTGAAGACATGCCTGTTTATAAAGAAATTTTCTTTTTTCTTTTCGTCAGTTGACATTGTATATTTCTAAATAATTCTTTTTGAATCTTATAATTAAAATTGTATATCGGGTCATGATGAAGACATACCCGTTTAAAAAAACAATTTTCTTTCTTTCTTTCGTCACTTGACATTTGTATTTTCGTTGACCCTCTAAAAATGTCAGAGGTGTAATTTGTTCTTTTTCTTTGTCATTATAAATGTTAATGATATCTTTTTCATGTGTATTTTCTTTGTACGTATAGGTAAAAAAATTAAAATTATTTATTTAGAAAAGAGATGGCTAAAGTTGTAATATTTTGATAAGATAGTAGAAAGTTAGGGAAGTTTTTGTTAAAGTTAAAGAATTTTTTATAATTGTTGGTAATTTTTCTTAAATTTGTTATTTAAATCGTATTATAGGTTCTAATTAAGGTTGTCTATGATTTCGTTAATCGTTAATATATTTGTACTTTTCTTTCTTAAATTTATAATTTATGCTTAATGTGAAAATTATTTATTAGTCGTCTTCTAAAATTTGAATTTCTGGATAAGGGATACAGGCTAAACAATTTCTAATTAATCGCTAATATATTTGTACTTTTCTTTCTTAAATTTGTGGTTTATAATTAATGTGAAAATTATTTATTAAGATATAATTAGGTTGAAATATTGTATTAAAATTTTTTTTGATAAATTAATAATGTTTTGTTATAGCTTAAAAATTCTTATGATTGTTAGAAGTTTTTCTTAAATTTGTTATTAAAATTGTATCATAGATTCTAGTTAAGGTTGTCTAAAATTCTATTAATCGTTTTTCTTAAATTATAGTTTATACTTAGTTATATAATGTGAAAATGGATGCATATCGTTGTATGGGGCGAATTTTCTTACTTTCTTTATACATAGGATGATTGCTTTAAAAAATTTTTTTTTTTTTTTCAAAAAAAAAAATTTTTTTTTTCCTGACTCTTGGGGAATGTTCCGTAATTTATGTCGGTTAAAGTACATAAATTACGAACAAACAGATTATATAAAATAATAGAACTACTTTCTTATGCGCAATGATTGATGCGCGAATTAATTTACCTACTCGTTTGAGTATTGATTATGATCTCTCTTCTTTTTGGGATCTCCTAGAGTATGGATTGAATTTAAAATATCAACAATAATGGATCCTAGATCCAATACAACCTTTAAATTATTTTGCACGTGATGTAATTTAAAACGATATGTGAGCAAGCAGAAGTATTTTTATTCAAAATGATCTGGTAATGTTTAATTTATTATAATTTTTGGAGATAGTTTGAAAGGGTTTTTATTTCAATATATTTTATGCATCCATTTAAACTTTATATAAATTATTTAAGATTTCTAGGTTACAAAATGACTTAGAATTTAATATTAATCTTTATTTGTAAAACACTTTAGATTTTGTGTATTTATTAAATACCTACTTGTATTTTTGTTATCAGTAAACACTTAATGTGTTAAATTTAGGATACTGTACCAATTTTGTAATTAATTATGATTTACATAAAATATCTTTCAAGTTTATATTATCTTTGATATTGTTTAACACTTTCCTTTTCGGACATTTTGTTTTGTAGATCTGAAATTCAAATCCATGCGGTAACTTTTGGAAAGTAAAGAAATGAAGCCTTTGCTTTGAACACCAAACATTACATCCAAGTTCTGATCTTAAACCTCTGGACCTGTCAGTTTAAATATCAGGGTGGCTCTAAATAGTACAATTATCCCGGAAAACTGTATGGGTGGGCCCTTAGCATACTTTTCACTTCGTAACTCGTATTTATACTTTTTAACTCGTACTCGTAATCTCTACTTAACTCGTACTCTAAATCATTTCTTAACTTCGTAACTCGTAACTTGTAAATCTTAATTTTGATATTCTAATTTTCTTATAACCCCATCATGGGTTATTTTCTTTTTTAACTTTTTTGCTTCAAGTTATTTTTTTTTGGTCTGTACTTCTCATATTTGCTTTGTTATATTTTTATATATATTAGGTTAGAATTTCATATGTACAAAATATTTAATTCTACTGTCAAATAAAAATTACTAGAGACTGGATTCGTATTAAAGTCACATTTAAAGTTAATATCAAATACTGTTTTATTATAATATTTTTTTCCAACCCAAACCTTTTCAGAGGCACGGTTCAATCGGAGGGAGCGGAGATCCAAGGACTCCCCCTTGCGTAAAGTTTAATTGGGAAAGAGGGCCCAGCCCCGATTGAACAATTATCCAACACCTTCTCCACAGCGCTCTGCTGAATCCTGGATTGATAAAATAGAAAATGAGAACTTGGGTTTAGTAATAAACTTCTTTATTAAAATCCAAACTTTACATCATAATAGATTATTGTTTCTATTTTATTTCAATAATTCACAAACGCATTCACGTTTACATATACTATACAACATTTTTTTTTTTTAAATTTTCAATATCTCAGCGTTTTGGAGTGAAAGCTATATTGGAAAAATAAAAAATCTAGTCAAATCGCCTTATAAACCTCTCACTCAAATTCTGAATAGATTATCTGAGATTGACAATGAAGATAAACTCAAAATTAAAAAACAGATTATTATTAAAAAATGTACTATAAGTCAAACTTCTGATATTTTTACTAACGAAAATATACAGTACTTGAGTGTATCAAGTGTTATTATAAACAATGTTTATTTAAGTTCAGTGCGGCCTGACAATGTGGTCATATTAGAGGATAATGTAGTTGTTATAATTGATAAGATTTTGTTGGTAGAGAATGGAAAAAAGACGCCTCGCCAAATGGATCACTTTTCTATTTTAGGACGTAAAATAATAAATCCTGATAGTTTATTCAATTATCCTACACCATCGATTGATGTTGGAATCATTGTAGGAGACAGATTTTCTGATTTAAAAGAGTTATTCTCAATAAGAAAAATAAAAAATAAATGTGTTCGTTTAAACTACAATGATAAAGTGTGTATTGTATCTTTACTTCATGAATCATTTGATTCATAAAAATGGAAAAATAAGAATTGTGTATATTTTTTTAAATAATCTTTAATTTTATACTAATATTTATTATTCAATAAACAAAAATTCGAGTATATTAGTCTAGTAAACATCCACGATTTTGTATATACTTTTTTGTATATTCTCCGAAAATTACGAAATAGGTGTCATTCGATTCGTAATATTATGTAGAAAGTTTACTGAAAAAAATGAATTGGCGCTAAAAAAAATTGCAAAAGTTATAAACAATTAAGTGAAAAATAAAATAGGGGGCTCAGTTTTTCTTGAATAACTCAAAAAATATTGAAAATTTTCGAAATCTGATCCAAAAAGATGAAGAAATTTCCTAAAATAAAGTTTCTGTTGCCGAAATTGTATCTCTAATATTTATAATTTTTACAGAGCATTGAAAATAGCGCAAAACATGGCAAGTTTGGCTCTCGGGCGCGTTCTGTCTTTGAGACCTACTAACAAAAAAAATTATTTAAACATATAAAATATGAATATTAATAAATAAAAAAATTAATGTAGTTTTGAGATACATGAATAAACAATAATCCGTGGTTGAAAATTTTTTTTTATAATTTTTGCATTAGTTATGTAATTGTTAACTAACAATTTTTTCTATATAGAATGTTAACATAAAATCTCCGATAATTATTAAATTAAAACCCCAGAATTTTTTTCCCTCCGTGAAGTTATTCTTATTAAGCTTACAAATGAATTAAAGTTTTTAAAATTTTAAAATTTTGATTCTTCAATTTGTTATTAATATTTGAATATTAACAAATGAAAATAAGTAATGAAAACAAATATTTTTTTTAAATTTTTTTATTGTTTTAATTTTTTATAATTAAAAGCTACATAAAAATAATTTTTTCAAATTTTTAACAATTGTTGTTTAAAAAATTGTTATAAACAAATACATTGTTTATGAGTAAATCGAAATTTTTTTTTTGCAATATGTTCATTAACACAAATTATGATTTAAAATAAAAAAAAAAGTTTCTTAAAAAAATTTATTTGTTGCTTAAAAATGCATTTGTTTATTAACTATATTTTGTAAGCTACTAATTATTAATATTAAGAAACCGTTTAAATTCTAAAAATCATAAATTCTATTTTTTTTCCAAATTATATTAAAAAAAATTTTATTAAGTTTCCATTTAATATTTTATAATTTTCATTACAATAACAATTACAAGTTCAATAACTATTCCAGATACGACAATTATGCATCAGGTCTTTTTTATTTATTATTAATTAATTAATAATTTAAGTCTAAAGACAATGTTTTAACTCTATTATTTATTTAATTATTGACTTTTGTTTATAATAACAAAAATTGTATCTGCTTAGTGATCGGAGGGTCCGATACTGGATTTAAAATCATTTATTAATAGCACCAGAGTACGTCATACAGATCTAGTATTCAGTAAACATTCACTTAGTTCGTTTCGTTCAAGTATATTCTTGTGGAATTTTATTGAAGTGAATATTTTTATTTACAAAAATGGATACTTCTGTTTATTGTTTCATTTGTGGGAACCGACTTGACAGTCTGCGAACAATTACACTCAAACAGAAAGCTGTAACGACGCACATTGGTTACAGTAAAATATTGAAAAATAATAAGTATAAATTATTAGAGAGCTTAACCGAGGTTGATGTTCATCAAAAGTGTCGAAATGATTATTATTACAACGTTAATAAGGCTACTTCTCAGCACGGACCTTCAACATCTCCTTCTTCGTCACGTGGTTCAATCCCTTTTGATTTTCAAGCACTTTGTTTGCTCTGTGATAAACTATGGCAAACGAAAAAAAAAGGAGATAAATTTATAGTTAGATCGGAAGAATTGAAAGCTAAATTTTTAGAAGTTGCCGCGCGTAGAAATGATCCTTCAGGTGCTAAAATTATCGATCGTATATCGGGCGTACAATCCTTAGTTGAAGTTGGTGCGCGTTATCATAAAAATTGTTTCACATGTTTCAATCTTGAAAAGAAATTGGAAGATACTGAACTTCAAAAAGAGGTGCAGGAGTCGTTGAGTTCAGTCTTCAAATTCATTGAGAACAGTCTTGATTCTCAATTTACTGCCACTCAATTACTTGAAATTATGGAACATAAAATTACGAAAGATACTCTTTTGAAGGATTTAAAGAATAAGTACGGCAATAACATCGTTTTTTATAATGAATCAGGCGAAGATACAACAGTTTGCTTCAGTGGGACAGATGAAAATGCGTTTTCTGATGAGTGGTATTTGCATCGTGAGACTGAAATAGAAGCTGAACATATTAGAATAATCAAGACGGCTGCGGAATTAGTTCGAAAACAGATAAGGTGTACTCAATATCAAACCAAAAGCTACCCATCTAGTATAAGTTTTTTTGATTCTATCTCCGATAATATACCAAAATATCTAAAGATATTTTTAGAATCATTATTAATGTATGATGCAAATGAAAATCAAAAAAGAAAAATAGCATATGACAGAAGAAAATCAATGAGCTCACGCGGTAGTGTTGTAGACGATGTTTCCTCTACAAGTACAACATTCACCACCAAATCAGCTGAAACTTCTTTAGAAAATGAAGAAAATATTATACAAAATACAAAAATAAAAATTGATCAAATAGGATTATCAATTGTACAAGCGATGCGTCCAAAATCGTTTATGTCTCCTCTTCCTTTAACAACTGGGATTTATTTGAATCGGAAGTGCGGCTCTAAGACTGTTATAAATATACTAGCGAAATTAGGTGTTTGCGCGTCGTATTACAGCATTGCTTTACATGAAATTTCTGCGATCAAATCAAATGTAATTAAAATAGAACCAAGTGCATTTCTCCAGTATGTTTTTGACAACGCCGACCATAATCCATCATCTCTGGATAGATTAAATAGTTTTCATTGTATGGGTGGTACACTTTGCTGTGTTACACCTTCTAAAGCTTTAACAAGTTAAAAGAAGAAGAAAGAGAAGAAAAAGAAAGAAAAGAAAGTTAAGAGAAGTTTTAAAATTAGATCGATTACCAACTGCAACTGCAATATCGGAAGAGGGGAAGATAACTCTTGAATAATTGCCAACAAATCAATTTTCGCTGGAATCCATTCAGTTTATCGACATCGGAAGTTTAAAATTTAGTGATTTTACGTGCGATATTCCCGTTTGTTGCTCCACTCATATTTGGGGAAGTTATTGTCAAGTGCCAAATTTACCCGAAATAAGAGGTTTTATGGATCGTGTTTCGTCTTCTTTGCCATACACAGTCTCTCGTATACAATATCTACCATTTACTGAAGAGAACCCATCGGATTTACGAACTGTTTACACATCATTACTGTACGCTGCTAAGCATGCTCGTTGTACTGATCAAAAAACAATATTTGTGACGTTTGATTATCCTTTATACATGAAGGCTCTACAAATTTTATCTAATTGTCAAGTGAAACAGTTGGAAAATGTAGTTGCTCGCATCGGTGGATTCCACCTATTAATGTCTTACTTTAAATCTGTAAGAACTATCTGGAAGGGTCTGGATTAAAAGAATTATGGAATACAGTTTATGCAACAAATTCTATTGATAAGATGATGTTGTGTACATCTTTCGCTAGAGCTTTGCGAGCACATATAACCACAGCTCATGTGATAGGTGAATTGATTGCAGAATTCGCAGAGTCAGCAGAAAATATCGAAAGCCATGGAATAAAAACGTCTGTGGATCCATCAAGTATGGAGGCACCACCAAGTACTGAAGAAATTGTAGAATTTATCAAACTTAAAAAATTAAAAATTCTACAAACCCTTAATAATTTTTCGCGAAATCCTCCAACACTACATGGCATTAATACAGATCAAGACTTGATAGCGATGAGAAATCTCTTAAGCAGTGCAATCGAAGTACTGAAAAAACGCGGACCAACTGCCGAATTGTGGCTCCAATACTTCAACTTTGTTATGCTGGCAATACGGTACATTGAAGCTGAAAGACTTGGAAATTGGCATCTTCATTTGTATTGTGTACAACAAAGGTTGCCAGTATATCATGCAGCTGGCCACAGTAACTACGTCAAAGCAATCCAAATTTGGCATTGTTTGACGACAAAGGTATCATGCGAGAGTCAAAAAAATCAGAATTGTACGATGTCTTCACATCCTCCCCTTTCCGTTTATCTGATTTAACTGGCTGCTTGTTTGTTGTTGATGGAGGTTTTCTTCTACACAAAGTAGTATGGAAGGATAAGAAAACTGTCGGTGATATAATTAATGATTACAAATATTTCATTTTCAACCATTATAACAAGACCACTTCTATTATTTTTGATGGTTATGATGAAAGCTTTCGCAGTGTAAAATCATACGAAAGATTCAGGAGAAGTTCAAAGAAAGTTGTACCAGAGATTACTTTTGAGTTAGATATGAAACTAACAGAGAAAAGATTCTTTCTTAGCTAATGAAAAAAACAAGTCGCGTTTCATTAGTAAATTAAAAAGTATGCTGATACATGATACAAATTTAACAATAAAACAAGCAAAAGAAGATGCCGATACACTCATCATTCAAACAGCGATTGAACTTGCCAAAAAAATCCAGATAAGAAAGTTGTTGTGATTGGGACCGACGTTGATCTTGCTGCCTTACTAATTGCATTGACACCGGAAAACTTGAACATTGTGGAAACCTCGAGCTTCAACAAAACAGTCGGACATGATTTACGAAACTCAAAATAATCAAAGTTTAAAAAATATTATTCTTTTTGCGCATGCCTTTACAGGATGCGATACAACTAGTACTATTTTTGGCAAGGGAAAGAAGAAATTGTTAGGCATTATAAATAAAAATAGTCAACTGATGCAATATGCGGAAGTCTTTTACAAACGCGATGCATCTCTTAAAGATATGGAAGTAGCTGGAGAACAAATGATGCTGGCATTGTATGGCCAAATCGGTACTGATTTAACCACAAGCCAGTGTCGTGTTTCTCAATTTTTGAACACGATAAAAAAATCAAAAACAGCGATTAACTTAGCAAACTTACCTCCAACATCTGCGGCAGCATGTTTACACTCATACAGGGTGTATTACCAAGTTCAGATTTGGCTGGATAATAAAAGTTTAGATCCGGAAAGATTCGGTTTGATCAAATCGGAAACTATGTATTTGCCACGGAAAACGACAGAGAAATTAGCGCCTGAGACGCTGCTTAAACTAATTCATTGCTCTTCCCTGCTCTTCTTTATGCAAAAATTGCAAAGGGGACACTTGTTTAAATAGTACCAGGCCATCTATTGATGACGACAATGACGATGCTGATGTTCTCAGTAATCAATTACATGCAGCAAATCAGCATTCCGATGAAATTGAATACGACATCGATAATTATCCCGATTTCGAAATTGGTGCTAGAGAATTCTGCGAGCCAATACAATCAATACTAGAAAAGGAAAATGAAGTCCTTGAGGAAACAGCAGAACAAGAAATAATAGTAGAATCAGCAGATGATGAGGCTCCACCACAAAAAAGGTCCAAAAGAGTACAGAAGAGCAATAAAAACTAATTGACAAGAATTGTAAACAATAGATTTTAATAAATTTAGAGTGAACAGTAAACATTCACTATTTTTTCAATTTTTCTCATTTTATAAAATATTTCAGATAAGAGAATTAGATAAGAAAATTTGTAGAGAGGAAAGTGGAAAAAAAATTTTATTATTATAAACAATAGTCAATAATTAAATAAATAATAAGACTTAAAACATTGTTTTTAAACTAAAATTGTTAATTAATTAATAATAAATAAAAAAAAGACCTGATGCATAATTGTCGTATCTGGAATAGTTATTGTAATTGTAATTGTTATTGTAATAATAAAAGCCTCAGATC
The DNA here is from genome assembly GCF_905475395.1 of Chrysoperla carnea. NCBI lineage: Eukaryota > Metazoa > Arthropoda > Insecta > Neuroptera > Chrysopidae > Chrysoperla > Chrysoperla carnea. Next base: position 11,111,201 of record NC_058342.1, read on the forward strand.
GGATGAAAAAGGCAAGTTTGATGGAATATTAATATTAAAAATTCCAAAAAATAGTAAAAAGCTTTTTTTGTAAAAAATAACGCATGTATAATTTTTATTATAAAATAAAGTAAATAAAAAAAAATAAACAGATAAAAAAAAATTGTTAATAACAAATTATTTATTTAATAAATAAATGAAAACTTAAAAAAAAAAATTTTTTTTAATCTAATTTGGAAGAAAAATAGAATTTATGATTTTTAGAATTTAAACGGTTTCTTAATATTAATAATTAGTAGCTTAAAAAATAGAGTTAATAAACAAACGCATTTTTAAGCAACAAATAAATTTTTTTAATAATTTTTTTTTTTTTTAATTTTAAATTATAATTTGTGTTAATGAACATATTGCAAAAAAAAAAATTTTCGATTTACTCATAAACAATGTATTTGTTTATAACAATTTGAGACGATACTCATATTTTCCACTCGGATAATACCCTCCTGGATCCAAGGCTACAACACAAACAAACAAACAAACAAAAAAAAATAAAAATAAAATAAAATATTTTTTTTAATTAAAAAAGTAAAATTAATTAAAATTTCATTAATTGTTGCCAATTGTGTCCAAAGAATGAATGCTTTAGGAATTGTGTTTATACAAGGAGTTTCGGCTTAGGCTGCATTACACCCACCAAAAAAAAAAAAAAAAAGAGGAAAAATTTAAAAAAAAAAAAAAAAACAAAATGTCAGTAAATATGCAAATTTAATTTAAAATTAAAAACAATTTGAGTTCCCCAAAAATCATTTCAAAAAAAAAAGAGAAAGGTCATAACTAATTTTTTATTTATTGATGCATTTAAAATACAATTGGTTTCATTACAATTCATCAAAATAAAAAAATGGCCGAAAGCTGATACCCGGATGGCCAGGCACACGACGCAAAAACACAGAATCGCACGCAGCACCGCAGGCGGTAAACACGGCGCGAAAGGTCGTGATTGGATCACGGCGGCACCAGGCACTAATAAAAAAACAAAAAACAACGAGTCAACAAGTGACCTGATGGCTTCTTGATAAAAAAGGGACATACTTTAACCTTTGCATCGAGCAAGTGAAGAGCTCGGAATTATATTCATTCGTGGTGAAATATAAAAATGAAATAGAATCGAACATAAATTAAATTGGACCAACATCGTGATCAAAATTAATCAATCGACATCGATTATTAAACAAAATAAAATAAAATCGAACATTAATTAAAATTGGACCGACATCGTGTTTAGAATTAATGAATCAACAACGATTATTAAACAAGAAAATAAAATCGAAGATTAATTAAATTGGACCGACATCGTGATTATAGTTAATGAATCGACAACGAATGATTAAACAGGAACAATAAAACAAAAACAAATTAAAATAAAAACGATAAATATTCACGTGGAGTACCTGCTGAGACCAGTTACGAGTGGGCGACCGCATGGTCATATCATCCTTTATCTGGACGTTCAACATCGCCCATCAGCAGCAACACCACCGCCTGCAGGCCGATTCGATCAACACCAATTGTTAACGAAAAATCTGGAATACCTCAAGGATCACCTGGTGATTCCGCTGTGTGCTGCTGCGTTTCTCTCCTGGTCGTCCGGTTGTTCAACCCCCGGTCCTATTTCGTGATCGATTATGTAAGTCGTATTTTATTTAATTTTTCCTCTTTACCAACTAATTTGTCGGCCAAAAAGGGACATATTCTAAAATAAATAAAAAAGTGACATTAATAAAAGGTTGGAGGTTTACCAAATATTTTAGATTTAGGAAATAATATTAGTTAAGTTTTTTTTTTTAATTACCGTGTGTGGTGATTCCTGGTGCATCCATTAATCACGCCGTCTAGTGGCCCTTGTCCCATTGGTGTTGGCCAATAGCCGCCTATTAACGACAAGGGACAACCACTCTCCATTTCACGGCGCTAGGTGGTGGTGAAGACGATCTAAATTGAATCGAAGATCCATACACCTCGCCCGTACTGTTACGGCAATTGGCTCTTGTCCGAATGAACATATACATATTTCTATTCAAAGAAAAATAATATAGTAATATATCTGTATGCGCTTTTAATTTGAAGGAAATTCACCAGGAACCATCATTGTCAATGTTAGTACTAATGTATGTCCCCTTTAAACAAATATTAATTTTTTTTTTAATTTTATCAAATACAAAATACTTAGGTTAGGTGTGGAATGATCCACATGTCAAATTAAATCATGCTAAGTTGTTTTTTTTTGTTTACTTTACATTTGATAGAAAAAACAATATAATTGTGATTAGTAGAAACATTTAAAGAAATTTTACAAAAAAAGAAATTAAATAAACAGAATTGAATTTAATTGAGATCACTTACGTTTTTTTTTTTTTTTTTTTTTCCAAACCCCTCGACACACAATGACACAATACGTTTTATGCAATATGAATTGACACTTAAGTCGTTCAAACAGTAGAGCCAACATCACATAAGTAATATTGATTTAGTAGATCTCCGTTTGAATTTACGCGCCATATCCCGTCCGATTCAACAAAAAAGACTTCCACTGCGACACCCTTCATAGTTCGTTTCTCTTAACTAAATTGAGAATCGTTTTATGGTAACAGAGCGTATGGTAAATGGCGTAAGTTTCAATCGGCGTTATCTAAGACAACTTGAAAATAAACAACGTATTAATCGTATAATCCCATAAATTTAATTTTTTTTCAATATTTTTTTTTAACTAAGCTTATTTCTACAAATCTTTTTCTGTTTTCTATAACACTTACATATACAATCGTTGAACAATCGCGGAGTCTAACATGCCGGACACCAGGAGCGGACGCATATTCACACCCGCCACCAGCTGTAATCCACAACCCGAGGTGACTTCTCCGGGCTTCACAACGCCGCCAACAACAATGTCAGTACCCATCGCACCGCCGCCAACTACAGTAGTCAACCAACTTCCATCGACACATCAATCTCCCCCATCACGTGTGTTTGACTTTATAAGAACCCAAACCGAACTTAGTGCTGACAACCAACATCGTCTTCAGGCCATGGAGAACCAATTGATAAATATGGGTGAGTTGTTATGTAGTCTAAGTCGAAATATCTCCCAATCGCCCCACGCTCTGGGGTTAGCTGAACCTAAACACACAAACAGCTCAATTGGTGACAATGAAATGTACAAAATTAATTATAAAGTTGATATCAATACCTTTTTTAAAAACGTTTCGAAGTGTGACGGCATTTCCAAAGCTGGTATCATTCAATTCATGGAGGACGTAGAAAAATTATCAGATCTTGGCATCCTCCACGAAAAACCTCTTATGACCCACCTCATTCAATTTTGTGAAGGTGACTTCCAGAGATGGTGGGCCCACAATATTAAATATGCTCCATCATGGGAAGTAATTCGAGGCCGCATACTCGATGATTTCTTTGGACCAGCCGACCGCTCACTTCTGGTGTCCGAGCATCTACACCGGTGGCAAAAGCCAGAGGAATCATTCATATCTTTCATCGAGGATATCAAGCTGAAGTCAAAAATTCTCGGCACGTCCATGTCGGAATCAGAGGTCATCGTGCTGCTCTGGGCTCGCATGAACCGTAAAACTTACGACCTATGCAAATTCAAGGCCATTCCTCAAAGCTTTATGGACCTCGACCTAGTCGCCCGCGAAATTAGGCAAATCAGTGACCGAGAATCCCTCTATCAGGAAATGGAACCTAAAACAGAAAAAGCAGACAGTCATTACAAAACCTCAAAAAACACAAAAAACTTTTAGAAACCTCCAACTTACACGAAACTTCATCCACCTTCATTCGAAGACGCCCTCGCGCCTTAGTTGGCCGTCGCAAACTCCTGGCGTACGAACCTCGTAGGACCTCCATCCCTACGATCACCGTGAAGGTGGGGCCTCTTTCCTTCATTTGTCTCTTAGACTCCGGAGCTACAGACAGTTTCTGTTCCAAAAAATTCGCTACCTCCATAGTTAAGCTGAAACTGGGCCATTTGACAAAATCCACCTTCAACGTCACCTTGGCCAATGGTGCAATTAATACACTAAACAATAAATTACATTGTTCAATAAAAATTGGTCAATTTTCATGGCCAATGAGTTTTCCGGTTTTACACGGCTTAACGTATGACTTACTGTTGGGAGTGGACGCGCTGTGCAAGATGAAAGCCAAACTGGATTTCATCAATTCCACGGTGGTTTTCGGATTCGATCCACTGCGTAACATCCCATTTACAGCCCAACCGTATGGTAGCGAATGTAATGCCATCATGTCCCCGACTCTATCACGCCCGCAACAAAAACTATTAAACGAGCTAATGGCCGGGTTTGACGACGTTTTAACGGACAGAATTGGCTGTGCCCGGGACTATGACTACTCGATTCAGATGAAGGACGACATACCTGTGAGAAGCCCACCCTTCCCTCTATCTCCACCTAAGGCCAAAGAAATGGACGACCATATTAACAGCCTAATGGACCAGGGCGTCATAATAAAATCAAAAAGCCCGTACTGCTCACCTGCCTTTTTAATAAAAAAGAAGGATGGTTCCCCAAGGCTATGTATCGACTACAGGAAACTAAATTCCAAAGTTGTCTTCGACGCTTACCCAAGCCCGAATGCAGACAGCATTTTTCAATGCCTGGGGGGAGCAGCCTTCTTCAGTTCGATCGATTTGTGTTCAGCCTTCTATCAAATAAAACTATCAGATTCGAGCAGGAAATATACGGCCTTTTCCACCCCGACGGCTCACTTCGAATTTGTTAAGGTCCCGTTTGGCCTGAGTGTCTCCCCAGTGGCCCTTAATCGTCTGATATTTGGATTATTCGCGGATCTGAGATATAAGTGTGTCATCCCCTACTTTGACGACATCCTCGTCTACAGCCCCAGCTTCGAAAGTCACCTAGAACACCTAGAAATAGTCTTCCAAAGACTACGAAACGCTGGATTGACGGTTAAGCCAAAAAAGATGCAACTATGCATGCCGTCAATCAAATTTCTAGGCTTTGTCATCTCATCAGCTGGGGTCGAAGTCGACAAAGAAAAGGTGGCCCTTATATCGGATCTCCGGGTACCCCGAACCCTCAGACAGTTAAGGTCCTTCATAGGTATGGCATCCTTTTTCGCTCGCTTCATTCCAAACTTCGCCGAGGTCATCGCACCCCTAAATCAGCTGAAGAAAAAGGATGTCAAATTCCATTTCGGAGATAGAGAACTCGAAGCCTTTGCCAATGTCAAGCGAGCCCTAACAGAAGCCCCCGTTCTAGCCTTCCCCAACTTCAAAAGGCGTTTCATCGTCCAGACGGACGCGAGTCAGAACTCGCTCGGGGCCGTACTTATGCAACATTTCCCAGACGGTCTACACCCCATTCAATACGCTAGCCGGAAGCTCACAGCAGCGGAACAAAACTATCCAGTTTACGAACAGGAAGCCCTCGCTATCGTTTGGGCCCTAGAAAAGTTCAAACAATATCTCCTAGGGACCAAGTTCTTGCTTCAAACCGATAACGCCGCTCTGTCCTTCATTTTCAACCACCCAAAGCAATTGGGTCGTGTGGGCCGCTGGGCATTAAAACTGTCTCGTTTCGAATTTGACATAGAGCACATTCGTGGTACTCGTAACGCCGTGGCCGACGCCTTGAGTAGGCTTTTCACAATAGAAGGTACCCCCGAAGGTTCGACCCTCCCTAAATTTAACCCCCTATCACCCCCTGATGGCGCTAAAATCCACCTTTTGGACGAAGTGCCCCAAAGCTTTGCTTCTCTGCGAAAACATCAGGAAGAAGATGAAGAGCATAGACTCATCATCTCCAGAATTGAATCTGGGGAAGATGTCACAGGATATGCCCTCAAATCTGACGTCCTGGTGAAACTCGTAGGGAAACATCGCCTAAGACGAATTTCCGTCCCCAAAGCCATCAGAAACATGATAATGTTCTTTTACCACGACTCCGTAACGGCAAGTCATTGTGGAATTTGCGTCACACACCGTCGGATCGCCCGTCGCTTTTGGTGGCCGGGTCTCTATAAGGACGTCCAAAAATATGTCAGGTCCTGTCCAGAGTGTCAACGCTGTAAACCATCAAACCGCGCCTCAGGCGCACCCTTAGCATCAACGGTCCCTAAACACACCTGGGAACGTGTTTACATAGACCACGTAGGCCCCCTAGTGGCTTCCAGGAATGGGTTCCGATATACCCTAGTGATGCTGGACGGATTCAGCAAGTGGCTGGAGACTATACCCGTCAGACGCGTCACTGCAGCAGTAACCGTTGACACTCTGAACAAGATTTGGCTTCGCTACGGACCCCCCAAATATCTATCTACGGACAACGCTAGGTGTTTCACGAGTATTAAATTCAAACACATGTGCCTCAAATGGGGGATAAAACACCTCCTCACTAGCCCATATAGACCTTCTTCTAACGCCTCCGAAAGAGTAAACAGAGATCTCAAAATGAAACTGACCATTTTGCTAAAGCAATACGCCCCATCACATAGGGAATGGGACAAATACATACATTACTTCCAACATGCTCACAATAGCCAGTTTCACGAAGCCACCCAAAACACCCCGGCCTCAATATTCCTAAACCGGGAAATGGAAAGGCCTCTCGGCTTGCGTTGGAACCTCCAGGAGTTAATAGGTGTCGAACCCCCTCCCTCACAGGATAACGTTAATGAGGCCCTAGAGAAGGCACACGAACGCCTCAGACGTTTTCACAACGCAAAACGGCCCCAGCAACACCATTTCTCCGAAGGCCAAGTGGTCCTGCAAAAGGTGCACGGTTTGGCCAATTTCGACGAGGCGCAGAAATTCATACCCAGGTGGTCTACGCCCCGACGCATCTTACGCTTCACGTCACCGGTCTCATGCGAGCTAGAGTGCGTAGACACTCATACGCGATATAAAGCCCACATTGAAGACATCAAGCCCTACAATGAGAGAGTAGAGGAAATGCCGTAGCATTTTAGCCAGTGGGGGTGGATGAGACGATACTCATATTTTCCACTCGGATAATATCCTCCTGGATCCAAGGCTACAACACAAACAAACAAACAAACAAACAAAAATAAAAATAAAATAAAATATTTTTTTTAATTAAAAAAGTAAAATTAATTAAAATTTCATTAATTGTTGCCAATTGTGTCCAAAGAATGAATGCTTTAGGAATTGTGTTTATACAAGGAGTTTCGGCTTAGGCTGCATTACACCCACCGAACAAAAAAAAGAAAAAGAGGAAAAATTTACAAAAAAAAAAAAAAAACAAAATGTCAGTAAATATGCAAATTTAATTTAAAATTAAAAACAATTTGAGTTCCCCAAAAATCATTTAAAAAAAAAAAGAGAAAGGTCATAACTAATTTTTTATTTATTTATGCATTTAAAATACAATTGGTTTCATTACAATTCATCAAAATAAAAAAATGGCCGAAAGCTGATACCCGGATGGCCAGGCACACGACGCAAAAACACAGAATCGCACGCAGCACCGCAGGCGGTAAACACGGCGCGAAAAGTCGTGATTGGATCACGGCGGCACCAGGCACTAATAAAAAAACAAAAAACAACGAGTCAACAAGTGACCTGATGGCTTCTTGATAAAAAAGGGACATACTTTAACCTTTGCATCGAGCAAGTGAAGAGCTCGGAATTATATTCATTCGTGGTGAAATATAAAAATGAAATAGAATCGAACATAAATTAAATTGGACCAACATCGTGATCAAAATTAATCAATCGACATCGATTATTAAACAAAATAAAATAAAATCGAACATTAATTAAAATTGGACCGACATCGTGTTTAGAATTAATGAATCAACAACGATTATTAAACAAGAAAATAAAATCGAAGATTAATTAAATTGGACCGACATCGTGATTATAGTTAATGAATCGACAACGAATGATTAAACAGGAACAATAAAACAAAAACAAATTAAAATAAAAACGATAAATATTCACGTGGAGTACCTGCTGAGACCAGTTACGAGTGGGCGACCGCATGGTCATATCATCCTTTATCTGGACGTTCAACATCGCCCATCAGCAGCAACACCACCGCCTGCAGGCCGATTCGATCAACACCAATTGTTAACGAAAAATCTCTCTTTGATGGAATATTAATATTAAAAATTCCAAAAAATAGTAAAAAGCTTTTTTTGTAAAAAATAACGCATGTATAATCTATATATATAATAAAACTAAGTCGATAAAATGTGCGGGCCGATAAAACTTAAAAAGGAGTCCCGACACGATAAAGGGACTTATGTGGTGTGATAGCCCTTTATCCCTCCTCGAACAAGAAAGTTCCCGTTTTAATCTAAAGGGCATGTTTTTAAAGATATAAGGGACTTTCCGACCCTTCAACTTGGAAATTAAGTGCATTGGCGCCATCTGTTATCGAATATTTGAACTTCGTTCAAGACATCCAATAGTCATAGTGTATAGTCTCCATAGTGGCGCCATCTGTTATCGAATATTTGAACTTCATTAGAATACTCTAGAAGGTGTGAGAGAGAAATTTCTCGAATATTCTAGAGCCTAGCTCTCTGAATATATAAGAGCCCGGTGTCGCTCACCAGAGTTAGTTTAATTTGAACAGCGAAACGAGCGATTTCAAAACGAAAAGAAGAGAAGTTATCTGTGAGCCTTTATTTAGAAGTATCACGTGTGAGTATTTTTAATAGTGTGTTTAATTAACTCTCGATTTTGAAACGAAATAGAAAAAAGTTATTTGTGGGTTTTTATCGTGAAATTTCAAATGTGAGTATTTTTAATAGTGTTTAATTAATTCTAATGGTTTTTTTTCTTTAAATTGTAATTTTCTTAACCTTCAAAAAGTCGCGCGGCGTCGAATTGATGCCTTCTATATACTTTTGGCCGTAAACAAAATATCGCTCGACCGCTTGAAGGTTAAATATATTTTTTTTTGTCTCAACGTACCCCACGTTTCCGTTACAAAATGTTTATTTAATTTATATTTTATAGAATACAATGCCCAGACGTAAGAGAGGAGGAGATTTGGCCAGTTCTGCAGCGAAACGGCGAAAAAAAAAAGAATCTCGAAGAAATGAAACGGAAGAAGAGCACGAAGCACGTTTACAGAATCAACGGACCAGAATGAGTAACCTGAGAAGCACAAGAAGCGAAGAAAGAACAGCAAATAAAAGTACTGAAGAGTCGAGAATTTTAAAAGATAATCTAACAAAGGAAGCATTCCACTACGAACCGACGAAAAAATATTACAATCATAAATACGTTGTTATTGGAAAAATGAATAACGTTTGCCAGTTTTGCCATGCAAAAAAATTCAGTAAAGAAACACCAGGTCTCTGTTGCATGAATGGAAAAATTCGATTACCACCAATTGAAGCACCTCCGCAGGAATTTCTGCATTACATGCTCGGGGAAACACTAGAATCAAAACACTTTCTCCAAAATATAAGATCATATAACTCCTGCTTTCAAATGACTTCTTTCGGTGCTACTTCGACTAACACTAATAGAAATGAATTTGAATATGTATTTTCAATTCAAGGGCAAATTTATCACAAAATAGGATCGTTACTGCCAATGTCTAACGAAGACCATAAATTTCTACAAGTATATTTCATCGGAAATGAAGAACAAGAAATTGATCAACGATGCACAAATTTTAATGGACTGAGACGCGAAATAATCCAAGATGTACAGAGGATCTTACACAAGTATAATCAACTGATTTATATATTCAAAACAACATTAGACCGCATGATTTCTGATGACTATAAAATTGTAATTCGAGCCGATAAAAGACCACGTGGAGAACACGAACGCAGATTTAATGCACCTCAGGTAGATGAAGTCGCCATTGTAGTTGTGGATAATGAAAATACAAGCCGTGACATAATTGTACATCGAAGAAGAAAAGGACTACAACGCATTGCAGAGACACACCGTTCATATGATGCTCTTCAATATCCGTTAATATTTCTGCACGGAGAGGACGGATACCATTTCAATATAAAACAAATTCATCCTGAAACAGGCATAGAAACAAACAAAAAGGTCACTTCTAAGGAGTTCTATGCTTACCGCTTAATGATCAGAGACAATGAAACATATAATCACATACTCAACACTCGCCGTTTATTCCAACAATTTCTGGTAGATATGTACGCAAAAATAGAAGCAGAACGGATGCTTTACATAAGATTGAATCAGAAAAAACTACGCACAGAAGAATACATCCACCTTCGAGACGCGATCATGAATGACGGCAATATTGACGATATTGGAACAATGGTAATCTTACCCTCATCATACATAGGAAGTCCAAGACATATGCACGAATATACACAAGATGCCATGACCTACGTAAGAAAATATGGACGACCTGATCTCTTTATAACATTTACATGCAATTCATCATGGCCAGAGATCAAAGAACAACTAAAATACGGACAAACCTCCATAGATCGACACGATATAATAGCCCGAGTTTTTCGACAAAAACAAATACGATTTATTGAAGTCATCACAAAATATCACATCTTTGGAACTGTTATTTCATGGATGTATACAATTGAGTGGCAAAAACGAGGATTACCTCACTCACACAATCTCATATGGCTACACGATAAAATTTATCCCACGGATATCGACAAAATCATCCGAGCTGAATTTCCTGATCCACAAAAAGATCCGGAGCTTTACAACATAGTAGTGAAAAACATGATTCACGGACCATGTGGATCATTAAATTTCAATGCGCCATGCATGAGTGATGGAAAATGTACGAAAAAATATCCAAAACCGTACTTGGACGATACCAAAACTGAAGATGACGGCTATCCCAAATATAGAAGACGATCACCGAAAAACGGTGGCTTCACAGCAAAAATACGAATACAAGGCAGAGACGAACTGGAAATAGATAATCAATGGGTAGTACCGTATAATCCACTACTTTCCAAAATGTTCCAAGCACATATAAACGTTGAATACTGCAATTCAGTAAAATCTATTAAATATATATGTAAGTACGTAAACAAAGGTAGTGATATGGCAGTATTTCAAATAGTCCAAAATAGCGAACAAAATAACAGAAATGATGAGATCCTCATGTACCAAATGGGAAGATACATCAACAGTAACGAAGCAGCGTGGAGGATTTTTAGTTTTCCCATACATGAACGCGAACCAGCTGTGCAACATCTAGCAGTACATTTGGAGAATGGACAGAGAGTTTACTTCACAAAAGACTCGGCTAGAAAAATTGCAAGCGAACCACCTCAGAACACAACATTAACAGCTTTCTTCCAACTGTGTCAAACAGATCCATTCGCCAGAAAGTTATTGTATGTCGACGTCCCTATTTATTATACGTGGGACAAAACAAGGAAAATTTTTCAACGTCGGAAACAAGGAATGCCAGAGGAGGGTCATCCAGAAATCATAAAAACTAACGCAATAGGTCGAGTATTCACTGTACATCCAAACAATGCCGAATGTTTTTATCTCCGGATGTTGTTACACGAAATACGGGGACCAACAAGTTTTACAGATCTCAGGACCGTTAATGGCTACCTATGCCAGACTTACAGAGAAGCATGTCAACGCTTAGGATTATTGGAAAACGACAACCACTGGGAATTAACACTACAAGAAGCCACACTCACAGCTTCAGCTGAACAAATTCGAGAGTTATTCGCTATAATATTAACAACATGTAACCCATCAAACCCAAAACAGCTATGGGACTCTTTCAAAAGGAGTATGAGTGATGATATATTGTACCAAGTCCAACAAGCTAATCCTGAACTGACTATAGAATTCAATGACGAGATCTTCAATGAAACACTCATTCGCTTAGAAGATAAATGTTTAGCAATAAATAATCAGGCCTTAGTAGAACTTGGAATGCCAGCACCACAAAGAAATGCTTTTAGTGTGCTAAACTACGAAATTATGAAGGAAAAAAGTTACAACATCAATGAACTACTTGAATACATTGCTCACAACAAACCACTTCTCAATGACAATCAAAAAAAAGTTTACGACGTTATAATGAGCCGGATAAATAACAATATTGGTGGAATTATTTACTTGGACGCACCAGGAGGCACTGGTAAAACGTTTCTCATAAATCTAATACTGGCGGAAATACGTGCTAAAAAACTCATCGCACTGGCACTAGCATCATCTGGCATTGCAGCCACACTTATGGAAGGAGGACGAACTGCCCATTCTGCCTTACAACTACCATTGAATATAGCCGAACAACAATTCCCGGTATGTAAAATTTCAGGAAAATCTGGACGTGGTCAAATTTTAAAACAAGCTAAAATTATCATCTGGGATGAATGCACCATGGCCCATAAAAAATTTATAGAAGCCATGGACAGAACATTACAAGAATTGCGAAAAAACTCTGAAATAATGGGAGGAGCTCTACTCATACTCTCAGGAGATTTTCGACAAACACTTCCAGTTATTCCCAAGTCAACATCAGCAGACGAGATCAATGCATGCTTGAAAAAATCACATCTCTGGCCACAAGTACAAATACTGCAATTAACAAAAAACATGAGAGTTGAATTATCAAGAGATGAAACAACAGTACAATTTGCTAAAATACTTTTACAAATCGGCGAAGGTACATATCCTACTGACCAAACGACCGGCCTCATTGAACTTAATAGTGATTTCTGTAATATAGCCACTACTGAAGACGAACTAATCGACAAAATTTATCCAAATATTATTCAGAATTATACTAATGCAGAGTGGTTATTTCAAAGAGCAATTTTGGCCACTAAAAATAATATTGTTGACGATATCAATTTTAATATTCTAAAGAAAATACCTGGTGAAGAGAAAATATATAAATCGATCGACACGATGGTATCCATTGAAGAAAGTGTCAACTTCCCCACTGAATTTCTAAACTCTTTACAAGTACCAGGAATGCCATTACACTGCCTTCGTCTGAAAATTGGAACTCCAATCATACTACTCAGAAATCTCAACTCCCCAAAATTATGTAATGGAACTAGAATGATCGTAAAACAGCTATCGAATAATATCATTGAAGCTGAACTTATTTCTGGAAAGACCAAAGGACAGACAGTATTTATACCTAGAATACCTCTGATCTCTTCGGAATTGCCATTTCAATTTAAAAGACTGCAGTTTCCAATAAAATTAGCCTTTAGTTTTACAATTAACAAAGCGCAAGGACAAACTTTAAAATATTGTGGCATTAACCTCAAAGAATCCTGCTTCTCTCACGGTCAGCTATATGTAGCTTGCTCAAGAGTAGGAAATCCAAAAAATTTATGTATATATACTCCGGACAATAAAATGAAAAATGTTGTTTATAAACAAGTATTGTAAATAATGAGAAAACGTTTTCAATAAACTTTTTTTTTACTTTTTACGTCATAGTTTATTTTTTTATTTCGACTCTACCACGTCATCTCATATCAACTCCCGGGCGAAGCCGGGTTTTTAAGCTAGTTTTTATTATAAAATAAAGTATATAAAAAAAAATAAACAGATAAAAAAAAATTGTTAATAACAAATTATTTATTTAATAAATAAATGAAAACTTAAAAAAAAAAATTTTTTTAAATATAATTTGGAAGAAAAATAGAATTTATGATTTTTAGAATTTAAACGGTTTCTTAATATTAATAATTTGTAGCTTAAAAAATAGAGTTAATAAACAAACGCATTTTTAAGCAACAAATAAATTTTTTTAATAATGTTTTTTTTTTTTAATTTTAAATTATAATTTGTGTTAATGAACATATTGCAAAAAAAAAATTTTCGATTTACTCATAAACAATGTATTTGTTTATAACAATTTGAGACGATACTCATATTTTCCACTCGGATAATACCCTCCTGGATCCAAGGCTACAACACAAACAAACAAACAAAAAAAAAAAAATAAAAATAAAATAAAATATTTTTTTTAATTAAAAAAGTAAAATTAATTAAAATTTCATTAATTGTTGCCAATTGTGTCCAAAGAATGAATGCTTTAGGAATTGTGTTTATACAAGGAGTTTCGGCTTAGGCTGCATTACACCCACCGAACAAAAAAAAAAAAAGAGGAAAAATTTACAAAAAAAAAAAAAACAAAATGTCAGTAAATATGCAAATTTAATTTAAAATTAAAAACAATTTGAGTTCCCCAAAAATCATTTCAAAAAAAAAAGAGAAAGGTCATAACTAATTTTTTATTTATTGATGCATTTAAAATACAATTGGTTTCATTACAATTCATCAAAATAAAAAAATGGCCGAAAGCTGATACCCGGATGGCCAGGCACACGACGCAAAAACACAGAATCGCACGCAGCACCGCAGGCGGTAAACACGGCGCGAAAGGTCGTGATTGGATCACGGCGGCACCAGGCACTAATAAAAAAACAAAAAACAACGAGTCAACAAGTGACCTGATGGCTTCTTGATAAAAAAGGGACATACTTTAACCTTTGCATCGAGCAAGTGAAGAGCTCGGAATTATATTCATTCGTGGTGAAATATAAAAATGAAATAGAATCGAACATAAATTAAATTGGACCAACATCGTGATCAAAATTAATCAATCGACATCGATTATTAAACAAAATAAAATAAAATCGAACATTAATTAAAATTGGACCGACATCGTGTTTAGAATTAATGAATCAACAACGATTATTAAACAAGAAAATAAAATCGAAGATTAATTAAATTGGACCGACATCGTGATTATAGTTAATGAATCGACAACGAATGATTAAACAGGAACAATAAAACAAAAACAAATTAAAATAAAAACGATAAATATTCACGTGGAGTACCTGCTGAGACCAGTTACGAGTGGGCGACCGCATGGTCATATCATCCTTTATCTGGACGTTCAACATCGCCCATCAGCAGCAACACCACCGCCTGCAGGCCGATTCGATCAACACCAATTGTTAACGAAAAATCTGGAATACCTCAAGGATCACCTGGTGATTCCGCTGTGTGCTGCTGCGTTTCTCTCCTGGTCGTCCGGTTGTTCAACCCCCGGTCCTATTTCGTGATCGATTATGTAAGTCGTATTTTATTTAATTTTTCCTCTTTACCAACTAATTTGTCGGCCAAAAAGGGACATATTCTAAAATAAATAAAAAAGTGACATTAATAAAAGGTTGGAGGTTTACCAAATATTTTAGATTTAGGAAATAATATTAGTTAAGTTTTTTTTTTTAATTACCGTGTGTGGTGATTCCTGGTGCATCCATTAATCACGCCGTCTAGTGGCCCTTGTCCCATTGGTGTTGGCCAATAGCCGCCTATTAACGACAAGGGACAACCACTCTCCATTTCACGGCGCTAGGTGGTGGTGAAGGCGATCTAAATTGAATCGAAGATCCATACACCTCGCCCGTACTGTTACGGCAATTGGCTCTTGTCCGAATGAACATATACATATTTCTATTCAAAGAAAAATAATATAGTAATATATCTGTATGCGCTTTTAATTTGAAGGAAATTCACCAGGAACCATCATTGTCAATGTTAGTACTAATGTATGTCCCCTTTAAACAAATGTTAATTTTTTTTTTAATTTTATCAAATACAAAATACTTAGGTTAGGTGTGGAATGATCCACATGTCAAATTAAATCATGCTAAGTTGTTTTTTTTTGTTTACTTTACATTTGATAGAAAAAACAATATAATTGTGATTAGTAGAAACATTTAAAGAAATTTTACAAAAAAAGAAATTAAATAAACAGAATTGAATTTAATTGAGATCACTTACGTTTTTTTTTTTTTTTTTTTTTTTTTTCTAAACCACTCGACACACAATGACACAATACGTTTTATGCAATATGAATTGACACTTAAGTCGTTCAAACAGTAGAGCCAACATCACATAACTAATATTGATTTAGTAGATCTCCGTTTGAATTTACGCGCCATATCCCGTCCGATTCAACAAAAAAGACTTCCACTGCGACACCCTTCATAGTTCGTTTCTCTTAACTAAATTGAGAATCGTTTTAAATTTTTTAAACAACAATTGTTAAAAATTTGAAAAATTATTTTTATGTAGCTTTTAACTATTAAAAATTAAAACAATTAAAAAATTTAAAAAAAAAAGACCTGATGCGTAATTGTCGTATCTGGAATAGTTATTGTAATAATAAAAGTCACAGATCGGATGAAAAAGGCAAGTTTGATGGAATATTAATATTAAAAATTCCAAAAAAATAGTAAAAAAACTTTTTTTGTAAAAAATAACGCATGTATAATTTTTATTATAAAATAAAGCATATAAAAAAAATTAACAGATAAAAAAAATTGTTAATAACAAATTATTTATTTAATAAATAAATGAAAACTTAATAAAAAAATTTTCTTTAAATATAATTTTGAAGAAAAATAGAATTTATGATTTTTAGAATTTAAACGGTTTCTCAATATTAATAATTAGTAGCTTAAAAAATAGAGTTAATAAACAAACGCATTTTTAAGCAACAAATAAATTTTTTTAATAATTTTTTTTTTTATTTTAAGTTATAATTTGTGTTAATGAACATATTGCAAAAAAAAAATTTTCGATTTACTCGTAAACAATGTATTTGTTTATTACAATTTTTTAAACAACAATTGTTAAAAATTTGAAAAATTATTTTTATGTAGCTTTTAACTATAAAAAATTAAAACAATTAAAAAATTAAAAAAAAAAAGACCTGATGCGTAATTGTCGTATCTGGAATAGTTATTGTAATAATAAAAGTCACAGATCGGATGAAAAAGGCAAGTTTGATGGAATATTAATATTAAAAATTCCAAAAAAATAGTAAAAAAACTTTTTTCGTAAAAAATAACGCATGTATAATTTTTATTATAAAATAAAGCATATAAAAAAAATATACAGATAAAAAAAATTGTTAATAACAAATTATTTATTTAATAAATAAATGAAAACTTAATAAAAAAATTTTCTTTAAATATAATTTTGAAGAAAAATAGAATTTATTATTTTTAGAATTTAAACGGTTTCTCAATATTAATAATTAGTAGCTTAAAAAATAGAGTTAATAAACAAACGCATTTTTAAGCAACAAATAAATTTTTTTAATAAATTTTTTTTTATTTTAAATTATAATTTGTGTTAATGAACATATTGCAAAAAAAAATTTTCGATTTACTCATAAACAATGTATTTGTTTATTACAATTTTTTAAACAACAATTGTTAAAAATTTGAAAAATTATTTTTATGTAGCTTTTAACTATAAAAAATTAAAACAATTAAAAAATTTAAAAAAAAAAGACCTGATGCGTAATTGTCGTATCTGGAATAGTTATTGTAATAATAAAAGTCACAGATCGGATGAAAAAGGCAAGTTTGATGGAATATTAATATTAAAAATTCCAAAAAAATAGTAAAAAAACTTTTTTCGTAAAAAATAACGCATGTATAATTTTTATTATAAAATAAAGCATATAAAAAAAATATACAGATAAAAAAAATTGTTAATAACAAATTATTTATTTAATAAATAAATGAAAACTTAATAAAAAAATTTTCTTTAAATATAATTTTGAAGAAAAATAGAATTTATGATTTTTAGAATTTAAACGGTTTCTCAATATTAATAATTAGTAGCTTAAAAAATAGAGTTAATAAACAAACGCATTTTTAAGCAACAAATAAATTTTTTTAATAAATTTTTTTTTATTTTAAATTATAATTTGTGTTAATGAACATATTGCAAAAAAAAATTTTCGATTTACTCATAAACAATGTATTTGTTAAAATAAATTTCGATTTTTGCCCCAATTCCTAGATCAGTTTTTTGTATTTTTAAAATACGTATTTTCGACTTCGAAGACAAATTATCACAAGATTCAAAGAACATATGGGCCATTTAAAATATGGAAGAATTGAAAAATCATGTGTAGCCGCTCACGTTATCGAAAACGACCACAAAATCGACAAATCAAACCTTAAGCTCTTAAAATCAGTACCCAATCCTTGCGAATTAGACGCTTATGAAAGCATCTTCATTCAAAAGATGGGTAATGAAGCAATGAACTTGGACAAAGGACCTATTCCAAATTCGGATTTAATAAAAATTGCAAAATCAAAGTTGAATTTCTAAAAATTGTCAATACGTTATAAAAATAAAGGATTATTTATTTTTATGATTTATTTATAGTTTTTTAATTTAGGTTAGATTTGTAATTTATTATTTTAAACGTCAGAAAATACTCGAATGGGCCTGCGCACAAGTATCATGCTCATTGGCCAGACTAGTCAACTGATGGCAGTTGATTGGCTAGCGCCACTGACACTACAATTTGACAGATACTGTGGACAGTATAAATTGTAAAAACACGAATGTAACAGTGTGCAGTCCGCCACCAAATTAGCAAAGAGTAACATTCACTAGCTAATTCTTACTGATGATGACTACTTGGTAGTCGAAAATACGTATTTTAAAAATACAAAAAACTGATCTAGGAATTGGGGCAAAAATCGAAATTTATTTCGACATATCCTAGAGTTCTCATTTATTATCTTCGATAATATTTATATTAATGTATTTGTTTATAACAATTTTTTAAATAAAAATTCTAAAAAATTTGAAAAAATTATTTTTATGTAGCTTTTAATTATAAAAAATTAAAACAATAAAAAAATTTAAAAAAAATATTTGTTTTCATTACTTTTTTTCATTTGTTAATATTCAAATATTAATAACAAATTGAAGAATCAAAATTTTAAAATTTTAAAAACTTTAATTCATTTGTAAGCTTAATAAGAATAACTTCACGGAGGGAAAAAATTCTGGGGTGTTAATTTAATAATTATCGGAGATTTTATGTTAACATTCTATATAGAAAAAATTGTTAGTTAACAATTACATAACTAATGCAAAAATTATAAAAAAAAATTTTCAACCACGGATTATTGTTTATTCATGTATCTCAAAACTACATTAATTTTTTTATTTATTAATATTCATATTTTATATGTTTAAATAATTTTTTTTGTTAGTAGGTCTCAAAGACAGAACGCGCACGAGAGCCAAACTTGCCATATTTTGCGCTATTTTCAAGGCTCTGTAAAAATTATAAATATTAGAGATACAATTTCGGCAACAGAAACTTTATTTTAGGAAATTTCTTCATCTTTTTGGATCTTTTTTCAGATTTCGAAAATTTTCAATATTTTTTGAGTTATTCAAGAAAAACTGAACCCCCTATTTTTTTTTCACTTAATTGTTTATAACTTTTGCAATTTTTTTTAGCGCCAATTCATTTTTTTCAGTAAACTTTCTACATAAAATTACGAATCGAATGACACCTATTTCGTAATTTTCGGAGAATATACAAAAAAGTTAGAAAAAGTCGTGGATGTTTACTAGACTAATATTTAGTGTTGATAAATCAATGTATAGGTGTAAGTGCAGCTGTGTTAAACTGATATACGAGTAATATAGCTATATACAGAGAACACTATATTAGCGTCGTATTTTAGTGTTTACATTTTTTCATCCAGTGACGCCAAGTGTATCGAGTAGGTGTATGCTTGTGTTCATCTGACATTATACAGTTCATTTGTGTTACTGTGACTTACCAGTTTGTGCGTGTCTAAATTTTTTCAGTTAACATTGAGAAATACAAGAACAAGTTTGATTACAATTATTGAAAAGTGTTAAAATAAAAGCCTCCCCAGATAGCACACAAGTCATAAAGACGACTACGAGAAGTCTTTTAGAAGACTTCTAACAGAAGTCAATTCATGAGTTCTGAATGAGTTTACATTTAAGAACACTAAATTAAGAACTTTTAAAGACATCTTTTTTAAGACATCAATTTTTTGACATCTTCAAGCATTCTTTTTTTTTACTTCTTAGTGTATTCAAAATTAGGACTACTTTAGAAATTTATAAAAAAGGCTCCATTTTTATGAATACATTATGTATTTATTTTGTAAACTTCTTATAGATGTCATTAAATACGCATATTTTATCTTTCTCTGCGCTGTCATGATTGGGATTACTGTCCGCATGTCTCTAATCAGCCGTTAGATCAAGTGCAAAAAACTTATTGTTATTGTGTTTACAGAATGCTAATCAATTAACTTTAAATAAAGATTATCAACTGAAAATTGAAACGGTTCTATTTTGAAATTGGTGAAATTCGATTTGATTATTTAATTCAGAACATCAGGTAATATTCTTTATTTTTAATATAATACAATATTATGTAAATATTGGTGCTTCTGTTTTTAAGAGACTCTAGTAAAGTTTTTATTAGTGTAAAAAGTAAAAATGTCACAAAATTATGAACGTTTAAACTATTTTTATGAGTTCTTAACAATAATATAGCTTATTTCCACAAAGATTATCGTTCGATTTTCAATTTTGAGAAGCCATAAAAAGCTAGGTTATTCATAAAATTTAATGGACAACATAAATTAATATTTTCTTAAATAATTTTCGAAGCAGCATTTAAAACTTTTATAGAATATGATAGTAAGTACTTAAACTTTCATAATTTCACTAATTTAATTTTCAACATTATTTAACTCACATGCTCCTTGCTTATACAATACTATAGTTACTATCACTAGACTCTCTTAAATACAACAATAAATGTAAAGTTGAAAGCCACAAAAAAAAAATTTACGGTTCGTTTATTAATTATTCTATTTGTTAAAATAGGAAACGATGCTCCCACGCAAGCCTTTTGGCGAGTTATCAAAAAGTCAAAGAAACCGAAGATTGAAAAGAAATATTAATGGATTATTGCTACCAGATATTTCCTCTCCAATCCAACCAAGTAGTGTCTCTAATGTCATAACAAATTGCAAGCAAGATACTGTTGATGATATTTCCTCTCCAATTCAAACGAGTACTGATTCCAATGTCATTACAAGTTCTAAGCCAGATATTGTTCATGATACGAACATAAATAACTTCATTGTGCTGACGAATGACGTAGGACTCGATGATAATATTATTTTTGATAATTATGACAATAATTTAGATCAGCTTAATTCTATTGAGAGTTGTTCAGCTGTAAAAGATAAAAACATTGAGATTCTACAAAATGAAATTGCTAAAGTGGATAAAAAAGTGGATTTAAAATGTCAAATAGCTCAATGGCAATGCCAATATAACATTAGTCAAGCGGCAACTGGATCTCTTCTCAAAACACTTACTAATGTTACGTCAATTGAAGAGCTAAAAAATCTACCTACAGATTCTCGTACCTTATTAAGTACCCCCCGAACAACTGTCATTCGCTCTGTGTCACCTGGTGAATATTTTCATTACGGCTTAAAACAAGGACTAATTGATCAATTAAAATCTATTGGTATAGATAAATTTACTTCGAATTTATCAATAAATGTTCATATCGACGGATTACCTATTTCTAAAAGTTCAAAACGACACTAATATCCCATATTAGCTGAAATTTTTCCAAAAGTTGCTTCACCTTTTGTCATCGGGGTTTATCATGGGCTTAACAAACCCGACGATTGTAATGATTTTCTAAAAGACTTTATAAATGAATATAAAATCCTTTATTCAGAAGGTTTTGAATATAATCATCGTCGTTTCTTTGTAAAAATTAGAGCTGTTATTTGTGATTTGCCAGCTCGTTCGTATGTGACATACACAAAAGGTCATACTGGTTACTACGGCTGTAGTAAATGTGTGCAGGAGGGTGATTATAAAGATCACCGTATGATATTTCTTGAAATAGATGCACCGGTACGAACAGATGATAATTTTATTGATCGCCTGAATGAAGATCACCATCTTGGAAAATCTAAATTTGAAGAAACTGAAATTGGAATGGTTTCTCAATTTCCTGTCGAGTACATGCATTTGATTTGCCTTGGAGTAGAGAAGAAAATTTTAAAAGCATGGATTAGTGGATTTCGTTTAGATAACAATAAATTAATTAAATTAAGTCACAAGCAAACAACAAAAATCTCTGACCTACTACTTTGATTAAAAAGTTGGATACCGTCCGAATTTGTTCGAAAAACTCGAGGGCTTGACGAAGTAGATCGCTGGAAAGCAACTGAGTTTAGATTATTCTTATTATATGTGGGTCCAATAGCTTTAAAATTAAGCAATTAGAATTTTCTGTGATGAAACAGATTTTATAAGAAACAATAAGTGTGCAAAAGATTTATTGAATTATTTTGTTACTAAATGTGTACAGTTGTATGGAACAAATTTCGTGATATACAATGTACATAATCTGATCCATTTGCCGGAAGATGTATTAAAATTTGGTCATTTAGACACATTTAGTGCTTTTTCATTCGAAAGTTACTTGGGCTTTTTGAAAAACTTATTAAAAAAACACGATAAACCTCTACAACAACTACACAAACGAATTGAAGAACGAGTGAAGTGTAATTATAAACAAAATATAAAACAAAGCTTAAACAAACCTGAAATATCGTCATTCAATAAAAAAAATTCAAAAAAGTGGAATTTCTTCATATGATAAAATCAATTATGGAAATTTTACTCTCTCCACGTGCCAGAAGTGCGATTCTTTTTGTTATTTGATAAATAACGATGTTGTCCGCATAAACAATATTTATGTACAAAATAATTCAACTATGTTAAAAAGACAAACGTTACTTAACCCTAAAAGTGTAGAAAATTACCCTATTGATTCAAAATTTATTAATACAGTGACTGGGAATGAATGGTCTGTTGAAAAAAATTATGATGTATGTGATATCTCACAAAAAACAGTTTGTATTCCCTGTGATGATTTATTTTATTTTTTTCCATTAATTCATTCATCAAATTGAATCTAAGTCATAAGAGAGCAAATAAAAAACATTTTAATTATTTTATGTATTATTTGTAAATGAATAACAACTTATTTTAAGTAAAGTTTAAATTCATTTGATTATATAATGTATATTATTTTAGCTCTCATTTAATTTCAATTTTCGCTCCTAATCTTCTCTACTACTGACACGCCATCTAATCTTCTTATTCTGAACCTACATCTACGTACATACATGGTACACACATACATGTTTCCAGTATATCAGACGTGTACAAGTAATTGCGTCTTTTAGAATTCAAGCGTCTTACGAAATAACAAAAAATAATAAAAAATAAGGGTAAATTCAAAACATTTTAGTAAAAAATTAGTTTATTTTTAAACGTTAATATAAATTCATTTGATTATAATATACATTCTATATTTTAAATGACTTTCATAAACTAAAGAAAATTTAACCTTACTTTTCACTTAATTTATATTAAATTGATTTGTTTAGATGTATTTTGTTGCTTTTTCTGATAATTGGTGTTCGACTGTACCAGAAAATTGGTTACAAAAAGAAGAAAATAGAATGCAATGGCCTCCTAAAACTGAAAATGCTACGAATGCATGCAAGAAAAAAATGATGCCTAAGAGTAATTGGTCCTATGTAAAGTACACAAAGCTGTTAGGACCCTACGGTAAGTTCATATTTATTTTGATAATATAAAATTTAATTTGACAATTTATATTAACAAATATGAGATATTTAAAACCATACACACAAGAATACCAATCCCCAAAACCACATTTTATTTATAATCAATCAGAATCTAAAAGTATTGTATCAAGTATTTATTTCCGTGTGTGTATGTTAACAAGATCCATTATTTTTGAAATTTTTTAATTGAATTTAATATTTATTTTTATTAGATACGTTTGAAATTGCTAGACAAGTAGAAATGGCCGCCGTTAATTTGTCAACAAGTGATGAGGCATCTTTTTTATCTATTCCAAAACAAAATGATATCCGTGGGAAGGGCACGCGAAAACTACCAAAACGCTATCAACATTCTGATAAAGAGTCTTTCGCTGAAAAAGAGAAAGGTATATTTTTAATTTGTCAATTATAAAAATTTTTTGGCATTTTAATAATTTTGTTTCCTTAACATAAACTGATAACTCAAATGATGATGATGATGACAGCATTTCGGAAAAAGATTTTAATTATCAACCGAGAGGTTCTGAGGATGAAGAAGATATTGTATTAGATACTCAGCCTTAGATTACGGCAATTTTTTTGATGATGTCGAAGAAAGTCCCACAGAAACAAGAGAAAGAGATAAGAAAATAACTATTCGTAGCATTGAAATTATTCGTAAGTATAAAATATAATTAATTGATACAGCCGTAAAAATTGTGTTTCGTAAGTTTACTTTATATTTTGCTATTACAGCTGAATTCGTTACTCCTAATGAAGGTGATAAAAATCAAAAATTAATTAATCGATCAAAGTGTGAAGATGCGAAAAAAGTTGACAGAAGCAATGACGATAATTATGATAATATGGAAATAAATAATAATAACGATAACAATAGTAACAGTGACAAAAATAAAAAAAAGGGAATTAATTCTAACAGTGGGCCAATTAGTAACACGTCGCATACCGTCGTCAATAAAAATGCTTTTATTTCAACTCAGAAAACTAATGGTGAAAAAAACAATGATAAAACTAACGGAATAATTATTGAAGAACCTGCTTGTCAGAACTGTTGCAGTAAGTACAATTCACTTCTAAAATTACTCAAAATTATTATCAAAAATTTTTATCGATTTAAATTTCATAAAACTTATTTAATACTTATCAATGCATAAAAAAAATTCTTGGATTAAAAAATAAATATAAATCTTCGTTTACTGTTAACAGTTGCATGTAGATCACAGAGACAGCAGATACTACGAAAATTAGACAGTATCCTTATGCAATTACAATCTCATAACATTGTTCAAAATAAGTCTTCAATTGGTACCGTCAGTGCTCTACCTGGATTCACTATTAAAACTTTAATAGCTTTGCAAGAACTTAACCAGAAATTGGTCGAAAATGAAGAAGCACGCGCGCAATTTGTAAGCATTTTTGACTCAATACGGTTGATTAATATATATGTAAATCTTTTTTCTCTTTACAATGACTAATTTTTTTAATATTTTTGATTTTTATACATCAACCATATTTCTGTAATTCATGAAAATTAATCGTTTTCCAATTTATTTATTGTTGTATCATTTGTTTTTTTTTCAGACTATTTTCATTCAACTTAGACGAGTGCCTGACGGAAAAAAACATGTACGAGATGTCTTATCATATAAATTATATTTTAGATTTCGAATGTATTAAAAAAAATACTTTATTTAATTTAACAACAATACAATGTTAAACTTATTTTAATTTAAATACAATAACAATTATACAACTTATAATTCTATCGCTAGTTCGCTACAATCAAGCGTGCAAGAAGCCGAACTTGTGTAATGAAAAAGACAATCGTTATCAATTTAACGATGGCTTATATACTAAATTTTGGTTTGTTTTTAGAAAGTATCGCTAAGATTGGAAAGCAGTTTAATAAGGATGTTTTAGCTCTTAGCCGGTAATAAAATTGTTGTCTTGAATTCTGCTAGATCCTAAAAAATTTTATTTAATCTTAACAAATTATGGATTAAGATAGTACTGCCAATACTACAAGTCTCGAATGTCAATATAAAATCTCATTTTTTTTAATGGCTCTTTGTAATTCGTAAAAATTTCATAAACACTATCATGTTATAACATATTTCTACTACCACCAAATTAAAAAAATAAATTTAAATAATTACTATTTCTGACAGTACTATTTTAAAGTCAAGATTTTTTATGTGTACATTAAAACTATGCATTTCAACTTATAATTATTTGACTATAAATATTAATATGATTATTTGTTTGATTCTAGATACAATTACTAATTTAAATCCTCAATGTACCTTGTCAGATTTGAATGGACAAATCAAAACATGGCTTCAGCATGCTAGTGATCGAATTAAGTATGTTAACGTTAAACATCAGGCAAAAAAGTAACATTTAATTAAAATACTTATTCATGATCTACGATTATACCAAATTTTCATTTCTTATGTTTTTTGATTTATCGAAGAATTATTTTAATTCAATTTAATAAGCCAAGTGATATTATAAAATTAATATAATGATATAAGTATAAACATCAGCCAAAAAATTAATGATGATAATAACATTTAATTAAAATACTTATTTATGTTCTATAATTTTACCAAATTTTCATTTTTTATGTGTCTTGATTTATCTAAGAATTATTTTAATTTAATAAGCCAAGTTATATAAAATTAATATAATATTATCAATAAGCAGAAATAATACGTTATGTAAACTACATTTGTGATAATATAAAAAATATCTTTGTTTCAATAAATAATATTGATTTAAAACTAAAAAACTTTTTGATACCTAAAATTAAAAATTATTTATCCCAAATATGAAGTCCTAACGAAGTCATATTAAAGTCTTCTTCTATATGAGTTCTTGACGACTACATCTATGAGATCTCAAAAAAATGAGGCGCTCAGGAAGTCATTTTCATTGAACAAGAAAAGAATTCTTAATTTGTTCTTATTTCTGAAGTCAGAAAAAAGTATTCCCCATGAGCTCTTGCGTAAGAAGTCTGAACTTGCTCATAAAGTGGCGCATTCTACGTCTTGATAAGTTCGTAAAGTGTTCTTTTGGATATGAATTCTGACGTCTAAATCTTTAATGAGAACTCTAGCGGTATTCTTCCAGAAGTCAATTAGCAGGGGAACCCAGATAGCAGGGTCTTTTATTAATTAATTTAATAAAGTGAAAAAGTAAGTAGATTGTAAAAAAATAATTGTAATACCGATAATTATCATAGTGAGAATAACAGCTCTCTAATAATTGCGATTATTTTACTAAAACAAGATAATTTAGAAAAAATATATACATATATATAAGGTTTATAAAATATTGTTCGCCAGTTTTATCAAGTTTTTCTCGTTAATATTTAATATTTAATTGATTTGACAATGAGGATAACAAAAGATCGACAGTTTTT
Organism: Chrysoperla carnea; assembly: GCF_905475395.1. Taxonomy (NCBI): domain Eukaryota; kingdom Metazoa; phylum Arthropoda; class Insecta; order Neuroptera; family Chrysopidae; genus Chrysoperla; species Chrysoperla carnea. The sequence continues at coordinate 11,138,181 of NC_058342.1, forward strand.
ATTTTAATGAAAATAATGTAAATATTGGGAGAAATATTACACAAAACATGCATGTACAGATTTCTAAACAAACATATAAATTAAAATAATTCATTTTGTACAATAACTTAAAAAAATCAAAATTGCTTGATCTGTTACATTTGTTATCAATAACTCTCTTTTTTACATATTAACAATTATTGGAGGTCTGTTAATTTTTTCGAATAAAACAAAAAAAAACATTTTTTTATCAAATTTATTAACACGATTAATATTTAATATATATATATATAAAGTTACGGAACCTGGAATATAGTAACACATGTAAAATATAAATTACTCAAGTCAACAGGATGTCCATTGACGACATCAAACTATCCACGTTTTGCATACGATGCTAAAATACTTTTCTATTATTTCCCAAATTGTATAAATAGCGATGTAAATGAAATGGCGTCATCTTTTAATTACCAACTTTTGACATACGTTCGATTTGTGTAATTACTGGTGGACAAAGTTTCATAATTAGTTAATTTCATAATTATTGTACTTAGAATAATCAAATTCAATACTAATAATTTGTACTTAAAATAAATAAAGTTTTTTTTTTAAGACTTTTATTTTTCGAGTTTTATAATTGGCGCAGCCGGTAGGATAGTGCCCTTTTTTTACGGTACTATTATCCATCGAAAATTCGTGAAATAACTGGTGTAGTAATTCAAGTGCGGAATTTTCGAGTGTATTTCAATACTTCAGGATACGAACCTACTAAACAAACAAATTTATTATAAAACTTCACTGGAATCTGGAAATTGGAAGCAACATTGTGGTCCAACAATTAACATCATCAAATCACTGGTGACTTAAAGTATCTATCATCGCAACTAAATACAAGTTAATTATTGGAAACCTAATTGTTAAAACATAATGTGGAAGGCGATCATAATTCAACTGTAAGTAACTTTTGATTATTGTATTTGCTTTCCTTAATGCCTAAAATTCCCAAATTATTTAACAAAAGTAAACGAGTTCCATACTCCCCTGACGTACACCAACCGACTTCAAGCAGGGACTATTCGGAACCAGAATCCTCAGACTCTGATCAAGCTTCTGAGGACGAAAATAATTTATATAAAAATTTCCCATTAAAAAAATCAGTTTTAGACGAAATAGTAAACCAAATAAAAGTTATTACAATTGAAGACGAAAACATTGAAAGTAATTTTAAGGAAACTTTAAAACAAATAAATCAACCTAACAAAATGACTACCATTACCGTAATTGATTTAATAAAAAATCTAAATAATTTTGATGGTACTCCAGGTACATTAAATAGATTTTTAAGAAATGCAAACAGAATTATTACCACTGCAGGAGAAAATACCGCTACCAAAGAAATGGTTACGGATATGGTTAGAAATAAAATTGTAGGAAAAGCTAACGAAATACTAATTTCAGTTGGAGACCCTAGTGCATGGAATCTAATTTCAGAACACTTGAAAACTCAATTTTCCGATAGACGAACCGTAGAAACTATTCTACACAAATTAAATACGATATCTCAAAATAATAAATCATTAGAATTATATTATTCAGAAATATCTGATTTACAAACCGCTTTGCTAAACTCAATAGATTCTTCAAAAACTACAGAATTTATTAACGGACAAACAGAAATTTACATAATGATCGCACTGAAATCATTCATAGCAGGACTTGACCCAAAACTTGGTTACATTGTTAGAGCCAATCGCCCTACAACAATTAAAGACGCATATGACATCTGCCTTAACGAAATCAGTATGCAACAATCAAGTAACGATAGATCGCGACTTTCTCACAAACAACAACCAATACAATGTAGTACGAACTATCAACCCCCAAGAAAACCTATCAACAACAATAGACCATTATTACAACCACCTCGGTTTAATTATAACAATCAAAATAACCCACAACAATTTAGACAAAATTCTCCCATGAACAATCCCTTATTCAGACCTCAAAATAATTATAATAGACCACCGGTATATGCACAACAACAATACCGACCCCAAACTTCGAATCAACCAATATTTAATAGACCACCCCAACAATCGAATAACAATAATCAAAATCGACCCACACCTATGGACATAAGTTCAGGAAATACAAGACAAGTAATACATAGACAGCTAAATAATCAAGAAACAAACAATGTAGACAATCACGATAACTATAACGAATACGAATATGAAGAGAATTACGAAGACGAAACTTATAATGAATTACACTTAGAACAGGACGAAAATTTTTCGGAAACAGCCTCGACCTACGATCCTCCGGATTTGTCGAATTAAATTTTTCAAAAACTAATAATACATTACCCTACATAAAAATTAACAATTTAAAATTACTAATAGATACAGGAGCCGATGAAAACTTCTTAGATCCAAAATATTTACCCAACTTTTCAAAATTTTACCCAACCAATGTTAAACTAAAAACCGCCTTAAAAACTTATAACATAACGCAAAAAGTCAAAATAGATCATTTAGAAAATTTAAATAACACACAACCAATTTATTTCTTAATATTCAAATTTCATCATTTCTTCGATGGACTAATCGGTACAAAAACGTTACAAGATCTTAACGCCCAAATCGATTATACAAATCAAATTATTCAACTTAACGGAATAAAAAATAAATTACATTTTAAAAAATTAAATGAAACGCAAATTCATAACATAGAACCTAACAAAACTAAATTAATAAAAATTACAACTAATGTAAAAAATGGCGACATTTTTATACCAGATATAAAATTAAATAATCATGTTAATATCTTATCAGGAATTTATAAAACAAAAGATCATATTACAAATGCACTCATTCAAAATGACTCGTGCATTCAACAAAAAGTAATAATACCAAAACAAATAAGAGCGGAAGTAATCAACCAAACTAAGTAGTTAAATAATATACAACGCGACTACTCAAATTACGACTATGATTTTGCAGTACAACATCTACGTACAAGCCACTTGAACGTAGAAGAAAAACAAGCATTACTAACTTTATGTGCTGAATATAGAGATATATTCTACACACCCGATCAAAATATGACATTTACCTCCGACTTAAAATATTCCATTAAAACAACTGACGACGTACCGATATACGCTAAATCATATAGATACCCCCATATACATAAAGAAGAGGTCACGCGACAAATAAATGAAATGTTAGAGAAAAATATTATTAGACCATCCAATTCTCCCTGGTCTTCACCAATATGGATCGTCAGCAAAAAGGCCGATGCCTCTGGCAAAAAGAAGTGGAGACTAGTAATCGACTATAGAAAATTAAATGAGAAAACAGTAGATGACAAATACCCTCTACCTAATATCTCAGACATATTGGATAAACTCGGTAAATGCCAATACTTTACCACTCTCGACCTCGCTTCGGGGTTCCACCAAATTGAAATGGATCCCAAAGATATACCTAAGACAGCCTTCTCAGTAGACCACGGACACTATGAGTTCACTAGAATGACTTTTGGACTCAAGAACGCCCCTGCAACGTTCCAACGCGTAATGGATAATATGCTTCGCGAACACATAGGAAAAAACGTTCTCGTATACATGGACGATATTATAATTTACTCTTCATCACTTCAGGAACACATTCAAACACTCAAGTTAGTATTTGAAAAACTTAGATCATCTAACTTTAAAACACAATTAGACAAGTGCGAGTTTTTAAGAAAAGAAATCGAATTTCTAGGGCATATAGTTACAACAGACGGTATCAAACCCAACCCTAGAAAAATCGAAGCCATCAAAAATTTTCCAATCCCGAAAACAGTAACCGAAATAAAATCATTTTTGGGACTAATAGGTTACTACCGAAAATTTATTAATAACTTTGCCAAAATCACCAAACCAATGACTGAAAAATTGAAAAAGGATTCAGTAATAAACATTAAAGAACCTCGATATGTAGATTGTTTTGAGTATTGTAAACAATTGCTAACCAATGACCCTATACTGCAATATCCAGATTTTACCAAACCATTCGTCCTAACAACCGATGCCAGTAACTTTGCGATAGGCGCCGTGCTATCACAAGGACCTATTGGGCAAGATAAACCGATATGTTACGCCTCACGTACATTAAACAAAGCAGAGTGTAACTATTCAACCATCGAAAAAGAACTTCTCGCTATTGTTTGGGCTTGCCAACAATTTAGGCCCTATCTTTTCTGGCAAAAGTTTAATATCCTTACGGACCACAAGCCTGTAAAATGGATATTCTCACTAAAGGACTGTAACTCCCGCCTTTTACGCTGGAGAATAAAACTAGCAGATTATAACTTCAACATAGACTATAAACCAGGAAAACAAAACGTAAACGCCGATGCACTCTCTAGAGTACAATTAAACAACAACGAATCACAACAAGTAGAAATACACACACAACACTCAGCTGATGAAAATCTTTCCGACGGCATTAGAATAGCCGAAAGACCCTTAAACGAATTTCATAACCAAATAATCTTAGAACGAACCATAGGAAAAAAATACGAAAATTTGACACTATTTAAAACTAAGAAAAGACAAATATTTGAACTAGTAACATTTAACGAAAACGACTTAATAAAAATAATTAAAGAGTATTTTTCTCCTAACAAACTTAATGCAGTGCTCACTAACGACGAAAAAACATTCAAAACATTATCAGACGTACATGAACAATACTTCCAAAACTATAAAATTATACGATGTACAAAAGTATTAGAAGACATAGAAAATACAGACGAGCAATCAAATTTAATAAAACAGTATCACGAACTGACTATACATAGAGGTATAGAAGAGACGTGGCAACACTTAAAACGAAAATATTACTTTGATAATATGAAACCAAAAATAACTTCATTCATAAACTCATGTGATATTTGCAATCAAGGCAAATACGAACGACACCCATTAAACATTAAACAAACACAAACAGAACAAGGTACCAGACCTTTTGAAATACTTCACATAGACGTACTCTTAATAGAAAAATCAAATTTCTTAACTATAGTAGATAAATTCTCAAAATACGCCGAAATAATACCTATGAATTCAAGGAACGGCTTAGATATACTTAAGGGCTTACGACAATACTTATCACGACATGGGCTACCTACAAAAATATATCACGATCAAGGTACGGAATTCAATAACTACCAATTCAGAGAATATTTACATTTGTATAATATCAAAAACCATGAGACTTGCGCCCGTTCGTCTCAAGGAAATTCCCCCGTCGAACGATTACATTCAACAATATTAGAAACTTTAAGAATATTACGAGTAAAGAAATTACAAGCACCAGTGGACGAACTAATTGATATGGCTACCCTAGTCTATAATAATTCGATTCATACAAGCACTAAATTGACACCTTTCGAAATCATAAACGGTATACGTGAAAACCAAATTATCAAAAACGAAACTAATAATGCAATCAACAACTATAACTTGCATAGACTTTCAGAAAATAAAATTATTAAGGATATTATAGAACAAAATAACAAAAAACTATCTAACAAAATACAAAATTTAAATGAAAACCGCAACAACCCACCCGTATTAGAACCAAACCAAGATGTTTACATCAAAAATACACAAAGAAATACTAAATTATTACCCGCTTTCGACAAAGCCAATGTCCAGAGTAACAATAATATAACATTCAAAACTATCAAAAATCGTAAATATCATAAAAACAAAATAAAAATAAGGAAACACCCTGTTTCAGATTCGCGCTCACCTACAGCCAGCACGTCGAATACCACGACTTAACCCACACTAGAGGATTACTGGCACTTAATTTAGGAAAAACGTTAATCACAGAACATTATATTAACCTTATTCATATAATTAACGTAACTAGTTTAGAAAACACCTATTTAGAAATAGTTCATACTTTTAATACACTAGAAACGAATAATACTTACTTTTATAACCCTAGAATAATTACTAAAACATTAAACTCATTAGGAGACAAAGTAGATTCACTGAAATTCAATAAAAGAAATAAAAGAGGAGCTATCAACGCATTAGGTTCAATAAAAAAAGCAATATCAGGAAATATGGATAACGACGATGCAAAAGAAATAAATGAACAAATAAAAAACCTTCAGGATAATACACTACTCATTAACGATTCATTGAAAAATCAACATACTCTTAACAACCAAATGATTGAACGATTTGACAATATCACAAACTTTATTAATGCTGAACAAGAACACTTGCAAGTAGTCACTCTTTCATTAAAAAATTATGAAAATGTAGAAAAACAATTACTTACTACACAAGTATTCTTTTCTCTTCAAATGCAAATAAACTTACTAAATGATCACGTAGATAGCATTATAGAATCAATACAATTAGCCAAACTTGGATTACTATCAAAACATATTTTAACAAAAAAGGAACTCAATTTAATCCGCGATAAAGTACATTCAATGTTTAGAAACTTCAATGATGAACAAATTTATGAAATACTCGAGTTAAAAGCATATTTTAACGATACGAACATAATATTCACGGTACAAATCCCTCAGATACATACCAATGAAACATTCGTGACGTACAGACTAAGACCCTTACCTATCAACAATACTATAATCCTACCGAAAACAAATTATATCCTCTACAACCCCAAGCAAAATGCATTCATTGAGAAACCCTGCAAAAGAATAGATAACCTTTCATTATGTTCACGCATTCAACTGCAAAACAACGATGTAAATAACTGTGAAGTAAAAATAATCCAAAACGAACCAGCTAAATGTTTATTACACCACACAATGGAAAAGAACTTTATAGAAGAAATCGAAAATAATCACATCATAGCCTACACAGATAATGCAATTAACATCAACACGACCTGCGGAAAGAACATAACAAATTTTATTGGAAAATTATACATCACTTACAGTCAATGTAAAATCATCATTAATGGAATTACTTATGGAGAAATATCATCAACATTAAACAATTATAAGTTAGAACAAATTATTTACAACGAAATGAAGATCGAACAACTATCTAACGATACGACATTCGACACTCTCAAACTAGACAGCATACGAAACACAGAAGAAATCAACTTATTGAAGATTCAACATTTTTCACATATTGGAATAAATATTATCATCATTGTCGTAATAATCAAACCATAATAACCATTTTCATTTTTAGTAAACGGTACAGAAATAAAAGGGATCAACCGCTACCAACAGCCCCAGAAATGATTGCATTACAACCTGCAGCTAACCCTTTCATGGTTAGGCTTCCGTCTTAAGGAGGGAGGAGTTACGGAACCTGGAATATAGTAACACATGTAAAATATAAATTACTCAAGTCAACAGGATGTCCATTGACGACATCAAACTATCCACGTTTTGCATACGATGCTAAAATACTTTTCTATTATTTCCCAAATTGTATAAATAGCGATGTAAATGAAATGGCGTCATCTTTTAATTACCAACTTTTGACATACGTTCGATTTGTGTAATTACTGGTGGACAAAGTTTCATAATTAGTTAATTTCATAATTATTGTACTTAGAATAATCAAATTCAATACTAATACAACCGACCACGTCATCTTACACTCTGGAGTAAATGACAAAAAACTTACGTTTGATTCTAATCAATCAAAAGTAAAAAGTTTTAAATTTTTAATAGATACAGGAGCATCGACTTCTATCATTAAATTAAATGAAGAGTACAGGTGCAAAACTAGGAATGTCACCAAAAATCCAAAAGTTCTTTTATGGTGGCAACATTCTCGTTTTCCCGCGTATTTTTGAATAGCACTTTACAAAAAGTGTAAAAACTAACATTGTCAGATGTATTAATAAGAATTCTAAACTGCGTACAGGAACATAACGTGGAAGGTCCACAGTGTAACGGAACGTAACAAGGAATGTCCAACTGTCAAAATGTTTTATGTCAACTTTGAGGTTATCTCAAGTGTTTACGTTTGGAGCTGCTGCTTGTGTTACAAAAACTTATTAGTTTTTTTAATTTAAATACTGTAAAATGAGTACTAGTGAGGAAGAAATCAATAACAATATCGTGCGTAACACGAAAAAGCGGAAGAAAACAGGAAGAATGCGTGAAGTTATGAAGAAAATGAGAGTTTCTACGCACGAAGCAGGGGATGATTGCAAGTGTAAAAGATTAAAATGTTTTGATAGAATAACACCAGAGCAACGTTCTAAATTACTTAGAGACTTCAACAGCATGAAGTGTACTGATGAACAAAATATTTACTTATGCGGCTTGATTAATGTGTGTTCAATAAAAAGGCGACGAAGTAGAAAAGCAGATGAAATGGATGCTAATTTCCATCAAACCCATTTCACTTACAAAGTGAGAGTGATGGAAAATGAAGAAACGAAAGAAGAACCTGTATGCTACAAGGCATTTATATCCATCTTTGGTATTAGTAAAGGAAAACTTGAACATCTTCAAAAGTCATTAAAAATTTCAGGAACTGCACCAAGTGACAAGAGAGGCAAATCAAGTTCAAATAAAAGATTGGACAGCAGTGTTAGAGATTTGATATGTAATCATATAAAATCCTTCAAGGGACGGCTAAGTCATTACAGTTTGAATGATACAAAAAAAGAATATCTACCTGAGGACCTTAACATTAAGAAAATGTATAAGTTATACTTGGAGGCATATGAGTCAAAAAATCATGTTTCTTATGAAACTTACAGAACCATCTTTAACACAGAGTTTAATATTTCATTCGGCTATCCGAGAACTGATACCTGCAGTGCTTGTGATGAATTTACAATAAAAGCAAAGGCATTGAAAGCTGAAGAAAATGTTGAGGAACTGAATCGGTTAACTGTTCTGAATAATCTGCATAAGAAAAAGGCTCAAACATTTTATGATCGTAAGAAGAATGCAAGAATTAAGAGCAAAACAAATGTGGAATTTCAGGCCATTGCCATGGACTACCAAAAAAATGTGTCATTGCCAAACATTACAACAAATGATGTTTATTACAAGCGGCAATTATCAATGTATTCTTTTAACATCCATGCATTAGGTGATGCAAGCTCTTATTTTTATACATATCCAGAAACATGTGGACGAAAGGGTTCAGATGAAGTAGTTTCATTTCTACTTCATTATATAACACACTACATGGATAATCGTGTGAAGCATTTAGAAATATTTTGCGACTCCGCAGGCGGCCAAAATAAGAATTACACTGTAATAAGATTTATCCATTTCGTTGTTCATAGAATGAAACTTTTGGATTCAATCAAAATAACATATCCAATACGAGGACATTCTTACTTAGAGTGTGATAAAAATATGGGCCTGATTAATTTAAAAGCTCACATGGAAGTGCCATATCAATGGTATGATTTGCTGAGAGCTAGTCGCCAAAGACCCAAACCATTCGAGGTGATTGAGGTAAGAATAGGTGAACACATCAGAAAATTTACAGATTTTTTTCAAAACCAGTACTTGAAAAAGTGCTCGTTTCCAGTCCAATCCCAAAGAGAATTAATGTGTGTACGAGAACACCCTAGAGTTATTTTACACAGAAGTAACTATAATGGTATATGGGAGAAATCACCTATTGTGGCAAAAAAGGGAGCAGGACCAGATACTTCAAATGAATTTGAATTGCCAGAATTTGCTTACCAAAAGTTTTTGCCAATTAGTGCAGAAAAGTATAAGGACTTATCAGATTTAAAAAGATTTTGTTCAGCAGGGGCCCAAGCATACTTTGAAAGCATTCCACATGTCTAACAGTAGTACATTTAGTTAAACTTAACAAGGAATGGACATTCCTTGTATGTATGGGAAGCTCTGGACATTCCCAGTTTTATCAAATTACAAAGGTGACCTACTTATATTTTTCTTAATTTTTAGATTTTTTGATTTTCAAAAAAGTATGAATATTAGCATAAAATAAAACTTTAAAATGTAAACTTAAGTTCCTATAAGAGATTCATAAATATTAGTAGTACCTAAGAAAAATGTAGACTTTTAAAAATAAAAATGTTAATTACACATTTCTTTGTTTTTGTGACATTTCTTGTTTTGCCCCTGTACCCTTCAAATAATATAATCCAGGATGGTATCACGAGGTACTTTCCTGAACAAAAAACCACTTTAGCTGGAATTAATGGCGAAATAAGAACACTTGGTAAAATTGAAATATATTTAAACAAACCAAATAATGAATTTCGTTTTAATTTTCATTTAGTCGACAAAGACTATAACATTCCTTATGATGGGATAATAGGGCATGATTTTCTAACCGAATATCAGGCAGAAATTAGCTATAAAACTAACTCCATTACATTTAATAGCAGTTTCTATCTTAAACCAAATTCAACAAATCATGTTCCTGTACAATTTATTACAAAAAATAAAAATAATTGTGTTATTACTAACGATACAATTATACCTAAAATTGATGGAATCAGCATTCCACATAATATACTCATAACAGCTGATACAACTACGTATCCAGTAATAAATACACTAAGTACTGAAATTAAATTAAATCACCTAGATTTAAAAACAATACCAGCAGTACAACTCATTTACAATTTAAACAATAATAACAGAAAAAAGTGCTTACACGATAACTTAAGATTATCGCATTTGAATAGTGAAGAGAAAGAGGAAATTTTAAATATTTGTGAAGGTTACCAAGATCTATTCTTCTTACCGGGTGACACACTAACTTCTACTCCAACTATCAAACATGAAATAATCGTTACGGATCCAACACCTATTGCAGCAAAAAACTATAGATACCCCAAAGTACATGAAAAAGAGGTTGAAACTCAAATCAATAAAATGTTAGAACAGGGTAATATCGAGCCCTCAACTTCTCCTTGGTCATCTCCACTCTGGGCTATCGAAAAGAAAATGGATGCAAGCAAGGTGAAAAAATGGAGAATTGTGACTGATTATAGACGGCTAAATGACGTCACAGTAACAGATTCTTTCCCACTCCCTAACATAGAGGAAATTCTGGACCAACTAGGTGAAGCCGTATACTTTACTACGCTTGACCTCGCTTCAGGTTTCAACCAGGTGGAAATGAAAGAAGAAGACAAACCAAAAACAGCCTTCTCAACTCCTCGTGGACTCTATCAGTTTAATCGTATGAGTTTCGGGTTGAAAAATGCACCCAGTACCTTTCAAAGATTAATCAATACTGTACTCATTAATAATCTAGGACAAGACTGTTTCGTCTACCTAGACGATATAATAATTTTCGGAAAAAACCTGAAAGAAAATAATCAAAAATTGTGCAGAATATTCTATTCACTTAGGGCTCACAACCTCAAGTTACAACCAGATAAATGTGAATTCCTACGCACGGAAGTTTGCTATCTCGGGCATATAATAAGCGACCGCGGAGTCCGCCCAAATCCAGAAAAAATAAAGGCAGTAGTCGAACGTAAACAGCCACGAAATGCAAAAGAAATCAAATCTTTTCTAGACTTAACCGGTTATTACCGACGATTTATCCCGAATTACGCCCAAATTGCTAAACCTTTAACGTTGTTGTTAAAAAAAGATGTAAATTTTAATTTTAATGAAAAATTCATTGAAGCATTCAATAAATTAAAAACGATACTGACTACAGACCCTTTGCTACAGTATCCTAATTTTAACGAACCGTTCATTCTCACTACTGATGCATCAAATGATGCTATAGGAAGTGTTCTATCACAAGGACCTATAAATAAAGACAAACCTATAGCTTACTATTCGAGGACTCTTAACGCCGCAGAGAGAAACTATAGTACCACCGAAAAGGAACTTCTGGCTATAGTTCAATCGGTTAAAACATTCAGGCCCTACCTCTATGGGTCTGAGTTTACAATCATAAGCGATCATCGCCCCCTGCAATGGCTGATGAATTGTCGTGACCCATCGTCACGCTTGGTTCGATGGAGGCTTAAACTCCTAGAATATCAATATAAGATAATATACAAGGCGGGAAAAACACTAACAAGTAAATACTATACAAAAAAACTTCAATCTATTTAAGGAATTTCATCAAAAAAATCTAGAACCTAGACAATACGAAAAATTAAACATACCATTTGATGAATTAAAAAACCTTGCCATTCCGTACTCAACAAATATGTCATTGAATAACCCATATTCAATGTACATTACCACCCAGTGTAATCTACAAAACACTAGAGGTGTTAAATTAAATGAAATAATAAAACTTAACACAACAAAGCAAGATCAGCAAATATATTTATTATTTTTAAAACAAACACCTAATGAGAATATCGAATATGAAAATCTCTATAAAACGCTAAACAACCTTGCGAGTTTATTAACCTACAATAATCAGAATAATATCAATATTATTAATATTCCAAATATATCGCGAAATATCAAGCAGGAAACTTTCGAATCTATGCTTGATTACATAATGCCTGACGAAATAAAAATCAAACTAATTACAGGAGATTTGATACATCCTAATAGAGATCAAATCCCTCAAATTCTAAACGATTACCATACCAATATACTATCAGGTCACCCCGGCATATCTAGAATGCATCAAGAAATAAAAAAGAAATACTTTTGGAAAGGAATCAAACAAGACATCGAAAAATATGTTAAAAGTTGCAAAACTTGCCAAATGACTAAAGAACCTAACATTACTAAAACACCTTTAGTTATTAGCACTAGATATCATGGGACCATACAATATCACACAAAACGGAAATCGTTATATCCTCACTATACAGGATGAGCTAACAAAATTTGTGCAAGCTTATCCAATTCCAGAAGCAACTTCTGAAGTGTGTGCTATACACTTTTTAAAATATTGCTCTATATTCGGATTCCCAAACGCTATACTGACTGACCGAGGAACCGAATTTTTAAACAAACTGTTTAAAGAATTAACTAAATTGTTGCAGATTAAGCATAAAATAACTACCCCATATCATCCGATGTCCAATGGTTCAATCGAGCGTAGCCACTCCACAATCAAAAATTTCCTACGGTCTTACATAGATAATAGTCCAGAAACTTGGGACGAACTAGTGTACTTGGCAGTTCATAGCCATAACACTCACACCAATCGTTCTACTAATGAAACACCCTATACACTTGTTTTTGGTAAAGCTCCCCAAATTCCTAGAGCTATCGAAAAACCAAAGGAAAAACCAACCTATCAAAATCTTACGCAAGATTTGATGAAAAGGGCAAAAGATATTAGGGACGCAGCAAAAAAGAATCTATTACAATCAAAAACTCAGAATAAGCAATACTATGATAAAAAGACTAGAATAAAATTCTTTCAAAACAATCAATTGGTGTTATTGCAAAATGCAGTCAGGAAATCACGCCACGATAAAAAGCTTGACCCAAGCTACAGTGGACCGTATAAAATAGTCCAAATTCATAATAATAATACGGCTACTTTACGAATAAAAAATAAATTAAAAACATATCACTATAATTTACTGAAACCATATGTTTCAGATGCTAACCATACAAATGGTAATAATTCTAATGATGATGCTGATATCATCAATTCAGACGAAGGAGTTGAATTACAAAATAATTAAGATAAATAAAACATCTGGTCTGTTTTATTTAAATCTAGGCAATGCAAAAATTGCTAATCAATATATTTCCTTAATTCACTATTACAATCTCACTTCCTTACATAACATGCTAGACATATCAACAAAATACTTCTCGGAGTCTATTTCATTTTGTAAATTAGTCACCGAAAATGACGGTAGTACTTGTAAAATGACGCTAACCATGTTAGAATCACAAATATTAGATCTAAGAAATCAATTAGAAGAAATTGATAATCACCACTTTTCATTAAATAGCAGAAACAAAAGAGGTTTAGCCAACGTTGTAAGCTATCCTATTAAATGGTTATTTGGGATACCCGATAGTTCTGATGCTGAATTTTATCAAAGCTCCATTGAATCATTAATAAAAGATCAAAAGCAAACTCACGTGTTGATGCAAAGTCAAATTCGCGTAATCTCTGACACTATTAAAAATATAAACCAAACTATACTTGTTCTCGATACAGTCGAGGCAAAATTTAATACTAATATAAAAATTTTTAATAGTTTCATGTCCGAATCAAAGAGAATAATAAATGGACAATCTATGCAAATAGCTTTAATTGATCATTTATTACTAATTAAACAAATTAATGATATGGTTCAAAAAGAAATAACGAAATATTCAATGTCAATATCTTTAGCACGCCATGGCATAATAGACTACAATATTATCTCACCTAAAACTTTGTTTGATGAACTTCAAGCAACCATCAAGTATCATCTACCCTTAGATGTAAGTTGGCAAAATTTAGAGTACTATTACAAAATTATTAAACCCAAAGCATTTATGACGGGCGACAAATTAATAATAGTAATTAAAGTTCCTGTAACTTCCATAGATAACTTTGATCTTTACAAAATATATCCCTACCTTCTCAACATAAAATAAATCCCGAAATCCTCACCTACGTAAAGAACGATTTCGATTATATGCTAGTTTCTCGCAGTAGAACACAGTATGCTTTAATAAAGAATTTAGATAATTGTCAAGAATACAAACCAACGGAATTTCTATGCAATCAAATAAGTATTTCCAGACAACGAGCGGAAGACACATGCGAAACAGCCTTATTCGTTATCACCACACACTGAAATATAGAGATACTGGAACGCTCACTGCCTATAGCGCCCTGCGAGTGGTAAGCGAGGACGGTGCAGCATGATTCGGGCGGGTATACATGTTTCTATCTAACTCTTCTGCTCATGCGCATTGATAAAGAAAGCATGTGACATACAGTCAACTAAGAAATGATTTCACAAAATACCGTATACGAGAAATGATATATATATGCGAATCAGAGATTTTCTCTGATGCGAATATTTAGATGAAACAAAATATTTGCATTGAAAATTGTAAATAAATAAATGTTTAATTTACTCTAAAAATTTACTCTAAAAATTGGATGTGAATAATATTTTTAATTAATTCAAAATATGATTGCGACGATGATCATTGCAAAATTTATTGATGGATATTCGCGAGTTCAGATTTATTCTGATTTTAAGAAACAATTTGAAATTTGAAATAAAAACCAAATTAATTATCAACCGAATAAATGTATGTATTCCAACAATTGATTAAAACACCCACAATTATTTTTATTTTTTGGTTTGTATATGTGGACATTTCACCTATGTTATAATAAAACAATAGACATTAACATGATTTTTGTTGTTAATTTTTATCTGTGATTTCCTTAGTAATAATGAATTTTTTACACTCAAAGCAACAGGATTCTGTTATATGCTTTCGAGCACATAAAAATGAATTCTTCGTAAAAAAATCTGGTATATTTTTTCATGAAATAAAGAAATTCCCTTCCCTCAAACGTTTTTATCCTTCGTGGATTTTGTATTTTGTTTTAAGATCTGGAAAATAGTAGTCTTATTGTGAACGTGATCCAAGAAAGATGTCTCATTCGTACAGACGAGACATTTTTATTAGTGTTTGAGTGAAAATTCGTTTGTAAATTGAATATGGTAAAACATTGTTGTGTGATTGAATGCAAAAGTTTTTGGTATCCAGGGGGTCCTTCATTTCACAAGTAAGTTAACAATTATTATTCAAAAATTATTGTCAGATATTGAATGAGAATAAGTCCATGACATTGTGGAATTGCGACGAAACTGAGTTACGTACACTTTTTCCGCGAAACACTTGAGTTCGTGCACACTAAACGCGCTCGATTCTCGGCGCCACGGAAATGATCTAAAAATAAAAAACCGAATAAAAGAATTAAAAATATTAACGAAATAGAAAAATTAATTAAACTAAGATTTTGCAATGTAGTTTTGTTAGTGACTTGTTCCGGAAAAAGATTAAACAGAACCGTGAAGGCGGCCGGGAAAAGAGGAGACAAATTTTTTTCATAATTTTCTTTGAATTTTTACAAATGAAATGTTACAATATGAAATATCAAAATTTATATTAGTGAGTATTTTTGAATTTATAAGTTTGATTAATTCCTTACTTGTTTTTTATTTAGGTTTCCATGTAAACAAGAGATTTATGAAAAATGGAAAAATAAAATACCTGTTAAAGGAAACATCAGTAAATTTACTTATGTGTGCAGTAACCATTTTACTGACAATGATTATACGAGTCAATCTCCAACCCGACAGTTAAAAAGAGATGCAGTACCAAGTATTTTTGGCCAAAATAAAGAAGTATACAATTTTTTCAATATAAATAAAAAAACGTATTTAAATGTTGCTAACTTTTTTTTAATAATTTGGTTAACAAATTTCCAGGCAAATCAAGCAGTCAATCATGCACACTCATCAGGAGGTCCCGATATTAACACTAACCGACATGAACATCTTAATAAGGCAAATGAAAACGTACAAAACAATGACTCGGTTGAAAATTGTCAGACTAATATTTTATCCAATTCGGTATGTTTACTACTCACTCTCGTTTACTTTAGCCTCGTTCACTCTTGTTCACTCTCGTTTACTTGTTCAATTTTCTGTACTCTGTTGCCCTGTTCGAAATAAACCAGGTTGGATTGAGATTGGAATAATGTTACTTTTGTTAATTTCAGAGTTGTAAAAAGAACAATCAAGTGAAAAAAAGGGTTGCGCTATCAGACTTGGACCTTTCGACAATCCATTGGCCATGCCAAAAGAAAATTAAAATTTTGCAGAACAAAATTTATCGCCGAGAACAGAAATTGCGAAAAATTGAAGACGTACTTTCTGTATTGAAACACCAAAAAGATGATTGGACCGATCAATTGGAAAATATCCTTTTAAATAAGTTCGGTACTGAAAATTTCCGTAAAGAACTTATTGAAAACGAAATTGGCAATGCCTCTTGCTCTAAAACTAAAAAACACTATAGTGAACAAATGATTCAATTTGCATCTACAATTTGTTTTTATTCACCAAAAGCATACCGTTATTTACGCACAAAAATGACATTACCACATGAAAGTACACTTCGCAAAAAAATAGCTGAAACTAGTTGTGAGCCGGGATTCCTTGATAGAGTTTTTACATTTTTGCAAGTTGAATCACTAAAGTCACATTATGTGAAAGATGTTGCTCTGATAATTGATGGAATGTCTATCAGGTCGAATTTGTCTGTAGATAACAAAGAAAATATAGAAGCAAGTGACTGCATTCGTGGATATGTTGATTACGGTTAAGTGGGAGATGAGTTAAACTTAAGATACGATAAAACTAAAGTAGCCACTAAAATGTTAGCTTTTCAGATTGTTTCATATTCCAAAAAGTTTAAAATACCAATCGCACATTTTTTTATCGACGGTATCAGTGCAAATAATCAATTTCTTCTTGTCAATGAAGCGATAAAAAAACTGTATGAAGTTGGGGTTACAGTCAGATCTGTAACATGTGATGCAACTAAGACGAACATTAGCACTATAAAAAGTCTTGGTTGTCAATTCAACTTTGATACTACACCAATAACACACTTTAAGCACCCTGTTTGTGAAAGTAATATTTATGCAATATTAGATCCTTGTCACATGTTGAAATTGTGCCGAAACACTTTCGCTGAAAAAATAATTATGTCACCTGACGGACAAATTAATTTCGATTTTATTTGCAAATTACACAAATTGCAAGAAGATGAAGGCTTCAAATTCGCTAATAAATTATCAAAAGTTCACATACGTTATGTCAATAAAATTATGAAAGTTTCAATTGCCGCGCAAACTTTAAGCAGTAGAGTTGCAGATGCAATTGATTATTTGCGAAATGTAGGGTGTTCTGAATTTGCAGGTAGCGAGGCTACATGTAAATTCATTCGAGTTTTTGATATGCTTTTTGATATGCTCAATAGTCGCAGTGCTTTCGCCACTGGATTCAAGTCTCCCATTTTTCTGACAAACATCAGTTATTGGACGACAAGAGCTGAGGAATGCTATGATTATATAATGAACCTAACAGTTGATGATAATAAACCAATCTATCGTTCTGCAAGAAAATTTGGGCTCGGTTTTTTGGTCGATATACTTAGTTTTCGTGGATTAGCTCATGATTTATTAACGAACATTTCTACACCGTTAAAGTACTTTCTCACATACAAATGCTCACAAGATCATATCGAGTTATATTTTTGCTGTATTAGATCTCGAGGTGGATGGAATAATAATCCTACTGTAATGCAAGCACTGTGGACAATACGCCGGTTACTTTTCCGCAATTCAGTGACAGCATCTCCTAACGGTAACTGTTTACCTGATGGGGATGAATCTACGTTATTCATTGATTTTCGTTCACAAAACCGTAATATAAATGTCAATGAAGGAAGAACTGAGTTCACGGAAAACGAAGTATAAGATATGATGGATAGACTTGAAAGTCAGAATCTGTCCTGTTATCAGGAAAACATACTATTTTATATCACTGGTTATATACTGGATCAATTTTTTAAACATTCAACATGTTTTCATTGCAGAGAAATTTTAGCAGAAACGAAAAAAGATCACAATAGTTATTCCAAACCCAATATTTATAATCGTTCTGATTTTGTCAACTCTGTTAATCGCGGAAAATTGCATTTGCCTTCTGACGTTGCTCTTGAAATTATTTCGTGCTGTGAAAAAGCATTCAAATCTGAGATAAATATTGGATACAAGGGTTCAATTAATTTGAGACAAAGAATTCAATCAATCGTTTTGCGAAAATTTATGCCACTCATTGCTGAAAAATTTACTCCTTCACACCCAGTAACTGAAACCATCAATGTTTGCGAAGAAAGACACGAAATAAAAATAATAAAGTTTTTGTCTGCGAAGTATATGAAAATTCGTTTGAATGCTTATTCGAAAGCAAAAACTTTAGAATACTTAGGTGAAAAAGCAGCTTTGCGCCAAAAACTGACCAAAGTTATTTTACAAAGCAATGTTTAATGTATTAGTTTAAACATAAGTTACTATTCTAAACATAAGAATTTTAATTTTAACTTTTGACCAAAGTTATGTTTAATGTATTAGTTTAAACATAAGTTACTATTTTAAACATAAGTTATAAGTATATGTTATATTTTATCATGATTTTTAATTCCGTTATAAAGTGTATCAAATAAATTTTATTTATGAAGTATACATTAAAAATTATCATTTCATTGCTCACATTTTTCATTACCGTTTTATAATAACAAAATATCAGATGTGTTACGATGTAACCGTTCATTAGTGTGAAGTTGTCTTTATATTCAACCATTTTGTGGTTAACACTAGCCTTCATATATCTATTGGTCAGTTAAACGTCAAAAATGTTAGGGTTTTTTGTTTTTTTTAATAAATGTAGTGGGGAGAAAAATTTCGTTAGATAGTTAAAAAATGAGATACGGCTCGCTCTTCTCTGGTGGACCGCCTCAGCGAACATATCACTGACATGCTAGGGGGATAATACAATATGGCCTAGCAGATCACAACGTGGTTTTGTGTGTTAAAAAAATAAAATAAATGGATTTTATATACTGTGGTAAAACGTACGGTAAAATGAATATGAATACGATGTCTTGAAGGTACTGTAAATCTTTTCTTTAATTTGGCTGTGCTTGCATTGTTTATCGATCAATCCACGCTATGTCGAGGTAAAATTAAATAATTTTTAAGTCGATACATACGTATCCATCGGTCCAAGGATGTTGCGAAATTGTTGTTTTTAGATTCACAGCGTGAAAAGACGCTTAAATTATTTGTAATAATTACTTAAAAACATTTTCAAGAAAAATCTAACACGTTTCATTTAATGATGTTTTGTATGTTTATGTCACGGTTTTGCAACGACAAACGTGTTAATCGTTTCGTTATTATACACTCTAGATTTTGTTAATAAATTTAGGCCGATATATATTTTTTTAGTAAATTGTTAAAGTTTAATATATGGTTAATATTGTCGTAACTTACAGTAAACGTAACATGTCGAGTCAGACCCATTAGTGGAGTTTATTAAAACAGTTTTGAAAACGTGTGTTTGTAGCGCAGTTTATTATAACGCTTTTATTTTAAGTTTATGTAAAACGTATTAAACGTTTCATTATTATACGCTCTAGATTTTGTTAATAGATTTTAGGTCGATATATATATTTTAGTAAATTCCTAAAGTTTAATTTTTGGTTAAGGTTGCGATTAATTTACAGTAAATGTAATACGTCACGTCGAACTCATTTGTTAAGTTTTTTTTGGATAGTTTTGGAAAATTATGTTAGTATCGTAGTTCATTATAACGTCGTTATTTTTAAGCTAATGTTAAACGTGTCGAACGTTTCACTATTATACACTCTAGATTTTGTGATAAACTTTATGTCGATATATATATTTTATTAGATTGTTAAGGTTTAATATTTGGTTGAGATTGTCTCTAAATTATAGTAAACGCAACATTTTGAGTGGAATTCATTTTGTTGAATTTTATTTAAATAGTTTTGAAGATTATGTTATTAGAGTAGTTGATTATAACTTTGTACTTTAAGTTCGTGTTAAAATTGTTAATGCTTCATTATTATACACGTTTCGATGTTGTTAATAAATTGTTATCGATCAAAATTAGTGGTACTTTATGATACCTTTTTCAGATGTTGGCGATGTTGAGGTTGGCCTACATTGATGCATATTGGGGTTCCTTGACAAGGAATTAGATCAGCGAATAAATCCTCTGGGGATGGTTTTGAGTTCTATTACTCAATACCCTGCTTTGGGCCCGTTTTAACATCTGGTACTCGCTTATAATGTCACTCAAACTCTGATTAATTAATTAATTAGTAATCATTTTCACCGTCTACAACACTTAATCAAATATAGTTTTATATCTTACAATTTCTTATATCATAACCCCCTGCCCAAGTTTATTTTCATTACATTTGGTAGCAAGCAGAAATAAATATGCATCAGTGGGTGCAACGTTGTCTCGTGTAGATTTTCTTTAATAATTTGCTATATATATATGTTTTGAGTTTATTTTGCTTTTACTTAACGCTTTGTTTATTTTTTTTTTTTATGAGAAAAAATTGCATGGGTGGAGAATAGTACATAAAAAAATTCGTTAGATAAGTCAACCAAAGTGAATCAAGATGCCGGAATCAGCAAATGTTAGTATCGATGGAGAAACACGGAGATCTGTCACAGCAGCAACATTATTATTGGTTACTCAAAAGTTAAACACTCTAGTGGATTGCGTAAACCAGCTGACAGAAAATGTATCACAACAAACCAGCAATGTTTCTAAGATGAGTATTAAACATAGTTGTTCTTCTAACCTCGAAAATTCTTTAATTCGTGACTTATCTACTCGCGTGCCAGTATTAAATATTCTTATTTCTACTTCCATAGTAGATTTCTGTATGGAAGTCGAGGATTTAATGACATTAAATGTTCTTAAACAAGATATGATTTTAAAGTTTCTTACCTCAAAAATGTCGCCTGACTCTAGACAACTATGGGCTTCATTTATCATACAAGATTTGTCGTGGGTCGTTATTAAGCAGAGACTTTTGGCGTTGTTGTCCTCATCTGAGCTTCACCAATTGGTGGAGAAAAATATTCGTAGAAAACAGAGTGTAAACGAAAAGTTTTTTACTTTCGCTTCCGATATTCGGAGGTACTCAAGGATTCTCTGTCCTAAGCTTAGTCCCGTTGAAGTTATTGAAATCATATTTTCACATTTGAATCATTCAACCTTTGATCTCTTAAAGCTGTACCCTCAACCTAATAGCTATGATGAGTTAGAGAAACTCTGCGTTAAGGTTGAAGAAATTCAATCTCGCGTCAGAGATTTGTCTCAAAATTCTGAGCAGCCAAGTTTAAGTCCGTCCGTCTCTAATCCGTTAGGTCACACCCAGTTTGAATCGAATGGTGTGCCAAAGGTCGAAGCTTTATTACGGTCGACTACAGATTCGTCTGCTTTACATGCCCAACCGGCCACGTGTAATTCTCATGAATGCACCTTTACTAATTTAAATTCATATTCGTCTCCGAACAGAAATTCGGTTCTCGACGGTAACGCCCCTCAGGCTATGTGTAGTTTTGAATGCTGCACCTTAAAGGGACATAATCGCCCAAATAGGGTTCCGAACATGGTTTCGGCCCATACTTCAAACGCAAATTCGGTCTGTAAATCTGGCAACGGTTATTCTTGCGATCAAGGTAACTCACAATTTTCGACTTCAGGTATCAATAAATCCAATTCATATGCTAATTGTAATCATAATTCTAATAATGCATATTCAAGTAATCGTCGGGTACTCACTTGTAGCTACTGTAAATTTAGAGGTCATCATATTTCAGAATGCCGTAGAAGAAGGTATAATAATTCGCGTTTTTCGAATTCTAGGGTATCTAACCAGAATTCTTCCGTCGCAAATCAGAATCGTGAGCCCTTGAATCGCGATGTTTCTTTTGCCAGCTCCAATACACCGAATCCAAAAAACTAATTACTGAACCTCGACATGTTCAAACAAAACTTCCGTTGGTCTATCTCTCATTTTACAATTATCCAATTCTCACGTTGCTCGATTCAG
Source organism: Chrysoperla carnea (assembly GCF_905475395.1). NCBI lineage: Eukaryota > Metazoa > Arthropoda > Insecta > Neuroptera > Chrysopidae > Chrysoperla > Chrysoperla carnea. The sequence continues at coordinate 11,160,831 of NC_058342.1, forward strand.
GTAGCACTTTAAATTTAATCACTGCAAGATGTCTTCAAAATATTTTTGATCCCCGTAGAATAAAAATTCAAGTAGCTGAAATCGAAGCGTATTTGCCTGGTGCTTTATCTTTAAAGCTGAACAAATTTTGTCTTTTACATTTTAAATTAGATTCGTATTCATGGACTGCTAAATTCTTTATTACCGAATTTTTACCATACGACGTAATTATTGGGTCCAATACACGGTCTACATGCGGTATTTTGTTAGATTTTTCAATTTCACGGGTCAAATTCTCATTTAATCTTGCGGTATCCATTCCTTTCGAAAAACAAAAGTTTCTTCAAAACTCAATCGCGGTCATTACGGAATTTAAGACTGAATTAAACGAGTTACAAAGAAAGCGGCTTAAAAATATTATAAGTAGTTATCCTATGGTACTTACCAAAACTCCCGGACGAGCTAGAAATTATGAGTACAAAATTATCCTAAAAGATTTTGAACCCGTCAGGAAGGGTCCATACTATTTGCCTCCGGACAAGCTACCTTTATTAGAAGAACATATTAATGAATTAGTAGAATCGGGTATATTATTCCCGTGTCAGAGTCCATAGGCCTCACCAGTGTTTTTCGTAGCTAAGCAGTCGGGTGGTGTTAGGTTATGCGCAGATTATCGTTTTTTAAATACCAAAATTCAGTTTGATCCGTTTAGTGCATGTAAAATGAACACAATCTTTAATAGTCTAGGATCCACAAAGTACTTTTCTATATTTGATTTAAATCAATCGTTTTACCAAATTCCGTTAAGCCAGGACTCGCGCCATATTACAGCAATCATTAGGTGGGTCAGTATGCCTTTTCAGTGTTGCCTTTTGGTTTAGTAAATTCCGCTCAAGGTTTAAATAGATACCTAGTCAGAGAATTCGCTCAGTTTAGAAAAGAGCAATTTATCAACATTTATCTCAAATTAATAGAGTTTTGTCAAAGTTCAAAGAATTGAACTTAACAGTGAACCCGGATAAGGTTAAGCTGTGTATGACTCGTTTAAAACTTTTGGGCCATGTCGTTTCAAATCAAGGTCGAGTTCCCGATCCGGATAAATGTGCAGCGATTATAAATTTATCATTTCCTAGAAAGCTAAAAGATTTACAAAAATTTATTGGTATGTTTGCCTTCTACTCAAAATTTATCCCAAATTTTAGTACAATAGTCGCACCCTTGAACGCTCTTAAAAAGAAAAACGCAAAATTCATTATAGAATCTGTACATTATGAATCCTTTGAAAAGTTAAAAAAGGCATTAATTTCGCCCCCATTATTAAGATTTCCTGACTTTAAAAGAAAGTTTATTTTGACCACGGACGCTAGTTCCAAAGGTATTGCTGGCACATTAAGCCAAGATTTTGACGATGGCAGGCATCCCATAGAATTTTTTTCTAGAAGACTCCAAAACGCTGAGTTTAGATATTGTGCTCATGAACTTGAATTGTTGGCAGTCGTAAAATCTTTAGCTCATTTCAAAGATTATCTTTTGGAGAGAGAATTCGTCCTTGAAACTGACGCAAGGTCATTAATTTGGATTTTCAAGCAACCACAAGCTTTCAATAAACTTTCGCGCTGGATTCTCCAGATGTCGCGTTTTAACTTTACCCCGATTCACGTTCGCGGACAAGACAATTTTGTGAGTGACGCTCTGTCACGCTTGTTTGATGTTAATGATAAAAATGTTAAAGAGGAAAGTATTTCAGAATCTGACCCAGTGGCTTTATTGAATACGTTAGTTCATTCTACTCCGCAAGGGTATTTATCAGTACGTGAAGCTCAAAGGCTTTCAGAATATTGTAGTTCCGTTTACGCTGACATAAAGTCAGGCAAAAATGTTAAAAACTTCTTTATTCGTGATGGTTTACTTTGTCGTTTCGTCGGAAAAAATCGTAACAAAAGAATCGTGTTACCGAATACCATGTTGAGTTTTGTTCTGGAATATTTTCACTCTACTATGCACCATGGTACGTTAAAAACCTACCGGGACATCGCAAAAAGATTTTGGTCTCCTGAATTGTTTAAAACTGTAAAAACTTTTGTGAGTGAGTGTAGGGTATGTGCGTCTTCAAAATCGTCGAACTTAAATAGTGCTCCAAATCTGGCCTTAATACCTCCAAATGAAGTGTGGTCCCATTTGTATATAGACTATATTGGTCCCCTAATTACATCTACTGATTCTTCCCGTTTTATTTTAGTGGTTGTTGATGGATTTTCCAAATATGTCGTAGCAAAAGCTACACGAAGATCAACTGCGGATGTTACTACCGCTGTCTTAAGAGAAATTTTCTTACAATATGGTTTTCCTAAGTTATTAACATCCGACAACGGATCGGCTTTTAGAGCACAGAAGCTTGCAGATTTTTTAATGGCTCATGGAGTAAAAGCAATTTTTACATCAAATTATAATCCCAAAAGCAATATGAGTGAACGTAATAACCAAAATATTAAAACGAATTTAACAGCTATAATGAAGGAGTATGGCCTACAACATAAAATGTGGAGTAATATGCTTCCATACGTCGTATATAATTATAATCGTACATTCCACAACACGATTCAATGTACGCCGGCGGTTGTGTTTTTTGGCAGAGAATTGTACACTTCAATGGATCTCGCACTCAATATTGATTTATGTGACGAAAAGCCAGACTTAAATTTTGTAAGAAAAAACCTTAAAGAGTATTTTGTAAAAAAAATCAAAGCCAACCCTCGATTACGCATCCAAGTTTAAATTAAACCAATTAGTTATGTTGAAGAATCATGCCTTGACATCTACAACGGAACGGGATAAGAAATTCATGGATAAATACAGTGGTCCTTATAAAATCGTTAGATTCACAACACCAGTTTCTGTGGAACTTCAAGAAATCGGCTCGGAAAATGTTAAAAAGTCGCACATCCAATATATCAAGCCCTACGGAAGTGGTAGCTAATAAACATAAGTTATTTAACTAAGTAAGCTCCTTCAGAGACATTATCAGTTAATTTTCTTTACCTAATAAGTTTAAATATAAATTTTTGTATTTTGATTGTATTTTGTATTAATTAATTAGTAATCATTTTCACCGTCTACAACACTTAATCAAATATAGTTTTATATCTTACAATTTCTTATATCATAACCCCCTGCCCAAGTTTATTTTCATTACAGATGCAAAAAAAAACGTAAAATTGCGTTGTATCTGAACTTGAATTATTTCTCATCTGTCACATATCTGTACGATACATACAACATACAACTTTATAGTCAGTCACTTTTAAACCAGACTGTACGAGAAAGACATGTATACCCGTCATTTCCTTTCTCTGTCTCCTCGCTCCTAGCGAGCTAGAGAGCGTTCCAGTATCTCTATATTTCAGTGTCACCACAAAAGAAATACCACCAACATGTCAAACAAATACGTTACACGCTACCACCGAAATTTGGCAACCAATTTCAAACAATCAGAGGTTGTTCATTTTAACAAATCCAACACAATGTACCATACTTTGCATGAACGACGAAGACGACGATATCATCCTACAAAATACTGGAATTTTAACAATTAATGGCATCTGCAAAGCTCATTCGAATTTCTATACTATGGAACCGCAGTTATCATTATTCAATCATACGCTGAAACTGTTCATACCGAAAATCGACATCACTGAAGATGATTGTTGTGTAAAGAAAGACATCAATAAAACCACTTTACATTTAATAAAATTGGAACCAATCAAAATAACTCATGTGGACCTCTCAGAATTAAAGTATGCACAACATAGACTCAATCAATTTGACGAACAGCTACAACAGCAATTAAATAAACCGTTCTTTATACAACATGAAGACTCAATATTACATCATGCAAAAATACTGTTGTCATCATTTGTATCACTCATGGGCATGTATTTAATTTATAAATTCAAACTATTCCAACTTCTATGGTTCTTCATCGGAAAATGTTTTCGATGCTTTAAACGAAAACGTCCAAATAACGACAATGGTACTGGTACTAAATTAAAATTTATCAACTGTTGTTTTGGAGATGGAAATGCTGTTAAAAATCAAATTCATCCCTCAGCAAACATTGACGCTGTAAAATATCTCAACGATTCTACTTCAGAAGAAGAAGGAAGAATAATAATTGCAAATACAACGCCATCAACATCTTACAGTTCCGATTACATACCATCCAGACGAATAACCCGCAGCATCACTAGCAGCGAAGCCAGACAAAAACAAAGATCGATTTCATTCAACAAAACCTAATCAATCTTTTATTAAGGGGGGAAGGATGTAGTATCCTGAATTATCCTATATTTCCCAAATTATTTCTTACAGAGCATGATCAATAGATCATGGCGACATATTGCTGAATAAGCAATAATAATTATATTGTTCCGTAATTTATGTCGGTTAGAGTACATAAATTACGAACAAACATATTACATAAATTTATAGATCTACTTTCTTATGCGCAGTTGGTCGCTACGCGGAGGAATTTTACTAACCTACTGGTTGGAGTATGATTATGAACTCTCTTCTCTTTGGGATCTCTGACAGGATGGTTGAAAAGAAATATTAACAAGAATGGATCCTAGATCCAATACAATTTAAATTATTTGCATGCGGCATACTTAAAATAATATGTGAGCAAACAGTGAAATTTTTATTAAAGATCTGGTATGTGTTGATTTATTATAAATATTGGGTTTTTGGAGATAGTTTGAAATGTTTTCATTTCAATATATTATGCATCCGTTTAAACTTTGATATAAGTTTATTTAAGGTTTCTAGTTTAAAAATGACTTAGAATTGTTAATCGTTATTCATAAAGCACATTTGAATTTGTGTATTTATTAAATACTTGTATTTTGTTATTCAGTAAACTCTTGATGTATTAAATTTTGTATACGTTGTAAATTTCTATTATTGATTATGATTTACATAAAATATCTTTCAAGTTTATATAGGGTCAGTTGGGGTAACATTGGCCCTTTGAGGTTAACTTTGGCCCAAAACTAGAAAAAGTTTAAATGTTCTGTATTTTGACATCTAGGTTGATTTACTCACTAAGTTCTAGCATTTCCCGATAGATAGCAACACTGGCCAGACTTCTGAGCCAACCTGGGTATAGTTACACGTTTCACCACCAATGCAGTGCTGCTCCATCTTGGTGTTGTCAAAGTGCTGGATTTTGTTGTCTTCCAACTTTTGTTTCCTCAAGCTTATTTTTAAGCTGTTGAGAGCTGGTAAGTGAATTTTCTTTTACTGTAATCCTTTGTTTAACTTAATATCAATACAACTATTTGTTTATGTTTATAGTTTACAAACTGAGATGAGTTTTGTAGGTTGGTCTAACTTTGTCCCAGATTTAGGGTAACTTTGGCCCAACATGGCCCAAAATTTTTTTGCTGTTATTTATCCATTTAAGATGCTAAATCATTGCAGTATATCCCTGTTAAACTGTATATAATAACAATTGTGTGTTTTGTTGCAGGGAAAATGCCAAGAAACCGGATAAAACCACTAGGGACTAGAAATTACGGTAACTACAAACCAGAAATATTGGATGAATGTCTTGAGGCCATACGATCAGGTGAGTTAACACAAAGAGCTGCAGAAACAAGGTATGGCATTCCTCGTTCTACAATTAAGAATAAATTGAAAGGCAGGCATATGAATACAGTTGGTCGAGCAAGAACATTTAGCGATGAAGAAGAGCTGGCTTTTGAAAAGCACTTGATAACACTATCTGACTATGGATTTCCAGTTGTTGAGACTGATTTCAGATATGCAGTAAAATGCTATTTAGATAAGAAAGGTGTCAAGATAGATAGGTTTCAAAACAACCTCCCTGGCTACGAATGGACCAAATCGTTTTTGAAAAGGCATGAGAAGCTGACAAGTCGTCTCAGCTCTAACATAAAAAAAGTAAGAGCTGAAGTTGGTGCTAAAGATATTGAAAATTACATGGAAAACCTGAAAGAAGTTATCGAAAACGTTCCTGCCACTCATATTTGGAACTACGATGAAACAAATCTTTCAGATGACCCTGGAAACAAAAAGGTAATTTGTAAGAGGGGAGCTAAATATGTGGAAAACATATGCAATCATAGTAAAAGTGCAACCTCTCTCATGTTTTCTGGAAATGCTGCAGGGACTCTTCTCCCCCCCTATGTAGTGTACAAGGCAGATAACATGTGGACAACTTGGACTGAGAATGGACCAGCAGGGGCTCGTTATAATCGTTCTAAAAGTGGCTGGTTTGACGCTATATGTTTCGAAGATTGGTTTGAGTCGTTGTTCTTACCTCATGTGAGAACTCAAAATGGGCCAAAAGTTATTATCGGGGATAACTTGTCTTCACACATTAGTTTAAACGTACTTAGGCTTTGTGAAGAAAACAATGTTAAATTTGTCTGCTTACCACCGAACTCCACCCATCTTACACAACCTCTAGATGTGGCCTTCTTTTCCCCCATGAAAAAGTCATGGCGAGCAATCTTAAGCAAATGGAAAGAGTCCGCTTCTGGCTCTAAGTTCACAACCATTCCAAAGGACGCATTTCCGACTCTATTAAAAGAGTTAATGGCTAGTTTGGCAGAAAATCAAGAAAGAAACCTGATGGCTGGATTTGAAAAGTGTGGAATCCATCCTTTTAACAAACAGAAACTACTAGACAGGCTGCCAGAAAACCAACCGGTTGACAACACAGTAATAGGAGAAGCCTTTCTTGAGCAACTGGAGAAAAAGAGAGCTGAATACTTGACGAAAGATGGCCCCAAAAAGAGAAAGAAGAAGCTGCAAGTGCCCGCAGGAAAGAGTGTTTCGGTTAAGGATGTAGAAGAAGCTACCGGTATCTTAGAAGCAACCAATAAACCCTCTTCGTCAAAGCAGACTTCGTCAAAATCTGAGAAAGAAAAAGTTCCCAAGAAGAAGCATAAACAGACTTACAATTCTTCTTCGGATGAAGACGATGTGGAAATGGTATTAGAGTCAGATGGAGTGAGTGAATCATTTTCAGACCTAGAAGACCTTCAGGAAGAATCTAAGAAAGCCGAACCTACTGCTGAAACAAAAAAACAAAAATGGAAAGCAGAAGATTTTGCCGTTGATAACTTTGTAATTGTGATCTACAATGGTCAAAAGTACCCTGGCAAAATAGTAAGCATTTTTGATCATGGCCCAGTAGTTGAGTGCATGGAGAAGAAAATAAAATTCTGGCGCTGGCCTGAGAAGCAAGACCGCATGGCCTATGACTGGGATGACGTTTGGGAAAAAATAAATCCTCCTAAAATAGCATCAAAGAGGAACCAGTTCACAGTCCCAGAACTAGACAATTTCGTGGAATAACTTGAAATATTTTTACTTCCTTTTGTAACAATAAAGTGTGATTTTTACTTCGTTTTGTAACAATAAAGTGTGGTTTTCTTAGCAGTTTGTTTTCCTTTTCCACTTTTTTGTCCAAATCATAAAGTTTAAAAGTAAAAATCTAATAAACTTGAAAACTGAATACTTGAAAAGAATCTTGTATAGGGTAACTTTGCTCCACTTATGATATGGTACTAAATTTCAAAGGTTTTAATGGATGGGACAAAGTTACCCCAATCCCAGGTAACTTTGTCCCAATTTTTAAAAATTTTTTATCTAGGTTAGGAAAATTATTAGGGACTTATACTAATGCTTAAATTTGTGGCACATAATCGAATAATAACTGGAAAAACTTAAAACACAATCTTCATCACAAATAGATTGGTAAAAACTGGTTTGTTTCACAAAAAACTGGGAAAGTTGGGCCAAAGTTACCCCAGTTGACGGGTCAGTTGGGGTAACATTGGCCCTTTGAGGTTAACTTTGGCCCAAAACTAGAAAAAGTTTAAATGTTCTGTATTTTGACATCTAGGTTGATTTACTCACTAAGTTCTAGCATTTCCCGATAGATAGCAACACTGGCCAGACTTCTGAGCCAACCTGGGTATAGTTACACGTTTCACCACCAATGCAGTGCTGCTCCATCTTGGTGTTGTCAAAGTGCTGGATTTTGTTGTCTTCCAACTTTTGTTTCCTCAAGCTTATTTTTAAGCTGTTGAGAGCTGGTAAGTGAATTTTCTTTTACTGTAATCCTTTGTTTAACTTAATATCAATACAACTATTTGTTTATGTTTATAGTTTACAAACTGAGATGAGTTTTGTAGGTTGGTCTAACTTTGTCCCAGATTTAGGGTAACTTTGGCCCAACATGGCCCAAAATTTTTTTGCTGTTATTTATCCATTTAAGATGCTAAATCATTGCAGTATATCCCTGTTAAACTGTATATAATAACAATTGTGTGTTTTGTTGCAGGGAAAATGCCAAGAAACCGGATAAAACCACTAGGGACTAGAAATTACGGTAACTACAAACCAGAAATATTGGATGAATGTCTTGAGGCCATACGATCAGGTGAGTTAACACAAAGAGCTGCAGAAACAAGGTATGGCATTCCTCGTTCTACAATTAAGAATAAATTGAAAGGCAGGCATATGAATACAGTTGGTCGAGCAAGAACATTTAGCGATGAAGAAGAGCTGGCTTTTGAAAAGCACTTGATAACACTATCTGACTATGGATTTCCAGTTGTTGAGACTGATTTCAGATATGCAGTAAAATGCTATTTAGATAAGAAAGGTGTCAAGATAGATAGGTTTCAAAACAACCTCCCTGGCTACGAATGGACCAAATCGTTTTTGAAAAGGCATGAGAAGCTGACAAGTCGTCTCAGCTCTAACATAAAAAAAGTAAGAGCTGAAGTTGGTGCTAAAGATATTGAAAATTACATGGAAAACCTGAAAGAAGTTATCGAAAACGTTCCTGCCACTCATATTTGGAACTACGATGAAACAAATCTTTCAGATGACCCTGGAAACAAAAAGGTAATTTGTAAGAGGGGAGCTAAATATGTGGAAAACATATGCAATCATAGTAAAAGTGCAACCTCTCTCATGTTTTCTGGAAATGCTGCAGGGACTCTTCTCCCCCCCTATGTAGTGTACAAGGCAGATAACATGTGGACAACTTGGACTGAGAATGGACCAGCAGGGGCTCGTTATAATCGTTCTAAAAGTGGCTGGTTTGACGCTATATGTTTCGAAGATTGGTTTGAGTCGTTGTTCTTACCTCATGTGAGAACTCAAAATGGGCCAAAAGTTATTATCGGGGATAACTTGTCTTCACACATTAGTTTAAACGTACTTAGGCTTTGTGAAGAAAACAATGTTAAATTTGTCTGCTTACCACCGAACTCCACCCATCTTACACAACCTCTAGATGTGGCCTTCTTTTCCCCCATGAAAAAGTCATGGCGAGCAATCTTAAGCAAATGGAAAGAGTCCGCTTCTGGCTCTAAGTTCACAACCATTCCAAAGGACGCATTTCCGACTCTATTAAAAGAGTTAATGGCTAGTTTGGCAGAAAATCAAGAAAGAAACCTGATGGCTGGATTTGAAAAGTGTGGAATCCATCCTTTTAACAAACAGAAACTACTAGACAGGCTGCCAGAAAACCAACCGGTTGACAACACAGTAATAGGAGAAGCCTTTCTTGAGCAACTGGAGAAAAAGAGAGCTGAATACTTGACGAAAGATGGCCCCAAAAAGAGAAAGAAGAAGCTGCAAGTGCCCGCAGGAAAGAGTGTTTCGGTTAAGGATGTAGAAGAAGCTACCGGTATCTTAGAAGCAACCAATAAACCCTCTTCGTCAAAGCAGACTTCGTCAAAATCTGAGAAAGAAAAAGTTCCCAAGAAGAAGCATAAACAGACTTACAATTCTTCTTCGGATGAAGACGATGTGGAAATGGTATTAGAGTCAGATGGAGTGAGTGAATCATTTTCAGACCTAGAAGACCTTCAGGAAGAATCTAAGAAAGCCGAACCTACTGCTGAAACAAAAAAACAAAAATGGAAAGCAGAAGATTTTGCCGTTGATAACTTTGTAATTGTGATCTACAATGGTCAAAAGTACCCTGGCAAAATAGTAAGCATTTTTGATCATGGCCCAGTAGTTGAGTGCATGGAGAAGAAAATAAAATTCTGGCGCTGGCCTGAGAAGCAAGACCGCATGGCCTATGACTGGGATGACGTTTGGGAAAAAATAAATCCTCCTAAAATAGCATCAAAGAGGAACCAGTTCACAGTCCCAGAACTAGACAATTTCGTGGAATAACTTGAAATATTTTTACTTCCTTTTGTAACAATAAAGTGTGATTTTTACTTCGTTTTGTAACAATAAAGTGTGGTTTTCTTAGCAGTTTGTTTTCCTTTTCCACTTTTTTGTCCAAATCATAAAGTTTAAAAGTAAAAATCTAATAAACTTGAAAACTGAATACTTGAAAAGAATCTTGTATAGGGTAACTTTGCTCCACTTATGATATGGTACTAAATTTCAAAGGTTTTAATGGATGGGACAAAGTTACCCCAATCCCAGGTAACTTTGTCCCAATTTTTAAAAATTTTTTATCTAGGTTAGGAAAATTATTAGGGACTTATACTAATGCTTAAATTTGTGGCACATAATCGAATAATAACTGGAAAAACTTAAAACACAATCTTCATCACAAATAGATTGGTAAAAACTGGTTTGTTTCACAAAAAACTGGGAAAGTTGGGCCAAAGTTACCCCAGTTGACGGTAGGTATTATCTTTGATATTGTTTAAATCTTTCCTTTTTGACATTTTGTTTTGTATATGTGAAATTCAAATCCATACGGTAACTTTTGGAAAGTAAAGAAATGAAGCCTTTGCTTTGAACGCTAAACATCACTTCCAAGTTCTGATCTTAACCTCTGGACCTGTCAGTTTAAATATCAGGGTGGCTCTAAATAGTACAATTATCCCGGAAAACTGTATGGGTGGGCCCTTTAGCACACTTATTCACTTCGTAACTCGTATTCACTTCTTAACTCGTAACTTGTTAATTTAACTTTGATATTCTCATTTTCTGATACCCCCATCAAGGGTTATTTAAAGCTTTTTGCTTCAATATAAATTGAGAAACAAAATCCAATGTAAATCAGATTAGTATTTTTATTCAAATTGTAATATTATTTAATAAATAAATAATTAATTAAATACAGTCTCCGGTATATTTTTAATTACAATACAAAAAAAGTCAACAAGTGTTAAATTGCAAAAAGGAAGGAAGTTTCATATAACATTAAAATCAATATAAAAATTGATTTAAGTAATAAACTGAATTCTGCATAAGTCAACAATAAGTTTTGACTTTAGTAAATTATAATAATTTACTTGTGATTGAAAGTAACCGTTCGTTTTGGGATCTACGTACAAGGATCAACCTGGTGACAGCAAGCCCTGCCCTTGGTAATACCAAGTAAAATTAATTAAAAGGTTCAACCGTTTCCTGGAACAACTCCTGGGATACGACAATATATATATATATATGTGGAGTACCGGAAATGGCACATCCTGTTGAAATAAAAAATCACAAATTTGCAAAAATATTATAAAATTATTTTTTATTCTTGTGTGAATTTCATTACTTAAGCAAAAATAACCAATATAATTTTTGTATAAATAAAGTAAATCGAAACCATTTTTTTTCAGTTCTAAGAAAGTTCTAATCAAGTTCTAATTAAAATATTGTAAAGTTCTAATAAAGTTATAATCGAGTTCTAATTAAGATTTTGAAAAGTTCTAATTAAAATATTGTAAAGTTCTAATAAAGTTATAATCAAGTTCTAACAAAAATTGCGAAAAGTTCTATTCAAAATTTCGTAAAGTTCTAATAAAATTTTTGTCAGTCAAGTTCAAATTATGTCATTGTATTTTTATTGTATAATTTTAATAATCGGTTTAATTTTGTTTTAATAAATTAAAGATTTAATATTGTGTAAAATAAATTATTCATTATTTCAACAAAACCTTCAGTCGTTTTTAAATAGAATAATTATAAATAAATCGACGCACAGTTAAATCAAAACACCGAAATAAATTATCGACGTTAAAAACAGTAATCGAACGCGACCGGAACTAACGATTAAATTAGAGCTCCGTTTCTTATGTTTCTCGAAAAAACTAAGTGGCGATCCTCCTCATCTTTTTAACAAGATTGCCAAGTCGTTCTCGAGCATTATAATTCGGTCAAAAGTGATTGGAAATTAATCATCGAAGTAAAATATATTTGGGACACGACATATATATATATATATATATAGATGGAGAATAATCCAACGAATAAAATATATATATATATCTATCCATCTATGTATATATATATATATATATATATATATATATATATATATATATATATATATATATATATATATATATATATAGATGGAGAATAATTCAACGAATAAACGTTATGCTGTTGTGGGATTCTTACCAAAAAATACTGATGGCACAAATCAAATTGACTTGGTACCATCGAGCTGGATCACACAAGATGGTGAAGAATTATACTCGTATTACCCACCTGCTGATGATTATCACAAACTTAACAAGTATGTACGAGAGTTGCGGGATGCAAAAGACAGTTGGCTGAAATATCCAGTGGAAATTATATCTTATGCAGGTAACTATATATTTATCATTTTATTAGAAGAATAATTAATGATTCGATTAGAACCATATTATGAAGCTCGGTTAATAATTATGCTTGAATAGAAAACTACTCGCAAGGAAACAGGCGTTTAAATCGTGCCTTTACAACTATCGATATTAGAAGCACTGATGATGATTCCAACAGAACCATTGTAAAGCCACCCGTAATATCTCAATCAAGTGTTCTTGAAGAAATGGGTGAAATATCACCAATGCACGAGGAAGATTCTTCAACTGATTCGATTGAGAAAAAAAAAATAAAAAAAAAAAAGCAAACAAAAAAATAGTGGTAAAGTATTTTCAGTTGTTTTAAAAAAATCTAGGTTCAAGACATGTTTAATGATTTGAAAAAACTTAATTTCATAAGTAATAAATTAATTTTACAGAAGTGATATCATCTAATCCATTAAGACCGATTGCTGAAGAAACAGGAGGAGTAATTGACTTAGGTAAATTGATATTTATTTGATTTGTAATTATATTTGCTGCATTCGAATTGATTTAAATAAATTGATTTTTTTACAGAATCTTTAAAAGAGTTTATAACTTCTAAAATTAATGAACAAACTGCGTTACTTCAGCGTTCTCTACTTAATGAGAAGAAAAGCTTGCAGTATGATCTGAAAAAATATGTAGATGAGATAAAAAATACTTTAATAGCCAACAAAGTAGCCACAGATCCTCAACAAAGTGCTTCAAATGCGATCGAAACGTTAAATGTAGAACTGCCATTAAAAAATCTTGAGGAATTTCAAGAGTTTCATGCTGATTTAAAAAACACATCATCGAGAAGAGAGGCATTGGTAAATATTATTCTATATTACTATTTTAACTATGAAATTAAATTTGCATTGATTAAATATCATAATTATTTTTAGCTAACGTTTTTCCGGATAAAAATTTTTGGAGAAAAAACGGCTAAGGGTTGTATCAGTAAAATGGCATCTGCATTGATGACGAAGAATATCGAAAAACACTACTCTGGAACTGGCAAAAAAATAAAAAGCGTGGGAAAACTTCAGCGCAACCGAAACATTTAAGTGTATGGAAGGTATAACAAATGATATTTACACTAATACTTCAATAAAACTTTTTTTATAATTGTGTTTTTTAACTCATTAAATTATTTTTTTGTTATATTGCAGATGTAGTAAAAGAAAAATTAGGTGATTGCGAAGACTGTAAAAATTTTGCTGGAAAAGTCGGGCGGTGGTTATCAGGACAAGGAGACCGGGAACATGGTCGAAAAGAAAGATCGTCATCTGTATAACATATAATAATTATTATTAATAACTAACTCTAAATGTATTAGTGTGTTATAACCTATGAAAAATTAATAAAAATTATAAGAATTTCTAACAAAAATATTAAGTGTAATATAAATTAATTAATTATAATTATTATTACTGCAATCAGCCATTGAAGGGCCAACGATTTAAAACAATTGGCTTACAACAGCTGACCGTTGGTAAGGCGATAATTAAAATAATGTCTGGCCCATTGTTGTTTGCCATGAATGGGCCCATAGTAAAATATCATTAATGGACCGAGGTTATCATTTGGACTATAAGCCGTTTATCGGCCAGTAACAATTGCCATTGCTGAGCCATTTATCGACATTCTTGGCCTATCAATGGCCCAATCTAGGGCCGCTTTCTAAACTTTGTATGGGTATTTTTATTAAATTTTATAATGAAATTATTATATTTCGGACTATTAATATCTTTATAATAAGATTTTGATCAAAGAATCCCTTTCTTGAATTTTTTTTTAGGTAAATACTCATTCTTGAAATTTGAATTCGGTTTCGGGAATTTCCGTACACTGTACGGTATTACCCGCAATGAAGCATTGCATGAAATTATTTCTCCAGAAGCATCAGAAAATGCAGAATCAGAGATATCACATGAACTTATTTCACCAGTAGAAGCAGTAAATTTAGAATCAGAAATATGAGAAGTCATGAATTGTGTGTAATATGTAATGAATTTGGTAAGGATATAGAATTATGGTACAGATGTGTGTCATGTGACAAATGGGCACATGCTTTGTGTAGTGGCGCAAATTCTGCGGACGATTATATCTGTGTATTTTGTGAATAAATAAAAGATTACCCACAGTTAATCAAAAATTTTTTTTTTATTTGAGAAAAAATACCTTTTTTTAGGCTTTTTAGGTTCTTAAAATTATGTACGGAATTAGACGCAAGTCTCGGGTAATTCCGTACTAATAACTTTATAGAATAATTTGATTTTGACACTGTCATATTGGACACTGGCAATTATGGATTATTTATATAAAACTAGACTAAATTTATGATGGCTTGATACATAAAGCATTGTATTCTATTAAGTAGGTTCGAAGAAATACACGTTTAAAGTTAGGTGTACGGCATTACCCTCCGCTCCCCTAATAATAAAACTAAAATTAATGATGTAATCAAAATTGATTCAAATAATAGTTCAAAAATACAACAAAAAGAGAACATTAGATAATGATAATAAAAAAATGTTAAAAATAATACAAAATTTATATGATGATGTCAAAAATCTAAAAACGTATTTAGAAGATGAACATATTAATTTATTCCAAGGTATTATGAATATGAATCTAACATCGGAATTTTTAAAAAACAATGAGGTCTTCAATAAACAAAAACTCATCCCACCTTTTTTCAGATCTAAATAAAAAATGTCGATCCTAAAAAAAATTGATGAAATAAAAATTAAAAGAAATTTAATTCCTACCAACTTTAGTAACAGCTATTTTTAGCGTAAAATTAAAAATAAACGAGCTATGCAACAAACTAAAATTCATGATAACATTTTTTAGGGTCTAAATCGAAAAATATCTATCCTAGGAAAAAATTGATAAGAACGAAAATTGTACGAAATTTAATTTCAAATAACTTGGAAAATATCCATTTTTTGTGTAAAATTGATAATAAGTGAGTTATGCAACAAACAAGAATTCACGACCACCTATTTTTAGGTCTAAATCGAAAAATATTGATCCTAGGAAAAACTGATTTGAACCAAAATTGTAGAAAATTTAATTTCTAATAACTTGTAATATAACCATTTTTCGTGTAAAATTAATAATAAGCGAGTTATGCAACAAACAAGAATTCACGACCACCTTTTAGTAGGTCTAAATCGAAAATTATCTTTCCTAGGAAAAATTGATATTAACCAAAAATGTAGAAAATTTAATTTTAAATAGCCTTGGTTCCGATCATTTTTCGTGTAAAATTGAAATAAACGAGTTATTCAATAAATAAAAATGCAAACTATGTAAAAACAATATTTGAATATATATCATTTTAACTAATAGACCTCACAGCCGCCATTCGTAAAACTTCGTGAATTTCCAGATCGTTTTCGCCAATTTGAATTTTAATGACTTTCATTGTTTGTCCTATGGCTAAAAAAAAAATCAGGGTAAAAAATTTGTCCGTTAATCAAGATATTTACTTTCATTTAAAAAGAAGAAACAAAAATTAGAAAAAGGTCTATTATTACTATATTATAAACTTTAAAAAATAATAAAAGAAAAATTGATAAAAAGTGTAAGTAATTAACTATAACCATAATTATCATTCCAGCGATCAGCCATTAACGGGTCGACAATATAAATAATAATCGGTATACAACAGCTGGCCATAAATAGGCCGATAGTTAGAATAATGTCTGGTCCATTCCTGTTTGCCATCAATGGTTCGTTAGTTTAAATAATTTCTGGCCCATTGCTGTTTGGCGCAAATGGGGCAATGGTTAAATGTCATTGCTGGATCGACGTTATCATTCCGGCTATAATCCGTTTATCGGCCAAAATTACCATTGCTGAGTAATTAATCGACATTCTTGGCCCAGTAATGGTCCGATGTAGGGATTTCTAAACTTTGTATGGGTGTTACCGCTTGTGAAATTCCGGCTGCTGTTAGAATATATATGTCAAGTAGAATTGTATAGAAGAGAAACCGCATATCCGTATGAAATATATGGAAATAATCCCGACCTGTTAATACGTTTGTTTAGTACATCAAAGACAACATCAAAGTTAAATGACCGACATTATGATGTCTGTGAACCGTTAAATAATAAGGAATTATGTGGAAATCTGAAGGAACAGTTTTTAAAGAAATACATTCAAATTATAAAATATATAAAGAAAAAGCAAAAAGAAAATAAAAATACGAATTCAAAAGCTAACAGCAAAATCCTAATCTTCACAATCAAAATTGAGAATTTTGAAAATGATCATAATTGCGAATCACTTTGTGCATCCAGACGACAATAGGCACATTGAAAATATTCAAATTTTTGATGAAAATACAGAAATTGTCGATGATGCGAGTGTTGAATATAATGATGCATCTGGTTATGATTATATAATTACGATGATAATGCCAAGAATTATGACAATAAAGACGAATAAAACGAGAATGATAAACGGCTTGGTCAACATCGATTCTATTATGATGCAAACTCAGATGAAGAATATTGTCAAAGTGAATGTGATTTGAATGACCGAAGTTGCGACGAAGCGGAAATTGAAGATCCTGATGCTTGCTGTGAAGAATTATCTGAATGTTGTTCAGAAGATTCAGATGGATGTGAAGCTAACGATGAAGACGCAGACGGTGATGTAGATAGTGAATTTTATGGTAATCATGCTGAAAATGTAGACGTCAATGATGATGAAAAATATAATAATTTTCCCGATAATAAAGAAAATAATGATGAAAAACATGCTCATAAGTGCTGTGGAGGAAAAACTTATGGAAGTAACAGTATAGCCAATGAAAAAAATAAATCTAAGAGGGACGATAAACTTTGCCGAAAAAACTTTTGATTTTGCTCGACGAAAAATTAATGAATGTAATGAAGACAATTACGAATTGTATCTACGTAAAGTAAAATCTGCACAATTCGCTCTACTTGCTAATGATGGCCGAGCACCAACTATGGTAAATGACTGCAAGGAATTGTTACGTTTTTATTAGTGATTCATATACCCACAGCTTTATATTTAGTACAACGTAAAAATCATAAAAGGAATTGGAAAACTCAACTTCTACTGAACTTGAACAGTTCAGTTCATTCAGTAGTACGGAAACTTATAAATGCATGAGAGGTATTGTAAAAATAATCAATGTTTATCAAAAGTGTTATCAAGTAAAGTATGTAGAATTAAATTCATAATTTTTTTTCTTTTATTACAGATGTAGTTACCGAAAAATTAAATTTGGATATTCCGAAGAATGCAAAAATTTAGCTGGAAAAGTTGGGAAATGGCATTCTGGTTGTAATGCCCGAGAGCATGGGAGAAAAGAAATCAATCTCGGTATAAATTTTTTTATATTTTTATATTTTTGATTTTTTTAATTGAAAACTTAACAAAAAACTTAAATTATTTTTAATTTGTGCAAATAAAGTCGTTGTTTATAATGTTTCGTTTTGATAAGAATTATCTAGAATAATAAAATTTTAAAAGTACCTACAGACAGACACTTAAATTTTTACACATTTATCAAACAACTATTCTAATTTAGTAATTAAATTATTATGCAAAAAGTTATTAATAATGTAGTTTATAAATAAATATAATAATATCATAATAAATAATTATAATAATAATAATAATAACAAAATATATATTAACAAATAAAAATATTCTAAGAAAAAACAATAATATAAAAATATTCTAAAAAAAAAAAAAAAATATTATTAATATTTTAATAATATTATTAATCAAATAATATTATTATTATTTTTTATGATTTTCTGTTCATTTAACGGGCCAATATTTTTTTGGAATAATCGGCGCATAATTAAATACTATTAATGGGCCATCTGATGATCAACTATCATTAATGGGTCGGGGTTATTATTTGTATAGTCAGCTGACGATGGACCATTAAAAGACGCCAATATCCGGCCATTAATTATCATCCTTCGCCCGTCGATAGGCCATCCGAGGGCCGGTTTTCAAACTTCGTATGGGTTATATACTAAGCTATGTATACTGATTTCTTTGAGTATCACTTTCTTAATGTTAGGTGGCAGCGTGATCACGCAAAAAACTTAGATTCTTACTTAAAATGAAGTGGTACGCTCTCTTATGTTTCACATTTCGAAGCGATAACACCTTTCGTTTTACTCGGTTCTAATATGGATCATTAAAGATCATTAAAGATTGCATGTGGAAATAAAATGGAAAGACCACATGGTTGTTTTTTTAGTAATAATATCAAAGAATTGCTAACAAATCGTTAAAAAAAAGGATGATTATAAATATAAAAGAATCGTAGCTAATGATCAAGAAAACGGAAGTAACTCTTCATTAAATTGTAATGTATTAATTTTTAATTTTAATCGAACGGAGTCTCTATTCAAGTAAAACAATTTCAAATATTTTAGTGTTAAATATTTAGCAGCCATATGTTTGTTCAATTTTGTTATCTCTGCTTTTGGTCCGTTTTAACACCAGCACGCACGCTGATTGCACACTCTGCTGATTTTATACTCCAATATACCCGGTATCAATTAACCGTCATTACTAAACTCTTGTACAAACACAATATTATGGGGATACTCTATCATTTGGTGTTTTGAGCCTGTGTTCCATCAATATTCTTAAAGTACCCATTTTCAATTCTTAATACTACCACCAGTATTGTTACAGAATATTCAATATATGCACCTGCACATAGCTCAGGCCCAAATGCAACTAGCGTAAATGCGAACCCTATCGTAATTACAAATGAAACAAATCAAAGTCAGGCGAATCAAATAGATCAAAATCAAAACTACTATGCACAAGTGTCAAAGACGGTTCAAGTAAGTAAATCACTTGAAAAAAAGATTTAAAGATTAATATTTTTTACAGATAAATGTTACCACTTCATTTACTAGGAAGTAAAACAGGAGAAACAAAAACCATGTTGCTGTTGTTTTTGTTCACCTCAGCAACCACCAGAACACGAGTGCTGTATTATAGAACAAGTAAGCTGTAATCAAGCCTATGTTTTGTTGCATGGATGCCCATCATTGAATTACCAAAACCTGATGGACACATCATTCACTTTGCTTCCGTAATATATACCATTGATCGATGTTCCAATGATTTATGTTACACCAACACTTTCAACATCCATCAAACAATCTACTCGAACCGCAAATACCATTGATCGATTTTCTAATGGTTTATACTGCACCATCAAGATTTTATGAAATGGCCCACTCACATACTTTCATTACTTCCCAATAAGTAATAAAGGCGGAGTAATGTAATAGTATTTATTGGCATCTAAGCATCTACAAACTAAATACAAATAAAAACTATCAACAGAAAAAGAGCAACAAGAGCAAATCTAAATTTTCCAATGATATCATAAATTTAAAAGTAGAAGACAGATATATTTCACATATCAAGATTAATATACCTAGAGATGGAAGCTGCTTGTTTCATTCAATTTCGTACAGCATATTTCAATTATACCCAAATTATATGTAAAGACGTTGTACGATATATTGCAGATATATCAGTTTTAGTGTTATACAGTTGCTTTATAGAAAAATAAAATATTTATTTACTATTACAAATATTAAATTGTTATTTCATTTTTTATAAAATAATAATTATCTTATTAAATAATAAATAATTTATATACATATTATTCAATAAACATTTTTCAGTGGGTTTTTTATTGAAAAAAAAAAAATTAAATTGAAAATATTCTATAACAATTGAAATTTTAAATTTGGTGTGTGTGTGACTTTTCTGAAAAAAATTTGAATAACCAGTGAGTAACTGTTAAGATATTATTATATTTATTTCATTCGTTCATAACGTAACTTTTTACTATAGAAATTAACTTATATAGTCTAGTTTCAAAATTTATTATAATGTGCTTGGCCCAGTTTTTTTATAATATTAAAGAAAATTTTTATTGTTAAAATCAATTGCTACTTTATTTATCATATATATATGGGCGTTAATTATATTTATTTAATTCGTAATAAATTTAGACGTAATTTTTAATGAATTTAGTTTTTATTTGTTTTAGTTTGTTCAAATTCCCATACAGTATGAAAGAAACCTTTTTTTATTACAAAATTTTACATTAACTCTTAATATCACGTAATTTGAAACCGCAAAGTCGTTTGATAGTTTGTATATACTAGTTTCGAAATTTATTATTATTTGCCCGGTCCAGTTTTTTTTTTATATAGGTACCTAGTAAAAGTATATTTTGATATTTGAAATTAACTTCAATTTTATTTATCATGTATATGAGTGCATTTGGTGTATTTCTGTTTACCGTTATATAATAAGGAATTAACTCGAAATCTGAAGGGACATTTTTAAAGAAATACATTCAAATTATAAAATATATAAAGCAAAATATTCAAGAAACAGGCGCAGATGAAGATGAACTTAAGGAAGGCTTTAATAACCTACAAAAAGAAAAGATAAATACGATTCACAATGCAAAGTGGGAATTCTGAATCAACAGAAAAAGAGCAACAAGAGATTTCATAAATTTAAAAGTAGAAGATAGATATATTTCACATATCAAGATTAATATACCTAGAGATGGAAGCTGCTTGTTTCATTCGATTTCTTGCAGCATTTATGGAGAAAAGAATATTTAAACTATACCCAAATTGTACGTAAAGACGTTGTACGATATATTGCAGATAACTGGAATGAATATCAAAACTTTACGTGTAATCAAAATGGTAATCCTTATTCAACCAAACAAGAATATGTTCAAGAAATGTTAAAACATGGTACTTATGGTTCACTTATCGAGGTTAAAATCGCTGCTTTGCTTTATAAACGGCACATCGAAGTTTATTTGAACGAAGACAACGTACAATCATTTGGAGAAAAAAACAAACCCTCTTACAATAATATATTTTTCGGGAGAAAATATTTTGTCTGGCCATTTGACGTTTTCGAGCCTTGTGACTATAACTCAAATTATACAGAAAATGAAAACGGATTGAACGAAACGAATCAATTAAGAAACAGTAAATTAAGTCAACTGGAAATTTCCAAGAATATTATAAATTTAATGGTAGAAGATAAATACGTCCCACATACAAAAATTATTATGCACTTTGATGGAAATTGCTCGTTTAACGCCATTTCATACATACTTTATGGAAAAACAAAGTTTTTAGAATACACTCAAATCATCCGTAATAATGCTATAGAATATATTTCAGATCACTACGATGAATTCAATTTTGCAACGTGTAATGAATATGGCAATCCTTATACAACCAAAAAAGAATACGCCACAGCTATGTCTTAACCAGGGACATTTGGTTCAGTTATTGAAATTAAAATAGCTGCTTTGATTTATCACCGTCGAAAAGTTTATTGGACCCAGAACCAAGTGCATCAATTTGGAAAAAAAAACTGACCCTCTTATACGGATATATTTTTCGAGAGAAAATTCTCTGTCTGGCCATTTCGACGTATGCGAACCACTAAACTTTGATAGTAGTTTAAGTAATGAAGATTATACAATATAAACTAATGAAGTTGAATTAGGAAAAAATAAACGTGGCCAGCCAAACTTATCAGGAAAATCTTTAAAAGAATTACGTGTTGATGCCGATCGACGATATCGTATGAAAAAACCTGAAGTTCATAGAAAAGCTGTTTCTGTATATACAAATAAAACTATGGATATTAATAAAAACTTCATGAAATATTATCGGTTAAAAAAATTTTATGGAAATACCGAAAAAATAATTAGCGAATTAACGAAAATCATTGGCGATAGAGTTGAAGCTGAAAGAATTATTAAATGGACCCTTGTAAACCGCAAATACATTCACAAAATTTCAATCGTTACTTGGCCAAAGCTTACATCGTTCTACACAAGAACCATATTGTGCAGAAACATCTTATAAACCATTAGAGCATGATAAAACGATCACTATAAACGATGGTGGAAAAGCTTCTCTTCTATATCATTTTCCACAGAAAAGCATAAATATTATTGAAGAGAATAAGTGCTGCTGCAATTCAAACACTTGTTTACTTACTGAAAATTAATTTAAAATATTTAAATCGAGATGTATGGATATGTCAAATTGGTGTTCCAAAACAACACTAACACTCATTTTTATATCAGAAAACGAAGAATCATTTGACAATAATATTGTGTTCCTTAATAGTCTCAAGGCACATTTTCCTAAAATGAGAACTTTGTTTTGACAGTTAAATATTGTTCAATAACAGCTTTATTAGATTTGACAGTTATATGAAATGAAAGCCAATTATAATAAAATCCGTGAAATTGATAGTTTAGACATTGTTAATGAAGACAAACTTTCAGTGTTCGGGAATCCGGAAAATTTCCAAACAAATAAGCAGGCATGCTTAGTAGATTTTGATGATATAACACACGGAGAAAACGAGTCTCGGAAATATTGTTAAAATTTCAATATTTAAGTAAAATTTCCAAACAAAAAGGAACAAATACATTTCATATAGTAAATATTCTGAAACGTTTAGTAAAATTTACTGTTCAGTAAATATTACTATACAGAGATTTTAAAGATTCCTATAAGTAATAGATTTTTTACTTTCACGATCGGATTTTTTATTAATAAACTTTTAAACTTTATTAAATTAGTTTTAATAAATACAACATAACAGAAAGGAATCTTTATAAAATAGTATAGTAATTATTATATGTTTGAGTTATGATAAATTATTAACCGGAATATAAATTTTGACATTCATAAAATAAAATTTACTAAGCTGATAGTAATTTCTTAAATGACTCTTATAATATTTCCTATACATATTACATATTTTATTATGTGCAAAAGAAATATTGCTTCCTAGCATACAAAAATTACTATACGTCTAGTATACAAAAATTACTAAACGTCTGGTATACAAAAATTACTAAACGTATGGCAATTTTTGTAAACTATACAGTAATATTTCTTTTGCACATAACAAAATATGTAATATGTATAGTAAATATTATAAGAGTCACTTAAGAAAATACTACCCGCTTAGTAAATTTTATTTTTGAATGTCAAAATATATATTCCGGTTAATAATTAATCATACATAAACAGAATTTTATAAATCGCATTGTGAATTTTATTATGCTTATTTTTTAATTATTACAGTACAACACAAAATAAAATCTATAATGTAGCATGAAAATTATTGTATTGTCACGATTTCAAAAATTACAAAATATAATATAAATTTTCAGTCATAAAGAAAAATTTACTAAACGAGTAGTGATTATTATACCGGATTCGAAATATTTACTAAATTGGTAGCGATTATTACAATTGATTTGTAAAATTTAATGAAAATTACTATATGTTTGATTCACTATTATAGTTCAATAAATGTATATTATATAAGATTTTCTCTAAAGCGTTTAGTAAAATTTATTGTCAAACAATTATCTTAATAGTCATCGAGTACAAGTTACTAAATGGCTAGCAATTTTTACAGTAGCCATGTGAAATTCACTCTATATATTAGGGATTTTGTTATGAAGAATGCATAAGTTACTAAACGTTTAGTAATTTGATCCTTTGTTCCGAATGCTTTTGACTCGGACTGACGCGCAACCATACCTCAGTTCGACAACAACCTTAACGTGATAAAGTGCTCGTCAGTGGTATTAAAATATAACCATAAAATTTATATCATTTAAAATAAAAATTTTAAGTTTTTGTTTTAAAAAAAAACTTAATTTTAAACTCAGTGACTTGATGTGAATGATAAAAATCAAAATAAATGACCAACCAGTTGCGCCTGTGATGGATGAGAATTCATCAACTACTTTATCTACGATAGTACAAACTATTGTTTCACCATAGGTTACGACTGAAAATCTAAACGATCCAGGTAAAATTATACTTTTTTTGGTAATTGTACTATAAGCAAAGATTGTAAAAATATTTGATCATTTTAAAAGAATTTTTGATTTTTTTTTCCAGTAATAAGCGAAAAGTTACAAAATTTACAAACTGAAATTCGAGAAATTAATTTACTTCGAGACTATTGGAGCAGTACTTATAAAAAAAAGGCGTGGATTATTAATTAAAGATCGTTCATCAGTGTATGAATATTTTCATAAATTCCCGTATTTATCTAACGAGAAATTTGCAATTGAACTAGTAAGAAAATTGAATGTGAATCAAATTGAATTGCTAAAGTATACAATAATTCAATACTTTTAATGTTTTAGTTGAGCAACGATTTTAAAGAACTCTTCCAGAATAAAGCTCAAGATTTCTTTAAAAATTGGTCAAAGCAGAAAGAAAAGTTAATTACTTTAATTAGTGAACTCGAAAATATTAAAAATCTTGATGATTTAACATTGAGAAATCTACTTCCAAGTGTTCTAGTATGTTTGCATATTTTACTTAGCATACAGTTCACATGGATTATCCTCCATCGATCTTACAATCATTAAAATTATTTTATAGGTACTCAAGATGCAATTATTTTACATTTGATGCCCTATTTGACTGGAAATCCCTACATTCGAATCCCTAAAGATCAACAAGTTGAGAAAGTTGGAGTGAAGCGTAAAAGAAAATGGACAAAACATCGAGCAACAATTTTACAAAATCGTGAATTTTTTTTTATACTATCTGCAGTAAGTTTATTTGACTTATTTGATTAAAAATTGATTAATGTTAATGAGTTATATTTGATTTAATTTATTTTTTTTAGACCGTTGGACATATAGATGAAATAGTTCGGACGCAAAAAGCCAAGCTTTTGGAGCTTAAACTTCCTCTTCAGCCTTTGCCGATTTTTATTGGGACGTTATCAAACATTATAGATGCGTATGTAATTGTTGATAACTTGAAGTATCGATTGGGAAATCCAATTGCAGCGATTGACTTTGCATTCAAGACCATTCACACCGTTGACTGCCAATATCCAGAAGCTTCCTTGTATTCCTGGTTGATTATTCAACAATTTGGCTACGACATTAGTATCAACGAAACTGATCTTTCTATGGCCATGAAAATATTGCTGGGTGATTTAAAAAAATAACTTTTCTATATGTAATCTTAACCTAACTTTACTGTTTTTTTTATATCTTATTTTAGCATTAATAAGAATCTTTATGACCGCTTTTTATAATTTTATCCATGTATGTTATATTTTATTAGTTGACAAACATATGTTTATAATAAAATATGCTTAATAACAATCACAGTAAAGTAAATTATTTGATAAACCTTCTATATAATTAATGTTTTATATACAAGTTAATAATAAATAAAAATATTGTTATTTATAATGCGTCAATTTAAATTTTTGCTTTACGGAGTATACAAAGGTTTGCAGTAATCGCTAATTGAATTTTTAACATTTCTTAATTAAAATATAATTTTTCCTGAATAACATAGTAAATATAACTATATTCATTTCTTAAAAATCAATATTTGGTTTGCAGTACACAGAAAAAAAAGATTGATAATAATTGTAGTTCAACTTCTAATTATTTATGGTATGTTCGATAATTTATGTCATTTCAATCAGTAAAATTATGATTTTAATGTTTAAAGTGTTATTATTAATAATTAATCGTTGAAATATGCTGCTTGACTGTTGAAAATTACTATCTACTTAAACCTTTAAAAACCCTTCTTTTTTTTTAAATCAATCATTCAGTTAATCCAGTTCCAATTTTTGATAACTCATTTAATTTATTAAAGTATTTAAATGATGATGACTATGATCAGAACCAGGTTTGCTAAAATTTGTCAAAAATTTCTTCGATGTAATTTAGTTTTAATTTTTTTTTTTAAATTACCAAAATTTTTCAGGAACCAAAATTGTTGAAAAAGCTTAAATCTCACCCACACGGATTAAATATTTTAAATTGTTACAAGCTTAATAAAACGCTAACAAAACCTACTCGAAATTTGTTGGGACGACTAATTATTCAAAAAGAGCATGAAGGTGAAAAATCTCCCATCACGTCGATACCAAGAATTAGCTAAACAAATAAGTGAATTGTTTAGTAGTGAACTACCAAACACCTTTTTTACACCACATGCAACAGTTGGTGGTGGAGTAGTCCAACCGGCACGTGGTATATTGCTATCCTTTAATAATTTCCTGCGAAAACAGTACTTAAAACAAAGTACTTCAAAGACTGTATTCTTAGAAACATCTACAGGTTAGAATTTAAATTTATTATAATTATATAATGATTTAAAATATTATTATGGCTGTCATTATTTATATAGATGTTACGAACAACGGCCCTTCTGAAAGCATACAATTTTTGAAATCCTATATTGAACCTTGGAAAAGTGTAACTGATCACTGGATTACAAGTTATGATGAAAGACAAAAAGAACTTTTGAATTGTTCAATCAACAGTTACTTCACTAAATTTCCTTGTTTAAAACTAACCAATGAATATACTTTGGTAAATAATTTATTTTTTTATCTTATAGTAATCAATTTTAACCTGATAAATTTTTATTTTATTAGCTTCACTGTAAAAATTTTTGTAAAATTTCAAAAGTTTTACAAAGCAAATGATAAGCAAAATTACAAATCATTGTGTGGTAAGACAAATTTCAAAACATTTTTAGCGATTTTCTAAGGCATGTGAGGAAATGTAGTAAAATAAGTTGTGTGGTTTAACTAAGATCTGAACTAGTTGCGCACAAAAGGGGTCGCGAGTGTGCTTTAAAAGATACTTACATATAAGCGTGTGTGACAAGAGAGTCAGTCAATCATCACATCATCATCATTCGTGTTCGATACAAGCAAGTGACAACAACTACCTGTGTTTAACAAGTGTTTTTAAAATTAAGTGGTAAATGGTTCAACCAACCATAAAAATTCAAATAAGAGTAAATATTCTTAAAATATCCTGTGTGGGTATTTTAAAAGAAGAGTAAAATTAAATTTAATTTATAAGTGCTAGTGATAAATTCATAAACTCCTCCTAATGGAGGGAATAGAATCCACTTCCCAAGGAAGTGATTCTAACCAATGGATCACCGTTCAAAACGAAAATAATACCAACAGAACCAGGCTCAACAGCGCCTCTAAGCGTCCAAGACCGGATTCGCCAGAATTTGTTTCTGGGAACAAATTTGCTGCACTTCTCACAACAGATGGCAATGAAGAAAATTATAAATCAACAAACAAAAAATCAGCAACCTGCTACAAAAATTATTAACGCGCAACAAGTGACTGTTACCAAAAAACCACCTAGACCACCACCGATCATTTTACACAAAACGGTCCCAAATCCGAAAAAATTTGTGGACTATATAAAAACATTGTGTCCAGGAGGGTTCCATTTAAAAAATGTTGGACCCACAACACAAATTCATACCTACATCAAAGACGATTACTTAAAAGTGAAAAACCAATTAATAGCTGAAGAACTGCCATTCCACACGTTCACAGCCAAAGAAGACAAAGTTTTATCGTGTGTACTTCATGGGTTGTACAACGCTTCCATTGACGATATCGCCGCCGAATTGGCTGAAAAAAACCTACCAGTGTCAAACATCTACTTAATGAACACCAAAACAAGAGGTAGACACTTATTTAAAGTGGATTTTCCAATCACGACAACGTATCAACAAGTACGCAAAGTGTACGGGATATTAAATATCAGAGTATACTGGTCCAAATACCGAAAGGGTAATGGCCCAACGCAATGTTTTCGGTGTCAGTCATTTGGACATAGTGCTACAAATTGTTATTTAGAACCAAAGTGTGTTAAATGTCTTGAAAAACACACAACAAAAGAATGCCAAAAGGTGGCTGAAACAGCTCCAAAATGTACAAACTGTAAAGGCGAACACCCAGCCAACTACAAAAAGTGCCCAGCATATATAAACTACATTGAAAAATTAGAAGAAAGGAAAGCGAGAAATTCGAAACCAAAATTTATTGCTGCACCGGCACCTAAATCAAATGTTTGGCAACAAAGATTACTACAACAAGAACGTGAAAAAACGCAAGAAGGAAATAGACAACAAACCAATTATAACGTTGACAGTAGCGACTTCTCAACCTTAATAAAAGAGCTAAGTGAGTTAAACAAATTAGTCGACATCAAAAAAATGATCAGTGCCGTACGTGAATTAAACAGCATAATGAAAAAAAATACAGATCCAATGGCGCAAATACAAGCCTTCGCCATTTTTGCTGCTAAATACGAAAAATGAAGATAATCAACTTTAATGCGAGAAGTGTATTAAATAAATCAAACTCAATTAAAAAAATGTTAATGTGCGAAAATGTAGACATTCTAGTGATAACTGAAACGTGGTTAAAACCAAATCATAAGTTCGGTGTCCAAGGATACAAGACATACAGAAACGACAGAACAACAGGAAATGGTGGAGGAGTAGCCATTTTGATAAAAAGGAACATACAACACCACCATCTCTTGGTACCAGAAGTCAACACAATTGAATGCGTCGCCATCTACATCAACAGCTTAGAAGCAAACCTATACGCTGTCTACACACCAAAACAGGTACTTGATAAAACCGATCTTTACATAATAACACAAAATATTCCAAGATTCATTATGATGGGGGACCTTAATGCCCATCATAAGAATTTTACAAACTCAAAAATAACAAATCATAATGGTAAAGCATTGGGTGATTGGCTTGAGGAAAACCTTGATTTTTCCATCAACATACCTGATGACTTTACACGCTTAAATCCGGACGTTATACTCGACATAACTCTCCACAACACATTATATCCGATTACTTGCTCGGTAATCGATGGTCCTGCATCCGATCACCTACCGGTGCTTAATAATATAAAACTTGCGTTACCAAAAATTCAAAAAAGAATGGTGGACGATTTAGCAAATGCGGATTGGAAGGCCTTCAAAAAATATATATCAATTAACCTTCCCTTCACTCCCCAAATCAATAACACGACAGACGTTGACAACCTAATTGACTTACTTACAGTAACAATAGCTGAAGCCGACAAACTTTTCATACCTAAAAACCTTTTTTCAATAAACTCAATATCCAAATAAATAACGAAATCCGTCACCTACAAAAACTCATTAAATATTGTAGGCACAGATACCAAAAAACATCAGAAAAATCATACTTAAACACAAGACAATTACTACAAAAAACGCTTGAAGCTAAACTCGCGGATCTTAACATTCAAGCCCAAAACGAAAAATTAAAAAATGTTAATCACTTGACAATCTGGAAAGAACTAAAAAAGTACAAAACATGCTATAACGAAATCCCCACACTACATAAACAAAACGCTGATCCTGCATCTACCAACCAAGAAAAAGCAAATCTTTTGTCTGAAGCCTTCCAAAACGCATTTCTACTCAGCTCCAATCTTGCGCCACTAGATATTCAAAACAAAATCAAATTACTAGCTAATAAAATATTACAATTAAAATCAACGCAGGACGAAATTGACAAAATTTCTACTACAGAAATCAAAACCATTATTAAATATTTAAAAAACAAAAAATCACCGGTCGACGATCGGATACAGAACCATCACCTAAAAAATCTACCAAACAAAGCACTGGGTATGTTGAGGGAAATATTCAATTTTTTCCTCTCCAATAATTATTTTCCAACTAAATGGAAAGTAGCACAGTCATCGCCTTGCCTAAACCAGGCAAACCATCACATCTTCCGACCAACTACAGACCTATTAGCTTGTTATCTACATTGGCTAAAGTTTTTGAGAAATTAATTCATCATCGTCTTCAACGCCACCTAGATATGAATAAAATCATTATTAACGAACAGTTTGGTTTTAAAAGAAATCACGCAACGACTCAACAACTACACAGACTGACACATGACATAATAAACAATTTCAAACGAAAAAGGTCTACACTGATGGTCTGCCTGGATATTGAAAAGGCGTTTGACTCCGTGTGGCATGACAAATTAATAACAAAACTTCATAAGCTTAAATTACCATCCTATCTAACAAATATTATAAACAATTATATTAGAGACAGGTGTTATTATGTAAAGATCGGTGATACCAAATCCAACCTTAAATCAATCCCTGCTGGTGTCCCACAAGGATCAGTTTTGGGCCCCACACTATTTAACATATTTGTAAATGACATACCTAAAACAAAAAATACCAAAATCAGTATGTTTGCTGATGACACTGCCATTTATACAAGTTTTTATAGAGCACGTGAACATCTCGCAATTTCCACAATTGAAAAAGCCCTTAACAATGTAAACATTTATTTCAAAAATAATAATATTCAAGTAAATGCAACCAAAACCGAAGCAATCATTTTCTCCAAACAAAGCAGCTTGCAAAAATCTACAATAAAATTCAATAATCAAAAAGTAATTACGAAAAACTACATAAAATACCTAGGAATTGAAATGGACGCTAAACTAAATTATAACATCGCGGCTAAAAATCGTCTCGCTAAATCCAAGGCGATTGCAAATCAAATCAAACCTCTCCTTATAAATAAATATCTCCCCATTGAGAGGAAAATTCAGCTCTATAAAGCTTGTATACTTGGCACATTAACTTATGCTATAGACGTGTGGGGTCCCCTTGTGGCCAAAACACATACCAAAAAAATACAAAGCTATCAAAACAGATGGCTCAAGTTGATGTTGGATGACGACGCATCCAATTACAGTGAAATTAATCACCAACGTACCAACATGGACAAAATCAAGAAAATTATCAAAAAGCGGACTTTAAACAGCAAAACCAAAGTATTAAATCACACAAATCCGCTCCTTAATGAAATTCTCTTAACAAAAAAAAGAGTGTGTGTACTTATGTACACGCGTTAGAAGTTATACTTCTTTGGCGTATGAAAAAAATTTAAAATAACTCAAATGCAGTAGTAATCGACAATAAATATTAAAATCAATCAAAAAGATTTTGTTAAAGATTTGTCAAGTAATCTGTAATATAAATTAAAAAGAGATGATTAAAATTATTCGATTCGATTCACAAAATGATAAAATATTATTATCTAAAGTAATAAATAATAAATAATAAATAATTAAATTTTATTATTATTTGATTATTTGTTAGAAAAATTCTTTAGAAATATATCTATATATTATACTTACAAAATTAACCTCTAATATTTGAAAACACTGTAACTATACACTGTACTGTAACTATATTCAGTGTTGATATATTTTTTTATTATTTCAATTCTGTGGCTAACTTCATCATGTCGTTCGTGCGCGCGCAGCTCACAAATTCACTCTCATCCAAACGCGCCAAAAGAAGTATAACTTCAAAAATCTTTCAAAACGTTCTAAAAATATTAAATTACCATTTGAAATTTGTTAGCAAACAAGAAGGCCAATAAAGGATTTTATCCACACTTAAACCTTCTTTGTATTGTTGTTATTGTTTTTTAAATTTTTATTTATATTGTTATTGTTAATTAGTTTGTAAGTTAGTATGTAAGTTAGTCTGTAAGTTATAAAACATGTAATTGAGGTTTTTGGAAATTTTGTCCTCTAAAATTATTATTTTCACTATCATTATTAACTACATTATTACCTTATTTTAAAAAATTGTTATTGTTATGTATATATTAAGGTTTCAAGGTACTTAAAATACTCTATATTATTTTACTTAAGCAACAATGTAATAATTATTGTATTTCTTATCATTTAATAAATTTGAATTTGAATTTTAGAGAGTCAGTCAGTCTGAGTTTGGTTACAAGCGTTAAGGTACCTATTTAGTGAGTGCAAGTACTATTGTTGAAGGTTTTGAACAAGCAGGCTGCGGTGAGTTGTGAGTCAGTGTGTTGCCTGGTGTGGTGTTGTGTACGATTGCTTGGTTTGTTTGGGTGTGGTCATTGGAGCCTGATAGCAAGCAAGTGTTACTGTGGTTGTTGAATAGCAGGTGAAAGATAGAACTGAAAAGGCGGACTTAAGTGGCCGTTAAAAAAACACCGTGTTAAGCTATATGTACAGAAAGTGATGAGTGTATTTTGATTTTGCTGCGTATAGTAATCTATTGAGTTTATTGCGTATCTGAACTGTATTACATACATTAATTTAATTTGTGCAAGAATATTGACGAACTTTAATATGAACATTGATGTGATTTATTTGAGAATATAAACGAACATTTTTTTTTATGTATATTAATTTTAATTAAATTTCCAAATTTTCTTGAACGTTATTTCGTCGTGTTTTATTTGTCTCTGCGCAACCCCTATTTATTACAAGTTGTAATTTTGCTCAATCTTTGGTCTATTTCCAAGAAAAAATTTCTGAAAATTACAAGCTTTGTTTGTGATGTGAGTTACTATAGTTTTTTTGTAAAATTACAAGAAACTTTTGGAACAAAAATGAGCATGCTGTCATCGAAATTTAATAAATATTTTTAATATTTTCACAAATATTTATTGAAAATTACATGTTGCTTTGTAATTTTACTAAACACTTTTATTTATCTTACGCGTGTTGTATTCGTACAAAATTGTCGGACAATTTCTGATGAAAAGTTTTTGAAAATTACAAACTTTATTTGCGATGTGAGTTATTAAAACTTTTAGTAAAATTACAAAAAAATTTTGGAAATAAAATGAGCATGCTGTTATCGAAATTCAATATATATTTTTAACATTTTCACAAATATTCATTGAAAGTTACATGTTGCTTTGTAAGTTTACTAAACACTTTTATTTATCTTACGCGTGTTGTATGTGTACAAAATTGTCGGACAATTTCTGATGAAAATTTTTTGAAAATTACAAACTTTATTTGCGATGTGATAAATTATTATTTTTAGTAAAATTACAAAAAAAAATATTTTTACCGATTAATTAGTCAATCTCAAAAACAATGCTTTTAAAAATTACAAATATTGTTTGTAATTCAATTTATTGTAGTTTTTTTAGTTACAAAAAAATGTTTAAATTTGAATTACCATGAATTTATTCTAAGTTAACAAAACTTTTCAGTTTTTTTACACTTTCGACTTTTATTTTGTATTATAATTTCATCAAAAGTTTCATGAAAAATTGACATTTTTGAAAATTTTTTTTTTTTTTCAATTATTTTATTTTTTATAAATTTCTAGAATAAAAATATTTGACATATCAAAAAGAAAATTTGTTGTATTGATTTTACATTCAAAAAAAATGGAGCCGTGATTGTAAACAACTACTTTATTTTGATTTATATATCAAAAAATTTAAAAATTTTCCGCACAGAGAAATTAATGGCGCAGGTTACAATTATTTTCAAGTATTTGTACCCGTGGTGTGTGATAATCTTAAAGTATATTTTTATGCTTGTGAAAGGTAAATTTTTTGTTCATGACACTCATGAGTGTCAAATTGATCAACACCTACAATATTATTTATTTCATAGATTAAATGATTGTAATTATATTGGTTATTATATGATAGGGGCCGTTCAAGTATTACGTAAGCACCAAGGGGGGGGGGGGGGTGGGGGGGGTCTCTGTTTTGCTTATTTTGGATGACATGGGGGGTGGGGGGGTCTAGATGATGATTACGTCATCGTTAGTTATTTAAGTTTTTTCGGAGATTCCCGCAAATAATACATATACGTAGGCACTCGCTTTGAGAACTGATTAGGGGAATTACCGCGCACACGGAAAAAAAATACATAACAGTAACAAATAAAAATCTGTAGTAGTAACAGTCTCGTTGCTCTGTTACAGTAACAAAAAAAATCTGTTGTGGCTACAGATTTTAGTCTGTTAATGCTACAGTCTCGATATTCTGTTACAGTTACAGAAAAAATCTGTTGTGGCTACAGATTTTAGTTTGTAAATGCTACAGTCTTGATACTCTGTTAGATTTACAGACAAAATTTATTTTAGTTACAGACTTTAAGTTTTTAAATGCAACAGTCTTAGTTTTCTGTTGTATTTACAAACTAAAATTTACAATAATGACAAACAAAGTTCTCTTTTCATTTTTAGGTGCTAAAAAGCAAATAAGTAATTTGCACATTTACATAAATATACATTTGTTGTGTCTGTCTGTCTGTACCGTCTAATCTCCAAAACGGATTAACCGATTGCAATTAAATGTTGCATACACATGAAGGCCATTGTCCGGGAAGACATGGGCTACTTTTTTTTCCAAGTTAATTGTTTATAACAATGGAATTTGTTATGAACAATTAAAAACGAGATCTATGCAATAAATTTAAGTTTTTTTAACGGGAACTTTTTTATTTGATTGAAAAAATGTTACCAACGATATGACATAGAAGTTAATTAACTCCAGTTGTTTGTAGCAATTGAATTTGTTATAAACAATTGAAAACGGGATCTATGCAATGAATTTGAGTTTTTTTAACGGGAATTTTTTTATTTGGCTAAAATAATGTTACCAACGATGTGACAGAGAAGTAAACAAACTCTGTTTGTTTATAACATTTAGAATTGTTATAAACAATTAAAAATGGGATATATGCAATGAATTTGAGTTTTTCACATAATTGTAAAAATCGTCAAGACTTCTGATTTTTTTTTCTTGTGCGTATCAAACTGTACCAGAAGGTTTTGACGATTATCTAAAGTCTAAAAAAATCGTCAAAAACTCAAAAATCAGTAAAAAAAAACAATTAGAAAATGTAACAGTGATTTTTGAAATGTTTTACGTCAAAATCTTCGAAACATTAATTCTAAGTTCACAAACACACTTGAAATTATTAAAATACTAAAAAGATTATTTTTAAAACCCTTTTAACATGTCCATACGCAGTAAAAAGAAAAAGTGTTGGCAAATTTCGAATTTTTTATTCAAATACTACACAAAATAAATTTTAATATGAGCCCGCGGTTATCAGAATCCAATTATTTTTCACAAAAATACAGAAATTCAAAAGTAAAAGAAAAAACCATGGTTAATTTGCATGATAATCAATGAAAAAATGATCCTTATTTTTATCAAATTTTAACAGTCATGGACACAAAGAAACAAAAATTGCAGCACCTTGGAATTAAAGGCCGTTTTTAGTGATACTCTTATGAGAAGAAATACGTAATAACATTAATAATAACGCTATTTTAAACAAAATGACGGTCTGATAACAACAAAATAAAAAAAAAAATGTTTTAATGACATTTTAAAACAATAATTAAGTAACAAAAAATTTTGTAGAGACAAATTAAATAAAGCACTATAAAGATGACATTTTCAGCTTTCTAATGCATTTTGGCAAATTGTTGTAGGATTATTCCTTCAACAAGATGTGAATTTCCAGACATTAAATGGTACTCAGAACATGTGCGTGAAAGCCAATACTTGCTTCAAATTGTAAAATGTAAAAATACAGAATGCTGTCGTCCAAGAAGTGGCCTATTCAGATTACTAGACAACAGGTTTCTTCCACCACCTGCAAAAGTAAAACAAACAGTTGATGACTTGGTTTTGGATGAAGGAGGACAATTTCTTGATCTTCCAGTCAATTTAGCTCTACGCTTGAGTACTACCCTCAAAGATTTTTTGCAAATGCCCTACGATTATTTTGGTCCGACGGTAAAATTGAGGCTCTCAAGCCGAACATGCAAAACGTGTGGTCTTTATCATGCTTCCGTCAAATCATTAAATCGTCACATCGAGAAGATCCATAAAAAAGTAAACACGCCCACAGAGGGAAAAGTTAGACCTGTAAGAGTCGCTGCTCGTCGTGCTAATGAACTGATGTGCATTATTCAAAATTTAGAGCACCAAGATGTTGAATGGCTCGATGAGAGTGACGTAGACATTCCAAAATCGGATGAAAGTGAGCAGACTCACAACACTGAGCAGCAATCCAATGTCATCGATAACTTAGAATCATGGATTCAGGTTTCATGGACTGAAGACTGTTAATGTGTTCCGAAAATATTCTTTATGTTAGTTATGTTCTTTATTTCTGATTATATTTTTTTGTCATTTACTCTATGTGTATCAGTTAAATCTAATATTTTCATGAATTTTCCTATTTTAAAAATAACAATATAAAAAAACATTTATTACTAAAAATGTTTACGTAAGCATAGGGGGAGGGGGTAAGTGCTTTGCTTACTTTTGATGACAAGGGGGGGGGGGGGGGGGGGTAAAAAATGGTAAGAAATCTGCTCACGTAATACTTGAACGGCCCCATACTCGCAGATTGGTATTTTATTGCTTATAACTTATTCGATTTATTTGTACGAAAGATAATATAAAATAATATCGTTGTTGTATACATACCTCATTGATATGTATACGTCATCAAATAAAGGATCTTTTTTTAGTTTAACATAGGTGGCGGCGGTGCACGGCCGGAGAATTAATTAGCAACTGACATGACATTGTAAAACATTAGTGTAATTTCTAATAATGTAAACTGTTCTAATAAATCATATAATAACTAAAATATAATTCATAATTAAAAAAATAAAACATGGCGCAGTCGTAACCGATGTGAACCAACATAAAAAGTTAGAAAAAAAAAAAAAAATTAATCAATTTAAAGGTTAGAAAGTGACATTAAAAATGGAGGTATTCAACAAACCGAACGAGTTAGAAATGATGGGAAATGTTAAGAAAAATTTTGAACGGTTCAGCCAAGAAATTGGTATATATTTCAGTGCTACAGAAACTGACCTTAAGCCAAAGAAGGTCCAAGTCGCGCGTTTGCTGAATCTTATGGGTCAAGAAGCACTTAAGGTGTATAATGTGCTGGATATCAGCAAAGATGCAGAAGCCACAGTGGCGCAAATTTTAGAGGCATTCCAAACATACTGTTCTCCAAAGAAAAATTTAACAATGGAGCATTTTAAGTTTTTTAAGTATGTTCAAAGTGAAAACCAGACATTTAATGAGTACTACACCGAACTAAAATTTCGTGCGAATTCGGGGAGGTAGAAAATTCAATTCTACGTTCACAAATTATATAAGGGCTTAAAAATAAGGATCTCCAAGAAAAGCTATTGAGAGATGATCCTCAACTTGCAAAGGTTATAGAGTGTTGTCAATCAGCAGAGATTGCGGAAAAGGCTAGACGGGAGCTGGAGCTCACTTCGATAGGTGAAAAACCAGAAATAAATGTAATTCAACAAAGGCAGATCACCCGAAGAGGGCCAAATGTTCAAAAGCCCTCATCTTCGAATTCTGAGTCAGCTAGGAAATACAAATATAATCAGTATAGGTAATAAGACTCATGCGAATGTTGAAATGGAAGGTCGTAGGTGCTGGAAGTGTGACCGTAATCACAAATTTGGAGAATGTCCTGCCTTTGGGAACGTGTGTAGATCCTGTGGAGGAAAAAACCACTTTGCAGTTTGTTGTGGAAAATCTCAAAGACAATTGAACAGTAAAAACCATTCCGTGTATACACTTCGTGAAGATAATGACGAGCTTGCAGACGAATTTAACGTAAGTAATAAAGTAAGTAAGGTAGTTGCTAGTGTGCAAAAGGAATGGATTAAAGTTATAAAAATAAATGGAACAAATGTTAAACTAAAATTAGATACTGGCGCGCATACGAATGTTATTAACTTAAACATTTATCGGAGTTTAAAAACTCAGCCAAAATTGGAAAAGACAAATCTAACACTAGAATCATATGGGGGGTACAAAATTTGTCCGGTTGGAATTTGTTCCCTAAATTGTGAAGCCAACGGGATGATGTTAATGATTGAGTTCGTAATTGTGCAAGAATCCCAATGTCAAGCCATATTAGGACTAGAAGCATGTGTAGGGCTTAAGCTAGTTAAGCGCATTGATAATATAGCTCAATCTATGTTAAAAGATAAAAAGGATTTCATCAATTTGAATAGGCATCAATTTTCAGGTGTGGGATGTTTTCCAGATAAGTATAAAATTAGCTTGAAACCAAATGCCATCCCAAAGGCAAATCCTTGTCGTAGGGTACCCCTGGCCTTAATGGGTCGACTTAAAACAGCACTTCAGAAAATGGTAGATAATCAAATAATTGAACCTGTTCCTGACAATAAACTGAATGAATGGGTTAGTAATATTGTGATCGTTGAAAAATCTGATTCGTCTCTCCGAATTTGTTTGGATCCTCAGAATTTAAATAAGTATATTCTAAGGAACTACTATCATATCCCAACTTTAGACGAAATTAAAGCTCAATTAGCCCACAAAAACTATTACACTGTCTTAGACCTGAAAAACGGATTTTATCATGTCCAACTAGACGATGAATCGAGTAAGTTGTGCACCTTTAGCACTCCGTATGGATTATATAGTTTTAAAAGACTTCCGTTTGGAATAAGTTCGGCTCCAGAAATATTTCAGAAAATAAACATGAAATACTTTGGAGATATTGAGGGGCTCATAATATATTTTGACGATTTCTTTATATTTCACGAAACAAAGGAGGGTCATGATCAAATTTTAGCTGAGGTCCTAAGAAGAGCCAATATTTATAATGTGAAATTCAATCATGAAAAAGTCCAACTTTGTCAGCAAGAGGTAAAGTTTCTGGGTATAAATTTCAATAAGGATGGAGTGTCGGTTGACAAAACTAGAATTGAATCGATTATGAATTTAAATATTCCCAAAAATCGGAAAGAATTAATGCAAATAATGGCTATGGTAAACTATTTACGAGACTTTATACCAAACCTTTCGGAGTTACAGGGACCTTTGAGAACATTATTAAAAAAGGATAGTGACTGGAATTGGTTCGAAACTCACTCAGAGGTTTTAAATAAAATTAAAAAGTTGATATGCGGTGCTCCCATCCTTGCTAATTTTGACCCCACCAAGGAGGTTGTGATACAATGTGATAGTAGTAAAGATGCATTAGGCTACTGTTTGCTTCAAAACAAAAAACCAGTTGCGTTCGGCTTTAGGTCGCTTACAGAGACCGAAAAAATTATGCGCAAATAGAGAAAGAACTGCTTGCTGTATCTTTTGCATGTGAGAAAAATCGTATATATATTTATGGTAGACATGTAATGGTCCATTCTGATCATTAACCTTTAGTATCTCTGATGCGGAAAAATTTATCAGATATAAAGAACAACCGACTTAAGCGATTAAAATTGAAACTCTTAGAGTATGATATAGATGTCCAATATTTGCCAGGTAAATTTATGTACATAGCCGATCTTCTCTCCCGCAATTTTATACCAAAACGAGTAAACGATGACCCAGCCATGAAAGATGTCATTCATACAATAAACTATACAATCTCGTTTACGGACCCTAATTTGAAAGAATGTCAAGAAAAAACTCGCGTAGATCAAATCCTGCAACAAATTATCGAATTCTACAGAGTTGGGTGGCCAGTTAAAATGACTGAAGGTAATGAGCTCAGTCATTATTTTAAGTTAAGGAATGAAATAAGTGTTGATCAGGGGTTAGTTTACCTTAACAATAGACTTGTTGTTCCAAAATCATTAAGAATAAAATATCTAGGCTTGCTGCATGAAACACACTTAGGAATTACTAAAACTAAACTTAAAGCAAGCAAATTCCTATATTGGCCGGGAATGATGTCAGACATCCAAAATAAAATTTCATCCTGCCTCACCTGTCTTCGATTTAGTACTTTTAATAAAAAAGATACGTTAATTCAACGTGAAATACCTGAATATCCATTCCAAAGGATTGCCATTGATATAGCAACACTAGGTAACTCAGACTATCTTATTATAGAAGATTACTTTTCAAAATGGCTAGAAGTAGAAAAAATTAAGGACAAAACTAGCTTGACCGTCGTTAATGTTTTAAAGAGTTTTTTCTGTAAGTTTGGCATTCCAGAAATCATTTTCTCTGATAATATGCCATTTAATAGTTTTCAATATAAAGCCTTTGCCAATAATTGGAATTTT
The DNA here is from genome assembly GCF_905475395.1 of Chrysoperla carnea. Taxonomy (NCBI): domain Eukaryota; kingdom Metazoa; phylum Arthropoda; class Insecta; order Neuroptera; family Chrysopidae; genus Chrysoperla; species Chrysoperla carnea. The sequence continues at coordinate 11,201,306 of NC_058342.1, forward strand.
CAAATAATAACGAGCAGTCCTCACTATGCTCAAAGCAATGGCTTAGCCGAGAAAGGTGTGGGTATAGCAAAGCAAATGCTTAAAAAATGCATCTATGCACAAGCAGATTACGAATTATATCTACTAAATTATAGAACTTCCCCAATCCCAAGTCTTGGTGTCTCTCCAGCTCAAATAGTCTTTAATAGAGAAATTAGGACAAAAGTTCCGACTATGCCTAAATCATTTCAACCAAATATCCCGGAATTTACTGAACGAGCTGATATCGCCCGCAGCAAGCAGAAACATTATTATTATAGATCAGCTAAAATAAATGAACAGTTATTTATCCCTGGGGAAAAAATTATGTCATGGAACTTGTTAGAAAAAATTTGGGAAAAAGCAGTTATAGTACGAAAATTAAATGAATATCCAAGGTCCTATCTTATCAGAAGTCAGGCTGGGAGAAATCTGCGCAGAAACATAAAGTTTTTAAAAAAATGTGGGGCTGATTTTGACACTAACTTTAATGCTTTTAGATATGATGAAGTTGCAACAAGGGAAGAAGGCATTGAGCAAATAGTTAGAGAACAACCCAACTAGATAGAACCAGTAGAAACCACAGCACTCAGCACTTCCGTTACACAACCCAACCAGATAGAACCAGGAGAAACCGCAGCACCCAACATTTCCCTTACAATACCCGAGCAAGTAGTTCTTCCAAATGTAAATAATTCTGACTCTAATGCAAAAGTCTCCAGTAGGGGAAGAACTATCAAACAACCAACAAGGTTAAACTTATAAGGGGGCGTGTTGTATACATACCTCATTGATATGTATACGTCATCAAATAAAGGATCTTTTTTTAGTTTAACATAGGTGGCGGCGGTGCACGGCCGGAGAATTAATTAGCAACTGACATGACATTGTAAAACATTAGTGTAATTTCTAATAATGTAAACTCTTCTAATAAATCATATACAGTGCAACCTCGATATAACGAATCTGAAGGGAACCAGTAAATATTCGTTATATCAAGTAATTCGTTGAACTGAGGTTCGTTATGTTGAGGTTAGATTGGTCTAAAATTCGTTATAAAGAGGTAAAAGAATAGTTTTATTCACCTCAATATGTATTACGTACTTATACTAATAAATGATAACACATTTTTATCAAATTACTACATATGTATATGTATTTGCTATGTATTTATACTATTTCTTGATAGTTGAAAATTCGTTATATAGAGGTTGTACGCAAAGAATATTCGTAATGTAGAGGTATATTTTATATTGACTCTTATGGACAATTCAAGGGGATTACGAAAAATTCGTTAAATCGAGGAAATCGTTATATTGAGGTTCGTTATATTAAGGTTGCACTGTAATAACTAAAATATAATTCATAATTAAAAAAATAAAACAATCGTAATATAATCTGGAGATTTAAAACAAATGGTCCTATTAATATTATTTTTAACGGCAACTGAATTGAAAATCCTACACTCGAATGCCCATCAGCTTTTTCATCGTTGTCGAATTCGTTGGCGACGATCTGTAAACAGTGGGCTTTTGTTTCCTGTATTTTCGTGAACCCAGTTTTATGGTTCTCAGAAAAAGTCGTTGGAATTTGAGTACTTCGAGTACTTTGTCAGCACATATTTACATGACAACTCTGACTCGTACTCTCTCACAATAATAATTATAAGTTATAATCATAAGAATTATTATAGTTAAAATCATTTTTATTTTCATTATTATACTAATCAATATTATTTTTTTAACGGCCTTATTTAATAAAAAAAGAGCGTGTGTGTCGAGCACACGTGTCAGAATTCTTAAGTTGTTTCACTTAAGTGAAACTTTTTTGGCAAGATTGATTGAAATCTGTTCAATTGTCAAATAAGTAGTCAAAGATAAAAATTAAAGACTGAAATTAGAAATAAATACTTCAATATATAAAATTCACTTCAATATATAAAATATATATAGTACCATGTGTAGTAACCGCATCGAGTATTGGGTATTATGACAAACGTTATAAGTTCAAAGGTGTTAGAACTGTGTATTTTGTTTTCGGGACATTCCGAGACAGTCAGCCTCGACGCTTACAAGTGCATGCAGCGGTTTCATTAGCCCTTGGAAACTAGCAGCTCCGCTGTAGGTATTATTCGTGTTAAAAGTTTATGAGTATCGATATTATCTTTTGTTTTGGCGGCATCGCTAGCTGAGTGACCGGTTACATTAGTAATAAGTCAAACGCTCACGGTTATTGGGCATTAATACATGTATAGTGTCATGTGTGAATGCATCGAGTGTTAGTAGTTATGACAAGCGTTGCAAGTTCAAACGTGTTAGAACTGTATCTTTTGTTTTTGGGAGATTCCGAGACAGTCGGCGTTGACACCTACAAGTGAACGCAACACAATCATTAACCCTTATTATTTAGTGTCACAGTGAGTCAGTGAAATTTATATTAATTATATTTTTATAATTGTGATTGTTTGAAAGTAAATTGAGGAAACAAAATTATTGGTTAATTACTGATTACAAATGATTGATTATTCATATTTAATACCAGTCATTATTCACGATATCGAATCCACAAACATATGAATTTTTTTTTTTTGTTATATTTATAAATTTGAAGCAAAAATTCAAAAAGTCTTTTTAAAAATTTAGTATTCATTGCTTCTAAAATTTCTACAAATTATATTTTATTTTTGAATTGCTTACGATGAATTATTTATTACAACATTTAAAAAAATATCAGATAAGTGTTTACGGATTTCGGTATCTGAATTATTTTTATTATTTTATAACTTTTTATGATTAAAAAAAATATGATTTTTTTTTTGTAAAAATTATTAAAGTAGTCATTATTTTTTTGGTTATTATAATTTAATAAATCAATAAATTATTATATAATATAATTTAATGAATTTAAATGGTTATTAATTTCTTTAAAGATTTATTTTTTTTATGATTAAAAAAAAAATTAATATGCACGTGGGAACATTAGAAAAATATAAATGTAAATTTTCTTAAACATTATTTAACTCAAATTTTTGTTGGAAAGAAAAAAAAGAAAATACTCAAAAGTGTTCAAATAATTATTATTTTTTCACTATAATAGCATTGTTGTTGAATTTAATATTAATTAAAATAATGATCCATTTTTTAATTGTCGATAGTCATTCAGGAAAAATCCATAGAATTAATTCTCAAATTTTTGTTTTTATATAAAATTAAAAAACAAATTCAAGAGATAAACTTTAAATTTTTCTTCCACAAATATAATTTATTTTTAAATATTTTCATAATTAAAAAATATATTTTTTTTCAATCAACACAATTCAACAATTTAAATTGAGGGTTTTCAATGCTATAATTAAATTTTATTTCGAATAATTACTAAATTGTACTTTCAAATTAAAAAAATATCGATTATATTTGTAACAATAAGTATTAAATGTTATATTTTTATAACAAATAATGGAATCTAACTAATTAAGTAAATTTTTATGTTTATCCGTTTAACAAAAATGTGTGTAAATGAATACAACCCAAAGTCAAATTCTCTTAACGAATAAAATTGAGAAGTTGCGGTATCAATAATGATTCGAAGGTCGCATAATGATTAGTTTTTTAATTGAAAACTGGTATGAATTAATTAGTGAAATGTAATGTTTTATTTGATTCACTATATTTTTTTTTTCAATAAAATTTTTTTTAAATAATATAAGAACTAGAAGATCGAACAAAATTTATTCTATTTCTCTTTTATAAAATTTTAATTCACGAAATTTATAAATCCCAATAATCTTTAATTAAATTATAACAATAATTTTTCTTAATTCATATTCAATGAATAGTAAGAGCCATAGTTTATAGTTTGAATTGATTGCGAAAACAATTATTGTCTTTCGAAAGCAAAGTAATTTCTCTCCAAGTAATATATTCCTATATATATTAAATTGTTTTATAGACATATCGTCCGAAAAATTTGAAGTGTTGACGAAGTCAGAACTTTCTTTTGAATTACAATACATTTAAGAATATTGCTGGTACAAATTTTTAATTCTTGTTCGATAATTTTGTGTTATGATAATTATTTTAAAATAAATATTACTTTAAATTTAAGTTATAATTTTTCATGCTTCGAAACTTTCAAGAGAACAATAATCATTTAAATATACAAACTTATTTTTATAGTTATTATTTTAAAGTTATTTTAATTATTACTTATTATTTTAAAGTTTAATTTAAAATTTAATTGTCTCAAGCTAATCATTATTTAAGTATGAATAAACAATATTTCAGTAGCTATCGGTTTGAAGCAAAATGTTTAATAAATATTTTAATGATTTATCAAATGTTTCTATAAAATTAGGCAGTATTGATTAGCTTTATTTTTGTCGGAATTCTGAAGTTTGTAGATTTATAAATTTACTATTAAAACATGGCATTACAGTCCATTGGAACTGAAAATTTTTATTTTATTTTCAAAAATAAATTATGAGTTTTGCATTATAATTTCATTGATTTTAAATATAAAAGAACAAAGTATTTTTATTTTAAATTTCTTTATGGTTTTATAAACAGGTGAAAGGTTTTAAAGCAGTACGAGATTATAAGATCATAAAGATCTATAACAATAAATATTTCATAACTGTAGTAAGTCATATAAAGAACTATAGTAATATATCAAATTTGTATAATATTTTGTTTAAACAGTCAGTCGGGAACGATACTCGTTTGGTGTACTGATTATATCTAAATTATATTTTAGATTTCGAATGTATAAAAAAATATACTTTATTTAATTTAACAACAATACAATGTTAAAACTTATTTTAATTTAAATTCAATAACAATTGACATATTTTATATAAGTATACTAATTAATAATATAGGTGAACTAGGATATATAACTTCTATATATATACATAAGTGATATTTTCTTTCATGAAATATTTACATTGAGTGGTTAGAAATCCTTAAATGAATAATTATATTTAAATGTGTTTCAGATTTTTAAAACATCAGTCAGTTTTTAATTTCTAATTAATTTCTTATTTTATTTGCAAAAACCAATGTAAATAATTTCGTTTTCATTTTATACATATAATTAAAAATTATAGTTAAAAATATTAGGTAATTAAAATGTTTTATTGTAAATTTTGTACATTTGTACATTCTAAATTAACTTTTTATCTCAAACATCTCAAAGAACACTGAAGCTTGACTGATAAGTTGATTTGTGGATCGCTGCAATAAAACTTATACTGTTTTAATGTCATTACAAAGCCATCTACATCGCTGTAACAACATAAAAGCCCTTAATAAGGCCCCTCAAACTGATACCATTCGGAATCTCATTTCTGAAAGCTGTACCATAGAATTTTGTACTCAAAAATTTATTGATGAGAAGCAAATGAAAACACATTTAAAGATGCATATTAATGACGGCATTTCAATACAGTGTGGTTATTTAGATTGTTGTAAAACTTATGATAAAGTTGATTCATTTTCATCACACATACCAAAATATCATTAAAAAAAACAGTTGCACTACAATCGTGTGATTCAAATAATAGCAATGACCATGTTGGTTTTCCCAATACTATTATTGAGAATAATGATGGTGATTGGATAGACAAAACATTATCTCTAGAAGAACATGATCATTACTTCGAAGAAAATAGCTCAGATGTTTTTTTAATGAACCTAGCACATTTCTTTCTTAAATTAGAATTTAAACTCTCTTTACCAGCTTCCACGGTGCAGTATATTGCAACTGAAATTTGTAACAAGAGTCGAAAAAATGATGAAGCTTTACAGCACAATTTATCAAAACATTTAAATCAATGTAATAATATACCAGCTGATATGGTCAAAGATATTATTGATGCTTCTATAGAAAATGATTTATTCCACAACATTGAAGATTCATTAGGAACTAGTTTCAAGCGCAGAAAGTTTTATGAAAAAAAATTTCCTCACGTGAACCCTGTTCAAATTCCATTGCCTTCTGAAAATGGTAAAAAACGTTTCTTTCACTACGTTCCATTAAAAGAAACTTTAAAAAATTTGTTCAACAATAAATCTCTAACTCATGAATTGAAATTTAATCTTCCAGAAAATGATAGCGAAGTCTTAAAAGATTTTACAGATGGAAGCGTTTTTAAAAACAATAAATTTTTTCAAAAAAATCCTGGCGCGCTTCAGTTAATTCTGTACCAGGACGCTTTTGAAACAGTCAACCCGTTAGTTGGCCGTTTATTTGAGTATCGGAAATTTCCCGGATAAAATTAGGTCACATGTTAACTCAATGTATTTGGTAGCATTGTGCAAATATTTAATCACGAAAAAGTTTTCGGAAAAATTGTAGATGATTTAAAAGAAATCGAAACTGTTGGGATTGAATTTGCACCGAATCAACTTATAAAAGGATCATTAGTATTTATCACTGGTGATAATCTTGGTTCCCATGCTTTAGGAGGATTTGCGGAAAATTTTAGCAAAGTTCAGTCTTTTTGGCGGTATTGCTTGGTCACTAAATATTCATTTGAATCAGATGATGGAGTATTTAAAGTTTATCCTGATAGAACCATTGAATCTTATAATGAAGTATTAGATCGTTTGGATAAAAAAAAAAGATGTGTTAGTAAAATAAAAAAGTCAACCACAAAAAAGTCAATTGTCATTGAAGGAATTCAATTTAATTCTGTATTCAACAAACTACAATTCTATCATGTTTGTCTTCCTGGCTTACCTCCTTGTCTAGGACACGACATATTTGAGGGTGTACTCGCTTACGATATGAAACTGTTTCTCGATGATCTTGTGGGACAGGGTTGGTTTTCATATAAACTGTTGAACCGAAGAATAGAGAATTTCAAATATTCTGTTGAGGATCAACGTCACAAATTATGTTCTGTTTCACCAACTTCTAAGAGATTATCTGGCGGTGCTTGTCAAATGTGGTCCTTCCTTCGATTATTACCGTTACTAATTCATGACAAAATTTATGACATAGATAATGATACTTGGAAATGCATTTTATTGCTATCAGAAATTGTTGAGATAATATGTGCTCCGGCTATTCATAAAACTTGTATTATTTATTTAAATGGGCTCATTCGCGATTATATTGATTTACGGCGATCATTATTCACTGTTTCTCTTCGTCGAAAACATCACTATTTCTTACACTATGGAGCCCTTATCCTTCTCTTTGAGTAGTATGAAAATGCTAATTAAAGAATATTTTGGACTTTGGACCTAGAAGGTCATTGAACTGCATTGTCTGGTAAGAGAGAGAGAGGTCATTGAACTGCATTGTCTGGTGAATGTCTAGTAAGAGAGAGGTCATCGAACTGCATTGGATGCATTTTTTGGGAAAGTGCACTGCCTTATATTACGTATTCATTTTCATATACTTTAATTTATACCTACTCCTAATTTTTACATACTAGATGCTAGGTATAAAATCGAAAAAATCATCTTCTCTCATTTATCAATCCATAATTAAAGTGTTAAAAACGTTAAGTGTTAAAAGCGTTAAGTATAAAAAAAAATGAATAAAAAAATAATTTCATTGCTAATAATAATAATATTGCTTCATAGTTTGGGGCTATATTTCCAAACGTAAGTAGAAATTATTCATTTAATTATTTTTAACATACTATTTTTTTTTTAATATTCTTATTTTTATTTATAGAATGAAACATGAAAAAAAAAGTGAAGTTATTTATCATCATCATCATAATGACATTCACAATTTATCGTAAGTAAATCCAATTTATTCAATTCTTTAATAAAAAAATCAAATCTATTTCTTTTATTTAATAGCGACATCGTGCATATGGAAAACGAGCCTCTCCTATCCATGGGAGAGGAAATTTTAAGGAGTATGGACTTTCTCCCATACTCGATTCTAAATAGACTCCTGAAAAAAGCGAAGCCTATTTTGAAATTTAAATGTTTTTTAATTTTTTTAACTTATCAATTTTTTAATGTTTTTCATCAATTTTATAAATGTTTTAAAATTTTTAGATGTTTTTCATCAATATTAAAAATGTTTTTTAATTTTTTTAACTAATCAATTTTTTGTGATGTTTTTCATCAATTTTATAAATGTTTTAAATTTTTTTAAACTTATCAATTTTTTGATGTTTTTCATCAATTTTAAAAATGCTTTAAATTTTTCATCAATTTTATCAATTTTTTTTTATGTTTAAAAATTTTTTTTGATGGTTTTTATCAATTTTATAAATGTTTAAAAATTTTTTAAACTAATCAATTTTTGATGTTTTTCATCAAGTTTTGTTATCTTTAACAACATTTTTAAATATTTTTTATAATATTGTTTGTATGTTCAAAATTTTTTAAAATGAATTCATCAATTTTTGATATCTTTTAATATGTTTTTTTTAAATACTTACTAAAATTTTCTGTATGTTTATAAACTTTTGATATCCTTTTAAAATAAAATAAAAATATTGATATCCAAATAAGAATTTTTTTATTTAATTAGAAAAAAAAACATTTTTTTTTATGTTTTTTCCAGATTATCTTTATTTACAATAACAATACATTAAAAAAATTAATAATCAATATAATAATTTAAGGTAAGAGGAGAAATTTGTAAATTTTTTTCTATAACGTCAGGATATTCCATTAACAATTCCAATAAAAATTTCTTCAATAGTAGATTTTTTTCTTGTGCAATCACTGATGAAATATTTAGATACCAATTCCCAAATTGTGCTTGTGAGTTTTCCTCTGCCTGGAATTTGTTTCTCACCATTTGCATATAACCAGGAATATTTAATGCTTCCAATATTGAAAATTGAACGTCAATAATTTTTTCTACCTTAAACATTTATTTAACTGTTTCATCACCCCGAAAGATAGTAGAATTACCCGATGAAAACTTAATTATTTTCTTGTTATAACAATCATGAGGAGAAATAGTAACATCACCAATTACAATATCCACCAGAAAGTTATTCATATTATTTATATAATCCAAAATAATTTGTTGATTATTTAAGAGTTGTATCCATTGCGATTTAGTAAAATTTATAAATTGACCACTATGTGTTTGAATTTGCAATATATTTGATAAATCAAAAGGTGAAATTTCAATAATAATAAATTTTGTTTCACATTTATTCAACTGAATTAAAGATTTTAATAATACATCATTTTTCATATTTAGATAATATTGATCAACCTGCTTCTGAGTCATTGTTAACGTTTTACAGTTTCGCGATGGTTACTTATTCATAATTTTTGAATTAAAAAGATGTAAATATATAGTGAACATGAGATCCCTCTCCACCATCTATTGAAATAATTTATTAATATGCAAAGGGATCTAGCTAAGCAACTACTTAGAGATTTATTTACTCAACTAGAGCCATCACATAGATAGAAATTAAAGCATTTTAATTATTTGTGTTAAAAATATGGAAAATATTTCTTGTTTAAAAATGTAAGTTGATTTGTAATATAACTTTATATTTTATAAATTAAAAAAATATTTTTTCTAGAGTTGAAGAAAATGATAGGAAATTTAAAGATTATGAAGTGGAATTTGTGAAATTATTAAAAAAATCAGAAGTTTTGATTCAATATATGATTATGTTTTAACTCATCATCCTTATTTATTTTCAATATTAAGAAGAAATGGAACGTTTAAATATTATTTTAACTTAATTAAAAAATATAATCTAATACTGAAAACAATGAAACATACAGATTTGGAAGATTTAATGATGCTATATGCAGATTCTTATCCTCAAAATAATGATAAAGAAGAAATCTTGCTTTTAGAACCTATACAAAGACGATCACCTCTATTTTAAAAAAAATATCGTGTTGAGAAATTGTTTTCAAATAAAAAGAAAAAACACACTCTCAATAGGAAACGCAAATTGTTTACAACTATACCACCTATAAATATTGAATACAGTTGTTCACCGGAGTGGGACTGAGGATGAATAAGGTTTTATTAAAAAAAAAATTGTTAAAAAATTTTTTATAAATTAATAAAATGTATACCATTATTTATGTAAAAATGTTAACAAATAAAATTATTATAAACTAAAAGTTTTTTTATTATGGAATAATTTTTAACTTGTTTAGAAAAGCTATACCAGACACTTCTTCATGCAGATTTCTGTTTTTTTCTGAGAAATCTTTAGCAGCTATTTTTTGTAGTTCTTGAAGATTTTTAATTGTTTCTTCCAAATTTATACACTTTTTTTGTAAAATAGTCACACTACTCTTTAGGACATCAATCTCTCTTGTTTGTAAATTGCTTATATTAGTATTTAACGATTCGACATCTTTTTTTGAATGAGATACAAGATCTTTAAATTCTTTCATGGATTTCAAGAGGATACTTTTCTCTCTAAGTAAATCTTTCTGCATATTTCCATTTATTTCACTTATTGTTTTAAAAATGCTTTCCTTCACATTCCCAATCAATTTACTTAAAGTTGAAAGGATACTATCTCGCTCATTATTTAATTGATATTTTAGATGTTTGATATTTTTTCTTTCTTCTTCAAATTGCTCCTTCACATTCTTATCTAGTTCTTTGATATTTGCTTTATGTCTATCAATTTCCATTTTTATATCATTCATTCGAGTGCTTAATCCCAAAAATTTTTTATCAGATTTTCCATCTAGCTTGCGATAGCCAAACTTATGCATGCTCATTGTAAAAATGATAGTTTGTAACTGTATAACAAACTATTTATATTATTCTCTTAATATCTCCTGCCTGCATTTTAAATTCGAAAAGTGAATCAGAAATGAATAACACATAAGCAGTTGTTTTAGCAGGTATTGGTTTCTTGTATTCAAAAACAATGCGAATATCCACAGAGTTTGTTGTAATAATTTCATTTTGTCGTGAACAATCAAAGCATACAATTGGTGAATAATCCATAAACTTTTCGATATAAAATAACGGTTTTTCATAAGTTAATTCCTGGTTATTGTAAGATGATTTAAACCTGAGATACATATCATAAAGTGTTGCAATTTCTCTTGAATTTTGGAAAAAAACATCTTGGTGAGGAAACTGACGTTCATTAAGAAATAGACGAATAGAAGATAGATCGTTGAAATCAAATATTTGATTATTTTTCTTAAAATCATCTATACAATCAATCTGCATAGCGAATATAACATGTCCATGAACCTAGCAGACCAATATTAGCAGAACAAAACCGGACTTGATGCATAATTAGGTGCTAATTAGGTGCTAATTTAGTACCCTAGTCACGAATTTAATGCTCCATTTTTTTTAAAATTATGACATGTTCTGCCAGGTTCATATGAACTCAGCAGAACGCTACCTGAAAAAATCAACAAAATCGAAAAAAACTAGTTAATAATTAAATGCTAATTAGGTGCTAATTAAGTGCTCAAGCAGCGAATTAAATGCTCCTTTTTTTGAAATTATGATATGTTCTGCCAGGTTCATATGAACTCAGCAGAACCCTACCTGAAAAAATCAACAAAATCGAAAAAAAACTAGTTAATAATTAAGTGCTAATTAGGTGCTAATTAATTGCTGTAATTACGAATTAAATGCTCAGGTTTTTTTTTCAAATTTTTACATGTACTACATTCGAGTTCATGCGAAGTCAGTACAAAGTATAGCCAAGAAAAAAACATCAATACCGTCGTTGGCCTACCTCACATTTAAGTGTTAATTAGGTGCTAATTAAGTGCCTTAAACACTAATTTAATGCTCCTTTTTTTTAAAATTATGACATGTTCTGCCAGGTTCATATGAACTCAGCAGAACACTACCTGAAAAAATCAACAAAATCGAAAAAAAACTAGGCAATAATTAAGTGCTAATTAGGTGCTAATTAAGTGCTCAAGTAGCGAATTAAATGCTCCTTTTTTTTTAAAATTACGACATATTCTGCCAGGTTCATATGAACTCAGCAGAACGCTACCTGAAAAAATCAACAAAATCGAAAAAAAACTAGGTAATAATTAAGTGCTAATTAGGTGCTAATTAAGTGCTCAAGTAGCGAATTAAATGCTCCTTTTTTTAAATTATGACATGTTCTGCCAGGATCATATGACCTCAGCAGAACGCTTCCTGAAAAACTCAACAGAATCGAAAAAAAAACTAGTTAATAATTAGGTGCTAAATAGGTGCTAATTAAGTGCTCTAATTACAAATTTGATGCTCAGTTTTTTTTTATCCAAATTTTTACATGTACAACATTCGAGTTCATGTTAGAAATTTAAATCAAATACTTGTATTATTTACCACTCTGTGATACCAAAAACGCTAGCTTAATTTTTTTAACGCTTTGCAATTTATTCAATTTAATTAAACAAGTTTTTATTTTTTAATATAATTAATAAATTTCTGTGATATTCGATAACGCTTTCTGTAAAATGCTTTTTTGTTACATCATTATATTATGCTTTTCTACGCGTATAATTATTTAAAACTATTAAATTTATTTAATTTTTTTCAATTTTTGGTTCTAAAGAAAATGAGTCTATAAACGTCAAAATTCATTGATTTTACAACTTTTACTTTGCTATCATTTATTTTTAAGTAACACGTCAATGAATCCAACCTAATGTTTAAAAAAATATATATAATTGCACAATTTTTCATAGCCATATTTTTAAAATTTTTTCCCACTGGTAAGTTTATTCACCCTCCAACTTTCAGTTTTGGTGAAAAGGATTTGGAAAAAACACATGGCAATTCGACCCTCAAGAGCATGTTCTCGTGTCTACAACAAAATATTCAAATTCCGTCCTGTTGAAATAAATTCTCTTAAAATTTTGTCAAGAGTTTCTATTCTAGTGAATCCTTCTTTAATTAAAATTAAATTTTATTACTTTTTTAAACATTTATTTCAATAATTATAAAGCATCTGTTAATAAAATAAAGTTTAAATGCACAAGGGATAAATTCAAAACTAAAATCAATTCAAAATCAAATTTATCTCTTTCCGTAGAGTGGCTAGCAAAAAAATGGCTACCATAAATCGAAATCATTTTAAATCATTTAATTTTCATTTAAGAGGTTGATTCTATGAACAACGCGAATTTCGATATTTAGTCCAAAATTTAAAATATGCCCTTATCTAACAATAGTCTGTTCTTTGAAATAAAATAAAAAACTTGCTCTATTATACAAAATGTTTGAATAAAGAAATTAATAAATAATATTGCCTAGTTTCTGGAATAGTCAAAATGAATAAACACGTTTACAACTAAACAGATACTGGTATAAACAGGCAAAAATATTTTGCATAAAAACACGCATATATGCCAAATATACGAGTAATATAACGAATCACATCTTAGTATAACCCACATACCAAGAAAAAAAGATAGTAATTAGTAAAAGACAGATATATGAAAAATATTGAAAAAAGATGAATTTACTCCATGTCTTAAAATAAATAAATTAGAGAGAAACAGTCATACTTTAATGTAGCTATAAAAAAATGTATAGTATTATTATGATATGGTATAGAGTTGGTGTATTTTAAGCTAAACCTTACAAACAAAGAGAGTAAAAAATATATGTTGTAGTATCCTGAATTATCCTATATTTCCCAAATTATTTCTTACAGAGCATGATCAATAGATCATGGCGACATATTGCTGAATAAGCAATAATAATTATATAAATTGAGAAACAAAATCCAATGTAAATCAGATTAGTATTTTTATTCAAATTGTAATATTATTTAATAAATAAATAATTAATTAAATACAGTCTCCGGTATATTTTTAATTACAATACAAAAAAGTCAACAAGTGTTAAATTGCAAAAAGGAAGGAAGTTTCATATAACATTAAAATCAATATAAAAATTGATTTAAGTAATAAACTGAATTCTGCATAAGTTACAATAAGACCAACTATGTCGTGCACTACAGGAATTTAAAACTGTATACACAACTCGGTGTTAAGGTAACAAAATACCACCGTGTGTTACAATTCGATCAATCTGCATGGTTGAAACCATATATTGATTTCAATACCGAAATGCGCATGAACGCCTCAAATGAGTTTGAAAAAGCATTATTCAAACTCATGATTAATGCCATCTTCGGTAAAACCATGGAGAATGTGAGGAAACATCGGGTTGTGTACATACGAAAAAATTGGGATGGAAAACATGGTGTGAAGAAATTAATTGCCAAACCCAATTTTCATAGTATGATGGTGCTCGACAATGACGTCAGTATTGTTGAAATGAGAAAAACACAGATACGTTTCAACAAACCCATCTACATAGGCTTCACAATTTTAGACGTATCGAAAACGTTTGTGTATGACTTCCACTACAACTATATGTACCAACGGTACAACCCCACAAATGTCAGGTTATTATACACAGACACCGATAGTCTAATTTATAGCGTGAGAAATACTGACGTCTATGAGGTCATGAAACAGGATATTAATCGTTTTGATACGGCTGACTATGCACCCGACAACGTCTATGGTATGCCACTACGTAATAAGAAAGTCAAGGGTTTAATGTCCGATGAAAATAATGGTGATGTTATGCTAGAATTTGTCGGATTACGTAGCAAAATGTATGCTATTCGGGTGCAAAATAAAAAAGAGACTAGACGATCCAAGGGTCTCAAGAAGTCAGCTATCCGAAAACTTACTTTTGAGGACTATAAGCGGTGTTTGCTTGTGAACCGTAACTTTTACCGTGTTCAGCAAAGCATCCAATCCAAGCGACACCGCTTACATACCATCAAACAGCAGAAAGTGGGCTTATCACCATTTGGCCAAAAACGATACATTACTCACAATTCATGTGAAACAAAACCATGGGGCCACTATAGCATTATTTATTGAGTGTAAGTATTTTATATTTTTATGTTTTTAATATTTAGCTAATTTATGCTGTTGTTTCAGAAATGTGTCCTGCTGTTGTTGTGATGATCCTCAAAGTGGTTCGGTATTGTGATAGGTGTACCAACAATTGATAGAGTAGTGCGCATGAACAATTGATAGAGTAGTGGTGGGGGGGTCAAAAAAAATTGATAGTTAGGTAGAATATTATTGTAGAAAACAATTTAGTGTTAGTTCAAACATACAAAATGCAAGACTTTGGTAATCATAATAGTGATAACAACTGTATTTTTAATATGATTAAAGATAATTGTAGTTTAAGTACTATAAACAATGTGTTAACAAAGTATTTTAAAACATTAGTTAATATGGCAATTAAATGTGGTCGACCGGAAACTTTAAACTACCTTATTGATAAGGTAGAACAAATGGGCTTAGAAGTGAAATTTTCCCCATCGTCAGACGATGAAGACAAACAAATTTGGAACTGGATTTTAAAAAATATCCACTCTGGACAAAAAGATGGAATTGTAGGACTATCCATTTTTGAACAATCTTACTACAGTGTATTTACATCAGACGAGTTATCCGACTATGTTCAAGTGAAAGAAATAATTGAAAATTATCTTATGAAGAAAGATAATGATGATGATGATGACAATGGACACTTTTCAGAATAATAATTATAATGTATTTTCGATAATTTATAAATATATATTTTTTAAATGTTATTATAATACAACACTGTTTTTTTATGTTTCAGAATAATAATTATAATGTATTTTCGATAATTTATAAATATATATATATATATTTTTTTTTAATATTATTATAATACAACACTGTTTTTTTAAATAAGAAACTTACAATAAAACTAATATTTTTACAATGTGATATTTTTTATTTTTTTTTTTTTATAAAACACAAATATGTTCGCAAAAACGGTCCACTATGACAAATTTTTTATTGTTACAAGTATGTTCATAAAAACGGTCCACTATAAAATAAGACTTTTTTGTCAATATATGAATCGTGTAAAGAGTCGAACACTAACCACCTGACTTTAACGTTGGATCCACGTTTAGCTAAGACCTTTTCCACTATGTAGATCTAATGAATTTTATATAGCAAAATACACCTCGTTTTCAACCATTACTCACATGATGATGCCGCATTTGAACATGGGAATATTGTACAAGAATCTAATAATATTGGGTTAACAAAAGAGGCTAAGGGAGTTAAAAGGTCGGTTCTTAGTATGAAAATAACACTTGAAGATTATGTTGAATGTTTGGAGAACTTTAAAGAGATATCGGCTTATCAAAACCTTATTAAATCTGAAAAACTTAAACTTTATACTCAAACTCAAACAAAAATTGCTCTTAGTCCTTATGATGACAAGTGATACAATATACTTGGTTCCTATAATACACTACCTTGGGGTCTGGTCTGTATCTGTTTAATACTGGTTTTGACCTGTTTAATACTGGTTTTGACCTGTTTAATACTGGTTTTGACCTGTTTAATACTGGTTTTGACCTGTTTAATACTGGTCTGTATCTGTTTAATACTGGTCTGTATCTGTTTTATACTGGTCTGTATCTGTTTAATACTGGTCTGTATCTGTTTAATACTGGTTTTGACCTGTTTAATACTGGTCTGTATCTGTTTAATACTGGTCTGTATCTGTTTAATACTGGTTTTAACCTGTTTAATACTGGTTTTAACCTGTTTAATACTGGTCTGTATCTGTTTAATACTGGTTTTAACCTGTTTAATACTGGTTTTGACCTGTTTAATACTGATCTGTTTAGAAACCGGTCTGGTTTTCAATATATTACATTTTCTTCCCTTAACTCTTGTATCAAACTATTGATTTCATTTTGATGACTGAAATTTCCCGCGTCACGTGATGCGCATAACAGCCGTAATCTGTCGCAAAGTTCGTCGATTGTATTCCAGTACACATAATCTATGGGATTATTAGTTACTCGTGATAATGTTAGACCGCTACCAGAAGCAGGAGCCGATGGGTATAGATGTTTCTTAATGATTTTTTTATACTTTAAACCTCTAGTTCCTTGAATTTGACCCCGAGAGTCATAATTCCGTCTATTAGCGTTTGTTGATGTTACAATTTCTAAATAGTTACGCATGTCTTGCTCTGAATAATGTTTTGGTATTTGTTTTACTAAAAGCTCATATAAACCTGATGTCCCGTCGTACCATTTTTCGTTGACTTGTATATCGTTATGCTTAATGTGAACAACTGAATTACCTACATATAATCTATCAGCAGCATTATCAAAACGTAATCCGTAAATATTATCGATAAGCTTATCATCTTTATTCGATAATATAAAATAAATGTATTTACCGGCCATATCTTCATAAGTCTTTGTAAAATGCTGAAGTGCATGCTGATTATTCTCTGGTGATTTTATAATCTCCCTAAATACAACATCAGGAGTGTGTAATGCATCCTCATAGGTGTCTGATAGATTTTGTTTTGTGACTACTGGAGTATCTTCAAATAATTTTCGAGCCTTCATTGGCGTATAATTTAATAGTTTATCTTTATTGTCTTCTAGGGTATCATCTTCTATCTTGCGTTTTATATTAATTCGAGTAAAATCGTTTTTGTTCTCTTGTTTTTCTACTAGCTTATTCAACGGATCAGTGATGGGCTTAAATGTTTTTTCTAATGAAATGGTCGCTGTTTGTTCATCAGCTTTGAGTGCGTTATACTTTTTCTGTATAATATCGCTCAACTTAGCTAGCTGTTTCGTTGTCTGAAGCATGTTATCACATGAAAGCTCACAAGTTAAATGACCTATACAGTTGATAGACAGTGCTTAATAATCTAACAAGCATTATCAATCAACCCACATAATATGCTCTTTATATGGAATAATAATAATAAATCAACTTGTACTATAGATTAGAAAAAAAAAAAAAAAAAAAAAAAAATTTTATTTAAAAAAATTATAATTTTATATTAAAACAAAATACATAATCATCTAATTTTTTAATATTATTTATTGTTTAATACACAACAAACACCTCCGTATAAAGATCTATTAAAAATAAAGTAATAAATACATAATAATATTTGTAGTGCAATGTTGATGTTGATAGATGCATGGAGCTTTTGATACACTGTCATTCTTATAGAGCGATTTTACACCAAATTTTCGATGTGGACTACCTTTACAGAATTTTGAATTAATTTTTTAATCCAATTTTCTTTTCTTCACCTTTGTAGTATATAACATTATGAACGACAACAATTATATCCGTCATTACATCGAAGTATTGATTCATTATATGATGTATATGAATCTTGATAATTTTTTGATATATAAAAGAGCTATCCCATTTAAGAGTATGGCATCTTGATTTTGAATGATGTGAATACAAGACTTGTTGGTTTATTTATATAATAAAAATTGTATACATAGATGTCCACAAATCGTAATATTAAAACTGCGATTGCATTTCAAAATGATATTGAATGTCACATCCGTTAAAATATTAAATTATTCCCTTTGATGGCTTTAAGTTACCAAAGCTTGCAGTTTATACTTTTTATATACCGTAGAGTGTGTAACACTATTTTTGGATACATCATGGTTGATAATTCCTGTTTCATATTTATATGGTCTTTTAGGTAGGGTGTCACGCATAAAAACACCGCGAAAATACAGAATTTTAAATTGTTTAGCATACGCATGTAGCTCTGTATCGTAAAGTGCTCTGGGTTGTATTGAAATTTTAGTCTTAGTTACATTAAAAATGCATTTTCATAAACAACAACCCGCTCCGAGTATTGAAAATTTAATACCAGAAAATACAGACACACAAACATATCATGGTCGTCTATTTTCAGATTCACTATGAATAATAATATGTGGCCCTAGTGGTTGCGGTAAAACCAATGTTATGTTGAATTTAATTTATGATGAAAACGGTTTACGCTTTGAAAACATTTATGTGTACAGTAAATCTCTTTACCAACCGAAATATCAATTACTAGAAGAGACTTTAAAATTAGTGGAAGGGGTTGGCTATTTTCCATTTAGTGATACTAGTGAAATTCCTAGTCCGAATGAAGCTCGAGAAAAAAATCTTTTCATTTTTGATGATGTGAGCTGTCATTCACAACAGAGAAGTAGAGAATACTTTAGTATGGGCCGTCATCGAAAAATTGATTGTTTCTACCTATGTCAGAGCTACGCACGTGTTCCAAAGCATAACATAAGGGACAATGTTAATTGCTTGGTGTTATTCAAAACGGACGAAATGAATCTAAAACTCATATTCTACGATCATGTTGGCTCTGATATGAATTTTCAAAAATTTCATGATTTATGTCGACATTGTTGGAGTTCACCAAATGGATTTGTTGTAATAATGAAAAATTTCTCTATGAATGTAGGTCGTTATAGGAATGGATTTGATTAATTTATTGAACTGTAGTGTCACCCAATACTTTATATGAATAAATATTTTTTAAAAGTTTCTATGATTTAATCTAATTATTTTCTTTATTTATAAACTGCAATCTTGCAAAAAAAAAAAAAAAAAAAAAAAAAAAAAAAAAATATTCGGTATATCGAATTTCTAACGCAGATTCCCTGAACTGAATTATTTGTGAATTGCCAACTAATCAAATTCTCTTAATAATATCCCGAATAAATTCATTTTTAATAAATTCTTTCTGAGTATGATTTTTTGCATAATTGTATTTATTTTAATATAAATAGAATTATTTTTTCTAGCTTGAGTTAGTCTTTCATTCAAGTGAACTTGATAATTTTTGTTTTATAATTTTGATAAGTAATAAAAAAAAAAAAAAAAAAATGTCAACACCACTACGTTTGTATCTATATTATTTAGTGTCAACAAGTATGTTTAAAATTTTATTGTTAACTAATAAATTATTAATTATAATTTTTTGTTTTTAAGTGCAAATAGGAAAGGCGAGAGACGCCCTAATATGGATGATCGAGGGAGATCAACATGAGTGTAGGTTGTATGAGATGACCTATTTACTAACGTTCAGTAAGTCTCAATTTTTTTTTTTTTTATTTTTTTTTTTTTTTAGAATAATTTATTAAAGGTTTTTTATTATTTTTAGCGCCGGATAATTATCTGTTTAGAGCATTAGAAATTGCTCAACAATTAGTTGAAGGTAAACTTCAACAAGAGCTTGAAAGTGAGTTATTTGTATGCTTTTTTCTTTTTTGTATGATTTCTAATGTTTTTTTTATTTTTATTTTTCAGGTTATAATTTATGATATATTTTTATTTTTATTTTTTATTATTATTATTATTATTATTATTATTATTATTATTATTATTATTATTATTAATATTATTATTTTGATATATTAAATACATGAAAAAAATTTTAAATTTTTTTATTAAAATAAAACCTTCTTACATTACATTACATTTAAAATATTGGGTTATTATTTACAATATTTCTGCATTTTGCAAATATTCACAAGAAAAAGAATCCATATTCTGTATCTGTTGCATACATAATTACAAGAAGTTACCGTCTGTTGTATTAGAATTATCCCATGAGATTAATTCGCTTGGTTGATCAGACTCTATTTGTTCAACATTGGGTTAAACAGGTCTGTATCTAGGATATTTAAATTTAGAACAGCGTTTGCTCATGGTTTTCATTCATCATGGATATCGGAAATATTCACCAATCGCGAGGTGAAACATCCCAACTACAAACCCAAGAACATGTTTACTGAATGACTACAACAACGATGATATAAAGGGGCGGTTTCTATGCGGTTGCTATGAATTACAAAAAGTTCACAATCCAAAGTGGACCGCTTTTGTGAACATATTTGTGTTTTAAAAAAGGAGATATATTTTTTTAATATGAATATATATTAGACTAGGTTAATATGATCATGAAATTTTACTGAAGCAATTTTTAACTAACACAAAACAAATTACTTGATGGTGTGAATATAATTGTCACAAATAAGGTGTATTTATAACCTGAAAATAAGGTGGTGAGGTCACAACGATGATATAAAGGGTGGTTTCTATGCTGAAGAATTACAAAAAGTTTACAATCCAAACATTTATTTAGTTGAAAAGGTCTTAGCTCCAAATTTAAAGTCCGGTGGTTAGGGTTCGACTCTTTACATGATTCATATATTGACAAAAAAGTCTCCTTTTATAGTGGAACGTTTTTGCGAACATACTTGTAACAAACAAAAATTTGTCATAGTGGACCGCTTTTGTGAACATACTCGTGATTTATAAAAAAAATAAAAAATATCACATTGTAAAAATATTATTTTTATTGTAAGTTTCTTATTTAAAAAAACAGTGTTGTATTATAAATATTTAAAAATAAAAATACATAGATTTTATAAAATGATTTTTTTTATTCAGAAATTTCTGATGTATTTAATACAAAACGTCTGTTGTATTAGAATTACCCATGGGATTAATTCGCTTGATTGATCAGGCTCTATTTGTTCAACATTGTGTTGATCTGGTTGCCATCTTCGTTAACATCATCTTCGAATAGGCGCAGCGTTAATTGGTGACTTCTTCCTATTTTCTCCTCCACCCTCAAATACCCCGGTTTTGTGTTAAATAATTTAATCATGTTGTCCGTCAACACTGCAAACCTAGATGGTAGAAAAACCCCCTCGTTTTCTGCACCATCTAGGCTTATGTCCAGTAAAACTTTTATTGATGGTCCATGTTTCGTTAGAATCCGCTCCATTTTTAGTATTTTTAATTTTTTTTTTTCAGTGGTAAGTCGTCCATTTTTATGCATGGTCGCACTAAACAACTATCTAATAATTTTAATTCTGCTCTATTCATTTTGATTAATATTATGAAAATTTAATGAAAACTGATATTACCGTAATGTCGAGCGCCTTTTTTATATGATTACCACCACTCCAAAAATCCCCCACCAGCAGAAATAATTATCTAATCTCATAACACGTGTAAAATTATTTTAAGATCAAAAAAGTTTAAACATGTATTTTTATCATGTAAATTTCAAGTGTCATATTACACTGCTGATTCAGTAAAAAAAAAAAAAAATATTAACATCCGGTCACGTGTAAAATTATTTCAAACAAGTTTGAACTTGTAACAGGATGATGATATCATATTTTTCAAGGTCAAATCTATTTCAACATATTCTTGAAAATTGCTGATTAATGTACACGTGTAAAATTATTTTAAGATCAAAGTCCATTCAAACAAGTTTGAACATGTATTTTTATTATGTAAATTTCAAGTGTCATATTGCTAATTCAATAAAAAAATATTAACATCCGGTCACGTGTCTTGAATTTTATCATGTATATTTAAAGTGTCAAATTACAATATTTTTCAAGGTCAAATTAACATATTCTTGAGAATTGCTGACTAATGTCAACATCCCGCCCCCCGTTCACTCTCCACCACTATTGGTTAAAGCCAATGACGTAATCAATGCTTAGGCAGCCATTATTCCCCTCCACCACACCTCCCGACGCCATCTTGATTTACTATTGGTCAATGCCGAGGTTTCCAACATTCACCTAGGTTTGCCCTTTTTGGAAAAGTGTACCATGGGCTCGATTATCTCATCTAACGTCCAATTCCCGCCCCCTTTAAGCCCCACTTCCAAGAAACACACTCCTGTCAACCACGCCCACCACTATTGGTCAAGCCCCGTTTATGTCATTCCTCACCCCCACCACACCTCCCACCGCCATCTTGATTTTTACAGCGCTACTATTGGTCAATGACGTCATCTATCCCCTCCAACTTCGCATTCAACCGAGGTTTCCAACATTCACCTAGGTTTGCCCTTTTTTGAAAAGTGTACCATTCTTTTGGGCCAGAACATACATGACTCTTCTACTACTATAACATTCCTTATGATGGGATAATAGGGCATGATTTTCTAACCGAATATCAGGCAGAAATTAGCTATAAAACTAACTCCATTACATTTAATAGCGGTTTCTATCTTAAACCAAATTCAATAAATCATGTTCCTGTACAATTTATTACAAAAAATAAAAATAATGGTGTTATTACTAACGATACAATTATACCTAAAATTGATGGAATCAGCATTCCACACAATATACTCATAACAGCTGATACAACTACGTATCCAGTAATAAATACACTAAGTACTGAAATTAAATTAAATCATCTAGATTTAAAAACAATACCAGCAGTACAACTCATTTACAATTTAAACAATAATAACAGAAAAAAGTGCTTACACGATAACTTAAGATTATCGCATTTGAATAGTGAAGAGAAAGAGGAAATTTTAAATATTTGTGAAGGTTACCAAGATCTATTCTTCTTACCGGGTGACACACTAACTTCTACTCCAACTATCAAACATGAAATAATCGTTACGGATCCAACACCTATTGCAGCAAAAAACTATAGATACCCCAAAGTACATGAAAAAGAAGTTGAAACTCAAATCAATAAAATGTTAGAACAGGGTATTATCGAGCCCTCAACTTCTCCTTGGTCATCTCCACTCTGGGTTATCGAAAAGAAAATGGATGCAAGCAAGGTGAAAAAATGGAGAATTGTGACCGATTATAGACGGCTAAATGACGTCACAGTAACAGATTCTTTCCCACTCCCTAACATAGATGAAATTCTGGACCAACTAGGTGAAGCCGTATACTTTACTACGCTTGACTTGGCTTCAGGCTTTAACCAGGTGGAAATGAAAGAAGAAGACAAACCAAAAACAACCTACTCCTCGTGGACACTATCAGTTTAATCGTATGAGTTTCGGGTTGAAAAATGCACCCAGTACCTTTCAAAGATTAATCAATACTGTACTCATTAATAATCTAGGACAAGACTGTTTCGTCTACCTAGACGATATAATAATTTTCGGAAAAAACCTGAAAGAACATAATCAAAAATTGTGCAGAATATTCGATTCACTTAGGGCTCACAACCTCAAGTTACAACCAGACAAATGTGAATTCCTACGCACGGAAGTTTGCTATCTCGGGCATATAATAAGCGACCGCGGAGTCCGCCCAAATCCAGAAAAAATAAAGGCAGTAGTCGAACGTAAACAGCCACGAAATGCAAAAGAAATCAAATCTTTTCTAGGCTTAACCGGTTATTACCGACGATTTATCCCGAATTACGCCCAAATTGCTAAACCTTTAACGTTGTTGTTAAAAAAAGATGTAAATTTTAATTTTAATGAAAAATGCATTGAAGCATTCAATAAATTAAAAACGATACTGACTACAGACCCTTTGCTACAGTATCCTAATTTTAACGAACCGTTCATTCTCACTACTGACGCATCAAATGATGCTATAGGAAGTGTTCTATCACAAGGACCTATAAATAAAGACAAACCTATAGCTTACTATTCGAGGACTCTTAACGCAGCAGAGAGAAACTATAGTACCACCGAAAAGGAACTTCTGGCTATAGTTCAATCGGTTAAAACCTTCAGGCCCTACCTCTATGAGTCTGAGTTTACAATCATAAGCGATCATCGCCCCCTGCAATGGCTGATGAATTGTCGTGACCCATCGTCACGCTTGGTTCGATGGAGGCTTAAACTCCTAGAATATCAATATAAGATAATATACAAGGCGGGAAAAACACTAACAAATGCGGATGCATTAAGCCGTCCTGTATTACAAGTAAATACTATACCAAAAAACTTCAATCTATTTAAGGAATTTCATCAAAAAAATCTAGAACCTAGACAATACGAAAAATTAAACATACCATTTGATGAATTAAAAAACCTTGCCATTCCGTACTCAACAAATATGTCATTGAATAACCCATATTCAATGTACATTACCACCCAGTGTAATCTACAAAACACTAGAGGTGTTAAATTGAATGAAATAATAAAACTTAACACAACAAAGCAAGATCAGCAAATATATTTATTATTTTTAAAACAAACACCTAATGAGAATATCGAATATGAAAATCTCTATGAAACGCTAAACAACCTTGCGAGTTTATTAACCTACAATAATCAGAAGAATATCAATATTATTAATATTCCAAATATATCGCGAAAAAAAAAATCAAACTAATTACAGGAGATTTGATACATCCTAATAGAGATCAAATCCCTCAAATTCTAAACGATTACCATACCAATATACTATCGGGTCACCCCGGCATATCTAGAATGCATCAAGAAATAAAAAAGAAATACTTTTGGAAAGGAATCAAACAGGACATCGAAAAATATGTTAAAAGTTGCAAAACTTGCCAAATGACTAAAGAACCTAACATTACCAAAACACCTTTAGTTATTAGCACTATTGCTGATGATTTCAATGATTCCGTTGCAATAGACATCATGGAACCATACAATATCACACAAAACGGAAATCGTTATATCCTCACTATACAGGATGAGCTAACAAAATTTGTGCAAGCTTATCCAATTCCAGAAGCAACTTCTGAAGTGTGTGCTATACACTATTTAAAATATTGCTCTATATTCGGATTCCCAAACGCTATACTGACTGACCGAGGAACCGAATTTTTAAACAAACTGTTTAAAGAATTAACTAAATTGTTGCAGATTAAGCATAAAATAACTACCCCATATCATCCGATGTCCAATGGTTCAATCGAGCGTAGCCACTCCACAATCAAAAATTTCCTACGGTCTTACATAGATAATAGTCCAGAAACTTGGGACGAACTTGTGTACTTGGCAGTTCATAGCCATAACACTCATACCAATCGTTCTACTAATGAAACACCCTATACACTTGTTTTTGGTAAAGCTCCCCAAATTCCTAGAGCTATCGAAAAACGAAAGGAAAAACCAACCTATCAAAATCTTACGCAAGATTTGATGAAAAGGGCAAAAGATATTAGGGACGCAGCAAAAAAGAATCTATTACAATCTAAAACTCAGAATAAGCAATACTATGATAAAAAGACTAGAATAAAATTCTTTCAAAACAATCAATTGGTGTTATTGCAAAATGCAGTCAGGAAATCACGCCACGATAAAAAGCTTGACCCAAGCTACAGTGGACCGTATAAAATAGTCCAAATTCATAATAATAATACGGCTACTTTACGAATAAAAAATAAATTAAAAACATATCACTATAATTTACTGAAACCATATGTTTCAGATGCTGACCATACAAATGGTAATAATTCTAATGATGATGCTGATATCATCAATTCAGACGAAGGAGTTGAATTACAAAATAACTAAGATAAATAAAACATCTGGTCTGTTTTATTTAAATCTAGGCAATGCAAAAATTGCTAATCAATATATTTCCTTAATTCACTATTACAATCTCACTTCCTTACATAACATGCTAGACATATAAACAAAATACTTCTCGGAATCTATTTCATTTTGTAGTTTAGTCACCGAAAATGACGGTAGTACTTGTAAAATGACGCTAACCATGTTAGAATCACAAATATTAGATCTAAGAAATCAATTAGAAGAAATTGATAATCACCACTTTTCATTAAATAGCAGAAATAAAAGAGGTTTAGACAACGTTGTAAGCTATCCTATTAAATGGTTATTTGGGATACCCGATAGTTCTGATGCTGAATTTTATCAAAGCTCCATTGAATCATTAATAAACGATCAAAAGCAGACTCACGTGTTGATGCATAGTCAAATTCGCGTAATATCTGACACTATTAAAAATATAAACCAAACTATACTTGTTCTTGATACAGTCGAGGCAAAATTGAATACTAATAAAAAAATTTTTAATAGTTTCATGTCCGAATCAAAGAGAATAATAAATGGACAATCTATGCAAGTAGCTTTAATTGATCATTTATTACTAATTAAACAAATTAATGATATGGTTCAAAAAGAAATAACGAAATATTCAATGTCAATATCTTTAGCACGTCATGGCATAATAGACTACAATATTATCTCACCTAAAACTTTGTTTGATGAACTTCAAGCAACCATCAAGTATCATCTACCCTTAGATGTAAGTTGGCAAAATTTAGAGTACTATTACAAAATTATTAAACCCAAAGCATTTATGACGGACGAAAAATTAATAATAGTAATTAAAGTTCCCGTAACTTCCATACATAACTTTGATCTTTACAAAATATATGCCCTACCTGCTCAACATAAAATAAATCCCGAAATCCTCACCAACGTAAAGAACGATTTCGATTATATGCTAGTTTCTCGCAGTAGAACACAGTATGCTTTAATAAAGAATTTAGATAATTGTCAAGAATACAAACCAACGGAATTTCTATGCAATCAAATAAGTATTTCCAGACAACGAGCGGAAGACACATGCGAAACAGCCTTATTCGTTATCACCACAAAAGAAATACCACCAACATGTAAAACAAATACGTTACACGCTACCACCGAAATTTGGCAACCAATTTCAAACAATCAGTGGTTGTTCATTTTAACAAATCCAACACAATGTACCATACTTTGCATGAACGACGAAGACGACGATATCATCCTACAAAATACTGGAATTTTAACAATTAATGGCATCTGCAAAGCTCATTCGAATTTCTATACTATGGAACCGCAGTTATCATTATTCAATCATACGCTGAAACTGTTCATACCGAAAATCGACATCACTGAAGATGATTGTTGTGTAAAGAAAGACATCAATAAAACCACTTTACATTTAATAAAATTGGAACCAATCAAAATAACTCATGTGGACCTCTCAGAATTAAAGTATGCACAACATAGACTCAATCAATTTGACGAACAGCTACAACAGCAATTAAATAAACCGTTCTTTATACAACATGAAGACTCAATATTACATCATGCAAAAATACTGTTGTCATCATTTGTATCACTCATGGGCATGTATTTAATTTATAAATTCAAACTATTCCAACTTCTATGGTTCTTCATCGGAAAATGTTTTCGATGCTTTAAACGAAAACGTCCAAATAACGACAATGGTACTGGTACTAAATTAAAATTTATCAACTGTTGTTTTGGAGATGGAAATGCTGTTAAAAATCAAATTCATCCCTCAGCAAACATTGACGCTGTAAAATATCTCAACGATTCTACTTCAGAAGAAGAAGGAAGAATAATAATTGCAAATACAACGCCATCAACATCTTACAGTTCCGATTACATACCATCCAGACGAATAACCCGCAGCATCACTAGCAGCGAAGCCAGACAAAAACAAAGATCGATTTCATTCAACAAAACCTAATCAATCTTTTATTAAGGGGGGAAGGATGTAGTATCCTGAATTATCCTATATTTCCCAAATTATTTCTTACAGAGCATGATCAATAGATCATGGCGACATATTGCTGAATAAGCAATAATAATTATATAAATTGAGAAACAAAATCCAATGTAAATCAGATTAGTATTTTTATTCAAATTGTATTATTTAATAAATAAATAATTAATTAAATACAGTCTCCGGTATATTTTTAATTACAATACAAAAAAGTCAACAAGTGTTAAATTGCAAAAAGGAAGGAAGTTTCATATAACATTAAAATCAATATAAAAATTGATTTAAGTAATAAACTGAATTCTGCATAAGTCAACAATAAGTTTTGACTTTAGTAAATTATAATAATTTACTTGTGATTGGAAGTAACCGTCCGTTTTGGGATCTACGTACAAGGATCAACCTGGTGACAGCAAGCCCTGCCCTTGGTAATACCAAGTAAAATTAATTAAAAGGTTCAACCGTTTCCTGGAACAACTCCTGGGATACGAAAATGTATAAATATATGTGATGATTATTTATTCTCTTTGTTGGTAAGGTTCACCATATAATATACCAACTATATCTATTTTCATATAATTTATGTATCAACAAAAATTTATCATTTTTACTATTTCATCAAACTTTAAAATTATCCTGTGCATTTTTTGTGACATTAAGGTACATATGAAGTTAGCAGAGACCTACCTTGAAAAATCGACAAAATCAAAAAATAAGAATTTTCTTTTCTTTTGTCACTGGCTGTTTTATTTAAAAAAAAAAAAAAACTAGCTTATATTCAATGTGCATCGTCGAAAATGAGTGGTCCCGGAAGACCTCGGTTAATCGAGTCGGAATCGCTAACTGAAAAACTTATTAGAATATAAATCTGAAATCATCTTTTTGGGAGATAAAGTTTTATCGAAAAACGATTCTTTGTGGGACCGAATTTCAGATGAACTCGGTCAGAAAAAATCCGGGAAATCCTTCTACGCATATATGTGCGGCAATAAAGATGGAATTAGGGATTTGCTCAACGGCCGCGAAAAAAAAAAACAAGTTCCCTGGTATCGTGAGAGTGGTGTTTCGAATGCAAGTACCTGCGATACAACTTTAGAAACGAAATGTAACGACGCTGAAGCAGGGTTTGAGGATATATATCAATGGATATATATCATGATATATATCCGATATATATCACGTGAATTTTTATGATATATATCAATACAAAAATGATTTAAAAAAATTTAATATCATTTAGTAATTTTTGGCGTTTGTTACCGTATTTCAATTTCCCAAATTTTGATGGCATTGGAGTAGAGTTAAAACCTACTAATACTAAGCTCAAATCGTGTCCTGTCAGAAAAAGTTCGTTACTAAAGAGTAAGTTTAGGTAAGATTCAGAATCGGAAGATGATCTAGCTTTATCTTCACTGCAAGGAACCAAACCAAGCACAATTATGAAACGGAATTTTTTTTTTTTTTTATAATTAACAGTTTATTACGAATGGCTGATGACTGAGTTGATAATTAAAAGACTGATAATACTCTAGAGTTATTATTTGTAATGTTTATTGTTTTATTGCCTAAGTGTAGGTATGACCATTGACTGACAATAATTTATAAAATTGTTTTTTGTTTTAAAGTCGATTTTTATTTATAAAAATTTTATTATTTTTAATTGATTTTGCCTGATCTAGAAGAATATTTTATGTTTTGGTTTCATTTGTCTGATTTGAAGTGCCTAAGTAAATAAAACCTTTAAAACATTTTAGTTTTTTTTAAATATCAAAATTTTGATATATATCGGATATATATCAAAAATATCCGATATTTTGATATTTATAATAAATATCGGATATTTTCGAACCCTGCGCTGAAGATACAATTGAGACGAAAAATTTTACAATTTCAATGAAAATGAGCATCTTCAAAAGCCTTGCCAAAACGAAGACCTACAAACATCGCACTGTCATGAAATTGAAGCCTGGCGTTTGGCAACAAGAAATCTCCGAAAGGATTTGGAATGCAACGAAATTGAAATGCGGATTCCAGTTCAAAAACCACTATTTGAGTGCAGATCTGTCAACTGGTTCTGCTAAAGGTATGTATTCACTTGGTTTATATTACAATAATAATTCTGGCTCTTTACATTCTTAGTAAGAAGGGAGTCATCAGATGTACAGGGTGCTTCAAAATCCCTGTAACATAGAAAAGCCACATATTCCTTTTTAAATTTGAAAAGTCCTTTACCATTTTTCGAAATTTGCAAAAATGACGGAGTTATTCAACTTTTGTTCTGGCCAATTGCGATGTTTCGCGCCAAAAAATTCAGGGCCGTTTCACTTGTATGCTACCTCAATGCTCTTCGCTTTCGAAGTGCATTGGACAGAACAAAAGTTGAATGACTCCGTCATTTTTGCGAATTCCAAAAAATGACAAAAGACTCGAAATTCAAAAAGAAATATATATTTTTTCTATGTAACGGGTATTTTAAAACACTCTGTATATGAATTTCTCAACTTGAAAATAGTAAAATCTGTTTACATTTTGTTTCGTTAGCTAACTACCTTACTTAAAATTTAATAAAGAAACGATGAAAATCTTAGTCAATTTTCTGCTAACGAATTTGTTAAGAAGACGCATCAGCATTACACATTAACAAATTTAACAAGACCAGGCAGAGTGTCATAGTTCAGATGCCTCACGAAATTGTAAAATTTTTTTTTTTTTTTTTTTTTTTTAATTTGAAGAACTGATGGGAGTCAACGATAACTACTCTGTGAACTCTAATAAATTTTGGCAATTTTGAAAATGTCAAAAATTCCCAAATTTTCATGCATTTCAGAAATTTTTAAAAGTTTCGAAAACTGAAAATTTATAATATTCATGATTATTGACATTTCGAAAATTTTAAAAATTCTAAAATTATGAAAAGGTTGATAATTTCGAGCATTGTAAGTTTTTTAACAATTTTGGAAATTTTAATAGTTTGGAGTATTGGGAACATTTTTAAAGTTCAGAAAATTTTGACAATTTCACAAATTTCACAAATTTTGAAAACTTCAGAGATTTAAAACAATTTACTCAAAGATCCTGAGAATTTGGAAGTTTTTCATTAACAATTTTCTGATAAAATTATAATTTTTTGGTTTCAATTACTGAATAATTGTGTGCTCATAAAGTTTGCACTGAGGATTGAGAAACGATTATGTGCTATTATTTTATGCTTTTTATTCAGCAAAAGTGTCATTTCAGCTCGATTTCTGAGTGTTATTTGAAAAAAGGGTTAAAATTATAATAATTTTCAATTTCACTGATTGAATAATCATGCACTAGTCCAGTTCAGTACATGAAGATGAAAAACAATAATGTGATAAGAGTTTTTTTTAATTCATGATTTTTTCATTGCTCTTCAATTTCACGATACTGATAATTTACAGCTCTCACACGAGGTTTTAATAAAAGCACATATTGAGTATATAATTATTATGTTAAATTTGATACCTTCTACTATTTCCTGGTAGCTTTTCCGGAGTGGAGGATGTGGCTTAACGCTAACCTACATTCCCTACTTTGAAGTAGCCAACTCGAAGATAACACCGGGAGACTCCGAGCCGCCTACGCTTCCAACATCTGGGGTATTGGCCGTCGCGAAATGCAAACACCTTCAATCTCTTTCATTGGACAAAGATCCGATCATTGTCATCTCAAAAATGAAAAGAATCGGTCGCTCGGAAGACAAATTTACTATCCGGGAAATGGGTTATGACCCATTTTTAGTGCATTATTGGACAGACCATCAAACCGTTGTCTACAAAAAATATGCGAAACGTGAAGAAGCGAGTTTGAACATCGATGCTACAGGCGGATTATTCTCAAAATTGAAGCGGCCAGATGGAAGTCTCAGCAAACACATTTTTTTATTTCTTGGTGTTATAAACTCATCCTCAGGCCAATTCCCTGTGACTCAAATGTTGACCGAGACGCACAATACAGGTACTCTACAAAATTGGATAGTGCAATGGGTACGTTCAGGAGCTCCACCTCCAAAAGAAACTATAGCTGATGCGTCAAGGGCTCTGCAAACGGCCATAGTGAGAACTTTTTGCGGGTATACAACTATCGAGAAATATTGCGACTCGTTCTTCTCTAATCAGCTCCCTCATTGTTATGTTCGCATAGACGTGGCACATTTTTTGAAGACATACTCTCGGGTATTGAAAGCAGTACCCCGTTTAGTTAAGAAGTTTTACATGGCTGTGATCGGAAAAAATATTTTATGCACCGATTTGGAGTCCGCTAGAACACTCATCGAGAAAGCTCTCATCGTGTCGATGAACGAAACCGAAGGAATCTTGGGGGATGAGGGTTCAGAAACGCCATGCAATGCTGCGAAATCGTTCCTCATGAATCAGGTTACGGGGAAGTCATCGTTAAATGATGTGCTGCAGAAGTTGGAAGAAGAAGATGTCATATCCGCAGAAGAAGAATTGAAAGAGAGCACAAACGAGGAGGAAGAACCTGAAGTCAACCGCTGGAGTGATTGGGGTAATCGTGAATTCAATCAAAGCAACGATGCAAGAAGAAGTTCTACCCAATGCTCACTTCTGTCGTGATTTTTGGAAACATCTGGTAGCTGATATTCAACACCTTCCCATGTGGACTTGTGTTTACTGAAAAATGTTTGGGTACGGTCGAATCCCGGCATCGAGTGCTTCTGTTGAGGGCGAGTTCAACAAAATAAAAAACGTTGATTTTGAACCAAAACTGGGAAGAATTCGCGTTGATAGATTTTTGAACGAGCACATCTCCATTATCAAGGGGAAAACACTTTTGACTGATGCAAAGGAAGTCAATGAAGATGACAGGCCACTTACTAGTCTTGATGATGATACTGAAATGGAAGAACCACTGAAAAAAAAACAAAAGTTGAATGTGTCTGACACATCTATTATTGAAGGAGACAAATACGACAAAAAAATTTTTTCCACAACGAAAGTCTCAAAAAAATTACAGAAAATGAATACCTTGATTTATTTGAAATGGAAGAGTCTCGAGAAGAAGTAACAACTATCGATGATTTCGGCCAATCAATCAACGAAGAGAAGAACACATGGAAATCCTTGGACATTGAGAACAGTTACGAAATATCCAAGGTACAAACAGAAGACTGCGATTTTGAAACAAACAAATCCAGTGATAAAAGCTTTGCTAGCAAGAAATCGTGCCCAGCATGTGCCAACGGTGACGAACCAGGTGGAGCCCATACATGTGCGTCATGTGATCAACCTGTCCACGCTCTCCCTGGATGTTCCATGCCATTACCCGATACAAGCGAAGGTTATGGAGAAAAAAGATTGTGCATGGCTTGCCACGAGTCTCCATCTGCGATGACAGTCGTTGCTACAAGATTTGAAGAAAATTTGCGAGGGTTGGGGAAGAGTTCAAAAAAACAGAAGTGTCGAGTCAGCAAATATTTAAATAACGAGAACCACATGTTAGACGCTCTGAACTTTCCAAATAATGTAATGATCCCGGTGATGAAGAATGGTTCATTCGGTTTTGGAATGGTCAAAAGAAGAAATGAAACGATTTGAGTGTGAAATACGTGTACTTTTGACTCGGTTCTACAGGTGATGATCCTTGCATTTGCGGAAAATCCGCACTTGCAAGAAACATTCCAGACCAGTCAAAATGCATTCATCAAACTGGGACTGTACGTGGCACAGAACGGGTTGAAAGGACCACACGCCTATAATCAACGTACGGTCATGCTGCATGAATATTTGGCCAAAGAGAAGGAGCGATTTACACTAATGGACAACTGTTTGATTTTGGACTGCGCCATCAACATATCCTACGCAGTTCTTCATGCGTTCAGGAATTTCCCGAGTTGCGAAGTTTCACAATGCAGAAGTGGATGCACCAAAATTGCGAAAAAGAGGGTCACAGTGACCATCACTCATTCCTGTCTATTAAAAGACAACTTCGATGATATGATGATGAAACGGATGAGCTTGCCTACACGTACCTGCAACTCTTATTCATCGCCTGTAGAGACGACGTTAAAAAATACAGGTAATACATTGATAAGCTCATATACCAGTTAAATATGATCATAATAACTATATTGGATTCTTCACAAAATATTTGGGAATTATTTTGAAAGATCAGTAGAATTTCACTGATTTTGAGGAGGAAATAACGCTAGTACTGAACCACTTCCATATAATTAATTTGGCGAAATATGTTTGTTTCAGGAACACTGATGTTTATTGAAGTTGAAGACGCTGATCTTCTCAGAGAACTTCAATTGAAGACAATTCCTCAGAACTTTTCTCTGTTGATAGCTGACAAAAAATTGTTTTGTGAATTTTCTTAATCTTCCCAACTACAGATATTTATGCAACATAAAAAAATGTTCGAATAATGTGAATAACTTTTCAATGAATCACAAGATAAACAGAGGAATTATAATTTATTTTATTTATTAAGTACTATTACCATGCGCAATTCGCACGATTCTTTCACATTTAGAAATTTTTACATCAATGTGCGGATTTCAGGATTTTATATCAGAAGGCATAAAATTCAATGTTGATGACAACGTGAATAAAAAATTTGTTTATTCTTCTGATATAATATAATAATCTTGCAAAAACTGGTACATATGCAACAACTGGGACATTCAAGGTTCATTATAAGTTTAAAGCTGTTACAATATATAATCATCTACACAAAAAACAAATTCTCAAAGTAGTTTGGATTCAAATTGAGGTTTACCAGGCCAAAACAAAAAAGGTCCCATTTTACCCTACGGATTTTAGATTTCTCGAAAAATAGCACTTTTTAAAAATAATAATGAAATACAGAAAAAATTTCGTCAACGTTCCTATATTCTACATACTGTTACTAGAGGCATTACTTTATCAAAAATACAAATTTAGAATTTTTTTTTTTTGCGTTTCGGTACAATTTGTCGGGTTGAAATTAAAAGTTTCTATCTAACCGTACTTTCCCTTACTCCACGACTCACACAAGGAAAAATCAAAAACATCGTAATGAGATCTCATTACAAAAACGTCGTACGATAGGAAGACGATGAGATAGATACTCATCAATAGCTGATCGTAAATTACACAAATTTGCAACTTGCCAACAAGTTCGAGTAGGATTCTGTAATCTACTGAAAAATCAAATTTGCAATAACAGCACTGCATAAACACATTATTATCACTTAATTATGACTAGGTCAACAACGGTTCTGCTTTTATTTCGCAACTATATTTTGTACTGAATTCGCATGAACTTGAATGTAGAACATGTCGACATTTGAGAAAAAAAACGAAGCATCCAATTCGTAACAAGGAATTTTAGTTCCCACTTGCTCAACACTTAACGTAGTTCCAGCATGGTATTTGCAGTTTCTATGTTAAAGCAATGGTACAATTTTTTTTTCGACAGAATTTAACGAAAAATTAAATTTAAGAATTTAATAATGCTTACTATTAATTCCCAAAGTTTCAGAAATTTTGACCGTTTAAAATGGGAAATAATTATGCCAACGTCCCAATTTCGATCAATTTACGTCAAAATTAATATCTCGAAAGTGAAAATTAATTTCTAAATTTTTTTTTTAGAATTGTATTGTATAAACATTTTTTTCTACTTTTTCTTCAATATATAATAATATCATAAAAAATAGTTGGAGAGACCGGACATTTTACATGCTTTAAATGGGACATGACCCTCAAAATCGCGAACTTTGTCTTTAAATATCTCGCGATCTAAACGGTCAAAAATTATGAAATTTTAGGAATTCATAAATAAAGCTATTATAAACCCGAGAAAAAAAATTCGGCCAAATCTGTCGAAAAGTGATTTCATGCTGGTACTACCTTAACAATTATCTAGGTATTTTTTTAATTTTGTCAATTTTTCAAGGTAGTGCTCTGCTGTATTCATGTACCTATTAGTACATTACGTAAAAAAAAATTAAGCATTAAATTAGTGTTTAATGCAAATAATTAGCACATAATTAGCACTTAATTATTAGCTAGTTTTTTTTCGATTTTGTTGATTTTTTCAGGTAGTGTTCTGCTGAGTTCATATGAACCTGGCAGAACATGTCATAATTTAAAAAAAAATGGAGCATTAAATTAGTGTTTAAGGCATTTAATTAGCACCTAATTAACACTAAAATGTGAGGTTGGCCAACAACGGTATTGATGTTTTTTCATGGCTATACTTTGTACTGACTTCACATGAACTTGAATGTATTACACGTCAAAATTTGGAAAAAAAAAACTGAGCATCAAATTCGTAATTAGAGCACTTAATTAGCACCTAATTAGCACTAAATTATTAACTAGTTTTTTTTCGATTTTGTTGATTTTTTCAGGTAGCGTTCTGCTGAGTTCATATGAACCTGGCAGAACATGTCATAATTAAAAAAAAAAAAAAAAAAAAGCAATTAATTCGCTACTTGAGCACTTAATTAGCACCTAATTATTAACTAGTTTTTTTTCGATTTTGTAGATTTTTTCAGGTAGCGTTCTCCTGAGGTCATATGTTCCTCGCAGAACATGTCATAATTTAAAAAAAAGATTAGCACCTAATTAGCATTTATTAACTAGTTTTTTTTCGATTATGTTGATTTTTTCAGGTAGTGTTCTGTTGAGTTCATATGAACCTGGCAGAACATGTCATAATTTTAAAAAAAATGGAGCATTAAATTCGCGAAAAGGGTACTAAATTAGCACCTAATTATGCATCATGTCCGGTTTTGTTCTGCTAATATTGCTCTGCTAGGTTCATGGACATGAGTTATATCGATAAAGCAACTCTGTTTAAGGATGTATGAGCATGGTAGTGGGGGCACAAATTTAAAAATAGATATTTTCAATTTTGATGATAAATTTATATTATTACTTGACGATATAAAACGAAAAGTAAGAATAAAATTTTTCGATATCTGACTTAATTTTCAAAATATCGAAAATTGAAAATTTTGTTTAATTATTTAGCTTTCGATATTTCGGAAACCAAGACACATATCGGAAAATTTTATTCTTATTTTTCGTCTACATTCATGAAGTTCATAACGAAATTCATCATCAAAGTTGAAAATAAGATAAAAATAATTTCAACCCTTAATCTACCCTGCTCTTACATCACTTATATGGACGGTGACACTTAGTTTTTTTCTTTTCTAATTCATTGCTAATATGTTTACTTTCTATTAAAAAGTTTTTTTTAAATTTGTTTTCATTCATTCCAAATGAAAATTATCAAAAACTTCCAAAATATGTCGTTTTTTGAGATTCCTCCATAAGAGCCAATGTATTTTATATCGATTTTTAATGACTTTTTTCTTAAAAATTTGCACGGATACCCAAGCTGAAATTTTAACCACATATTCTTAGACTACCTACAAACAAATTTTGAGTCTTTAAATCAAACATTGTTGTCATGCTCATACATCCTTAATGAAGATGCTGTTACTTGTGTCATATACTTTAACAAATTAGTAGATTGTTTATTGAAGATTTTACAATCTAAAAAAAGAAGTCCATTTGGTAAACATAGGGTAAATAATTACTTTAAAAGAATCGAATTTCAACATTCAATTCAACATCGTGGAAGTCCTCACGCTCACATTCTGTTATGGTTTGATAATATACCGGGAGATTTATTAGATAACAACAAAGATTTAATTTAAATAATTGATGAATTAATTTCCGTATCAGAGTTAGAAGCGTCTGGAAATATAAAACTCCAAACTCACAAACACACTTTTACAATGGACCCTTATAAAAAAGAAAACTGTCGATTTGGTGAACCTTTTATGCCATCTCGAAATACAATAACATTGTTACCTAGGAAAGATATTGATCCAAATTTTTCTGAAGAAAAATTTTAAGAATATAAAAATCACTTTAAACTGATTCGTTCAAATTTAGAAAATTTTGAATACACATATTTTGATATAACTTTTATAAAGACAATAATATTGAATCCGACGAACATTATTACAACATTATTCATGCAGGTATCAATCGACCAAGGTTATTCGTCGAACACCATCAGAAATTGGCATAATTCTTTTAATCCATTTGTACTTAATTATTTGTACATTTGTACCATCTAAAGTCTAATATGGATTTCCAAATGATCCAAGATGAATATTCATGTGCTGCTTACGTTGTTGAGTAAGTTAACAAACACAACAGAGGTATCAGCAATCTACAACGACAAATACTTCAGGTTATGGACGAAAATCCAGAATTTGATCTTGTAGATATCACAAAGTTTTGAGTGTTGACGTTTTTCATGCTGTTGAAATGTCAGCACAAGAAGCTGCTTGGTATTTGTTACGACAGCCTATGACAAAATCATCGGTAGTGACTGTTTATATACCGACAATATATCCCACTGAACGTCAAAGAATAAAGAAAACTATGAAAGAATTAGAGGTATTGGAGGATAATTGCACAAATATATGGAAAGAAAACTGATTTGATGATTTGGACAACGTTACATTAACACCGTTCGTAGCTAATTATTACATCAATAATAAAGGAGAATGTGTAAAAAGGAATATTCCAAAAGTGATTCGTTACCGTAATTAAGATATGGCTGATAACTAACACTACAGAAGAGAAATGTTATTGCTGCATACTCCTTTTAAAAGTGAAAACAACGACGTTCTTGCTGATAATAAATAAATCCAAATATATGAAGATAACAAAGATTTAATCTTAAAACGCAGAAAAGAGTTTGAGTCCAACTAAGATATAGAAAAAAACCCTTGAAATTTGCAGACAGTTGTGCAGAGAAAAAGAAGATGATGGAGAAGATGAACAAGAACATGCCAATATAGTCTTCGAAAATGATCTTTATGCATTGATAGCGCAATATCCGGATTCTACAATCAATGCTGATTTGCAAAATGCAGCACTTAGCAAACTTGGTGCTGTTTGCAAAAAAAAGAGAAAACTTGATGGACACTCAACAATTCTGCGAATTAATGAGATCGGCAAATACAAAACAAAAAGATCTATTAATGAACATTATTCATCATTTCCTAACTCAAAATCAAGTGCCGTTTCAAGTTTTCTTCACTGGTCCAGCTGGTAGTGGTAAGACTTTTGTCGTTAAACTTATAATGGAAATTTACAACAGATTTACTGACAATGATGGTTACTGCAATGCTTACATAACTTGCGCTTCAACTGGCAAAGCTGCTGTGGCAATTGATGGTACAACAGTTCATACAGCTCTTAAAATTCCAATTTCAAAAATGTTACCTTTATCATTTGAAACGTTAGATTTGTACAGATCACTTTTTAGATATGTTTAAGTATTGATCATTTATGACATGCGTTTAAAACAGATTACCGGAAGAGGTAAAACTGACTTTGGTGGCATAGATGTTATTTTAATTGGAGATTTACGACAAGCACCACCAGTAAGGGCAACAGCCATATATAAGCCAGTTAAAACTAATATTTTTGGACCTTATTTTTGGAGAACATTAAAATTATAATTTTATCAACTGACTGAAGTAATGAGACAGACTAATGTTCAATTTTCTAATATTCTAACTAAGATAGGCAACGGAGATCCATTGGATAAGGCTGAATTTCAAATTATTGAATCCAGATTTTTCACCAAAGAAGATGCCGAAAGATT
The DNA here is from genome assembly GCF_905475395.1 of Chrysoperla carnea. Lineage (NCBI taxonomy): Eukaryota > Metazoa > Arthropoda > Insecta > Neuroptera > Chrysopidae > Chrysoperla > Chrysoperla carnea. The sequence goes on from NC_058342.1 coordinate 11,241,150, forward strand.
ATGTCCTCATGGAGTTCGTTTGTTTTATGAAAACTTTCTTGTTGACGCTAACAACAATTATGTTTTGCATAAATTTGAAGAAAAAATAATTTCTACAGATGAAGATGTGATCATTGGTTCAAAAAGTCGTGAACAAGAGACTAATTGTCGTCAGAAACTGCATAAAAAGAATCTCAATGAAGTCGGTGGGTTACCATACCAAATTACTTTTACCACTAACATCGATGTATTACCTTATTACCACTAACATCGATGTAACTGATGGCTTATGTAATGGTTCAGTGGGAAAGTTAGTACATATGGATTTTGATGAAAACAACACCGTATGCAGAGTTTGGTTAGAATTTTGTGGTTCGAAAAAGATAAGTAAAAAAAAAAAAAGGAAAAAAGCTGCTCGACTAGCAATTCAATGTGGTATTAATAATCTTGCTGTACCAATTGAATTACGTTCAGCGTACATACCATTGACATCAGATAAGAAAGTTACTGCGAAACGGAAGCACTTTCCTTTAATTTCGACTGCTTCGATGACCATCCACAAATCACAAGTTGGAACATTCGATGAAATTGTTTACGAATACAATAAGGGACATCCACAATAGCTTGTTTAAGTTGCTCTATCTCGTGTAACAAACATCGAAGGTTTGTTTATTGTAACACTCGATAACGATCCAACGAACTTCAGATTCCACCATAATCGAGTGCAAGCATTCTGTAATTCGGATTCTGAAACTCAAAAAACAAATTTCTTACTTCTTTCCGAAACGTGGATGAGCAATGACCAACAGTTTGATATTCCTAATTTCAACTGCATTGCCTATTTCAAGCGAGATTACGTACGTACAGGTACTCTATCAAAATAGCAATGACACTACTAATATTTTAACACCAAATATGGACACAATCTTAAAAAATACTGGCGATGTGAATGTTAGACGTACAGAAGTTGGAGACATTTGTTCAGCTATATGTAAAACGAACAGCGGAGTTGAAACTGTCATGGTAATAGTCTACATTTCACCAAATACAAAAATTGAAGATGTGAAACATTTCATCCATCGAGCGCTGATAGAATATACTGATGAGGTTTCTGACATACTTGGTGGAAACTTCCATCAGCTTCCGATGGTTTTATCTGGAGACTTCAATATCAATTTTGCAGATGAAAAATCAGAATCGACAACGAGATACGGTACTACTATTGATGCTGTTTTTTCGAGATATTTGCATAAAATAAAATCACAAACATATGTATCATATTTTAGTTACCACAAGCCAATAGTTTCAGCAATAGAATTTAATGACGAGACTGATTAATAAGAATTACTTATAATAATAATAAGAATAAACTTTTTTTGTAATTATTTCTATTTCTATGTAATTTTATGTTGTCAAACAAAAATAAAGAGACATATTTTGTTATTTTAGTTGATAATTTGAATTACGATTTTTTTTTTATTTTACGTAATTTATTATTATTTTTTAAAATACTGAATTTCCTAAATACTTTCCTGTACTTAAATAAAAACTAATCAGCAAAATTTAAGAAAAAAATCAAGAAAACCTACATAAAATTGAGCACGATTTTTTTTTTGCAAATTGTGTCGATTCTACATTAGCCGAAGTAACTTCGTTCCTACCTGGTGTCCCACGACATAAAATTTTTTTTAACGCTAATTTCTACTATATTTCAGCACCTTTTGCGTGGAAACCATACGACGCACGAAAAAATGTTAAGAGGCATAAATTAAAGGAAATTTTCTCTTCTTTATTTTACTAAATTTACAATTTTTGCTTAAATAGCTTGCTTTGCCATTAAAAAGCTAAAAACCACTCAAAAACATGATTTTTAGTGGTTTTTTGATTATTTCTATTATTTGCCAAGCAAATTTTTGTTGGACAACTTCGCATTCTTGTTCAGCACCCCCAAAAAACATAGAATAAGTCAATAAAAACAATTACACCAAAACTTTCCACTCCAAAAGAGAAGAGCGCTGATGTAAAGAATAATGAAAATTATGAACAAAGCATAAAAAAAAAAAAAAAAAAAAAAAAAAAAAAAAAACCAAAATAGCTGGAGAGCCCCCAAAAACCATAATAGAGAAGATGTTGGTCCAAGAAAAACAGACGCTTCTTACAGGTTAGTTTTTTGTAAGTTATTCATTCTAAGTATTATGTTTATTTTCTCACAATGTTTTACCACATAAATTACTAGCTCTAGATAACATTTTATTATTTCTTTTTTTGACAGATATCGTTTAAAATGTATAAAATTTATACCAGCAGATTTCAAATAAAGTACTATCCGTTTTGTTAACAATATTTATAATAAAAATTAGTGATGAAACGGAGAGATGAAATATCAATCGATACAACACAACATGAATCAGAAAGGAGTGTAAACAATCGGTCCTGTGGTTCATTTTTTATCTGTAAAAAACTGCTTTTTTATGCACGCAACAAAAATTTTATATATAATTTCAAGTATCGAGGGTTAGAAAGGGTTTTAGACGATGCTAATTTCGAATCTTTTATCAGTTTTTTTAAAATTCACAATGGCGGGCCCAATATTACGTCTTTTTTTTTTTCTTGTAAAATTTCTTTAAATTCAATAAAATTTAGTTTTGAGAGAGGTTTTAGCTGGAGAGCTAGTGAACCCTGGGAGTAACGGTCTCCCTGTAATGTTAGAAATTTTTATACTGACGATTTATGGCATGCTAAGAGCAATAGCCATGACCTGGCAGGCGTCAGCCCTGCACGTCATCAGCCCCTTTATTTTTCGAACTGTTAAGTAAATGGGGTTTCAAAACTTGTTCCTGTAAATTTGAAAATTTAATAGAATAAAGTTTATTTATTGTACATCATAAAAAAAATTGACAGGCGATTACAATAAGCAGAAGTATACGACAGGTCAATTAGAAAACGCACAGTTGATGAGGTAAAATAAACTTTATCCTGTATACTTGAATTTTTTATATGTTTTCAAATAGACTTCTTAGAGTAAGTATGTACAATGCCAGGCGGTTTTGAACAGCATAAGACCTTGACAGGCGAGGGGACAGCTGCTAAGGGCGTGCGAGTGGGAGGTGTTGCGTGAATGCCATTAGTGCGAGTGAAACCATTTATCTAATACGAAGGGACGTATACCTGCTCTCGAGCAACAATGTACAGAGAAGAATTTCGTCAGTTGTGTCAACGATTTCGACTTGTGTGGATGCTTTGAGCTATAGCATTACTTACGTTAAGTGATTTCGAATTTTTTTAAAATCAAACTTCATATTGTTATCAATTGTGCAGTGATATTGTGTATCGTGGTACTTTATATCAACGTTTTAGTAAATAGTGTGCAAGATGGAATCTGACCACGTGGTTTGTGTGATTTGTAACGAAGACACTGATGAAAAAACTGTACGATTTACAGAGACTACGTTAAATAAAAGTAAATCAATATTGAAAATAAGGAAAGACAATAATTTGAAATTTAAAGATATTTCTTTGCCAGAGGAAATTAACGAAAATACTTGTTACCATGTGAAATGTTATAAAAACTTTCTTGCCGTGATGAAAAAATATCGCACGAGTGAATCATCAACTTCTTCAAATCTACCAGCATCATCAGCAGGTATTTTTTATGAACTTCTATATTCTTTGCTAGGCTTTATTCTTTAGTGTAACTTTATGTTTGATTTAATTACGTGGTACAAATATTATCATCATTAAATATATATTACATGGAAATTATTCATAATAATAGTACTGTAACAATAGTTATATTAATGTGCAAATCAAGGTTTATTTATTGTTATTGACAAACATAAAAATAATTACGTAAAAATAAACATTTTTATTCATTATTAAATATGAATATCTCAATAGCTCTTTTTTTTTTATAGAAATGTCATCGACAAACGTAGAAACAGTCACAGTAGCCCCTCCAATTGCTACTGAAGAAAGCGGAGCATCAACATCTGCTGAAGTGCCCGTTACTAAGACTAGCCATACTGATAGGATCTGTGTGTTTTGTCGAAATAAATACAAACGGGTAAAAGGGCGATACCAACCTCTTCACTCGTCAGAGAAAGCAAGTTTGATGCAAGTTCTAAAAGAATTTGGCGAAGATAATGAATGGTATGAAAAAGTTAGCACAGATTCAAGCCCATTGATTTATTATCATAACAGCTGTCGAACAATTGCCATATATAATTTACAAGAACAAGCGAAGACAAAAGCACCACCAAAGAAGACTTGGAAATATTTGCACAAACTGGCTTTTGATGAAATGGAAATTTTTATCAGCGAGGAAATAATTAATAAAAAAAGGACATTTTCATTTACATACTTATGTAAATATTACTTCGAATTATTACAAGGAATACTCGAAGAAAATGATGAAGATGTTGATGTTAATTTTAGTATCCAGCGGTTTGAAGCTAAATTGTTACAAAATTTTGATGAAATTACAATCATCAAGAGGGACAGAAAAAAATATGTAACATTGAAGGATTCTGTTGTTGATACAAAATTATGTGAACTGTTGGAAGATGCAGAGATATTGCAAAGAGCAGCATCAATTCTACGAAAAACTATTTTAAAAATAACAAAGAAAGAATTACCAGAAAACATAACAACTGCTGATTTGTTAAATGGCGAATGTGAAATACCTAAGCAATTACTTGATTTTTATTGTCTGCTTCTGGGTGGTCATAAACGACGTCGGAGAATAAGTGAAGGTTGTATAAGGAAAATTAATTTATTGGCAGAAGATTTGATTTTTAATGTCACTAATGGGTCTGTCAAAACCAAAAAACACATCACTTTGGGCATGACATTGAAGAGTTTAACGAGCAGCAGGAAGATCGTAGAAATTATAAATAAATATGGTCATTGTTGTAGTTATCATGTTATTGAAGAATTGGAAACTGCAGCAACAACTACGTTATTGAATCGTTCTAAAATTTGTCCAAATGAAATTTGTAAAAGACAAGATTTATTCACAGGAGTAGCCTTCGACAACTTCGATCGTTATGTTGATACTGCTACTGGTAAAGATACCCTACATGATACGGTAGGCATAATCTATCAAACAGTTATAGAAAATGAGGAATCAACAGAGGGAACTTCTGAGCAACTCCAAAATCCTTCTGAACATGATGTGTGCACAGGCGAGCTATCCGTTTCATGTGTTCATGCAGGACATAAAAGAAGAAGAACTCTTGATGCTATCATCCCAGAGTTAGTCCCATATTCAAAAAAACCGAAGATGAATGATGAATTATTGTCTTTATCTGACAATTTAAGAAATGAAGCAATACCAGCTTCACTAGAAATAATTTATCAGCAAGTTTCTGTGGATGCTTTGCCATGCTCTAAAAATTAAAAAAACATCGATGTGGGTTGGGTTCCATCATAATTTAAACAAAGATTTTCATAATAACAAAGAAAAAATTTGTTATCTTACACCAATAAACGAATCACCAACAAATATACCAGTTGTAATAGAAACTATGAAACAAAGTCAAAGTATTGCTGCAGAAATTGGACAACCTTGCATTAATGTAACATATGATCTAGCTATAGCAAAAATTGCTATGCAGGTACAGTCTACAGAAAAACCAGTTTATGATAATTTATATATCCATTTAGGACCGTTCCACATCATGTTAGATTGTTTAGAGCAATTGGAAAATTTTTTGACGACAGTGGAATAATGGATGTAGCTGTCGAAAGTGAAATTATCGCAAATGGTTCAGTAGATGGATTTTTGAAAGGAAAACATTTTAATCGATGTAAGCTGCTGCATCCATTAATGGCACTAGGACTAGAAATATTATGTTTTCAATCTTTCATAGAAAATGAAGATATAAGTATTGATGAAGATGTTTACAATAATCTCTCTACATTTATCGATGGTAATGAACCGTTTGTGAACGTCATAGAAAATGAAGCAATATTAACATTGATGACTCGATACCAATATCACAAAAAACAATATGCCTAATTATTCACGATGGCTGATAAAATACCATGATAATTTGTTAAAAGTTGGTCTTACACATCCATCAATTGAAAAATTTATGAAAGATGGATATCTTGGAATCAAACGCACTGATAAATCTTTCTCTAGACAGCCAACAGATCTAGTACTTGAACAAACTATTAATGCCGACGCGGGAAAAAGATTAACTGGTGTAATACAGTTCACACATTCTATTTCCGCTCGTCAGCGATGGGCTAGAAGTCACGACATAAGAACAACAATCATATCTCACACTCTGGACATTACTGGTTTACGAAGAAAAAATTATGTATCAGCAAACCTGGAAGAACATGCAATTAAAAGAGATTCAACACAGTTGTGGAAATTCATAAATACCTTTGAGAAATTTCTAAATCCATTTATGTTGGATCTAAACAAAGATTATCTGTATAACATCGGTAATGGCACAGTAGCTTCGATCGCAGTACAGGATTACTTATTGAATTTTATAGAATCTGGAGAAAGATTGAAAGAGAATTTTATAACTGAATGTTCACAGAATGGGAAAAGATTTGAAGAAAGAATTGCACAAGTAAAAATTATGAATTTTGCCTCAGAGAAAAAAAAGAAAAAAATCAAAGTTGGTGATAAGGTTCATGAAATCCGTGTGAACGTGATTTCTTTGGTCGCCTATTAGCTCCGTCAATACAACATAACATCGATTTGGAAAAGACGTTATCATACCCCATTACAACTGTTCCATTGTCATTGTGTCATGAAGATGGTACAATATATAAAACTCAGAAATCAGCAATGGTTGAAATTTTAAAAGCAAATGTCAACTGTGAAGACGTACCAAGACGTTTTGATGTTGTCATTTTTGATGGATTCTTCTTACTGCATACATTCAAAAATATCCCCAAAACATTTGGTGGTATTTCCAAAAAAGTTATGTCACTACTAACAGCTACACATGCCTCACGAGTAGATATCATTTTCGACCAATACTAGGTAATAATTTTCGCCGTCAATTAAAGATTATGAACGAGCCAAACGACAAGAAGTATGGAACATAAATTATTTCATTACCGGACCAGAACAAATTCGACCAGTTGATTTTATGAAAAAACTTCGTAACATACAATTTAAAAAAGCTTTCGTAGATTTTTTAATTACACATTGGAGCACAAATGAAATGAAAGAGTTTATCGGGAATACCACAGTGAACTTAAATTACAAACAATGCCACACTTATAGTGTCCATAATAACTCTGTGATTGTCGATATAAATGATGATTTATCGTGTCAACATCATGAAGAGGCTGATACGAAAATAATATACCATACATGCCAAATGGATGAAGATGTATCAGACGTATTAATAAAAACATGTGACACAGACATTTTAATATTACTGCTTGGAAACATGGACCATCTACACAATAATAATTTAAAAATCTATATGGAATATGGCACTAATAATTGTAAAAAATCGATAAATATTTCTGAAGTATATACAAAATTGGGACCTTCTATATGCCAAAGCTTACCTGGATTTCATGCATTAACCGGTTGCGATTTCAATCCGTCTTTTTCAAGAAGAGGTAAAAAAAAAAAACCATTCCAAATATTGCAAAAATCTAGTGTATATCAGAAAGCATTCAAAGAATTAGGAAATGCAGAAATGGTACAGAAAAAATAAAAAATTTTCCCGATACTAGAGAAATTTGTATGCCAAATGTATGGTTTGAAGTCTTCAAAATAAATAATGCACGATATGAAAAGTTCCTTGCTACGTACAACACGACTAATCCTATAGTGTTTATGAAAAAAGTAGTAAGCTATGATTCATCGAATTTACCACCCTGCCAACGTGAACTACATCAACAATTGTTGAGAACTGCCTACATTACAAATATATGGCGAAATTGTCATTTAAAAGAACCAACAATTCTTACACCTGAAAATTACGGTTGGAACTTAATTGATAATCGTTACGATTTTAATTGGTTTGAGGGGAATACGGTTCCATCTTCTATATACGACATACTTTTACAAGAACCTGCTGATACTGCCACAGCACAATCGACTGAAACTGAGGAATGCATTTCAGGTAACATACAACTATTTTATTCATTTAATATGCAGTCCTATGTATTGAGCTTGAAATTTAATTCTCAACAACCACATTGATTCATTAAAATATTTTTTTTTACTATTTTCAGATGAGGAAAACATTGTTGAAGAATCAGATGATGATGAAAACAGTGGTAGCGAAATTTCGGATGATGTATAATAAAATACATTACATTTACAGCATCAACTGTGCGTTTTCTAATTGACCTGTCGTATACTTCTGCTTATTGTAATCGCCTGTCAATTTTTTTTTAAGATGTACAATAAATAAACTTTATTCTATTAAATTTTCAAACTTACAGGAACAAGTTTTGAAACCCCATTTACTTAACAGTTCGAAAAATAAAGGGGCTGATGACGTGCAGGGCTGACGCCTGCCAGGTCATGGCTATTGCTCTTAGCATGCCATAAATCGTCAGTATAAAAATTTCTAACCTTACAGGGAGACCGTTACTCCCAGGATTCACTAGCTCTTGGACTATTTTAGTCGTAAATTTTTATTTTTGCTACATAATTATTATTCATTTTTTATTTCTTTCGAATAAGCCATTAAATATCTTGATGCAAAATGAAGACTAGCAACATCTATTGAGACATTTAAATGATCCTTAATTGAATTTTTTTAAATTTTTATCTAAAGACGTTTTAATTTACAGAATTATTGAATTTTTACACACAAAAAATGACGTCATATAGGGTCCGTTCGCCTTGAATTTTTAAAAACTGTTAAAAAAATTCGAAATCAGCACCCTCATTTACCCACCCCTTTCTAGCCCTCGACACAAAAAGGCAGTTTTTATAGATAAAAGATGAATTGCTGGGTCGACTCTGCTTACGACTCTACTTTCAGATTTAAATCATGATGTGGCGTATCGATTGATATGGTTAAAAACGTAATTCGGTCAAGTAGTTTCTGAGGAATCGATATTAAAAATTTGCGATTGATTGAAAAAGGGCAACAGTGAATAATGCAAAAAAAAAATGGTAAGCTTGATATTTTTGGCTGTTTTTGAGATGGCTTACCGAAATATTCTTCCAACCTGCATCAAAACGAAATTCAAAAACAAAAGTAGTGTGATTTTTTTTCTAAAAAAGCATAAAATTTCCAGACGAATATAACGATACCTTTCGAAATCCACCGAGCCGTTTCGAAAATACGAAGTAATAAAGAAATTTACAAACAAACTTACAAGATACGCGTGAAAAACATAAGCAGTCTTTGACAGTCGGGTAACAAGAAGATGCAAAACTGCAAATATTATCTAGATATAAAAAATGGTGGCCTCATAATTATAAGAAACTGGTTCTACCTGTGGATTCTAACGACTAAAAATATCCTAAGGCAAAAAATTAACTTTTTCTAAAGTGTCACATTTTATATTTTTCAATTCTAAACCATATGTTGTGTTAACTCATTGATTGCTTAGTCAGTCATGAATTCCAATTATTACTGAGAGGGCACCAGGTTCCCTTACCACCAAGTAATACTCCTGTATATGCTGATAAAGTGCCATGAACTAAAATAAAATGTCACATTTGAAAAAGCTAGAAAAATATATCCCAGCAGTGTATCAAAATTTCTATACAGTGGTTTATACATAGCCAAAAACTTCAGAAAACTGTGCATGTCAAGAAAATCAGGACGATTAACCAACAGCTCTTATAAAAATCTTTGATTTTGTATGTAGATATCGAAAAAGGCGTAAGTCCCGAAAATTCAATTTCAAGTATCTGTGTGGAAATTTTATTAATGAACTAGCAGTTATCCGCCCGCATCGCTGGGTAATTTCAATTTTAAAAACAAAGCTTACCCCGTTGTAGCCTTCCTTTATCCTGACTTATTTCCCCCTTTGTTCAAAATTTAATGGATTTTAACTTTTCGTTTCGGGATTCTAATTTTTTTAAAATAAAATAAAGACCATGTTGCTTACTGATAATGTAGCATTCTATAGATGAAAGAATATTTAAAATCGGTTAAGTAGTGGACTCAAAAATGATGGATTTTCATACAAACTTTCATCTCCTATTTCACCCTTTTGGGGGTAGATTTGCAGAAAATCCTTCTTATCGCATGCCTTCGTCATACTAAGAAAACAAATCATTCTTCTGACAAATCTTGTCATTCAGAACAAGCATTTTATATGTTAAGACAAAATTATCACAAAAGGCAACGTATTTTTTATTTACCAACCTTTATATTCCATTTCTTTAGAACTGCAGACTTTTTTAACAGGAAACGTTTTCGAAGTGACAGATTCAATTGTACAAGTAATAGGTACGGATGATGTAACCATGGCCTGAAATGTACGGGCTTGTACATAATATTAAAAGAATTTCAGATAAATTTCGTGATTCCGCAAGCATTCAATGAATAAGAGCAACCAAGCCTTTTTTTGAGACTCAAAAATGAATAAACCGAACAAAACAGTGACACGGAAAAAATAATAAGATATTGAATTTAAATCGATCAATTAAAATGAAACAGTGGTTTTGAAGAAAAAATAAGATTGATTTAACTATAATCGATTGTACAACAAAACAAGTGCGTAAAAATAAAATTTCGGATTAAACAATGAAATGCAAACTCTATTTTTCCAGTAGAATTGAATTCAATTTTTAAAATTTTTTTTAGTATTTAAACAATTATCAACAATTAAGTATTGAAAATTTTATTATTGTAAGACATCTTTTACTATTTTCGCATTTTTCAGAATATTTAACAATGCTTATAATTTTCCTTTATTTGAATCAACTTTCATGGTGATGGGCAGTAATTTTTATTCATCAACTTAAAAACAGTTGAAATACCTAAGCAATAAAAATCGTGTAAATGAAAATGCATATCAAAACGGAAGAAATAGCCCCGAAAAAAAAAACAAATAAATTCAACCCAAACTTAAAATAAAACCTTCTACGATGATTTTCGCAGGTACAACTTTCGTTTGAAATATTTTTACAGACAAATTGAATATCTCGAAAACTTTTTGATTTGTTCATTAGAGACAAATATTTGTGTTTTTGTACGGCACAGAAAGATGTACTTTCAAAACTTTTATCGAAATTGGGCAATTTTTGCGGAAAAAAAAAATTAAAATCTAAAAAACTGGAAAATTTGCTGGAAATTTCGAGGAAACAAAATTCATCACATACAAATTTTTTATTGGCCATTTTTTATTTTGATGTTCAACTTTCGCTGGAAACACAAACTATCCCCACTTCCCGTACTTATGAGCACCAATTATTCAACAGCTACAGCGGATAACAATTTTTGTTGTTGAAAAAGTCTAATTAATCTGAACCTTCATTTTCAATTAATCTTCGAAAATTAATATTAAATAAAGATTATCTTGGTAGACAACGACTTTTCGTTTCCTGATTCGAATTAATTTTCAATAGTTTTCAGTAAAGGTCAACAATTTTTCATCCATATTCATCGTTGAGCTGAGATAACAATGTATAACACTTGCTGCTCCCCATAAAAAAACAATCGGAAAAATTATTTGAAGTCACCATTTTCATTTTGAATGTATTCGGCCCATATAAACTTAACTTTTTTTTTTCGATAAATGTGTTAAACCATAATTTGTTACGCTTTTTTTTCCACAAATAATAACATTTTTGAATTGAATTAATCAAAATTAATGCACTTATGAAAATTAAACAACAATATTCGTCCATATCGATAAAAACACATTTTGTAAATATAACAAATGTCTTGCGTACGAATAAACCTTCCAGGAAAGTCACTACATGGTTGTGGTATGTTAAATATTATAATATCTTGTTTAAATATTTTACTTTTGAATTATTATAATTTCTTTGAAAATTGATTAATATTAATTTGTTTTATACACATTGATTTTATGACATTTCTTCTTTTAAACTTTAAACCAAATTTATATATATCACATCTGATTTGTAACACATTTGGAGACCATTTCATACTTAAAATTTATTGTCATTTTAATTATAAATTAAAAACGTTTTCACAGTTTATAAAATTAATTATTAATTGTATAATTTAAACCACATTTTAATTATTGTTACAGTTGTTTTAAAAATATTTTTACGTGAAAGTATCACACCATTTTAATATACAAAATAAACATGTGAGATTAGTGAATCAAACAAATGATTGGCTGACTATAAAAATGCTTACTGATTATAGATATTATTCTTGTAGACTGTACGTACCCAATATGCAAACCACGAACTACACAAACATACGCAGGACTTCAATGAGTTTGTAATACAACAAGTGTGCAATCGTAAGATCGTACTTTCGGTCAGATTGTAAACGAATCAGTAATATTGTAAATACAACTTTAAAAATAACGCCCAAAAAACTACCACAACTCCACCACACACAATAAGTCGGTTTTTTATTAAAATAGATTGAGTTAACGCTAGTTGGCGTGCTTTTTGGTGTTCGATTTACAGTCTATCAAAGACTATAGGATAGACAAGAAGCAGCCGTATAATTGTAAGCGACATCTGGTTTTTCAGGATATACACTAACGAGCTTGTTGGCTTTTGCGGGGGCGACGATGAAGGAGGATTTTTGAAATATGACAGATAGTCTTTGTGACAGATATCTACGCTTGGGTTTTTGATGATTTTGGTTTCTTAAGACGTAATACTTAATAAATTAATAATTTTAAAGTAAAAATTAAAAAAAAATGGTTCGTTGTAATGTGAAAGGTTGTACAAGAACACAAAAACAAAATAAAAATCATTCATTCTTTTCTGAGCCGAAAAATTTAATGATGTAAGTACATAACAGTCAAGTAAATGTAAAATTTATTTGGTGATCTATTGAATTTGGAAAATATTAATTATAAAATAAAAGTATAGTGAAAAATGAATATTTTAACAAGAATAAATAGTAAAGATAATGTAATTAATTATTAACTGATTTATTGCAGACGAAAGCAATGGAGAAAATTTGCTGGTATTACGAATAATCCAAAAGATTTTCGCATTTGTTCGGATCATTTTGAATTGTCCTGTTATCGAAAGAGAACACCACCACGTTGGTTGTTATATCGAGAAGCAGTCCCAACGATTCGTATGGGAGGTAGATTTCTTTTTTTTTTGTTTTTTTTTATTGCATTGAATTATCACCAAACTTATTATCCCGATTTTCTTAATTTCAAATGACCACTATTTCTAAACCAATTGATCGATTTCACTCATTTTCAAATATATCTAAAGTATTCATATTTATCCAAAATATTTACTGAGAAGTCTCTTGATATATTGAGAATTTTAAGTGATATTCTTATCGAATTTCGATAAGAATAGGTAATGAATTGTGCATATTTTATAAAAAAAAATTTTATTTAAAGCAATCAAATATTTTACTGATTGGAATTTGTAAATTAGTATAATAATCGTCACCGTCAAAGTAGTATATTTGAATTAATTCAGTCACAATTCGTTAAATGTATGAAAATATCAGAGTATAATAGAAAAATATGACTGTTATTTTTACAACCACAAATATTAAGCCGTTTTTTAAAGTAGTTAATTAATCCGATATTATTTATTTTTATTTAATAAGAAATTTCTCCATTAACATTTAATGACTTGTTTCTTTTTTTCAATAACGTTGATTCTTATGAAACTTTGCTTCACCTAATTAATTGGTTTTTTTTTTTTTTTACTGAAGAGGATCATTCTTATGCATCATCTGCAGGGACTCATTCATCATCAAATGCTTCAGCAACAATTTCTTCACCGACACCATATCAACCATCGCCTACATCTACCATTAGAACATCAGATCAACCTAGTATTTCCGCATCTATAGATTATTCGCATAACTCTGTTACGTTGAATACAGCAGACAAAGCGAGGATGCATGTTCAAGAAAACGTTTCTTCTTCCAGTACACCAGTGTTTAGCGAAAGCATACCAAAAAATTTCAATAACTTTAACACAATCGGTATATGTTCTTCACCCGTTAGTAGTAAGCTAAGTTCATTAAATGCAAAAGTGTCTCCAAACTCACGTTCTCAACAATCATCAAGATTATTAATGACTCCATCGAAAAAAGTGAGTCGAGTACCAAGAACATTAGTTTTCAAAAATTCTACTGTTCCACCAAAAGAAGCAGTAACTTCGCCTTCTAAGTTACATCATATGAAGAGTAGTACATCATATAATCAATTAAGAATAAGAAATAAAGTTGATCGTCAAGTGCAATTAACACCAAAGTCTTTACGTATTAAAAATAAAAATCGTTTGTTAGCTGTTTATCGAAGCCGAATTCTAAGACTAACTAAACAAAAACGTAACAATCCGTTAGTCACTAACGAAGTAGAAATAAAATCTATTATTAATGCATCCTCCAAATTTCTGGATCCGGAAGCTCTAGCTTTTTTTTCTTCACATTTACGTTTGTGCAATGTTTCAAAAAATCGTCGACGTTTTACGAATGAAGTGAAAGATATAGCGTTATCTATAAAATATCATTCACCTAAAGCATACCGTTATCTTAGCAAATTTTTTCACTTACCAACTGAAAGAACTCTAAGTAATTACCAAAAACAATTTCCAATTCATCCTGGATTAACTTCGCGTGGAATATGACATCCCGATTCTTAAAACTCGTCAATTAAACCAAGATCCATTGGAAAATTTATTCGCAACTATTCGACAGCAACATGGTTGCTCTGTTAATCCCTCACCAAAACAATTTGAATCTGGTTTGAGGCATATTTTTATAACTCAGCTGAGTAAATTATCAAACGCTACTAATTGTGAAGAAGATCAAAATAAAATTTTTGCCAAACTGAGTAAAATTGAATCAGCAACAATTTTAATTCCTGTCAAAGAATTCTTAAATAATAAATTATCAGTACCAAGCATCATGAACAATTTTGAAAATGATATGAAGCGCACAAAAAATTCAGAATTCACAGAATCGAATGCAGTTTATTATATTTGTGGTTATTTAGCTAAAAAATTTATTAAATCTCATAATACTTGTAGACAATGTTATGATTATTTAATTTTACCAAGAGAAAACAAATCTTTTGAAGATTATAAGTTATTCACTTTGCTAAAAGATTGTGCTGATGCTAATGGCCTTAAATATTCATCAAAAATATTGTTTGACTCAGTGTTAGAGTGGGAGAAAACATATCAAAGTGTTATTAAAAATTTCTTCCATTTAAAAAAAATTTCTTGCTATCTTAATCCAGTTTTAATTGATCGCACTCCAAAATTTAAATTATGTACTGAAAAAGCAACAAATGCTTTTATTAATTCATTCATTAAAATTCGCTGCTTTTGGGAAGCTAGATTTAGACGACGTGCTGCGAAATCTGCCGATACCAACACCAAACAAAAAGTTAAGAAATCAAAAATGAAAAAGTTTACTAATAAAAACACAATTTGCCAAAAAGTAAAGAAAGTGATACCAAGTAATGAAGCCAAAAATATACAGCCTTCCGAAAAATAAAAGACTGAAGGTATATTTTTTAACATATTTTTTATTATGATTATTTTTTTATATCTGTCAAAAAATTATTTTTAGCATAAATCTCTTTAAGATTCTATTATTAGTAGTTTAAAAAATGAAGTATTTTTTATTTTATGTTTATAGTATATTTATTGTTACTAGAATAGCTTATATTTTATTTAATTTTATAACATAAAATGTTTTTTAATAAGTTTAAATTTATTAACCAAAAAATATTATTGAATATATCTATGTTATATTTTACTAAAATATTTATATAAAGTATGTAATATCTTTTTACGCTTTTGTTTTTGACAGCTAAGAATAAATAAAAAAAAAAAATTAATCAACAAGTGCGTTATAATTTTATTCTTTTACTTTCATTAAATTATTTTTTAAATTTAAACCTGGCGCCGATTTAAGGTTTTTCTTAGTGCCTGACTCGGTAGAGGCGCTGAAACTCGTATACTACTATTTTTCATTAGCTCTTATGGCCTGCTTCTCCTCTATCCTATACTCTTTGCAGTCTATTAGAAATAGGATATTCCACTATTTTATAAAAAGTACTTCAAAATGTTGATTTTGATAATAAAAAGCCACCAAAAATTTATTTCGGAAAAATACACATGCTCTCTTGCCAAAAACTTAAATTAAATTTTAAACTTTTTTTAAACTGTCAAGAACGCGGGCATCCAATTTAACGACGTAATATGAGTATCACTATACGAAATAACACAAATAATATTGACAGATATATTCATAAGACATCTGATTATAATAAATATAATAAAAAAATGCCTCTTCATTAATGGAACTTAATGGGACTTTTTCCATCAAGTGACAAAATTACAAATCTGATTATTCCGAAAAGAAATAAACTTTCTGGAAAATTATGGATTATCGACAGTATATTCCCTAAAAATCGTACAATAAATATTTTTAATATGGAAGACCGATAATTTAAATCTTTGAACAACTTTATACATGATTCCATCAATTTGGTGAAATTTAAGTTTTTGGGTGCAGCAATGCAAGCTATGCCAATTTGTAGCTTTTTACGTGCAGAATTGAAATGTTCATATGCGCTAATGAAGAAGGGTGATTTCGGAAATTTACAGTTTTCCACAATTTTTTGCAATTTACTCGAAAACTATGCATTTTATAGAAAAAAATAGATAAGTCCAAAGTTAAGGGGCCTTAAATTTCCGATCGATTTGTATATACAAACTTTTTCTTATCTTTCATATTTTCTGAAAAATCTACATCAATGTAAAAGTTTTCGTCTTATGGTATACCATAATACGAGCGGAGCTCTCCGAAATTAGAAGGCATCTTTGAAGTCTGAGGTAAGCGTTATGAATATTATATTTTGGAGCAATGTTAGACCTTCATAGAAAATAAAAAATCTATTAGATTATATTATATTGGATGCGATTTAAATGTACGTGTAAAAAAGGTGAAAATCACGTCAAAAAAAGTGTTTTTTAACGCCTGATAATAAGAGGGAACAGTTATTTTTTTATTTATCTACGATACTCATGATAACTCGATACCGTTAAAAGTATGATTAACATCAAATCATAGAGTGAACTCAAGGTCAAAATAAACTTGCAGACCCCATCCTAACTCGACCCCATTAAAGGCATGGCCAACTCGTAAATCAGAGAGTGAATTCAATCACAGGGTGAACGCAAGGGCCAAAAAACCCACATACCCATAATAACTCTACTCCATTAAAGGCATGGCCATCCCGTAGATCACAGGGCGAACGTAAAGGTAAAAAGTTTAGTTATATGCTATATATAATGTATAATGTTAAAAAAAAAAAAATTAAAAATATTTATCGTTTTTTATTCTTTTTTGTACAAGCTTGTGTTGTCGTTCTAAACTCAATTGATGCGTCTTTTTTATCTATCTTGGAGTTAAATAATAAATCTGGCGTGAAAATCACCTATTTAGAAAAATTAATATCTAGCGTTAGTTAAAATATTTTTATGTGTACTTGTATAGACCCCTATATTATTCTAAAAAAATTTTTTTTAAATATGAGAGTTGATTTTCAATTGCTCACTGACAATATTTTTTGTGAAATGTAAATAAATTTCAAACAATAGTCAATAGTCAAAAAGTCTTTTCTGTTCTTTCTCACGCAAGCGTGAATGAATTCATTAATTTTAATTTTAGTCCCTAAAAATAGTTATTTTCAGTTTAAAAGTATTTATATATTTTTTTAGGTTGATCCATCAGTATACCAAAATACGCAGTTTTTATCTATCACTGCAAAAATTATCAATAATGGAGTAAATTCCACAAAGTAATTTATTTACATTGTTAAAATTGATTGTTAAGTGCTGCATTGAAGAACGTTTCTTGTAATTTATTAATAAATACTATTTTTTTTTTTTTTTTTTTTAGGAAGTCAATAATGACATGCAAAACAAAATAATTGTACGACTAGAAGAAAATGAACGACAGAAGTGGGAAATAAAAAAATTAACATAGCCATAAAGTGCCATAGAGCTCCAGAGGTGAGCATATCTAGCCCTAATTTTTTTTAAATGCTTATTTTGGTTTAAAATTGTCATCTAGTAGGTATTTTTAGTCGCTGATTACGAATATGATGTCTGATAAACTTATTCCGGAATTCGAGCCATTTTTGGCCAAGAATTTTAATTTTATGGCACAAAAACGGCAAACTAAGTATTTATGGTCCAAACTTTGCTCTAGCGGGTATTTTTGATCGCTAATTACGAATCTGATATCAGATTAACTAATTATCTCACGTATTCTGAAAACCGAGACATAATTGGCCAAGTATTTCACTTTTTGGCACAAAAACGGTAAACTGAGGGATTTTTAGAAGATGTGACAAAATCCGTAAAATCTGACATTAGATTCGTAATCAGCAATCAAAAATACCCGCTAGAGCAAAGTTTGGACCATAAATACTTAGTTTGCCGTTTTTGTGCCATAAAATTAAAATTCTTGGCCAAAAATGGCTCGAATTCCGGAATAAGTTTATCAGACATCATATTCGTAATCAGCGACTAAAAATACCTCTTAGATAACAGTTTGGACAATAACTACTTAATTTTCCTCTTTTGTGCCAAAAGTGGAATTTCGAGCAAAAAATGGCAAGATTTTTGGAATAAGTGACTGAATTCGTGTAATCTGACATTGGATTCGTATTCAGCGACCAAAAATAGTTACTAGATGACAATTTTAAGCCAAAATAAACATTTAAAAAAAATTTGATGATTACATATAGTACGGCTACGAATACTGATATCATGTCCAAAATACCAGAATAAAAGGGCTTCTTTTTTTGTATTCCATTCGAAATCTTTTGTATTCGAACCACAATAATATTTCCGTATACAGAATATTCTTTGAAACTATGTCTATTGTTTTTAGAATGGATATTGAAGAAGAACTAATTGAAGAAATAATTAATTCGGCCTTCCGTATTTGGTGTACCTTACAAAGATTTGACTCCAATGCTGGAACTTTTGTGCCCCAATCAAGGAACGTGTATATGGAGCGTGAGTATTTTTTTAAAATATGAACAATAGAAAGAAAATATTTATTACAATAAATATTATAATATTATGTCGATAAGTCGAACTTCGTAAAGTCGAAATCCCCAATAAGACAAACAAATCTGAAAATAAACGATAATTATAATTGAAAATTAGTCATGGATTATTGAGCAAAATAGGTAAGTGCAATTATGAACTATTTTTAACATGCAAAATGAGTGAGAATAGTATTTATTATCTCTCGGGCGTAGACAAATTAAATTTTCTGTTAATACAAATCTTGTATGGAACTCAGATGTAACCACGGATATTATTTTTTTTTACCCTTTTTAGTCTGATGCTGTTACTTTTTTTTGGATGAAACAATTTATAACAAGCAATAACCGGTGAAAAAATTTAGTAGTAATAAAAAAATAAATTAAATACGATACCTTTCGAATTGGTGAAATAAGGGTGCTTTTTAGAGATTTGCGAAAGCATAAAAAAAGTTATAAATGTTATCGAAGATAATAAATGAGAACTCTAGGATCTTTCGAATTTTGCCCCAATTTCCTCGATTAATTTTTTGTATTTTATAAATACGTATTTCGACTACCAAGTAGCCATGATCAGTAAGAATTAGCTAGTCATGATTACTCTTATTATGAATGTGACTTTTTGCTAATTTAGTGGCGGACTGCACTCCGCCTACATCATCAGTAATTCTTACTGATGATGACTACTTGGTAGTCGAAATACGTATTTGTAAAATACAAAAAACAATCTAAGAAATTGGGGCAAAATTCGAAATTTATAAAAAAAGTCATATGCTGTCAGGTGGTTCCATGGGGTGGTAAGTGAATGTTTTCCCATGGGGTGGTAACCACCCCTTCTAGAAGACTATCTAAATAATTTTTTGAAAATGGCAACGGAAATCAAAAGAGAGATGAATTATAAGCAAAATGTGTCATTCAAGAAAGTATTTCGAAAAGAAAATACAATCTGAGTTATTGGCGATTGAAATTCGGAATATTAAACGTCAAATGATTGAAAAATTTCACTTTTTTCAAAAAAGTATGTCTTGTATTTTTTAAAGAACTGATAAAATCTGGAAAATTAAAAAAAGTCATTAGCATGAAAATTAACGGAATAATAATGAAAAGAAAGTTGTTCTTACCTGTTTTTTGTGTGTTATTTGGCACAAAAACTGATAAATTTACCACAGGAACTAAAATTAATATTTGCATCTTTCAAATTTACTTTATTCAAATTTACTGGCTACATGCTTAAAAAAATATATTTAAAATTTAAATGCAAAAAAACAAAATCGAAAAAAGACAAAAAAAAGTCTTTAATTTCTAAATAACTTGAAAAATATTTAAGTTACAAAAAATGTTTTGAAAAGTAAAATATTCTGCGGAAATAGAGCTAAATTTCTTCCTTTTAAACTTTTTTTTGGAACTTTATTATTTTTCGAGTTATTTCGACAGTAAAGCCTTTCTGCTTTTTTCAAAATTTTTTTTTCATTTAAATTGCAAATATTTCAAAAAGTATATAGTTTTGAGCATGTAGTTAGTGGTAAATTTATCAGTTTTTATGCTAAATAACACACAAAAAAAAGGTAAGAACAACTTTGATTCCCGTTGTTATTTTCAAAAAATTATCTAGATAGTCCTCTAGAAGGGGTGGTTACCACCACAAGGGAAAAAGAACCTCGTGGCAGCATACATCTCTTTTTTATGCTTATTGAACATCAGTTCTAATTTGCCGTACTCGTAGCAATAAACTCTAAAAGGAATTGGTTACATTGTGCCCTTATGAATCGTAAGTTTATAAATCGAACTTTTGTATCTTGACATCCGTGTTTATTCGAAAACCTATTAACTCTAAATTCTTAGTGAAAATGTAGTTTTAATTAATTTTATTACTTATAAAACATTTTATTTTGGCAGTTAATCACTTACAAGATTTCACGTCAATATTGGGCCTAATCAACCTCCTCAACCCCCAACAATGGCAGTGCCGACACCGAATCAATTCGACCGAGTAGCAGTAACAAATATAGCCCAACGTGAGTATTTTTTTTATCTAAATCGACAGACATAAAATAAAATTTCCAAGAACTAATTACAATAAATTTTATTTTTGCAGAAATAGTAAGAATTATGGAAGGGGAAAGAATAGAACGTGGTGGTTGCTGTGTTAATTGTGGTCGCGGGTAAGGTCGCGGCGATATACGCAATTGCGGCGGCGCAGAAGAAGGCACACGCGGTTGCGGTGATGTATGCGGTAGATGCAAAGGTGAAATTTAAAAAAAAATGGTTTGTATAAAATGTTTATTACCGTTATTATTTTAACATACCCAAAATAGTTCTAATTACATTATTAGTCGCCCTAATTTTATAAATTAATAACAGGCAGCGACTAAGTGGAAATGTTAGTTTGGCATGTAGGTAAGTAAATCAATTAAACTCCAGATCCTTGCAAATGGAGCTTGGCTTTGGATGTTGAAACCGTTTTTTTCCATTTTGGACGAAAAATGTTGTAGATAAAAAACAATTGAAAAACTTTAATACGGGATTTTTTTCAACAAAGTCTCACATTTCATGATAAAATCGCAAAAAAATGTTTTTTTCGTTTTTGTTTATTTTTCGGCGCATAATCTCTGTTGTTATTTTTCGATTTTCTAAATATGCCCAGGATTGTTTTAGCCATTGAAATGTCTAATTTAAAACGATCTATACACGCTTGGACTTTTTTTTCCTTTAACCCCCTATAATTCAGAAAAACCGAAAAAAACTTATTTTCTAGTACGAATATCTGTGAGCACGATAACTTAAAAACGAAAAGAGAAATACATCTGAAAAAGGTCCATTGAGTCTTAGGTCCGTACAACCCATCTTCTAAGCCGTTAGAAATATAACAAAAGTTAAAATGAAAAAAAAATTCTAATAAAATAAACACCTGTTTGTTTGAAACGGTTTTTGTAAACATTACTGTTTACCTACGCAGACACAAATTAGGACAAAACTTTGGTGTTCATTTTCTCCAAAAGTATCCAAAATTAGTTAGTTTTTACTTGTGTTGTAAATTAACAAATGTAGACAATTTTAGAGTAAAGAATTCAATCAATAAAATAAATTGGTGCAAAGTATGAAAATCGAAAAATAGACAAGAAAGTTTTTCGCGGAAATTTTTTTATTTTTTACTTTTTTTTTGAAAATTGTGAATATTCCAAAAGAAAAAAATTTTTTCATAAAAAAGCATATTTTGTCCAAGTTTTATAAAAGAATTTCATCAATCAACATTTTATTTAAAATACTTACTGCGTTAGATATATTCATTTGTTAAGTAAACGTTTAATGGAATGGATTTGAGACTACAATTGGAGATATCTCGTTAAAAAAAAAAACGTGTAATCAATAAAGTTAAAATTAATCGATCGAAATTAAAATTAATTTCAATTTAATTAAAAAAAAACTTAAGCTAATCGAATAAAATCTATAAAAATTATCTGTAATTGAAAAAAAAAAAAAAATTAGGTATTTATGTTATTTTCGAGAGTGCAAAACCAGGACGAATTGTGTTGACGAATACATTCGATTTATACTGGATTGCGAATCGTTTATTACAAATTTTAATATCGCAAATATTCGTCAAAACAACGCTTGTTGTGTTTTGCTATGTCAAAACATCGTTACTTTCTACACATGATGGATGTGATATGCGTATTGATATTGGCAATATTCTTGTGAAAAATAACCGTGAATGGTTAAAAATATATATGTGAAAAACTGTAAAATTTTACGTTTATCTGCTTTAAAACGTTGTGAAGCTACAGTTATATTTATTTGATGTGTAAATTTTCTTTTTGATTTTTTAAATAGTAGAAATCCTTGGGAGCATGGATCCAAAAGTCCTTTAAGAATAAATAATGAAATTTTTTGGCGCCAACGCGTTTTAGAAGAATTAGACTATTTAAGTTAATTCCTGTCTTCGAAAAACTCCATTTAGGTATGTATAGGATTTTATACAGCTTATCTTCCTGTTATTAAACTATTCGATTGTTTTGTGAAAGCACTTACTGCTTATAAGCTCAGTCAAGATCATTTAGAACTTTTTTCGCGGCGATAAGAGCTCGCAGTGGTTGGTGCCCCAATCCAACCGTGGTACAATTTGGTTGAACAATTTGGTTTGGTACAAATTGGGATCTCTGGACGTCAGTAATATGTTTGGTATCATCTCGCCAAATGAATGTGTAAAAATAGTTGAAGATACATTAGAAAAGCAAAACACAAACCCGCTAATTGTCTCAGATTTAAGCGATCTTCTACGCATGATTCTAAAACAGAATTGCTTTCTTTTAACAATCAAAATTATAGACAAATCACAGGCTTATCAATGGGCAGTTCTCTGAGTCCACTACTGGCAGACATATTCCTCTGAGTCCACATCTGGTACAGACTCAGATGAGCTCAAAGGGGCCATGAAAAAAATGTGGCTACGAGTGAAGATCAAGTTTCGAAATATTTAAAAGGAAAACTTCCATCTGGTGAATTTTCTTGCGAGGCGATACAAACAAGAAGTAAAAATAGCTGTTTAAAAATTGGTACGAGCTACGAACACCACGAAATTCTTAACGATTCAAAATTCTGGCCAAATAACACAATAGTGAGAAGGGATTTATTTCGGAGACACCCACCAAGACGATTTAATACACCCTTCTGAAATAAGTGAATCTAATATAAATAACAATTGCTTCAAAATTTTGCATCAGAATATGCAATGTGTGAGAAATAAAACTAATTGCTTGGAAGTGATTTTAAATGGTGAAAAAATTGATATTGTTCTTTTAATAATATGCATTGGTGTAGAAAAGTTAACTTAGAAACTTTTAATTTAGAAAATTATGTATTATGTGCAGAGTATTGCCGTGAAACCTTTATTCATGGAGGTGTAGGCATCTGGATTAGAAGTTTATTATCTAAGAATGTAACTAAATTAAATTTAAATCATCTCTGCCAGGAAAAAATTTTGAATGTGCGGGAATACAATTGAAAACAAACAGAGAAATATATTATGTATGCGTTATATATAGATCTCCAGATTCTGAACTGGATTCTTTTCTTCAAGATTTTGACGAACTTCTTAATCATTTGAAACCAGAAAAACACAATTTAATCATCATGGGTGATATTAACATTGACTTCCTCCAGAATAACATAAAAAAACGGAAATAAGTTGATTTGTTGGACTCGTACGACTGTTTGAATATTATAAAGGAACCTACTCGTGTTTACGGAGTAATTCTGAACACATTATTGTCAGATCTTCACTGGTCAGATTACTGCCCTGGACATAAACAATAAAAAGAGGAAAGTTTAACAAACTTAAAAACACGGAACTTCTGTCAAATTAATTTAGAATACATGAAATACCTAACAGATACAACAGAATGGCCTGATGTTATATCGGATGATGTTAATTTTCATCTAGAATTGTTGTAAAAATTTCAAGCATTGTTTTGATGCTAGTTTTCCAGCTACTGTTCATAAAATAAATTCCCAAAAACCTAAATCTTGGGTAACTGAAAAAATTTATGACCTGACAAGCTATTCCTAAAACTACCCTATCATGTAGACATTCAACGGATAGGAGACCTCTACCTCCTTGCTGGCGTGGGAGGTAATTACGCGGTACAGAAGCACGTGGGTGCAAACTACGATTGACGTTCATGAGTTTGCGAGTGCCTCTATCAAGTTCCTTAAGCTCCTCTATTGTCCATTTGATGGAACCAAAAGAATAGAGAAGGATGGGTATTGCAAGCATATTAGTAGCACGGATCTTATGGATCCCAGACAATTCTGATTGCCAGATGTGTCGAAGACGGTGCCTATACCTGCCGCGAAGAGCTTCCTTGACAGTTTACATACTTTGAATGTGGTTTTCACCGACACCCAAATATGTGTAGAGCTCTTCTTCATCGAGATGTTTCACGATGCTTCCATCTGTGAGCTGCACGTCTGCATCGTAATCAGGGACACGACCCCGCTTACAATGAATGACGGCACATTTATCGAGTTCGAATTCCATGCCAATAGCCTTCGTGTACTGATAGACAGCTTTGAGAGCTTGAGATAGACTGCTCTCAGAAGAAGCATAAAGTTTCAGGTCATCCATATAGAATAGATGAGTTACCTGATGCTTCCTATCTGTCGGGAGACCACAACGGTAACCAGTTTCTTCTCGCAAGCGCATGGAAAGGGGCATAAGGGAGATGCAGAATAAAAGCGGGCTAAGGCTGTCGCCTTGATAGACACCACGCTTATACGTTACCAGATCTGTTGAGACAGTACGTTTACCACGTCTAATGGTAAACTTGGTCTTCCAAAAAGGTAACAGCTCTTCGATACATCTGATGATATCGGGGTGAAATTTCAAGCATTTGAGCAGCACCAATATGAGTTGGTGAGAGGTAGTGTCAAATGCTTTTCTATAATCCACCCAGGCCATACTCAGGTCGCGTTGATACTGACGAGTTATTATTATTATTATTATTCACTAGCTGCAAAACACATAAAGTTCTGGTACTGCCACGAGGATGATGTCATTATTTATTTTGATGGTACTGTGAGGCAAATGGAGAGTTTTCTGGACTTAGCCAATTCTTTCAACATCAAGATTCAATTTTCCCTGGAAATCGAATCAAACAATGAAATAAACTTTCTATACTTGAAAATCAAAAAAATTTTTTGGAATATGACGTGTGTAGAAAGCCTTCATATACAGACACCACTATACTATGGGATTCCATACATCCTTGGAACCACAAAATGGCGGCTTACCACTCAATGGTAAACAGAGCTTTATCTATACCAATGTCATTGGCTAAATACGTCAAGGAAATAAGAACCATCAAAACAATAGCAGGAAATAATAGATTCGACCCAGAAATAATAAACAAAATGGAGAAAAACAAGAAATATAAAAATGCTCTAAAATCAGCCCTCCCTGACACCTAAAAGTCGAAAGACAACAGGTGCTTAACATACTTCGGTGACGCGTCGATAAGGATCGGTAAAATATTTCAAAATCAAGGTGTAAACATTGGATATAAACCACCGACCATCCTAAAACACCTTTTACTTAATTTTAAGGACAAAGTCGACAAAAACACCAAATCAGGAATTTATAACCTGTCGTGTCAAGATTGTCAAGAGTTGTTACATCGGACAAACAGCGAAATCCTTTAACTGTAGCGGAATGAACACCTAAGATCGTATACGCTGAAAAAATCAGATTCTTCATTTTCCAACCATCTCCTCGAACAGAACCATAATCCAGACAGAAATCGTGAAATATTACATATTTCAAAAATGAAATATTACATATTTCAAAAAAGGGTACAAGTTGGATGTTTTAGAGGCTCTGGAATTTATAAACACAAAAAAGACCCCAAACTATTCTGAACGCGCAAACAGAAACCACGATCTACTCAAAACTATGTTCCCTACTGTAATAATTTAATAGATACTTATGACGCTACGGGTGCAAAATTATCCTCCTGTTTTACTATAAAAGTTTTTTTTTACAATTTTAACTATTTCTAACTAATCGACAATTTCTATACAGGATTATTGCATTTTAATAACTTTTAAAATCTTTTTGACTATAATTATATCAATTTTAACTTCTTTTGTACTAAAAAAGTTTTTTACAATTTTGACTTTTTAACTTTTTAATCGGAAAATTTTTACCAACAATTTTTATGCAGTATTGTTTCATTTTAATAACTTTTAAAATCTTTTTGACATAAATTATATTTTTACTTTATTATATTACAAATATAATAAAGTATTGCGATCGAAATAAAAAATCGATAAGGGAGTTTCAACGGAAATACACATTTTGTAGGTCCTTAATTCCAAAAAAGTGGTTTTTAAAAAATGTTGCGTCCGTCAGTATGTCTGTTACCAAGCTGGAGCCTTCAATCCAACAACAAGCAAGTGCATAAAGTGCATAAACTGCCAAGGAAAGCACCTGGCATTCCATAATGAATGCCCAGTTTACCTAAAAAAGCTTGGATAGAAAACCAAAACAATTACAAAAACACATCCCCCAACAAACAGAAACACATACGTGCGTGCACCACTACCAACAACAAATTCATGGAACATAAATACAAACTTCCAAGCACCATCAATACAGCAAACGCAACCCCCCCCAACCCTTCAAAACCCACAACAACAACAACAACCTCGACAAAACACCCACCAACAAATGAGCGGTCTGAATGAGCTATCAGCGGAACTCCAAAATCTGAACCAACTAATAAACATCGAAAACATGCTAGTACTAGTTAGGCAATTTAACTCAGCACTAGGAAACCACAAAAGTGAACTAGAAAAATTCCTAACTTTAAATAAGTTTTTACGTGAAAAGTTCACGCAATGTCCTTAAACATTGGTTCGTGGAACGCGTGCGGTCTAAGGCATAACGTTCAAGAGCTAAGACATTACCTGGAAAAATACAGCATACATATAATGACAATAAACGAGACAAAACTGACACCGGACACAAAAATAAAAATAAAAAATTATAGTGTGTTGAGAAGGGATCGTACTGCACACGGAGGTGGTGTGGCATGTGACACATACATAACTGATAATCAAGTATAGTACATATTATAAAATTTCCGCCTAATTGGCGCCTTCACGGGTAAACAGTGATGTTTACGAAAAAATGTTTTAAACAAAAGTTGTTTAATTTTTGATAAGGAACATTTTTTACATTTAAACTTTTGTTCTATCTCTAACGGTTTACAAGATGGGTCCTACGGACCCAAGACCCAATTGACCTATGATGCTCATTTACGAACTTGACCTCACTTTTTACGTCCTGAGTACGCTGTAAAAATTTCAGCTCGATACCTTTTTCGTTTTTGAGTTATCGTGTCCACAGACGGACGAACGGACGGACAACCGGAAATGGACTAATTAGGTGATTTTATGAACACCTATGACAAAATTTTTTTCCTAGCATCATTATTTTTAAGCGTTACAAACAACATTCCATACAAGACAGTTGATGTTCAAAACAGAACATCAATTGAACACATAGCAATTAAACTAATAAACAACATTTTTATTATTGCAGCGTACAACAACCCACGAAACATCGTCACAGAACTCGACCTTAAGACACTGACTGACGTAGGAGCCAAAACACTCGTAATAGAGGACCTAAACGCACGACACCACACATGGAAAAATCTCATAACAAACACTAACGGACGTACTTTATACAAACACACAACAGACAATAACATGATTATACTACACACCAGTGTTGCCAGATTGGGCTATTTATCGCCAATTGGGCTATCTCAATTGTCGATTGGCGGTTAAATTTTTCTGTCGGCGGGCAATAACCATTTGGGCTATTTATAGTTTTCAGAAATATGTATTTTATTTTTAATAAAGTCTTCTCGTGTATTAAGAAAATTATATTTTGAAAAGAGATCAATTTACTTTATTTGTATTTATGACAGTCGATTATCGATATTAGAAATATTTTATGATTGGCACGCTAAGATGCGCATGCGTAAATATCATACTTATGTTTGTGTAATGTGTGTGTATGTGTATGACATTGACATACAGTATTACACTGTATTAGTTATATTTGCGTAACACGTGTTTCGTGTTGTGATTTGTGATTTGTTGATATTCAGAAGTGATCGTATTTTTATTAATTTAAAGTTAAAAATATACAACAATTGTAATGGACAGTCCACTATGGACACGCTATGGGAAGATACGCTAAACACTACCGGGAAGAATGGGAGCATGAAACCATCTTTAAAGGTATTTATACGATGCTTTGAGAGATTAAAACTTCTAATAGTCTAAGATCCGAATTAGGGTCGACCTTCACCCATCTGTTTACCGAATGAATGTTATTTTTTATGAAGTATAAAATGTTAACAAATATCCCTGTAATGGGTTGCCTAAAGAAATGCGGTCAAGACTACTTTTAGTGAAAATATCAAGAGTAAAATATTTTGAAATTTTTCTCTTACTTGCATATCTAACGAATTTTGGTCATAAAAGTATGTAGCAGCTCAATAGTAAAAGCCATAAGAAATATGCAGCGGCTGAATTGTCGATCTTTTCATTCTCTATTATCCCATATATACAAGTTGCAAATAGTAATTACGTGCATCTGTTAATTCATTGACTCGCATATCTAAATAAAGATAATTTTGTTACAAATACGGTGGCATTGTTAACTTTATTACTATCTTTTGCAGAGAATGATTAAAAATAACACGTGTATCTATGTTGAGAATACGGAAACAACTATTTCTTTTTTATTTATTATATTACAGTATTATACATATAGTTGGCGACACTTATTATATTACACATATATGGCGCAACATTTTAAATCAATCCAACACCCCCACTATTTAAAATGTTTTACATTCATTTTACAATTTTGATTAAATCTAAGTTAACTAAATCTAAACCCAAACTATTCATGAACTTATAATGTTTGTTACCACCCAGAGCTTTTGTAAAAATATCTGCTGGCATTTCATTTGATTCTAAGTATTGAACATTTATAAGACCTTTTTCGACTGTTTCGCGAATAAAATGATACCTTATATCGATGTGCTTTGTACGTTTGTGAAACATCGGATTCACTGTCAATTTTAATGCACTTTGGCTATCACTATATAAAGACACACAATCGAGAGAGCCAGTTAATTCCCTTAACAAATTTTTTAAATAAATTGCCTCCTTTGATGCTTCTCCCAAGGCCATATATTCAGCTTCTGTGCTTGAAAGGGCGACTGTCTTTTGTTTTTTACTTTCCCATGAAATCAAAGAATTGGAAAACGTAAAACAAAACCCGGTATACGACCTCCTTTCACATACATCATTTCCCCAATCTGCATCTACGAAACCCCTTAAACCTGTTGAACCTCCCTTAAAAGTTAAACAGTAATCCCTTGTTTTCTTTAAATACTTTAGAAGTCTTTTCAAATTATTCCAATGATCTTTGTCATAACAATTATCAAATTGACTGAGAAAATTAACACTATACGAAATGTCTGGACGTGTCATCACTGCCAGATACATTAAGCCTCCGATTAATTGTTGATACGGAGCTGAAAAATTACTATTTTTAACCCCTTCTAGTTTCAAGTTTTTCTCCATTGGAGTTTCTACAGTTTTGCATTCTGCCATATTGAATTTTAATAGTAAAGAATCTATATAACCTTTTTGATCTAAAGTTATGACATTCTTAGATTCATTCACACAAACATTCATTCCCAGAATTTGCTTGGCTGTACCTAAATCTTTCAACTGAAAATTCATTGCTAATTTTTGTTTGACATCATTCGTCTCTGAAATATCGTTTGAAAAAATAAAAAAATCGTCAACATACAAACAAATTACTGTTAACAATTTTGCATTATGTTTGACAAATACACAGGATTCGTATTTTGATTTTTTGTAATTCAAATTAGTCAAAACACTTTCGACCTTTTTGTACCAGACCCTAGATGACTGTTTAAGTCCATAGATGGCCTTATTTAGTTTAAAAACCTTATTTTTATTTTCAGAATTCATGTAACCATCAGGTTGTCTCATAAAAATTGTTTCAGTCAACTCCCCGTTTAAAAACGCAGTGACTACATCTAAATGAAAAATATCTAATCTTAAATCTACACTTAAGGCTATTAATAGGCGTAATGTAGAAAACCTAACAACAGGTGAAAATGTCTCGTTATAGTCTATGCTGAAGCAAAATAAATAAGAAAAGAAGAAAAAGTAACCCTTGAGGGTTACTAGAAAATGAGAATATCGAAATTAGATTAACGAGTTAGGTACGAGTTGAAAAATGTGATTACGAGTACGAGTTAAGAAGTATGCTAGGGCCCACCCATACAGTTTTCGGGGATAATTGTACTTTTAGAGCCACCCTGATATTTAAAACCGACAGGTCCAGAGGATAAGATCAGAACTGGAAGGAATGTTTAGTGTTCAAAATAAAGGCTTCATACTTTACTTTCCAAAAGTTACCGCGTGGATTTAAATCACACATCTACGAAACAAAAGGTACAAGAGGAAAATTTAAATATAATATCAAGATAATTATAAACTTGAAAGGTACTTTATGTAACTATAATCAATTACAAATCTTATAAAGTATACAAATTTCAACGCATTAAGTGTTATTACGAAAACTTATAAAGTATACAATTTTTAACACATAGCGTATTTACTACAAAAACTTATAAAGTCTACAAAATCATACACATTGCGTGTTTATTGAATAACAAAATACAATTTTAAGCCATTTAAATGTAGAAACATTTAAATAAATTTATATTAAATGTTTAAAAAGGATGCATAACACAGTGAAATTAAAACATTTCACAATATAACCCCAAAACCCAAAAATTATAATAAATTAAACATACCAGATCATTTTTATAAAAATACCTCCTCGCTCACATATTGTTTGAAAATATATCCGTGCAAATAATTTTAAAGATTATATATTGAATATAAGATCCATTTTTGTTAATATTCTAAATTTTAATCCATACTCTCGGAGATCCCAAATAGAAGAGAACCCATAATCAATACTCAAACAAATAGGTTAGTAAATTCCTCCGCGCATCGATCAACTCCGCATAAGAAAATAGATCTATAAATTTATGTAATATGTTGTGTTCGTAATTTATGTACACTAACCGACATAAATTACGGAACAATGCCTTCTTTTTGTGTAAAACCTTTTGCCACTAACCTAGCACGATAAGTTTTATTATTTTCACTATCGGTTTTAATTTTAAACACCCACTTACATTCGACTAGTTCACTTTCTTTAGGTAAATCCACTAAACACCACGTATTATTCAATTCCATACTCCTTATCTCGTGTTCTACAGCTTCTTTCCATTTGACACCATCTGGTCTTGAAAAAGCGTCTGCCACTGTTACTGGAATATCACTAATTGAAATTTCTTTGACCCCGGGAACAACACTCATGTAAGTCACATAATCATTATACGTTTTTTCTTTTCTTTGTCTTTGTGAACTTCTGGTATTCCCACTATGTTGTATTTCCATTTCCGATAAGTTTTCTGGAATGTAATCTTCATCTGAGTCATTTCTTAGCTGTGGCATTTTTTCATTTTCAGCTTCCAATAACCCATTCTCGATTTCATCTTTCAATAAGTCATTATTGATTTCGGCTGAGACTTCAACGGTATCCATTGGTTGATCCCCCACTTGATCTAATATCACTTCAGATTCTGACTTTTTAGATCGAAGATCTTCATGGATAATGACGTCTCTACTCGTTGTAACATCATCTTTAATAGGATCATAGATTCTGTAACCTTTAATGTTATCCGTATATCCCACAAAAATACATTTCTTGGATTTTTTGTCAAATTTCAATCTTTTTTCTTTTGGAACATGTACCATAATTGAGCTTCCAAATATTCGAAGATTTGACACATTTGGTTTATTGCCAAACCACATTTCGTACGGAGTTTTATTATTTAGACCACTTGCAATGCATCTATTTCTTAAATAATTAGCTGTGTGAACTGCTTCTGCCCAAAATCTTTTTGGTAATCCTGCATCGAACAATAAACATTTGGCTTTTTCTACAATCGTACGGTTTAATCTCTCACTAAGACCATTTTGTTGAGGTGTGTAGGAATTTGTTTTTTGATGGATTATTCCATGACTTTTCAAAAAACCTTCAAATTGATTGCTACAAAATTCACCCCCTTGATCAGTACGAAAAATTTTGATTCTTTTATCTTGTTGATTTTGTACCATTACCAAAAAATCTGTAAATTGGCCTAAAGCTTCACTTTTTTCTTTTAAAAAATAAACAAACGATATTCTACTGTAATCATCAGTTAAAAGCATGAAGTATCTGGAACCTCCAATTGAAACTGTTTCCATTGGGCCACATAGATCTCCGTGTATAATGTTGAGTTTTTCATTGCTACGTACAGCTGAAGTTGGAAATGGTAGTCTACTTTGTTTGCCTTCACAACATACAACGCAATTTGATTTATCAATGGTAGCACGACTTTTCAACTCTAATCCATCAACACAATGCTTCATTTTGTTCAAATCTTGGCTATTGATGTGTGCTAACCTTCGATGCCAAATTTCTGAATCATCACAAATAGCTGATAGACAATTTTCTTGTTTTATGTTTAATTTATAAACCCCATCAACTAATATTGCGGTGGCTATCAAATCATTGTTTTTACTATAAATACAGCATCCTGTTTTATTAAAACAAACTCGATTTCCTTTAGAAATTAACTGGCTTTACTGATATAAGGTTTGTCGTTAAGCTTGGAACACACAACACATCATGAATTGTAACTAAATTATAGTTTTTATTAACTGAAGTTTTAATGTCTATATCACCTAAATATTTTGTTAATATTTTTTGTTTATTTGCCACGACTATTTCCTTCACTGCTGGTTGTCTAATTTTCTTGAGCCAGGATTCGTTTGGAGTCATGTGCCTACTGGCACCTGAATCCACATTAAAATCATTCCGTCTATGATTTCCAGTGAGAAATGTTGTACTGAATGCATACTTGTTATCCATTTTTGAAGAACTTTGTATAGTTGATCTATTTTGTAACTTATTTGGGCATTTTGACATAAAATGACCATGTTGTTTACATTTAAAACAGACAATTTTACTTCTGTCAGTTTCAGACTTAAAAGAGTTTTTCTTTTTATAACTGCCATCTTTTGAGTAATTTTTGAAACCCTTTTTTGCGAAGAAAGCGCCATTTTTGCTCACGCCATCTGTTTGCATGTCAACTAACTTACTTTTAATTGAGTCGGTGGTATCGCCATCAGCATTGGTGCGTATTTCTCTGGCAATCCAGCAAGTAACAGAGAACCTACCCATTCATCATTTATGTCGATACCACTTTTTCTCAATTTTTGTGAAATCTCGATGATTTGATTTACATAACTTTCTATCGATTCGCAATTATCTAACCTTATGGAAATCAGATTTCGTAGTAGTCCTATTTTACAATAGTCTTGACCATATTTTTTAAGGCAACCCGTTACAGGAATATTTGTTAATATTTTACATTTCATAAAAAATAACTTTCATTCGGTAAACAGATGGGTGAAGGTCGACCCTAATTCGGATCTTGTACTATAATCTAAACATATAATACATTTCCATTTCCGATTGATATTTCATAATTACTTGTAATAAATTTCTGTAATATTGCTTGTAATAATTTAAAATTCTTTTGGTTTGTTATAAAGGTTGGCTTTGTAAGAATCATGAAACGCTTATTATTTCTGGGCATGGAGAAGCGTATTGTAAAATTTGTAAAGTTTATTTGCGAGCTGAGAGAAATGATTTGAAAGTGCATGGAGAAACTAAAAAGCATAAGGAAAAAGCTGCAGTTTTCAATTTAAGAACCCAGCGCACTCTTTTAGACTCTGGTATATCTATTAATTAATAACGTAAAAATGTATGAAAAATAAATCGCAGAATTAATTTCCAGGTGTAAAAATAACAAACACAATTAACAATCAAACTAAAATAAACGATATAAAATTAGTTTTACATGTTGCTGCGCACAACTCAACTAATAGCGTAGATCATTTATGTAATTTACTTCAAGATATGGGATCTGGAAGTCACTTAGAGAAATTTAAATTACACCGAACAAAGTACTTACGAGTGATACTCAATGTTGTCTCTCCTCGGATGTTGAAGGAATTAATTGACGACGTTGGCGATGAATATTATTCTATAATTTTAGATGAGTCAACGGATGTTTCAACAGTGAAGTATATGGCGCATCGTATTCGCTACTATAGTAAAAGATTAAACAATATGTGCACTGATTTTCTTGGTTTTAATGAGGTTGGCTCCGCTACGGCAAAAGAGCTTTCTGAAATTTTTTTAAATTTGATAAAATCTGTTGGGTTAAAACTGGAGAACTTAGTCGGCATCGGTACAGATGGTGCGGCGAATCTTTGTGGAGTAAATGAAAGTTTATATACTTTACTGAAAGAAAACTCTCCCAATCTACAACTGATTAAATGTAGTTGTCATTCTTTAAATTTGTGTGCATCTAAAGCTTGCAAAGAATTGCCATCAAACTTGGATTTTTTACTACGTGAAACAAGAAACTGGTTTGCTCACTCACCGCTTCGTCAATTGACTTACTCAGAGGTTTATAAAAGTATAAATACAAGTAAGGCATCAAAGTTAGTAAGTTTGTCCAGTGCCCGTTGGTTAGCTTGATATGAAGCTATCTCATCAAATTTAAATCAGTGAGATACTTTTAAAAAAATTTTCAACGATGTTTCAAAATCAACTAAAGAAAAAAGTTATACAGCACGTACATTAGCAGATATATATAATGATGACGCAAATTTTAGGTATTTGATGTTCCTGGACAATATTTTAAGAGAGGTTACTAGAGTAAATCTCGCATTCCAACGGGCTAATGCTGATATCACAAAATTGTACGCTGATTTAAAAATTTTATTAATTTCATTATCGAGAAGAATTTTTGAGCCGCGCTATTTAAGATCACGTGATGATGACCGAGAAATGTTTCACTCTACGGGCCTTATTGATATAAAGCAAGCTTTATCAAAAGCTTTTTCTCAATTCGGTAACTCATTATAACCTGTTGAAGCTAGAGATTTTGGTGACCGTTTTATGACTCATACAAAAAAAAAAGAATATGTCTTCAAAAGTAATTACAGAAATCAAAGAACGAGCAACTTTATTTTTAGTGAAGTTGTGTGATGAGTTGGTGAACCGTTTACCCAATAATTTAACGGTGATTGAACGAATTCGGTATTTTTCACCAAAATATTGCTTATATCAAACATCGATTGTTCCTATTAGTGAACTACCTTGGGCCTTGGCAGGTAATTCTATAAATAATTCTTTATTATAATAAATTATGTTACCATAATGCCACTATAGTGGCCGTTTAAAAGAATATAAAATTTTATTTTGGTTTGAAAATAAGATATTTTAACTTTAAAAATGTTCTCTGTATAAATAACTGAGATCCTGATTTTGCAAATTTGTTTGTTGTTTTCAAATCATATTTTTTGGTATGATCAATTTTTGTAGAAAAAAATAGGATCAAATTTCGTTTTGACCTCAACAAAAAGGGTTGAGTTTTCGTTTATTGGAATTCATTAAAAATTATTCGTTTTTTGAATTTATTGAAATTATATTCGGTCGTTTGAAATTCATAATCATTCGTTGAATTCATTTAAATAATAGTACGTTCGTTTCAATCCATTACGGATTGATTTTTGTGAATAATTTAGTTATGTAATAATTAATCACACGTGTTCGTGAATTAGAAAATTTCCCGATAATTTTCCCTTCCCCTAAAACCATAATAATACTTTTGTGAGCCGTTTAGAAATTGAACCAGCTAAATGGTAAGTCATGTATTTTTTTGATTCGTACACAGTCCGCGTAATTTTCATAATAATGGCTGTGGTTTTATGACTTGGCCACAACATTTTTTGGTCCTTCGAGCCGGATTTGAAACATATTTTGGTCAATTCGACCAGGATTTGAAACATTTTTTGGACCATTTAAGACAATTTATTAGTTCATTTACATCGAATTCGAATTTTGATAAATTTTGGTACCATATTGTATTTTTTAATTTATATTTTTGATAGCGATTGTTTAAAGATCGTATTTCGATTTCATAGTTTGAATATTTAGTATTTCGATTTCGATTTGACAAATATTTAATTTCGTATTGGATAAGTAAAAATTTAATTTCGTATAAATTTAGTAGATAAATATTTGTCCATTCACAATTTGTTTGTAGTAGATTAGCACAGCGCATTGATTATATAATTTGTATTCATTTCATTTACAATACGAGGCCAAGTTTGTTTACGTTTGAATTATTAATATTATAATTTCGTGAAATTACATAAAAAACATTGTTATAAATTTTTTTGTATGTTTTGATCGACCGATTGTTGAATTTTAAACTTAATTGTCTGATTCAATTTATTTAAATTGTACCATTTGATATCTGAAAATTGAGAACGATGAGTACAAGCAAGCAAAAATTGGAATCTCAGTTGAAAAGTGTAATTTCAAAAAAGGAAGTTTATTTTCGTCGCTTGCAAGGCTTATATGATTTGAGTAAAAGGTTAGATGCTTCTAGTTCCTTGAACAGTTTTAAAGTTAAATAAGAATCTTTGGAACCAACCAAAGAAGAATTTTTGAAGACTGTTTAATCAATGAATTGGAATCAAATTTAAATGTTGATCATGAACCTAATTTTCAGGTTTTAGAAGCATTTGATGATTTATATTGCAACATTTTGTCGGCTTCTAAAGACCCGAGAGTATCAACAAATAATTGCCCGACAAATTCTCCTAATTTACAGAATGATTCCGGGCTTAAAGGGCCTCGATTGCCTAAACTTTCGTTGCCGAAATTTTCTGGTGAAATTAAGGAGTGGCCTATTTTTTACGAATGTTATCGTAGTTTAGTTCACGACAATAAGTGCCTGAATGATGTGGATAAAATAAATTATTTAGTGGGACAGCTGACTGGAACGGCAGCTAGTATCTGTATTGGTATACCCCCCGTTGGTTCTAATTACCAAATTTTGTGGAAAACGTTAGTAGATAAATACCAAAACTCTCGAGTCTTAGCAGTTAATTACCTTGACCAAATTTTAGATTTTAAACCTCTGCAAACAGCTTCTGCGAATAATTTAAATTCTATTTTGATAAAATGTGATACAGCTTCTCAAGCGTTACAAAAATTAGATAAAATTAATTTATTAGATTTCACGTATGCCCATTTAATATGGACAAAATTGGATCCCGAAACCAGAACGCTATTTGAGAACATACATAGAAATTCGCAATCCGTGAGTTATGATGAGTTAGTGGGTTTTATTCGAGAACAAACTCAAATTTATGAGATATCCCCATTATTAAAGAAATCTATTTCGTCTGTTAGTAGTAAATCTAAAGCATTCTTTAATAAAACGGAGAAGAATACGATTAATTGCAATTTATGTCAGTCGAATAAACACAAAGTCAAATAAATTTTTGAGCAAATCTCCTTCGGAAAGATTTGAATTTGTTAAACAGAAAAATTTGTGTATTGGTTGTTTTGGTTCACATAGAGTGAATCAGTGTAAAAGTTCTACTGTTTGTCAAATATGCCAGTACAAACACAATACACTCTTGCATTTTAAAAAGCCACATTCAGATGTAGGTGTACAAAAAAGTATTGGTTCGGATTTGAAACCCACTACTAGTACGGGAACCACTTCTACATCTTTATGCCCAATGATTAATTCGTATAATTATCGCGATTCAACCGTGTTATTATCCACAATCGTGGTAAATATTTTGGATAGTCAAGGATGCTCAGAGAGGTCGATTTTTATTAGATTCTGGAAGCCAAGCAAATTTTATGACATTAGATTGTGCCAAGAAAATTAATTTAGATATTAAACAATGCAACTCATCAGTTAAAGGTATGGGTGCTTGGAATAATTTTGTGATTGGAAAATCAAATACGGTTGTTGTTTCTCGATTTGATTATCGTATTAGTTACCCTATTGATGTTTTGTTAGTTGAAAAAATAACGGATAAATTGCCTGATTATGAGATATGTTCAGATTCTTTGGAACATTTAGTCAATTTACCCTTGTCTGATGATACTTTTGATACACCCGGTCCGATCGATGGGATTATTGGTGCACAATTGTTCCCTAAAATATTGTTATCACGCAAGGTGACAGGTTCAGTTCATGCACCGATTGTAGTTGAAACTGAATTTGGATTTGTTGTAATGGGTTCCGCACCTACGAATATTTGTAAATCGAAATCGACAAAATCATTTTATACTCAAGTTGATCCATCATTGAATGATTTAGTTTCGAAATTTTGGGAAACTGAGGATATTCCACAACAAAAATTTGAACATCCCGATGATGTCCAATATGAGAAAATATACAGCTCTTCAGTTCAGCGAGAAAAAGTA
This sequence comes from Chrysoperla carnea, assembly GCF_905475395.1. NCBI lineage: Eukaryota > Metazoa > Arthropoda > Insecta > Neuroptera > Chrysopidae > Chrysoperla > Chrysoperla carnea. The sequence goes on from NC_058342.1 coordinate 11,280,364, forward strand.
GGTCGTTATATCGTTAAATTACCATTTAAATTAGAATTTTCAAAATTGGGAAATTCATTTGATACTGCACTTAAGCGATTTTATGCGTTAGAACGTAAATTTTGTAAATCGTCAGAATTTAAGGATCAGTATACTAAAGTTATGGAAACTTATTTGCGTGAAGGGTATATGTCTTTGGTAAAGCCTGAAGCTTTAAAATTTCCGAATTATTTTATTCCTCATCACGGTGTATCCAAACCGGATAGTACGTCTACACCTTTACGTTGTGTGTTTGATGCGTCTGCAAAGACCACCAGAAAGTTTCTTTGAATGATCTGCTTTATACAGGGCCGAAGTTACAAAAAGAAGTATTTAATATTTTTCTAAATTTTCTTTTATTTTCGGTGGCTTTTACGCAGATGTCAGACAAATGTATTTGAGAATCGGTTCATTCAGAACATCGCCGTTTTCAACAAATTTTGTGGCGTTTTTCACGAAAGGACCCTATTTCAATATATCAATTAAATACCGTAACTTTTGGGGTAAAACCATCTCCTTATTTAGCATTGAGAACTTTGCATCAACTTGCTATTGATGGATCAGAATCGTACCCCTTAGCCGCGGAAATGGTACAACGTGATTTTTATATGGACGATTTGGTCTCAAGTGTGGATAGTTTGGATGAAGCACTGCCTTTGTATGATGAATTGGTTAATTTATTTAAAACGGGACAATTTCAATTGACTAAATGGGCAGTAAATTCGCCTGAATTTCTTATGAAAATTCCTGAGGAGGAACGATGTCCTAAATTTGTCGATTTCAATTCGGATGGTCTAAAGGTTTTGGGTTTGAATTGGTATCCTAAATTTGACGTATTTGTGTTTAGAATTAGTAGGGAATCACGATTATGCACTAAACGGAATGTTTTATCCGTGGTAGCTAGATTGTTTGACCCCCTAGGTTTCGTAGCTCCAGTCACTCTTTTGTTTAAACTTTTTGTTCGAAAAATGTGGAGCTTAAAATTAGATTGGGATGAAATTCCCGATGGAGATCTTCCTTTACAATGGAAAAATCTTCAAAATGAATTACAATTATTAGAGAATTTTCAGATATCTCGTTATTTGGGCGCTTCAAAAAACTCCAAGTTGGTTTTGATTGGGTTTGGAGATGCATGTATAGATTCTTATGGCGTGGTAGTTTACGCGAAAACTATTGCTCCTAATGGTGAAGTTCGTGTCACTTTGGTTTGTGCAAAAATGAAAGTTCCTTCATTAAATATTTCTCACACTATTCCTAGATTGGAACTTTCGGCAGTAGTTTTGGTAGCTCGCTTGTTATCAACCATAAAAACTACATTAGAAGTACGTGTTGAAGTAGATGAAATAATAGCGCTATCCGATTCAATGGTTGTATTGAATTGGATAGCTGCATCCCCTTCAAAATGGCACACATTTGTAGCCAACAGGGTATCTGTTATACAAGAATTGGTCCCACAGTGTAAATGGTTTCACTTGAGGGGTGAAAATAATATTAGTGATTGCTTGTCGAGAGCTATGACCCCATCACAGTTTTTGAATCGAAAAGATTGGCTGTCCGGCCCCTCTTGGTTAAAATTTGAAAGAGATTGGTGAACAAAAAACTGTTTCGTTGTTGGCAAAATCAGAACAGTTACATCCTTTGTATGATTTGATTAACAGATGTTCATCATTTACAAAACTACTTCGATCTACGGTATATGTTTTGAGATTTTTAAAAATATTAAAGTCGTCTGGTGTTAAATCATTACAATAATTTAACAGTTTTTTTTTTAAAAAATAGACAAAATCATATTTAAATTTATTTAATACAAAATTAAAAACAAAACAAGAGTTCTAGAACATTCCAAATAAACATCACAGTGTACGAGGTGGGGATTGCTTAGCAAGCAAGGCGCACCAAGAAACACTCAATGAATCAACAAGCAGCACAGTCTTTATACAACATTCAAAAGTGAAACATCACAAATACAGAAAAGCATAACAATACGACAGCAGTATTAGTTACATCCATGCAACAACGCATTTCAAATACATACAATTTAATACGCCATTTTACATGCAATTAATGGCGGTTAATCATCATTTTCAAGAAGTTAGCAATATCTCCGGCAGCATTTTGATACAACACATCATCACAACGGCTTTAAACATATATAATTTAATACGCAATTTTACATGCAATTAATGGCGGTTAATCATCATTTTCAAGAAGTTAGCAATATCTCCGGCAGCATTTTGATACAACATATCATCACAACAGCTTTAAACACATATAATTTAATACGCAATTTTACATGCAATTAACGGCGGTTAATCATCAATTTCAAGAAGTTAGCAATATCTACATTAGAAAACACATTTTCGACACCACGTGGTAAACATATTCGACCAGTAACAACACGCATTCAACATACAAACAACACATCTAACAACCAATCATTCATCATTCTACAAATTCAACCCACCATACCTCAGGTGAATACTAGTGAATTTAAATTTAATCCACATTTAGTTTATCAATAAATTTTGAACATAAAATTCATTTCAAATTTAGAATTTCAATATTAAATTTATCAATAATTTATGAACATGAAATTCATTTCAAATTTAGAATTTCAATATTAAATTTATCAATAATTTATGAACATCAAATTCATTTCAAGTTTAGAATTTCAATATTAAATTTATCAATCATTTTGAATATAAAATTAATTTCAAAGAATACAAAAATAATTCAGAATTTATAAAATTAAATTAATTTAAAATTAGTAATGATCTTGTATATAATTATATTTCATTTGTTAATTAGAATAATGATGAAAACGTCAAATAATGATCAACAATAAATTGATTCAAATGATATCCAGCGTTTATTTTTATTTAATAAGACTTTCAGAAAGATTTCATTCGAATTTGCAGTTTTATTATACATTTTATGGTCCTTCGAGCCGGATCAGTTGTTGTTGTCATTGTTGATGGTTTTATCATGTCACAAGATCATTACTCATACATTCACATATCAATTTAAGTCATTTTCAACTTCAATATCACAGTTAGATTTGATAATTAAAATTACAAATTATTTAAATACAGTAAAATTCATAGCAAATAATTATACAATTGTAAAGGGGAAGCACATTGAACAATAGTAAATTAGCAAATTCACGTCAATTTAACGATAATTCTATCAAAATGGGACCAAAAAAGGATGCTGAAGACATAAAAATGCAGCTATTTCAAAATTCCATATTAATTTCAGAACATGAGGGCCTCATCAGCAAAGCTCTCGAAATAGGCAAACAGGCCATAGTTAATTCAAGTTTTATACCTAATTTGGAAGCACGTTTTTCTAAATTGGAAAAGCTATTCGATACATTCAAATCTCTGATTTCCAATTCTAATAAACTCGCTAATTTAGGGGAAAATAAAGAGGAAATCGAAAATTTATGCAAGCGTTCTGAAGTTGTTCATGATAAATATTATGAAATTCTAGCTATAGAAATTCAAATTCGTAAAAGCACCAAAACTATCCAATCAACGACTCAAGACGATGTTTTAGCCAGTCAAATCTCACATAGCGCGGCATCCAAATTACCAAATATTAACATACCCACATTCGACGGGGATATATCTAAATGGGTTTCCTTCAGGGACACCTTTGTTTCTTTAATCCACGATGCTCCAGGTATCAATCATGTTGCTAAATTTCATTACTTAAGATCAGCCCTAAAGGGAAATGCTTTACAAACCATTGCGGGAATTCAAGTAAACATGGACAATTACACACAAGCATGGGAAGCTATGCTAAAGAAATATGATAATAAACGTTTACAAGCATCATATTATCTATCCAAAATTTTTAATTTCAAACCGGTTATCAAAGCGTCACTATCTCAACTAGAATTGCTTTCTAGTATTGTCATCGAAAATGCTATTGCCTTCAAAAATTTAAAATTAAAAAATGAAAGTGGCTTCATCTTAGTCTATTTCATCATACGATTACTAGATCACAAAACCAAAGAAAAATTTGAGGACGAATACGGAAAGAATTCAACTATTCCGAAATTCGAGGATCTAATAAAATTCATTGAAACCGAGTGTTTAAAATTTCAAACGGAAAATTTAACAAGCGACAAAAGCGTTAATAATTATCCAGCTAAACCCACGTATAGCAACAAACAAGTTGTCATGACTCAAACTCAGTACAATCCAGACACATGCGCAGTCTGTAAAGGGAATCATCCCATTTTCAAGTGTAGCAATTTTTTGGCACTACAACCTTCACAAAGGCTTAACAAAATAAAACAATTAAATGGCTGTCATAATTGTCTCAAAACAAATCATGAAGTCACAAAATGCCCGTCACAATCCATATGTAAAGAATGCAAACGAAAACATAATACATTATTACATATAGTAAGTGGTAGTCAAACGTTCTCAACCAAAACGAAAGGTCACAGCTTACAAAACATTCCATTACAAACAAATAACATTGATCCAAACAGGAATCAAACTGAAAATTCAAATACAATTAATACGGTTTTATCCGCGACAGTATCAGGTGCGCCTACAGTTCTATTAGGTACTGCACTAGCAAGAATTAAAGATCATTTAGGCAGAGATCACAATATTAGAATCCTCGTAGACAGCGGGGCCCAAAGATCATTTATCACAACCTCATTCATAGACAAACTGCGTCTGGCCAAGCAGCCAAATTTGCAACCCCTCAGTGGGTTATCTAATATGCCAATTCGCGGTGGGCGAATGCAAGTAGAATGCGTCATACACCCCTTAAATTCAAGCACTCCGGAATTACAAACAACAGCAATTGTAGTACCATCAATTATAACTCAAAGCCCCACACATGCTATATCCAATGACATTCGCAAAATCTTCAAAAATTTGAATCTAGCGGACGCGACATTTGATAAACCAGGTCCAATAGACTTTCTTCTCGGTGCTGACTTGTTTGGACAAATTTTATTAGGAGAAAGTAAGACACCGTCAAAGTATCATCCAGCTGCTATTAAAAGTGTGTTTGGTTGGATTTTAATAGGTTCAATTAGTCATAAAAATAGTAAAGTTTCGCCCATTCATAACTTATTAGTATCCGAATCCTCAATTCACAATCTAATAGAAAGGTTTTGGAAAATTGAGGACACACCTCATTCTATACCCATGAGTTTAGAAGAAAAACAATGTGAAGAACACTTTAAAACTACACATTCACGAAATGATTCAGGACGATATATAGTCCGATTGCCCTTCAAACAATTTCCTCCAAAATTGGGAAATTCTAAATCACAAGCATATCTACGTTATATGAGACTTGAACAAAAATTCATTCGAAATCCTAAATTAAAAACGACATATGATTCGGTAATCAATGAATATATGGATTTAGGATATTTATCAGTAGCCAAAGATCCTGGTGCATACATTTTACCTCACCATGGAGTCGAAAAACCCAGTTCTTCTACCTCACTCAGAGTAGTATTTGATGCTTCATGTTCTACTGAATCTGGATCATTAAATGACAAATTATTAACAGGACCAACATTGCAATCCAATATAACTGAAGTGATTCTTCATTTTAGAACGTATGCAGTCGCCATGTCGACCGACATTTGTAAAATGTATCTACAAATCATTTTACATGAAAATGATCGTAAATATCAACATATGTTTTATAGATTCAATCCATCCGATTCAATAACGGAGTATGAATTAAATCGTGTTACTTTTGGGATGCCTGCCTCTCCGTATCTAGCGATTAGAGTCATACTTCAATTAATACAAGACGAGGGAGCAGCCTATCCACTAGCATCCAATGCATTGGCCAATCATACGTACGTAGACAATATACTAACCGGAGCACACAATTTAAATGACGCTTTAGCCTTACAAAAAGAACTTATTCATTTATTACAAAAGGGCGGTTTTACACTAAAGAAGTGGGCTAGTTCAAGCAAAGAATTACTTAAAACCGTACCTATCGAGTGTCATGAAACTCCTATTGCATTTTCTACCTTAGAAAATTCTACTATAAAAGTTTTAGGAATGCAATGGGACCCAGTAAGCGACTGTCTTAGCTATGCCGTTCAAGCTCCACAGATAATATTGACAAAGCGAGCAGTATTATCCAACATAGCAAAATTATATGATCCATTAGGATATCTATCGCCAATAATTTTCAAAGCAAAATGTATCATGAAACAAACATGGAAAATAAATAATTTAAAATGGGACGACCCCCTACCAGATGAAATAGCATCCCAATGGTGTAATTTTCTGAATCAACTGCAAACATTATCTCACATAAAGATACCACGGTGTATAATAAACAAGCCCTATAAAAATATAACAATATTAGGATTCGCAGACGCATCCAAATTGGGTTATGCATCCACAATTTATTTACGTTTAACAAAATCAGATAACTCTGTTTCAATTAACTTGCTCATGTCAAAAACTCGTTTAGCTCCTATTTCAACCATCAGTATTCCACGTTTGGAATTATGCGCAGCTTTATTATTAGTAAAAACATTTCAAAGCATCAAACCATTTATATCTTCGCTTGAAGTAGACAAAACATATTTGTTTTCGGATTCAACAGTTGTCTTGGATTGGCTAAAGCATTCACCTCGTATAAACAAAGTATTCGAAGCCAATCGAGTGGCCGAAATTTTGAGAAATACTGTAGTCACAGACTGGTATCATGTTGAATCGGAACATAATCCAGCGGACATTGCCAGCCGCGGCATTGATCCCTGTCAATTAAAATCAAAACCATTATGGTGGTTCGGCCCTCAATGGCTTCAAAACGAACCATCTAGTTGGCCGATAACCCAACAAAAGCATCCCCAGCAACAAGAAATTTTGATATTAAACACCAAACAACATTCGTTATTCAATGATGACTGGATGAAACGTTTTTCATCTTATAGCAAATTGGTCCGAACCATGGCATACATATTAAGGTTTATAGACAGGCTAAAGAAAAAACAAAATGTCCCTTCGGGTCTCATTCAATGTCAGGAATTCAACAAATCCACTTTGAATTGCATTAAATTAATACAAAAGGAATATTTCTCGGATGAAATAAAGGCTATTAAATCAAATGAAAAATCCAAGCTAAGTGCATTAGCGCCCTTTATAGACCCCTCGGGAATTATCAGGGTGGGAGGAAGACTCACCAACAGTCCTTTACAATATTCACACAAACATCCAATTATTTTACCAAAAAGGGCTCACTTTACACATTTATTAATCGATTATTTACATCATTCATACTTGCATGCAGGACCGCAATTATTACAAGCATTAATTCAAAGAAAATATTGGATTGTTGCAGCTCGAAGCGCAATCAAATCGCGCATATTTCAGTGCATAAAATGTTACAAATTAAAACCAAAAAATTATATACCATATATGAGTGCTTTACCATCGTCACGATTTGAACAGGGTAGGGCCTTTTTAAACGTAGGTATAGACTATGCCGGACCATTTCTTATTAAAGATTCAAACAGACGGAAACCCAACATTTCAAAAACTTATGTCGGATTATATGTATGCATGAGTACAAAAGCAATTCATGTAGAATTAGTTACAGACTTATCAACAAAAGCTTTCTTAGCAAGTTTTGATCGCTTCATTGCACGTCGGGGAATTCCCTCACAAGTCTTTTCGGACAACGGAACAAATTTCGTTGGCGCTTGTCGTTATTTACGAGAAATATATAAATGGCTAAAACAAAAGGAAATTCAATCAACAATTATTGACTATGCCACAAACAAAGGCATCGTATGGAAATTTAACCCTCCAGCCTCTCCAAACTTCGGCGGTCTGTGGGAAGCTGGCGTAAAATCGTTCAAAAATCATTTAATTCGTACATTAGAAAAACGGTATTTAACCTTTGAAGAATTCAATACATTAATAGTCAGAATCGAAGCAATGCTCAATTCACGACCTTCATACCCACTATCATCGTCTCCAGACGAATATGAAGTGTTAACCCCAGGACATTTTCTAATAGGAGCCCCATTAGTAGCCCCTCCAGAACAGGATTTAACTGACATTAAAAATAACCGTTTAGATCGGTGGCAACTAATTAGTCAGACGTTTCAGCACATATGGCAAAAATGGCGTCTCAATTATTTAAATACCCTTCAACAAAGGTTGAAATGGCAAACAAAAGAAAAGCCAGTTGCCATAAACGACCTTGTTTTATTAAAAGAACCAAATGCACCGTCCTTGAACTGGCCCAAAGGTAGAATTATCGAAGTATATCCAGGGCGAGACAATCAAGTACGAGTAGTAAAAATAAAAACACAAAAGGGAGAGTATACCCGACCTATCACTCAAATTGTGCCTCTTCTACCTCCATGTGGAGACAAACAAAATTAGAATTTCAAAAAAAAAAAAATAAATAATATTTAACTAAAATAATTTCAAATAAATCAATCAATTATTCATAAATTATTAGAATTTTGCTGTATGCAAAATTGGTGGGCGGTTTGTTAAATCATTACAATAATTTAACAGTTTTTTTTTTTTAAATAATAGACAAAATCATATTTAAATTTATTTAATACAAAATTAAAAACAAAACAAGAGTTCTAGAACATTCCAAATAAACATCACAGTGTACGAGGTGGGGATTGCTTAGCAAGCAATGCGCACCAAGAAACACTCAATGAATCAACAAGCAGCACAGTCTTTATACAACATTCAAAAGTGAAACATCACAAATACAGAAAAGCATAACAATACGACAGCAGTATTAGTTACATCCATGCAACAACGCATTTCAAATACATACAATTTAATACGCCATTTTACATGCAATTAATGGCGGTTAATCATCATTTTCAAGAAGTTAGCAATATCTCCGGCAGCATTTTGATACAACACATCATCACAACGGCTTTAAACATATATAATTTAATACGCAATTTTACATGCAATTAATGGCGGTTAATCATCATTTTCAAGAAGTTAGCAATATCTCCGGCAGCATTTTGATACAACATATCATCACAACAGCTTTAAACACATATAATTTAATACGCAATTTTACATGCAATTAACGGCGGTTAATCATCAATTTCAAGAAGTTAGCAATATCTACATTAGAAAACACATTTTCGACACCACGTGGTAATCATATTCGACCAGTAACAACACGCATTCAACATACAAACAACACATCTAACAACCAATCATTCATCATTCTACAAATTCAACCCACCATACCTCAGGTGAATACTAGTGAATTGAAATTTAATCCACATTTAGTTTATCAATAAATTTTGAACATAAAATTCATTTCAAATTTAGAATTTCAATATTAAATTTATCAATAATTTATGAACATGAAATTCATTTCAAATTTAGAATTTCAATATTAAATTTATCAATAATTTATGAACATCAAATTCATTTCAAGTTTAGAATTTCAATATTAAATTTATCAATCATTTTGAATATAAAATTAATTTCAAAGAATACAAAAATAATTCAGAATTTATAAAATTAAATTAATTTAAAATTAGTAATGATCTTGTATATAATTATATTTCATTTGTTAATTAGAATAATGATGAAAACGTCAAATAATGATCAACAATAAATTGATTCAAATGATATCCAGCGTTTATTTTTATTTAATAAGACTTTCAGAAAGATTTCATTCGAATTTGCAGTTTTATTATACATCTGGTTTAATAACAGCGAGTGATTTAGAAAAAGCAGAAATAATTTTGATAAAAGTAGTGCAAATTAAACATTTTAGCCTTGAATTTGCATTATTAAAAAATAAAAAAATTTGTTCATCTTTGTATAGGTCCTTAAGTCCTTTATTAGAGGACGGTTTGATTAGAGTCGGCGGTAGACTAACTAACTCTAAATTGAATTATGGTAGTCAGCATCCCCTTTTGCTACCTAAAAAAGATAATTTCGTAGATTTGTTAATTGACCATTGTCACCGTAAAAATTTGCATACCGGTCCTTATTTAGTTTCGGCAATATTACGTCAAAAATATTGGATTGTAGGTGGCCGTAATGCTATACGTTTTCGATTACAAAAATGCAATCATTGTTTTCGAGTCCATCCAAGGGCTGAGTTTCCCAAGATGGCGGATTTGCCAGCGGTCCGGGTAACTGAAGCCGAACCGTTCATACAAGAGTCGATTACGCGGGAGCGTTTTTAATTACTATGGGTAGAGGTCGTGGTTTCAAAAGTCGTAAAGCATATCTTTGCTTGTTTGTATGTTTGGTCACAAAGGCAATTCATTTGGAGTTGGCTTCGGATCTGTCAACTGACACCTTTTTAGCAGCGTTTAAACGGTTTTCGGCACGTCGCGGTGCCTGTTCTGTCATTTATTCAGACAATGCCACAAATTTTATTGGATCCAAAAATTAATTGGACGCTCTGTACAAATTAGTAAATTCAAACGAATATTTGGATCGTTTACAGGAAGAATCAGCCGATAGAAAAATCACTTGGAAGTTTCAACCCCCTTTATCTCCTCATTTTTCTGGCATATGGGAATTGCAAATAAAGGCGGTAAAAACTCATTTATATAAAATTATAGGTCTGCAAATTCTAACCTACGAGGAATTGAGTACGGTTTTGACTCAAATTGAGGCTCTACTAAACTCGAGACCTTTGTCATGGCTTAGTACAGATCCAGCGGATCCGATTCCGTTAACGCCGGCACACTTTCTTACCTACACCCCTTTGAAATCGTTACCTGCCACTGAGGTTCCCAATCCTCCTAAAATTTGTTTGATCGAAAGCGCTTGCTTGATCATTTGGTACAGGGATTTTGGAAACGTTGGCACAATGAATATTTGACGCAATTGCAACTTCGACAAAAATGGAATATATCAAGTTATGATATAAAATCTGGAACCTTGGTCTTGATTCGCCAAGATAATGTTGCGCCGTTGAGTTGGCCGGTTGGTGTCGTTGAGGAATTGTTCCCTGGTAACGATGGTGTTACTCGAGTGGTCAATGTACGTACAAAAACGGGCGTCTTTAAACGACCTGTGGTTCGTTTATGTCCCCTCCCGTCACAATAATTAGTAGTGAAATTTGGTTTTCCTTTTTGTTTTAATGTTTGTCTCGATTTTTTGAATACTTTTAATTAATTATTTTTGAATTTATATTACATTAAGAATAAAATTTCGTTTGATAAAATTTTGTTTGCAAGTTTGTTTGTTGTTTTCAAATCATATTTTTTGGTATGATCAATTTTTGTAGAAAAAAATAGGATCAGATTTCGTTTTGACCTCAACAAAAAGGGTTGAGTTTTCGTTTGTTGGAATTCATTAAAAATTATTCGTTTATTGAATTTATTGAAATTATATTCGTTCGTTTGAAATTCATAATCATTCGTTGAATTCATTTAAATAATAGTACGTTCGTTTCAATCCATTATGGATTGATTTTTGTGAATAATTTAGTTATGTAATAATTAATCACACGTGTTCGTGAATTAGAAAATTTAAAGTCGAATTTTAGAACTGATATTGATATGGTGTGCTGAACACCTGTATACGTATATATAACAAAATACCCAAAGAAATACGAAAACTAAACGTAACATTGTTTAAAAAGGTTCTAAAAAATTTTTTATTGGTAAATAACCATTACACCCTTGATGAGTTTATGATGAATGAATTTGCTTATAGTACACATTGAACTATATATCTTGTATTTGACGTATTCTATGTACTTTGTACAAAATTTAAGAATAAATATTATTATTAGTGTTATTATAAGGTTACTCCTATTTCCCGATAATTTTCCCTTCCCCTAAAACCATAATAATACTTTTGTGAGCCGTTTAGAAATTGAACCAGTTAAATGGTAAGTCATGCATTTTTTTGATTCGTGTACAGTCCACGTAATTTTCGTAATAATGGCTATGGTTTTATGACTTGGCCACAACAAATTATTTTCATTTAAAAATAGTTTCATTTACTTAATTTATTAATTTCAGCAAATGGTGCTGACCGTGACTTGATAGAATTGCAATGGACACAACTGGCTGCGATGAAAATGGAAAATATTCTGTTAGATATGGAGGAAAATTTGGACATCTCTCATTTGGAAAGTTTTGGATTGCGGTAGCTAAAATCGACAACGCGAACGGTGAAAAATCATTCAAAGACTTGGCTTCGTTTGCAATTCGTACATTATCATTGCCAGTTAGTAATGTTGCCGTTGAACGTACTTTCAGTATAATGGCAGAAGTAAAGACCAAACTACGAAATAGGATGTTGCTGCCAATTTTAATGGCTCTAGTACGTATAAGATCTCATATGAGTGCAATAGGAGTGTGCTGTAGCACTTATAAGCAAACAAAATATATGCTAGCACTGTGTAATAGTGATATTTACAAAAATATCAGGATAATGATCATGCCAATCTTGTGGAGTCAATAGACTTACTGGAGCTTGATGATTGAAACAAGCTCCAGTAAGTCTAGAATGAATAATTTAAAATGATTGTTGAAATAATTATTAAATAATTGTGATTGCTTAATCCTACTATAATCTGTGATTTCTTAAAACTGTGATTGATTGTTGAATTAGAGAATAAAATTATATAAGTGTGATAACTTAATCGTACATTACTCTGTGATTTCTTAAAACTGTGATTGTTGAATTAGAGAATAAAATTATATAATTGTGATAAGTTAGTTAATCATACTATCCTCTGTTATAAAAGACAAGAAGAATCAAACCTGGAAACAAGTATTTATACCTACATCTACGATAGGTTTTTTGATTTCATGAAAATTTGGTGATTTGGTCAGTCGAATGAGATACTACTTGATTGTTCGACATTCATAGGACAGTTAGCGATATAAAAAAGTATTTTAAGAAAAATCAACAATTTCAAAGTGAAATGGTCATCAACTCAGTTGGTAATTGGTATAGTATCTTACAGTTGTTATACTATATAGGTAGCTAATTGAACATCGAGCTTAAAGTTTGTTTTTAAATAAGCAAGGACATACCTATCGCGAAAATTTAAGAACAACTTGTTACAGTAGGTACTTATTTTACACGATCGTAAAAATCTTTCAATACGAAAAATCTTGAGGCTTATTATCTCTTTTAGGAATTTCTGAACTTTAAAATTACCTAGGTATCTCTTTATTAACTAACTATACTTACTGAAAAAACTTTGCAAAAAATAGAAGTTGCCAATATTGCTTTTTTATTTGTATATTTGAGCATATTTTATCCTCTGTCTTTTAAATTGTAAAGTAAATTTATTGAAATTGCAGTTTTTTTTTATTGAAAATGAATAAAAAAATTAAATACGGTACAGGAAGACTTAAAAAAAAAACAAATTTAATTTTGCCACAGTGATCGGAGAAAGCACATTAAGTAGAGAAGTTATTCAAAATTATAGAGGCAATGTTGAGTTAAATATAAATTCTGATATCTAAGCTAATCAAAGTCAAAACTCGTCAAAAATTAAACTTAATTCACCCGATAAATCAAGTAATTTTCATTACGAACTTGAATTTATGGAAAATGGATGATGAAGTTCTTCTTATAAATGATAATGTGCCTCTTACCCCAGTTACTAATGATGTTCAAGTAATTGCTCCTGATCAAGGTCAAACTCCAGTTCTTTGGCATGCTTCCCCAGATATTGAAGAACTTTTTTTTCCCAAACTCATTAGGAATTGTAAATGGTGAAAAAACTTTTGTTTTCACAAAAAATCACTTAGTGATAAGTTAATTTTTAACCGACCAAATAAAGAAGGAGACGTTTTAAGAGACTTTACGATGAAATTGTCAATCAAGAGAATCAAAAGAAAATTTTATTTAGCAATAATCCTGATGCACTCCAATTGATCGGATATCAAGATAGCTTTGAGGTCTTAAATCCGTTAGGTTCTGCTAAATCAAAATATAAAATATTAGCTGTTTATTTAAGCATAGGAAATTTCCCCGAAAGAGTTAGATCACATGTAAATTCTATGCAACTTGTGACGTTATGCAAGAAAAAGTTATTTGATCATTCTAAAATTTATGGTAAAATCGTTGAAGACTTAACAGATATCGAGACTGAAGGAATTGAATTAACTTAAAAATTATTAAGGGCTCGTTAGTTTTTATAACAGAAAATAATCTTGGGAGTCACTCATTAGGGGGGTTTACCGAAAATTTTGGTAAAACATAGTATTTTTGTAAATATTGTTTAATTACTCGAATTTGTCTTAACGATCATAATGGAATATTTCAAACTTATACATATAAAGTCCCGAAATCAGAGACTTTGAAAGGAGTGTGAGGTTATAATAGTAAACACAGATTGACGCAGTAATAAAACTGAAATTTAATAAAACAATATTCTTAATAACTATTTACAATAATAATTAATGATTAATTTACCTGATTCAATATTATTGTGGATAACTAAAATTAATTAACAATATTCTCACACACGTCTTTAATTATTATTCAGACATTTTGTATTCTTATCTATCAGGAAATTTCATTAATGGAAATGGTGTTACCAGGGTAATACCAAACAGTTTGGCGGAACGTTCAAACTTACATCCCCTCACTTTGGCAATGGAGTTACTCACTCCAAGTACGGCACTAACTTACTTGCATGAAATAAACTATCATTCTTTCTAGATCTACTAGCAATACCATATATTACCTTTGATATTTTTTTCTTAATTCGGAATGGTCCTATCCTGATATTATCTAGTTTATCCCTGTTCAGTTTGTTTTTGTTCTGAACATATACTAAATCTCCTACTTCATATTCTATTTCCCTGGTATTTTTGTCGTAATATTTTTTGTTTTGTACATGTATTTTTTTTGAATTCTCATATGCTATTTCCTTATTTATTTCCCAATTATCTTTATTGTTTATTTCTAATAACTCAGGTAGAATAGAGCATTCTTTTCCGGTTAACAAGTAATTTGGAGTGTAACCTGTAGAGCTGTGGATTGTATTATTATAATCTTTTACACATTCTTCTGCTACTATTGGCCACGATTTATTTCTATTTTCAAATATCTTGCACCTCATTCTATTAATTAACGTTTGGTTTGTTCTTTCATTAAGACCATTAGAAAATGCACAGTCACTTGCTGTAAATATTAAATTTATTCCTTGTTCATTAACATAATTCTTAAATTGAGTAGAATTTATGCCAGAGTATTGATCTGTTAATATTGTTTTAATTTTCCCCTGTTGTTCTACTTTTTTTATTAACTTTATAAAATCCTTAGCAACTTGAGTTTTTGATGTGCTTATGTAAGCAAATCTCGTGAAATGATCCACTATTAGATGTATATATCTTTTAGTGCTTTTTCCTTTTAAACCTCCGATTGTATCCAATGATACAAGTTCAAAAGGTTCTTTTGCTGGGCCTAATTGAGACAAAGGTGCTTTAAAACAGCCAATTCTAGTTTTATTTTTTTTTACACACTTCATAAGAACGGCATGTCAACTTGATATGTTTATACATGTTTTTAAAGTAAAATTTATGACCTATCATTAGGATTAATTGTTTGGTCCCAATATGTCCTTGTTTTTCATGTACTTTTTGTACCAGAGATTTCCCAAAATCTTCTGTTATCCATATTTTTTCTCTGTTATTTAGAGTTTTATATATGATATCATTTTTAATATTGCACTTCTCATCTAGTTGTAAACTTCTTTGGTTATTTTTTATCTCTTCTAATTGTAAAAAATTTGTTGTTCTGATTATTGAAATATCATCCCCTTCTCTTCTTGGTTCTAGTACAGGATTTCTAGATAAGCAGTCTGCTTCTATATTTTCTATTCCTGGATTATATACTATGTCAAATTGAAATTGTGATATATAATTTAATATGTGAATTAGTTCTGTATCTTTACTTTTTTTAATATTAAAGTTTTCTAACGGTTTGTGATCTGTGAATATCACAAATCTTTTTCCTATTAAATAATATTGCCAATATAGGATGGCTTCTTTGATAGCTAGACATTCAATATATATTGCTTTCTTTGTTTTTTGAGAATTATTTAATTTTCTTGAGAAAAAAAATACTGGTTTTAACACCCCGTTTTCTTGAGGTTGTTTTAATACAGCCCCAACTCCATCTATACTTGCATCAGTTAAAATATAGATTGGGGCTTCTGGGTCAAATATAGCTAAAGCTGGGCCAGCGCATAAATATTCTTTAACTTTTTTAAAACTATTCTGGCATTTTTCTGACCACTTGAACTCAATGTTTTTCCTTAGCAAATAATATAAAGGTTCTAGCACTCTTGCATGATTTGGGATGTATTCTACATAAAAATTTATCTTCCCCAAAAATTGTCTGATATTTTTTTTTGTTTCGGGTATAGGAAATTCTTTTATAGCAATGAGGTTATCATTCATTGGTTTTATATAGTTATTACTCATCTCATGACCTAGGTAAATGACTTTGTTGCTAGCAAATACACATTTTGATAAATTTAATTTAATACCTTGGTCTTGAAGTGCTTGTAACGTCAGTTTTACTTGTTTTAAATGATCCTCATAGTTTTTTGAATGAATTAAAATATCGTCTATATAGTTCACAGCGAATTCACTTAGCTTATTCTTTCGTAAAACACTAGATAATACTCTTTGAAAGATTGCTGGGGAAGTTTTCAGACCAAAAGGTAAGCATTTCCACTGCCAATGGCCTTCGTGGGTCACAAAAGCTAATTTGTATCTGTCCTTTTCACGTACTGGTATCGACCAAAACGCCGAGTTTACATCTAATTTTGTGAAATATTTACAATTTCTAGCACGTATTTTTAAATCGTCAATCCTAGGAAACGGTTGACTTTCCGGAACAAGTATTTTGTTTAATTCTGTAAAGTCTATGCACAAACGAGATTTTCTTCCCTCTTCTTTTTTATACACCATTGTCACTGGAGCCGCATAAGGGCTGCATGACTCTTCAATCAAATCTGCTTCTAATAATTCTTTTATTTGCTTTTCAATTTCAACTTTATCTTGAAATGAGCATCTGTATGGTTTTCTTGAAACATATTTATTCTCTTTTAATTTTACAGTTGCTTCCTAACCCTTTATTATTCCAATGTCAAATTTTGTTTTTGCAAATACCTTATCAAATTTTCGCATAATAATTTGTATATCATTGGGTAGTTTTTGTTTATTTTGTAATATATTTAGATTTACTTGTTTATCTTTATTTATTTCGCCTTTTTGTGTAATTTTTAAATTTTCGTTTTGACATAACCTAAATTTTTTTATTAAGTCCAGGCCTAATAATAAATCGTCTTTAAAAGTTTTGCTTTTTATTATGAGAAATGAAAAATTACTTTCTATGTTACAAATTTTTATTTTAAGCGTAACAGTGCCTTCAGCTTTGGCTATTCCTGCCACTCCTTTTATATTTTCATCCCCACTTATTATATTTTTTAACATGTTTCTTTGTTTTAAAAATTCGTAGTTTATTAGTGAAATGTTAGACCCTGAGTCATATAGACCCACAGCGGATTTATCATCCACTAATACGTGTAATCTAATAAGTGGGAAAACTATTCGTTTTTTGCCTCCTCGGAATTTGCTATAGCATCTTCCCAATCTACATTATTTACTATTTTAATATTATTATTTTTTTTATAACTTGATTTTTGCTCTTTTAATCTACACATATTTTCGGGGTGGAATCTATTTGGGAATCCTAACTTCTCACAATTTGAACATGGTTTATGATGATGTATTGTTTTTTTATTTTCTTGTTTTTTATCATTCAAGTGTCCCATTTGTTTTAATTTTGACATTAAGTCCTCAACTGTTCCTATTGTGTTTCTATCTATCCTGTTTTGAATAAAATTTGGTAAGCTAATAACAATTAAGTTTATTTGAGAATTTTGCGAGATATTTTCATCTACTTCCATTAATAAATTTCGTTTTTTTAGTGCAAAATCTAATAAAGATCCATTTAAATATTTAAAATTATAGGCGTAAGCTATTTCAGTCCAGGACTGTACTGAGAAAGTTTCTATGAAAGAATTATTCCATAACTCCCAATTGTCTAGAAAACTTTGTTTCACACAAACATGGTACCAATTGACAGCCGAATCAGTCAAAAACAGCCTTAAAGTTTCTGCATATTTATTTTGAGTGATTCCGACTCTCGTACATTCCTGAACAAATAATCTAATCCAGTTATTGGCTTTAAAATTTTCTCCATTAAAATTTTCAATCACCATATCTTTTGCTAATGATCTAGTTGATTTTTCATGGTTACCTGTGTTATTCGCTTTTACCAAAGGTGCAACCACTTCTAAATATTCATCGTGGAATGCAACATTTCCCTCTTCATCCAAATAAACAGCTTGTAATTTGTCATCCAGAGTAATCATCACATTACGAAATTTATTTCGAGTTTTCAAACTTTTCACAACATTTTTGACTACATTCGTATCAAAAAGTTCCGTATGATGGGTACTGCATTGTTTGTCTTTCGGAAATTGAAAAATTTCTGGTTGATTCACGAGTTGAATTGTTTTTACTTTCACGATAGTGCTTTTAGCATCTCTACCTGCTTCAGAGATGAATTGGAATTTAGCTTTCTGCATAATATTGAATTATAAAGTCCCGAAATCAGAGACTTTGAAAGGAGTGTGAGGTTATAATAGTAAACACAGATTGACGCAGTAATAAAACTGAAATTTAATAAAACAATATTCTTAATAACTATTTACAATAATAATTAATGATTAATTTACCTGATTCAATATTATTGTGGATAACTAAAAGTAATTAACAATATTCTCACACACGTCTTTAATTATTATTCAGACATTTTGTATTCTTATCTATCAGGAAATTTCATTAATGGAAATGGTGTTACCAGGGTAATACCAAACAGTTTGGCGGAACGTTCAAACTTACATACAAATAGAACTGTTAAATCTTAAAATAATATAATAATATAAAAAAATCGTAAATCGTTTAAATAGAATAAACAGTAGCTGCGTAAAGAAAATTAATAATAATAGCAAACCACTGTTGATAAAAGGAAAAAAATTTAATTATGTTTTCAATCAATTAAGGTAGTTCCTCCGCGACCGTCCAGTCAAAAAGTTTTGGACTAATACTATCATTCAGTGCGTTAACTGTGCTATGACTATTATACATATACCATATATTATTTTCACAAGACTGTAGTTCCTCACTACTGTTTCTAGTATACATATAAACACACACACTATGACATATGCCTTTAACATTAGTCTTCATATCTTTTCCACAAAAATCATCGCTGAAACGAGTTATTTATTTAAGTTTTTTATCGAAACTATATGGTAAATAATTTTTATTTTTATTTATATATTTTCTAAATATAGTATTCTACATTATATTAGTTTTTCATAGAGATGGTGGACGTCATTCATTGGTAAATAAATATAATATTTGTAAATTTGTGTATTTTTATACACTTCTCCCATGTACACGTACAAATTGCGTCACTTTTAATTGCTAATATCTCATGTATGGCATGGTAAATCATCTTCTAATTTTAACAGCAAGTGTATTATGAATTAAATATTTTATATTCTGAGTTTTGAGAAATTCTTGGAATATCACTTTCGTGTAGGTACTACCTTAAATATTTTATCTTGTTTGCCTTCCAGAATTACAACCTTGTCTAGGGTATGATGTTTTCGAAGGTGTACTAGCTTATGATGTAAAACTATTTATTAATGATCTTATTAAAAAACATTGTTTTCATACAAACTTTTGAATTACAGAATTGAATCTTTTAAATACTGTGTAGAAGTTAAGCGTGATAAAATATGTTCAGTTGTAAAAACATCTAAAAAACTTTCCGGTGGTGCCTGTATATTATGGAATTTTCTTTTATTACCATTATTAATTTCCGACAAAATTCAAGACATTTATGAAGACAGTTGGAAATGTATATTATCACTTTCAGAGATAATTGAAATAATATGTGCACCAGTTATACACAAGTCTAATATTGCTTATTTGGATTTACTTATTTACGATTATATTTATTTGTGTAAATCGTTATTTAAATGGCCACTTCGTCCAAAACATCATTACTTAGTCCATTATACTTCACTTACTTTGATGTTTGGGCCTTTAATGAAAGTATGGACCCATAGATTCGATAGTAAATATTGTTTTTTCAAACGTTGTATACGATCTATTAGAAATTTTATTAATATAACTACTACGAATTATTTCATTCGTGAAGGAGGGGAGATTACATGTAACATTAAACTAAAGAGTGAAATTAAATGTCATGCGAATTTATATAATGACAACATTCTCAGCAAGCATTAAAAAATACACCTTTATCTCATGATTCTGTGCAATGCAATGAATTAATAAAAAATGGCATTTCATATCGTACTGGAGACTATTTATTTCACAAAAAGAATATCATTACGAAATATGTATTGGTAAAATTGTGTTAATATTATATAGTGAACCTGATGTATATTTTGTGATAGAAGTATTACAAACAGAATTTATACCTTATTTAGGTGTATATAAGGTAGAAAAAGTTAATAAGTTTACAAGTATATCACTCAATCAAGTTATTAGCTTTGAAAAATTACACACTTACATCATAAATTCTTCTTCATATATTAAACCAAAATTTGGATTAGTTGAGCATAATTTATGATATTACTGACTTCCTAATTAATAATTCAGTAAAGCTCATGTATGTTATGTAATATAATGAAAGTTTACAGTGTTTATTGTTTCAATATTTGATTATTTTTGTAATAAAGTGTTTAAAATAATACATATTCACATTAGAATTGACTGCTGATCTATCTATATGTATATACATATTATTAATGATATGACTAATTGCAAACAGCCCTGAATACAATGCCATTATTTATAGTATCTCGGCATGATAAGCTGGAAAAGAAGTTAGTGAAAGCTTCATCAATGGATGAAGTAGTGGATTTGGCCATAAAAAATTACGAATAATTTATTTTTGTTGCTAATATTGAAAGGTGTGTTGAGCAGATTTATTTAAATGATTACACAGAAATAGATGAAGATCAAATACTAATGGAAATGGCCCAGCAAGTAAAAGAAAATCTTAATTTAATCATTGTACCTGATGGAATTCCTTGGAACAGTGAGGTCGAACAAAGTAATTCTTCTTCATCAAAACGTCAGTATAATTGTATTATTAGTTATTATTCTAATTTCAAATATTCAGTCATATTTGATTCATTTAAATTCTAAAAAGCTACTTGTTTATTTATGTAGTTAACATTTCTTTTATTCTCGATTACAGCTGACAATGCCCATGTTCAACCTTGCTGTTCACCACAAAGTCAATCATGTGTTTTAATACAAAATCAGCCTTCCACTTCAGCGAAAATCGAAATAAACCATGTGAATTTTCCCAAAACTGGGAAGCCAATCACAATATTATTTACGTGATAAAAAATTAATGGATAAAAAAAAATATAAAATCAATGATGAATGTTGTTGTTGATTATATGATAGCAGATTTTCTACGGGGGACAAATTTTATGAAGCTTATTCAGACTCATTTTGCATAAAAATTAATGGTCAAACTTTTGATAAAGATATTGAGACTTTAAGACAACAAATATACGGCGCTCTTAATTACAGAAAGAGTGTATCTAAAAATCCATCACCAACATCTATTGAAAGAATTGATAAAATAGAATATACTGCAAAACACAATGACCAAGATGACTATGGCTGCGTTGCGTACTTACTAATATTAACTGATTTACCATCGTCTGAAACTACTCAATCACAGGGAAAAAAAGAAGATATCTTTAATAGAATTATGGCAGTCTTCAACAGATGTGGATGATAAAATTATAAATCTCATGAAAGAAACATATTATTTACAGCGACAACAGCTACATAAAGAAAAGGATTTGATCAAAACTTTTCATGACTGCCCGTATTTAAATAATAGCAAAATATTTATCAATCATGCGAACAAACTTCTGGATAAGCCCAGTAACTGATTTGGACTGAGGGTTTAGAAACACTCTCAAAACCAATTAACATATATTTCAAAAATGCTGAAATTGCAAGTGAATATAGTTCACGAAATAAAAAGCAAACAGAAAAACGCAAGACAGCTGATAATTCTGAAACTAAAGAATTTATTCGGAGCACAATAAATAAAGTTCTCGTGAAATAATATTTAAATTTAATTCAAAATTTATGAAAGAAGATATTATATTGTTTATAGTTTTATATTGTATCAACTCAATGAACTTCTTATAATGGTATTCATTATATTTTTCAATTTTAGGAAGAATTAGAAGATCACGATGTCTTTGATCAGGCACCTGTCGTGATCCCTATATTGGTTATTAGAGCTGTAATTATCAGCGTTCATTTTTCTAGAAGCCAATCCTTACCCAACTCAATTAATAAAATTAATTCCAAAAAATAATATTTTAGGTAATGAATTACATAGACCAGAAAAGAAGTACGATGTTGTGCTGAAAAAAAAATTATTATCCATTCAGATTCATTCAGTACGTTGATAAATAAAAATTAAATAACTATTACCTAAAAATACTTGGTACTACTTTCTGGTTTATCGAAACTACTTGAATTCTTGAATCCTTTGGATGGACGTTTCACTAAATTATCAGCCATCATACATTTATTCATTGTCTTTAAAATTGAATTTCATTTGAATACTCACTAAGATTCTCCAAATATTCCAATTACTCCAAAACACCATGTTATTTGTCATTATTTTCACATATTTATTGTAATGTATGATGTCATCTCTTTTTATAGAAATGTCAAAAGTAAAGTAAAACGTTTTCAGTAGACCTTTTCATCGATTTGCTTTTGTTTCGGACAGTTGTCAAAAAACTATTCAACCTAAGAAAGTTAAATAAATTTTATCTTTTTCTAGCAGCGGTTTTCGACAAGGATGAAGATATAAAATATGTCTTTACTTGATTGAAAACAGTCCGAAACAAAAAAGGATCATTTTTTAAATGAAAAGCCCTATATGTATGTACTAGATCGAATCGATATGGATTATTTTTATATTGGAACTAGAAAAATATATAAAATATTTAAATTTTTAATTATAATGAAAATAATAATTCAGCTGTATGTTTGTTTTTGGTTTTTTTTAAATAAATTATGGTTAATAAATAAAATAAAATGGTATAAAGTGAAAATAGACAAGAATAAATAAATTTTAGGGAGGACACATGACTTCTATATTTTAAAGACATAAAATTCAAATACCTATCCCATTCACTAATTTCAAATTTGAAAAGGCATTTGTTTTAATATTCTAAAATTACTTATTCTTCTTCAAATAAAGCATACATTTTGACAAAGCAAATAATACTAAAATTTCGTGCTCGTAGATACTTTCTTTGTATTAATGCTATGGAAACCTTTTGTATTACCTATGAACACAATACACTAGGTATTTAAAAACATCTGTTGTAGTTAAATAGTAATTCCCTAAATAATAATACTTGATGAATACCATGTAAAATTACAAACAAATATTGTAAGATAAAGAAGTTATAACGTACAATCTATTAGTAGTTATACAACATTAATATTGTAAACCTACAAAATAATTGATTCTAAAAATCTAGTAATATTACAAAAAAGTATCGTAATATTACTAATTACTTCAGCAACAAATTATAGTAAAATTACAAAAATGTATTGTAATATTAGTAATTACTTCAGCAAAAAATTATAGTAAAATTACAAAAATGTATTGTAGTATTACTAATTCCGTCAGCAAAAATTTATAGTAAAATTACAAAAATGTATTGTAAATTTAATAATTACTTCAGTAAAAAATTATAGTAAAATTACAAAAATGTATTGTAATATTACTAATTGTTTTAGCAACAAATTATAGTAAAATTACAAAAATGTATTATAATATTACTAATTACTTCAGCAAAAAATTATAGTAAAATTACAATATTAATATTGTATAATTACTAATCGATTATGTATTAAAACTTCCTTCATTTTTTTGTAAAATTACCACAGAAATTTTTGACAGTGATTCAAATATAATTTTGAATAAAAATATTAAAAAAATTATTAGATCCTTTAGATAAAAATATTCAACATGGAACGGAAAATGATATAAACAATAAGACATCAAATGATGGTATGGATAATTCGGCATTATTAACACAAATAACAGGTAATAAGCAACACAATTATGAATATGAACGCTACACAATATATCCATTACACGAGAGACGAAAACATTGTTCAATAACAGCTTTATATGAAATGTTGAAAGTGAGTGCTTCAACTTTAGACCATTGTGATAAAGAAATTTATGTGAAATGTTTTCCAGATCTTTATTATAAAGGTAAATTTGGTCTATTTTATCCTAGAGAAAAAAGATAACTTCAGCTAAATTCATCAAATCACGACTTATGTCTTGCCATTCGCAATTTAGACATAGTTATCAATATACTTTTTATTTATTAAACGATGCAAACTTAAGGCAATTAACTTCTGGTATATATAAGAAACGTATCTTGATTTACTAAAAAAGGATGAATTGGAAGGAGATTTAAGTGCATTATTCAGTCGTTTACGAAATACTGAACAATTTCGGCGAAAACCAAAAAATGATGTGGTACTTGTTTCTTAACAGTAAGTCCATCAAAATGGAATTGGTCTGATCTCTAACAATATCTTAGAGACATTAATAGCCCTGGAATGGCAAAAAAACGTATTGAAAGATCAGTGTGAATCGCCGCTAAGTCTTGGACAGCCATGGTGAACAGTTCCATAGATAATTTGTAGCAAAAGAAGAAATTGTAGAAAAGATATGAAAAATATACCAGACATTCAATGAAAACATTTCTTCCAATTTGAAGAGGTTCATAGCATTTCAAAGATATTAAACGCTCCGAGAATCTGGCAAAACAAACTAGTATCTGAAATGTCGACTCTCTAAAAAAGGAAGATCGCAAAAGTTGAAGAGAATACTCAAACAACAAATCCTACAAAATAAAAAAGATAATGACTATTATGATGAACCAATTTGTTAGAGAAAATACTCCGTCTAGTTTAGACGATGAACCTGTAAGATGTAACCTGAGCTCCGTGATCATGAACAACCTCAAAGTAAGTAAATTTTGAGATAAGTGTTCCTCAAACATTATCGCCAAAGCCAAATCCAATATTGAAATCATCACGAGAACGGTCACAGAAGCAGCGTCATAAGAGAAACCAGGAGATGAAACAAAAGAAATGAACTAATAGTAAAATTGAAACAAAAAGTTAAACATTTAACTAATATAAAAAGAGATGCCAGATATTGAAAAACAAAAGAAACAACTGGAGCTTACGCCTAAAATCGCAATGATCAAACTTGCTGAAGATTCAAGGACACGGGTCGTCAAAAAAGCTTTATTTGGTGATGTGTTGGAAAAGCAAATATCAGATAATATGTTTAATCTGAAGCCTCGTCAAGAGGAGAAAGTTGCAAACAAATTACTTTTGGGTCAGATTGTGAATGCAAATAAGCCTTGGAAGTTGAAGAACAAGGTTACAACTTATAAAAGATGTGGAGTCAAGAATAGCAAAAAAAGGCTACAATGAAACAAAAAATATGTTTGAAAAAGACATTTTTAGAAGATGGCAAGTAGAGTAGACTGTGTGCAGGCAAGAAAGAAATAAAGCAACTAACAAAATGTACAAAGACGCTACAGGTTAGACAAATTAAAAAATCTCCATAAAGAATATTTCAAGGCAGGTAATGTCACTATGAGCTACTCCATGTTTGTAAGGCTAACACCCGTCTGGATGGTCACTCTAAAATTATCAAACAGAGATACATGCTTGTGTACTGTTCACGCCAATTTTCAACATATTGTGACTGCTCTTTATAATGCAAAAATTATAAAAGTTATATATCAACATATCAAAATGTCTGGAAAGAAAATGTAAAGCTTGCACTGGAGAATGTATTCCTATGATAGATTTTAACGCAGACATGCCGATTAGTTACAATCACTGGATAGCATCAAAGCAAAGCTTAATAGACATAAAAACTAAAAAAGAAAGACAAGTAGTGAAACAAAAAAGGAAAAGTGTCTCCACCACAGCTCAGGAACTTGTTTTGGAATTGAAGACGGATTTGAATAAAATTTTCCAGCATGAAAGAAACATTGTTCACCAGTACCAAGTAACATCGGAAAAGAAGAAGTCCTTAACTGAACAAGAAGCCATAGTGCATATAAATTTTTCAGAAAATTTTAGTACGAAATATAACGAAGAAATTCAATCTTTTCATTTGAAGGGATCTCGTACGCAGCTCTCACTTCTCAGAGTGGTTGTGTATTTGAAGGGATCTACAAGATCTTATTGCACTGTATCAACGGATTTGAGTCACAACGTTTATGCTATTTGGGCCCACTTAAACCAGTGCTGGAAGAATTATCGAATCAAATAGAAACCATCCATTTTTTGAGTGACGGTCCAGTAACACATAGCATCTAAAATGACAGATCTGTGTCCTGGACTTGTAAACTGGACTTGGAATTACCACGAAGCGGGCCATGGTAAAGGAGGACCAGATGGTGCAGGCGCTGTGTGTAAAATAACTGCCAATGATGTCGTAGCATGTGGTGGTGATGTTACTAACCTAACTTAGTTCTGCAAAGTCATTCAAAATCGCTGCCCTGGTGTGATACTTTTATCTTCACTAAAAGTGAAATTGAAGATATGGAAAAACTGATTTCTAGCGATCAACAAAATTTAATACCTTTTCAAGGGATAGTGTGGTGTGTTCTTTGGAAAGTTAAGGATATTCTTTAGAAATCTACACTTTGTCTATTTCGTCAATATATCTCATGCTCCAAAGTTGTGTAGACAATTGATTCGAATATCCTTATTTTAGTTTCCCACGAATCTGATTTTGTTTTCGCTAACAAGCTTCTTATGCTCCCAATAGCTGCGTTTGCCTTATTAATGGAATTTTCCAAAGCCAATGAAACGTTCCGGAAGAAGAGAAAACTATACCATGATAGTTAAACCTGTTAACAATTTCGATATTATTCCCATTTATACAGAAAGTATTGTCAGTACTTATTCGGCCTCTTTTTTTAAAAATTACAATTTTTGTTTTTTCATAATTAATGGCTAATCTATTTTCTTGGCAGGAGAACGTTTTAATTAAATTGTAGGTTAAATGGATAGCTTGCACATAAAGTTGTGTCATCAGCATACAGTAAATGTAAAATTTCATTTTGGTGTGACAAATTAACCTGTCTTACATTATTTTCAATAAAAAAATTATTCATAACACTTATGAACAGGATAAAAAGGAGGGGACTAAGGGAGTCACCCTGCATAACACCGCGAGTCATTTTTACTGTAAGCTTTGAGTTGTGGTTTAAGTCAAGTATTAATTGGGACTTTTCGTATAAGATACGGATAATTGCAATCAATTTCCTACTTATTCCTATTGACAACGGACCAGTGGGCGGGGCTTAAAAAACATGGCTACGTATTGTGTGCAACAAAAGAATTAACCATAAGTTTACATGGAATTAGTGTTATCAATTTTAATAATTTATGTTTTCTATAAATGAACGCAGAAAGAATTCTACAAGCTGGACATTTGTTAAAATGTGGTAGAAATAATGACAATCCAAACAGTGATGTTGTAAGTTTTACCGCACTATGTTTACAAACTTCGCATGTGCAGGAAAAACCTCATGACATTGAAGGATTGGTTTCCAAATCAGGAAAAATTTTATCGGTGACATGCTCATGCAAGGCTGGTGCGGGCACAAAGTGTAAGCATGCGATGGCTGCTTTACTATATTGTTATCGGTAAGTTATTTTCTAACCTCAAATGTCAGAGCACAATAAAAAAGTATTATTATTTTATAAAATATTTTTGTTTAATGATAATTGAAAAGTTTGTTGTTTTTGTTTTAGAGCAGGGGATCAACTACGCGTTTTATCCTCTACTGACAAAAAATGTGAATGGAAAAACATACAAGATCGTATTGTAAAAGAATATAATTCAACTCCAATTCATCAACATGCTTGTTTCTCCAAGGCAAAACGTAACTGTCAAAGCCAAGAAGATTCAAAGAACGATCCAGCAGTTAATAATTCTTCAAATCAAGGAGATGACAATGATGAAGATCTTGGTGTCAACGAAGGTGAAGTATTTGAAGAAGTGGTTTCTACCAGTATTATAAAACGTAAACGCCCAGGATGGAGCACAGTAAAAAATTTTCGAAGTGAGTACACTGACTATGGGAAAAAAACGGAAGGAGAAGCCCGGGAATGTTTTAGAAATGCTACAAAGAAAGATATTATTGGGACAGGATTGATTATATGCCAAAAAAATCCTTGGATTGCTTATTCTCCTGACGGAGTTATTTTTAAAGATGGAAAACCGTCAGAATTACTAGAAATTAAATGTCCTGTTCAAGGTAAATCTAAGAATATTCATGTAGTGGTTCAATCAGTAATTGGTAAATGTTTGATCCGAGAGGGTGAAAACATTTCTTTAAAAAAAAGACATGAGTATTATGGACAAGTGCAATTAGGAATGGCTGTTATTAATGTTAAAAAAGCCTCATTTGTGATATATTCTTCATTTGACAAAAGGGCTTTTATACTGACTGTCGATTTTGATAGCGTCTTCGTTGAAAAAATGTTGACAGCTTTAAAAAAAGCATATTATCAGAAAATGCTGCATTTTATTTGTGCAATGAAACTAAATTCTATAAATAAAAACCAAAATGATTACCTAAACGAATTAGAACCCTAACTAATGTTTAATTTATAAACAATATATTTATGTTTGTATCAGCGTTTATAAAATGTTACTTGTAAAACAAAACAAAAAATAAAATTAAAACAAGTGAAAACAAACAATTGACTGAGTTAATTGTGTTAGTTTTTATATTTAAGTTTCTTTTATTTACAACATCTAGTAAAATTAATTTATGTTTTGAATTTTGAATAATCAACCAATTGTTTGTTAAATAATTTTGTAATAGATGTCACTATAATCAGTTTAAGTAACAGATGTCACTCTTGTAAAAATAATTGTAATTTCCGTAACCGTCTAGCAGTGAGTTGAATAAAAATTATCAAACGTCTAACATACATTTTGTTTTTCTAAAAAGATAGTAAGCCACGTTTTTATCCACAATACTCGTTACAACCTACAGGTTATGGGCCCAGATTTACTATCACATTAATTAAGAAAAACAGTGGACGTATTATTTCTACGATATTTTTGGATTACTTTTCGTAAAATAAATAATTTTTATCTTAACCAATACATACATCATACGTTAAAATGGCGGATACAGCTAAGTTGCAAATTGCAAAATTAAACGATGATAATTATCAAGTATGGAAATATAAAATGGAACTTCTATTAATAAAAGAAGATTTATGGTCAGTTATCGAGGAAACTGCACCTATAGACGCAACAGAATTAAGCACATGGAACATAAAAGATGGCAAAGCACGTGCACATATAGGTTTATCAATTGAGGACAATCAAATTATTCACGTTAAAAATAAAGTCACAGCCAAAGCAATGTGGGAATCACTGAAGGAGTATCATCAAAAATCAACTTTATCCAACAAAGTTCGACTTTTAAGACGGTTATGTCGAATGATATTACCTGAGGGAGGAAATATGACAACCCATTTAAATGCGATGGATGAGTGCATGGATGAATTAAGCACATTAGGTGAGCCAATAGCGGACGCTTTAGCAGTAGCATTGTATTTGTCTAGTTTGTCTGAAAGTTATAGTGTTTTAATTACTGCCCTTGAATCACGTGCTGAAGCAGATTTGACGAAAACTATGGTCAAAAATAAACTTTTACAAGAGTATAAAAGAAGACAAAATGATGAAAATATAAGTGAAAGTGGTGAAAAAGTTTATAAAGTTAATAAAATAAATAACACTTTTGACAGTTCTAAAATTTATTGTTTTTTCTGTAAGAAGAAAAATCATTTAAAATCAGATTGCCGCAAATTTGCATCATGGAAAAAGAAGAAAGAAAATGAGAATCGTGTGCATAAAGTTAACGTAGTTCAGAAAAACGATAAGGACGAAAACGTTTGTAAAGATGGCTTAGTTTGTTTGATGTCTAACCAAAATAAAGTAAATTCATCTGAATGGTGTATTGATTCAGGTGCATCTTCACATATGTGTAATTATGAACCACTTTTTACGCAATTAAATAAATCTGATATGAATTCAGTTAAACTAGCCGATGGTAGGAATCTACCAATAAAGGGTACTGGCATAGTTCAATTTAAAACTGGTAGTGGTGTTAAAATACAACTGAGCGAAGTCCAATTCGTACCGAAACTCAAATGTAATTTACTATCAGTCAGTAAATTAGCTAAAAAGGGGTGCAATATTATATTTAAAAATGAAAAATGTGAAATAAATAAAGATGGAAAAACATTAATGGTAGTGAATTCACGAAATGACATTTATAAAGCAAATCACCAATCCTTCAACGTTATGAATCCACAAAAATCGAAATGTATACATGAATGGCATAAAATACTTGGACACCGAAATTTAGTTGATATAAAGAAAATGGCCGAACTGGCAGTTGACATGAAAATTAAAGATTGTAGTCATAAAGATATTTGTGAAATTTGTCTACAATGTAAACAAACCAGAGATCCATTTCCACAAAAATCATTAACCAAATCAGCTGATAAATTGGATTTAATACACACAGATGTATGTGGACCCCTACAAGTTACTACACCTGGAGGTAATAGATATATACTTACTTTAATAGATGATTATTCTAGATATAACCATATATATTTGCTGAAACAAAAATCTGATGTAAAAGAAAAATTAGTTGAATTTGTAGAAATGATGAAAACGCAACACGGTAAAGTGCCCAAAATTATTCGATCCGACAGAGGTGGAGAATATTTGACAAATGAATTACGTAACTATTGTAAATCAAAAGGTATTAAAACAGAATTTACTGTACCCAAAACACCACAACAAAATGGCGTAGCAGAACGGAAAAATAGAACACTAATAGAAATGACGCGTTGTATGCTAAATAGTTCAAATCTCCATAAACAATATTGGGGAGAGGCGGTGAATACAGCGAATCACATACTTAATCGTTTACCAAGCAAAAGTATAAAATCAACCCCATATCAACTCTGGTACAACAAAAAACCAAATTTAAATTATTTTCGAACTTTTGGTACACCAGCATACGTTCATATTCCAAAAGATGAACGTAAAAAGTTGGACAATACAGCAGAAAAATTATATTTCGTTGGATACGAATTTGGTACAAAAGGGTATCGTCTTCTAAACAGTTACACGAACAAAATTAAAATAAGTCGTGATGTAAAATTTATTGAAGCTGAAAAAGAAGAAATACAACATGAAATTCAAAATGAAATACATGAAGAACCAAATCATGAAGTCGAAATATTAAATTCTGATTCAGTAGATGAACCAGTTCAACACCAAACAGATTTAAATGAAGAAAATATAACAATTGGTAATGATCCAGAAGGGGAACACAATGAAAATCAAAATACAAGATCTTCTACAAGACGAAACAAAGGTGTACCACCAAACCGTTTGATTATGGAAATAAATAAAGTTACGAACCAAAAGATTCCAGATCCAATAACATATGAAGAAGCTATAAATGGACCAAATTCAGTAAATTGGTTAAAAGCTATGTCGGAAGAAATAAATTCACTTCACGTTTATGGAACTTGGAAAATCACAGATTTGCCTCCGAATCAAAGTGCTATTGGATGCAAATGGGTTTATAAAACAAAAACAGATCAAGATGGTAATGTAGTAAAGTTTAAAGCACGTTTAGTAGCTCAAGGTTTTTCACAAAAATATGGTCGAGACTATGACGAAGTTTTTGCACCAGTGGCAAATCCGACAACACTAAAAATTTTACTTACTGTAGCTGGAATGAAAAACATGGTAGTTCGACATTTCGACATACAAACTGCATATTTAAATGGTGATTTATCTCATGAAGTTTACATGAAGCAACCTAAAGGATTTGTAGTAGGTAACACTAATCAGGTATGTAAACTAATAAAAAATTTATATGGTCTTAAACAAGGCGCAAATGAATGGAATAAGAAATTCGATTTAATTATGAAGAAAAATGGTTATGTACAAAGTAAAAACGATTTATGTTTGTATATAAAGAAAATCTACAAACAATTCATTTATATTTCAAACCATGTAGATGACATAGTGGTAGCATCAACGGATGTAAAACTTATTGATGATTTTGAAACATTGATGAATACTGAATTAATCATTAAAAATCTTGGAAATTTACAATATTATCTTGGAATACAATTCGAAAGGGATAAAGATAATATATTTTATATGAATCAAGAAAATTATATTTTAAACAAATTGTATGAATTTAATTTGGAGAATGCCAAGGATTCAACTACACCAATGAATATTGGTTATTTAACACAAAAAATTAATGAAGAACCATTCGCATCACAAGAAGTTTATCGAAGTGCAATTGGATCGTTGTTGTATTTATCAACAAATACAAGACCAGACATCGCTATTGCAACATAAATATTAGCTAGGCGTGTAAGCGACCCAAAACAAAGCGACTGGAACGAAGTGAAAAGAGTTTTCAAATATTTGAAAGCTACAAAATCGTATAAATTAAAATTAGGTAATTATGATAATGATGAAAATTTTTATTGTTATGTAGATGCCGATTGGGCTGGAGACCCGATAGATAGAAAATCAAATACCGGATATTGTTTTGTTTTCAATGGTGCACTAATAAATTGGACGAGCCGTAAACAAACATCAATATCATTATCTTCGACTGAAGCTGAATTTATTGCTTTTGCTGAAGCACTACGTGATCTTATCTGGATAGTTCGGATATTAAAGGATTTTGACCAGAAAATAAAAACTCCTATCAAAGTATTTGAAGATAACCAGGGGTGTATTAAATTGCTTAATGATCGTGTCTGTCATCAACGAGTGAAGCACATCTACATAAAATACAAATTTGTACACCAACATATATCTCAAAAAGCAATTGTAGCAGTTTATTGTCCTACTGACAACATGGTTGCAGATATGTTAACCAAACCTTTAGATGGATCAAAACTTCAAAAGCATGCAAGAGCAATTGGCTTGTGTTAATTTAATTTCACTATATGTTGAGAAGGGGTGTTAGTTTTTATATTTAAGTTTCTTTTATTTACAACATCTAGTAAAATTAATTTATGTTTTGAATTTTGAATAATCAACCAATTGTTTGTTAAATAATTTTGTAATAGATGTCACTATAATCAGTTTAAGTAACAGATGTCACTCTTGTAAAAATAATTGTAATTTCCGTAACCGTCTAGCAGTGAGTTGAATAAAAATTATCAAACGTCTAACATACATTTTGTTTTTCTAAAAAGATAGTAAGCCACGTTTTTATCCACAATACTCGTTACAACCTACAAATTGTTGAAATACCATGTATAGGCAGTGTTGATAACTCTTTCACATTTCACATACATACATATCTGACATATTTAACTGATATTCTCATATATTGCGCAAGTGTTGATGCGCAATCGTTTGTTTTTTTGACGTCACGTAAATAACAAAAGATATTCACTTTGATATTCCTATATTAATACATACTATAAAATTTGCACCTAATTAACGCCTTCGTGGGTAAACAGTGATGTTTACAAAAAAATGTTTCAAACAAAAGTTTTTTATTTTTTTATAAGCAACATTTTTTACATTTAAACTTTTGTTCTATCTGTAACGGTTTACAAGATGGGTCCTACGGACCCTAGACCCAATTGACCTATGATGCTCATTTACGAACTTGGCCTCACTTTTTACGTCCTGAGTACGCTGTAAAAATTTCAGATCGATATCTTTTTTTGTTTTTGAGTTATCGTGTCCACAGACGGACGGACGGACAACCGGAAATGGATTAATTAGGTGATTCTATGAACACCTATACCAAAATTTTGTTCGTAGCATCAATATTTTTAAGCGTTACAAACTTGGGACGAAACTTAATATACTATGTATATTTCATATAGACATGGTATAATGATATAAGAAAGATTTGGTTTATTTGTATTTATACATTTCATTGTTTTTTGTATATTATTTACAATTTTTTTTATTTATTAATTCTGCATAAATTTATCATCCTTTAAAATTGGTGAACTGAGGTTGACAGTTTCACAAATAACACTAAAAATATCATCTACAATTGGTACCAATTTCACCGACATTGTTTCACCAACCATAGCAAAAGTTTTGATTCGCTGATTAGATCTTTCTACATGCACTCGAGCTTTAGCAATTTGTGAGGTAAGGTAAAACGGTGGTCTAATAAGTTTCCAACGTTTTCGAGCACAAAGCTCGTCTATTAAGAATCCTCGATCACACATTACTCCATCATTATCTTCAAGAAAATTGATTAATTCACTGTTTGAAAATATTTCAGTATCACTAGCTCTTCCTCCAAACGGTTTACTTATAAATGTAATTGTCCCTCCCGGTGATACTCCAGTCATAATCTTGATCGTTGGAGACGATTTGTCATTTGAATAAACAACTTCCTGACAGCATAATTTAGTTGAAGCTTGAATGAAAATCTCAGTAAAATCTACCACAACCCTAACATCTTCGAATCCTTCGAACACTTTCGGTAAATTTCGAGAAATTTCATCCTTTGACGGCCAAGATATCATAGGTTTTAGTGTCTCACTTAACATTTGTAAAGTGTGGTAAAAAATTCGTTTACAGTGCCTCGGTGAGCAATTATTAAAAATAATAGTTAAAAATGAGTACGAAAGATTCTGTTTCAATTTGACATAGGTCATAATAATTTTTTCTTTTAAGCTCATTTCACTTTTGTGCATAGTTGCACCATAATGATCATAAACAAGTTCAACAATCAGATCCAATAGCTCATACGATTGAATTCCTGTTGCTGTTCGTAAATTTTCTTCTGACTTTATAAAATCCATGAATGATGGTTTTATAAATAAAGTTTCCACCTGAACTTCAACATCATTATATATTTTTTCAGAAGGTTTTTCAATAACATTATCACTGGTAAAGTAGTTCTCATCTCTTTTATCAAGCACTAAATTATCCAAATTTTTAGCACTAGAATCCTCATTAATATCATTATGTTTTTTCACAGCATCCTTATTTAAGCTCCGATTTAATAGACGCTGACGTCGTGCCTCTATATTTTTTTTAGCTTTATTTGATTCTTTAACAGAGCTTGGTAGATTACACGATGGAACACATGTTTTTGTTAAGGTCATCTTTTTAGTAATAACACCTGCAAAACAAATTTTTCAATTAGTTTTAAATTTATATTTACATTTATATTTGAGGTTAAACATTGTCAACTTACTTGGTAGAATAAAATCATTCCTTTGAAAATGTAATGAACATAATGAATACACTCTCATGTGTGGTTTAGGTATAGCATGAAAACTAACTTCTAAATTCGTATGAGATTTACTACCACAACCATTCACCGCACAATAAACTCTACTTTTATTTTCAGTACGAAGATTCGATTTTATAACTTCCATTTTTCGGTAAAAAATTTTTATTAATTTTTAAAATTAATTTTTTTAAATAGATTAGTATACTTGTGTACTGAAGTACACACTAAAACTAGTACTTTTTTTGAACACCAGGTGTCATGACCAAAGTGGTCCGTTGTCAATGCTAAAAAACTTTTTCCATAATAGTAGTGTGTAATCTATTTTATCAAAGGCCTTTTTAAAATCAATAGCTACATACAGTTTCCCTCTTTTAGATGCAATTTGTGAGTGGATTAAGGTGGATAGTGTAAATATATTGTCTTGACAGCCTTTTCCCTTTCTAAATCCAGCTTGATTATCCAGTAATATATTACATTCTTCTGCCCACACCATGAGTCGTTGACTTATAGTTATTGGGATTTTTCGTATCACCTTTTTTGTGAATTAAAAATAGTTTGCATATTGACCACTGCTCAGGAGCTCTTTCATTTTCAAGGACGTCGTTGAACATTGCAAGCAAAGAATTTCGCCAAAGCAGAGGAGGGTTTTTACAAACTCGTTTGGTATGTTATACGGTCCTGAAGCCTTGTTTGATTTAATATGTCTTTAGGCTTTGTTCAAGTTATCTTCTGTATACGTGGCGTCTAAAAAAGGATGCAGTACGTCAAAATGGAGCTCGTTAGTAATTACATTCTCCGTATTGCTAGGAAACATATTTATCCCATATTTTCTCACCTATATCTCCGTACATCGGCCTAGTTTTTCGTGGTCTAAATTTTTTAATTGTTTTCCAGAAATCGGTGGTGTTTTTTACGTTGGACAAGTTTTCTCAAATTTCTTGGAAAAAATGGTCTTTTTTATCTTGTAGTAGGCCCTTGCATTCACGTTTACACTCTACGTGTCTTTTTAGTTTTTCTTCAACAAACCCACTGCTCTTTGCGAGTTTAAAATTAGACCTCACTTCTGATTTATTTTCCCTGCAACTACTATCATACCATTGCTTCTTCTTACTTACTCTATTGCTGTTATCGTTCCATATTTTTTTCTCCTCGCACAACCCCAAATTATTTGCTACAGTTTTTATACTTTTACATATATTGTCATAACGATGGCTTGCTGATGGATCATTAGAGGACAATTCCTGCTCCCTCATAGTGTTAAAGTAAGCATCGACAGTATTATTTTTCCATTTTATGGTTTGGATTGTTTTGATTTTGTTCTTGCCTTTGGTGTTATTTATATTTGGATGTTGAGAGTAACTTTTAATACTTATTGAGCAAGGTAGATGTTGCGACGTTAATACAAAGTTTACTACCTCAAAATCAATAGTTTCTGAGAAACGAGATTATTTGTCCATGCCAAGTCTATTGTACTTTTATCATTTCTATTCAAGAAAGTAAATTGACCCTTAAAATCCGAAATTGTTCTTCCATTTAAAATGAAGTATCCTAGACTTTCTAATGATTCGATGAATAGCCTTCCTCTTCTGTTTATTGCATTATCTAGAGACTCCCTTACTTCGAACAAAAAGTATCTTCAAATATTTCAGCGTCCCCTTGTCCCAGGTTACCCAGTCTACAGTTCATATCTCCTAAAATAAATATCGGTGTTAAATATTGATCATTCAACGTAATTAGGTGATTACACAGTGCATCCAGTAGCTCGAGGTTTTCCAAACTGGGTTTAAAATAGACAAAAACAATCACAACATATCCCATCTCGCTATGCAATTTAATCGTAATCCAAAAATCACATAAGTCTTTTAATTCATTTTGTAATTCTTCTTTTACCAGTAAAAGTAGATCACCACTAGCCCGGCCCATTAACTTAGTTTTAGAAGCATTGACGCTATATGGTTTATAGTTTTAAAAGAAATTTAGTTGTTTGCGTAGCCATGTTTCACTCAACGCTATAACACCACATTCATCGAATAGTAATCGTTGTTTTTGATCTATACTCAAGAAATTGTTTATACCTTCGCAGTTCCAAAAGACACATTTAATAACGCTCATTTTCGCTACTTGTTATTGTTTAAGAGAGTTTGCACGAGGTCTGGTAGGCCAGTAATTCAAGACCGATGATTTGAGATTGGTTTTCTTTCCTGCATCGTGTCGTTTGGCGTTATTTTCGGCCGCGTTTTCAATTTCGTTTACACGCTTCTTGGCACTGGCAGACACTTCCGTCGAGGTACTGGTTGTGACGTCATCAACTATTAGCTGATCGTATTTTAATGTATGCTATTTTCCCTTCTTCGCGATGTTTCAGCATTATTGGAATTAAACATTTACCTTTTTGTTCTTAGCGGGTAGGTCATCGGGAATACTAATAGACCCATTTTTTAGGTTTTTTTTATTAATGAATAGTTGTCTTTCCATCTTTTGAGTTGTCAAACTGACAACTATTGGTGCAGAAATATTTCCTTTTCTACCAACCTTCCTAACATCATCGATGTCGCCGGTTGAACATGGGACTTTAAGTGTATCATTAAAGAGCTGTACTACTAGCTCTTCCATCTCTTCATAACTATTTGCCGTTAACTGCATGCCATGAATAATCACGTTTTTTCTTTTGTGATCTTTTTCTAGCTGATTAATTTTAATTTCGAGGTTCTCAACCTCGAGATTTTAATTCTTGATTTTCGCGCTCGTAGCTCTTCAAAATTCTTGTCTAGATGTTCCGTAACATTTTTAAGATCACTTTTCATTTCTGAGCGTAGTTCTGCGATTGCTTTTAATACTACATCCATTTCTATATGGAATTATTGATTGATTTATTTTTTTTTTTTATCGCTATTAAATTATTTTTTTATTTCAATAATTTTTAATTGTAATCTTTATTTATGTTCACTATCAAATAGTTCCTTTAAACGGCAGGTAATTATACTAATTTATAAATAAATAACCTATTTTATATTAAATGCTATTGTTACTGTTAAATGAATAAATTTTATATAATTTAATTACACCACAGAGAACTTTCACACGAAAAATAAAATAAACTGTTGCTGCCGTTTGTCTGGGATCGAGCCACTTAACTGTATACTAACACAATTCCGGGATGAGCACTCTACCGATCGCGCCACATAGCTACTGCTAGTGATGATCAAAAGTTATCTGCATTTAGCTTTTCACCATTTATTAGTTTATAAAATAATTGTCACCTTTATGACTTTATGTTTCATTTGTATTGTAAAAGGTAATTTTCACTCAAAATTGTTCACAGCATGCACTATTATTTATATTAAAACACTTTTTCATTCCAAAATATTTATACACTTTAAGATATCGAATAAAAACTTTATACAGAATAAACTAAAAACTGTACAGTTACAGTTAATCAAAAAATACTTCACATTCTTTGGTTAGGTAGGACGAATTCTAAATAATTTTCTTCATACAGAAGCGAATCTCTTTTCACAAACTTTTCAATTAATAAAACAAATAAATTAAAACAATTTTCACTTAAAATCGAAATATTTATACACATAGATTAAAAATAATAAGCATAACATTCGAGAGTACACATAAACACGTCTATACTTCTTGAAAGCAAGATACCAACATCGTTTATTTAATGTAACAGTTTTTGATTTGGAAACAGAGGGATTTTTAAAAGCAACCTCCGCAGAAATTTTTCCTGTTAGTATTAGTTAGGAAATTCATCTTTTCTAAGATGACATAACATCTCTATCATTGTAAACATATTAACATTATTATAATATTCATTTTTTTAGGTAACTTCGTTGAGAAAACAGGGCGCCCATTTTCTGCATTAGGAATAGATCGGCTACTTGAACAACACGATACCGAAATCAAAGCATTTGGTGGAACAATTGTGTTGACACAAAATCCTTCATCACTCTGTCGATTTACGACGGCTGAATCCGAAATCGCTCGGATCGTAAAGCAATTTGAGTCGAAGCAATTCATTTCAGTGCATAATATTATTCAGATGAGTGAACAGTACCCTGTTTATCAAAAAACAATCCTTGACCGGTATGTGGCATTAAAAAACAGCTTTATTGAAACCGGTAACACTTTAATGAAGATTGGCCCAACTTTTATAGCTTTGTACGCGGCTGAGAAATCAGAGAATGATACATAGCAAATATTCATTAAAGAGAGATTTGCAAATTCTTAAAATCGATACACGATCCCATCAAGAAAATAAATACCAAAATTTTTCCTCAGAAAATGAATAATGTTGCAGAAGTGACCACGGTTAAAAGTCTGAAAATTCACATTCAGCTTTATTCCAGGCTTTTTATAATCGCCAGAGATCGTGAGCTTGATCTGGGCACTTTTTTCAATAAAGGAATCAAAGATGCCTACCTTTTTTATCAGTAAATGGTCAACTTCGCTCAGGCATTTACCGGAATGATCTAACCGGAAACTTAGAATTTCTAATACAAACAGAAAACGTACTCATTTAGTGAGATGGATGATCTTTGACGGTGCTGTAGTTATACAAACAATTCGGTCAATGAATTCAAAAATTCCAAAACTTTTCAAAAGTATTACTCGGCAGATCTCAGACCTCATGTTGTCTAGCTAATGCAACAAGTAAATGCTAAAGCAATAGACCCTATATGGGATCTTAACGTCAAGTTATTCCTAATAATAGCTTACCTTCTGATTGGTCAGATTTTCTGCGTAATGAAAAAAAATAAACCAGAGCTTTTTCAGTTTCTAAGACAAGCTTTCTTAAAGGAAATTTCAAGCTGCTAATGTGGTGTTTTGCTAATCCATTGTCTTTATTAGACTAAACTTGCACGTCGATTCCTGGAGGAACAAAAGGAACGCGTGCGGTACAAGCTGATGACCGCATCGTATTTCACGCAAAAGATATTGTGGAACAGAGACTCACGCGTATTTTGGTGAGATCTTTCGATACAGATGGTTGGTGTTATTAGTGTTATATTTACATCAAATTTCAATCGAGAGTGGCCTGCAAGAGTTATGGCTATTGACTGCTGAATTTTGAGTTTTCTTTATTTTGAAAGAAGAATATTTTTTGTGTTATTTTAAAATATTTCAATATTTTTTATTAATAATTTTTTATGTTTTTCAAATGATAGAGGAAGTCCAACTGAAAACCGTAGATTTTGAAACTCTTGATTGAAATTGGAGATTATAACAAAAATGTTATATATGTGATATTTTACTATAACCCAATCAAATTAGTACTTAAAATAGATGTAAGGTTACAAAAATTCCCATAGAGCTGAAAATTGGTGGTTCAGAATACTGTTATAAATGAAATGTGAAAAGTCCCCATCAATCCCCCTTGTGTAAAAAATTTTATTGATGATGAAAATTTTGAAAAATAGGTTTTTTGCGTTTTTCAGCTAAACGGTGAGTTCTACCGCAAAAATTTTTCAGACAAAAATTGTAG
The DNA here is from genome assembly GCF_905475395.1 of Chrysoperla carnea. Classification (NCBI taxonomy): domain Eukaryota; kingdom Metazoa; phylum Arthropoda; class Insecta; order Neuroptera; family Chrysopidae; genus Chrysoperla; species Chrysoperla carnea. The sequence goes on from NC_058342.1 coordinate 11,321,429, forward strand.
ATCATCCGATTTTCTACAAAAAAAACAAGAAAAAAGTGAGCCGTCACGGGACGCCTGGCAGATGTGAAACATCGACATTATTTTGTAAAAGTAATATGCAGAAAACAACAGATTGTGATTGGAACTAAATATATCATAATGATAAAATAAAATATTACGATTTTTTTTTCAGATAACGATGAGTATTTATTGAATAAACATTTATTTTCATTAAATACAAAAATTTACGAATTTATTTCAAATCGTGATTACTTAATTAGTTTAATCAGTGACTTCGGTAATAGTTATATTCGATGTTGCCTCTGAGGAGAGTATTACTGTGACAATTGGTCGATGGTAATTGAAGTATGTTACAAAAGTATTGGACATAACATTATCAAGATATCTAATAAATACAGCATCTATTGTTGTTCCGTATCTGATCGTAGGTTCTAAAATAATTTGTTTTCAAGTAAAACACAGGTTATGTGTACTGTAGTAAACAACACTGTATACGCTACGGAGTATCCACTATAGGTATCCGAGCTCGTCGCTGCACCGTACACACTACAGCATATAGACTGTATATATATACCATCATATAGCGTGGCGACGCGTCGCCACGCCAAAAATAGCCGCACGGTTTTGCGTGCGGCTATAGATGTTTCACATCAAAAATGTCTCTACAATTTTTTTCATAAGTATTGCCATTTCCGTGATATAGCGATTCAAAGAATTGAAAAATTGTGTAAATTGCGTAAAAAATGTAATTTATAAATAAGAAAATATTTTGGAAAAATTATTCGTCGTAATTATCCTCATTTAGTATCGATTTACCATTGGAGCACGATTGTCCTTGACAATTGGTAAACGCTAAAGAACAAAACAAACCAACCTTTTTACAGCCACATTTAGCATTGCCCCAATTTTTGCAATTGCAAAAGATGGTGTTAAGAAGCTTTTCTGGTGCAGGTGGGAGTAACGTATGAATTGGTTCCAATGTACTGTCAACTAACTTCCAACACCAGTCTTCTGGATTCATTTTATTACCGAGCCACACTTGAACTTGATAATATACAGGGCATATATGTTATTGAGCAGCAGCAGAGGTTGGGGGAAGGCAAGCTAACTGCACATGTTTTTTAAATATAAGTTTGTTTTTTTTTTTTTGCAAAAGATAAGTATCGGAATTTATCCAAGAAGGTAACTTTTTTTGAATCTCCGTACATCAAAAGAAGAACGCGAATTTCATTAGTGATTATAACTTCTAGAGTAGAATAATTATCTGTAAAAACTTCACCACAACTAGTTAAATTTTGTTTCTTGAATAATTTCAAAACCGTTTTTTTACCCCTCTTGGAAAATGCTGATGTTGTATCGCAGCCCGTTATTGCGTGTAGAAAAAGTATATGATTTTGGCATTTAGGAAAAGCATTGAAACTTTTTGATGAATATATTTTCGTTTGAGTCTTTTCCGGTTTAAAAAAATAGGTGTTCGGGCCTTCCATACCTGTGTGCAGGGTCACAGAGGCTGATCGTGGTACTGTCTCTGTCCGATGTCACGTGACCAGCTGATCGTGTCTGACGCCATCAACCGTACCATGGTCTGCGTATATTTTGGAGATAATCCCAAAGACTTCGCAACCCTATAGTTCTGTGCTAGCCAGGACCCGAGCGAACCAACGACAAAAGCATCCAATGAGACCATACAGCCTTTCGAGGATAACTCAGCAGCAAGTTGGTTATATTTATCGAGCTTTTGCTGCCGAACCACCTCTAGAGCATCCGGGGCACCCTCAAATGGAATGCAGATGTCTATGATTTTAACTTCCCTACTAGCCTCATCCAGGACCACCAGGTCAGGACGAAGAGTACTCCGTACGCCGGGTACTTGTCTATTGATATTTAAGACAGCACCCGGGGGTAAACGCGATCCGCGAGCAAGGCGGTCTTGGACGGCATTATGTCGCCGTTGCCATGCCGCTGAATGGACGGTACAATGATTCAGTACGTGTGGTAATGTCTCATTGACATAACTACAACGTCGGCACCGTTTATCCCCGTTCCCGAATCGCCGTGTTCCATTTAATGGAACGACGCCGAGTCGGGCTCGGTGGATAAAGCGGTAGTCACAAAATCGAGTGTACCGATCATTCAGCAGGAAGTGGTTGCTCGCTTCCCTAAGATTTGTACAAGAGTACGCCTTTTCCTGATCTGGTTTTCCTAGAAGTTTAGCAAGGTAGAATGCTCGAAGTGCTGAGCGTAGCATACGAACAACAACGGATCGCGCCGTCTCCGGGACAATTATACGCTCCGGTGTTTGCCCAGGATGGTTGATTGTGACAGACAGATCGCGCTTTTCTCTGCACCAATGAAAGCCCACACTAATTTTGCTGTTGAGGCGACAGCACGCATTCCTAGCTTGTGCACAAACTAGAAATGTCTCCGCCGTCGCGTGCTAGTCGACCCTCAAGTGAGCCGAGGATACTTGGCGAGCATATCCTTGGTTGGATCTTCTCCAATACGACGTCTCACTACACGTTTAAGGCAGGACCAGGCCGTTTCCCTGACAATGGTGTCCTTGCAGGTCAGCAGTCTAAAAGCGGGCACTACGGTACTTACGTTCGCGGAATCGGCCAACGGTAAAAGATTTGCGCCACCCTGGTAAGATGGAATATAAAGAATTTCCGGAGAGCCACGTTGAGGTAGGTTCATCCATTTCTTGGCTAGCCTTTTGATGGTCTTGTCTACGTCAGTCAAAGGTCCTTTGGCGACATCGCCGTCTCGCAGAATAAAGTCTAGCTAAGAAAGGATGAACATATTTGTGGCTTTCAATTTTTGCCAGGGTGCGAGAAGAGAATCGTGTACCTTCTGAACGTCCTCCTTGATGGCCCCAATGGCATCAAGGGGGGTTTGGGTCACACGGAAGCCCGTTGGTACACCTAGATGTTGGTACTCTTCCCCGTCTTTTAAAACCGTTAGTCCTCCTCCTTGGATGGTAAATTCCGTAGGAAAGACTTCCCGTCTTCGCCTGCAATCAACGTGCAGTGAGGCGCATTTCGGAGGTTGGAACTTTAGACCCATCCACTCAGCAGTTGATCCTACTGCATCCAATTTTCAAGGATTCAGCATTTTTTCCGAGAAGAACGATGTCATCAGCATATGCAGAATAGAGAAGCTGTTATTATGGAGCTTGTAGCCATGCTGAGCTGCCAATCCAGACGCCACTCTTATGAGCGACTCGATAGCCAAGTTGAAAATAATTGGGCTGAGTGGACAACCTTGCTTTACACCCCCACGAATGTGGATTGAACTGGTTTCTCCGTCCTTAGTGCGAATTGTGGTGATGGTATTAGCGTAAAGCTCGGCTATCACACTGCGTATCTTGTTGGGTAGCCGCATCTCTTCCAATACCCGCCGAATATGGTCGTGAGGTACAGAGCCGAAAGCATTGGCTAGGTCAAGCCATGCCAATGCGATCTGTCTGCCATCTCGGCGCGCGTCATCCAATGCACTTTGGACTATGAAGTTGTGTTCATAACAGCCTTCATACTCCAGAAATCCTTTCTGCATTGGTGGGATATTGTTCGAGAGCTTCGCCCAACAGGTGACACGGTCGGCGATAACGCCGGCATACAACTTGGCGATCGTGCCCCCCAAAGTAAGAGACCTCCAATTCGACAGCTCATCACGGTTACCTTTCTTATACAGCAGTACGGTGCGGGAGTCATTCCAAGCCAGTGGTGTTTTTTCCTCACGGAAGCAACGGTTGAAGATTGCAGAAAGTACTACGCAGCCGGGGTCGGAACGTTTAAGGCACGAGTACCTCATACCGTCCTTCCCCGGAGCGGTGTTAGAGGTTTTAGCCAATCGCGCACATACTGATTCTTTTGAGATGGAGTCCAGTAGGAACGTGAAGCGTTCGTCTCCATCTCCGCCATCATTTTGGTCAGGTCTGAATATTTGTTCAGGGGTTGGTGTTATTTCCTGATCCCTACGAGCAAATATTCCACGGAAATGTTCATGGACCGTTTCCGTGTTGACCTGACAAAATGGTGAGCTACCTGGATCGCTCAGTATGCTGGTCATGGCTTTTTTTTATTGATCTTGTATAGTTTCTGAATCTTCGCCGCGTCCACAGGGTTATATAGTGCACGGCGGGGGCGGGTTCTCATAGGCCGAGGCCTATTTTGAAAACGCTGCACATTTGGTGGTGGTCTTTCGGCCAAATGGCCTGGAGTGCCTCTCGCAAGGTCTGCTGTGATGGTTGCTACTGCGCCTAAAATTCCTCCCAGCTGGCGGCGTTATTTAATAGTGCGAGCCACCGAACTTAGTTTTTGGTCAGTTGACTGTCGGCCAAGTCGGTGGGTGGAATTGGTGTTGGCAACTCGTCAACATTGGTTCCGGCAACTACCGGGGTAACGCCGGGATCAATGGTGACAAGGCGAGTGATATAGTTCATAGCTAAAATAGGGACTACTTTATCAGCACGTTTTAATTTAATGTTATGAAAGGTCAATCCTGTTATTTTTGACATGCAAGCAATTCTTTACAAGCTTTATGGCAATTAATTTTGTCATCACCAACAATTCCACTTACAATAGATACAATTTTGTTGACTTCTGGAAACTATTTTTTTTTTTTTTTTTTAACAGTAAAATTCACTAATTTTAGTACAAAATATAAGCGATAGCCACGAGTTGTCACTACGAAGGAATATGCTTACGACTAAGAGTATTTTGATTATTTATATTCTAAGAATTTTATAATTTGTAAAGATATCGGGACTATATTTTTACTCATATGACGGTTATAATGTATATAAAAGTACATTAACGTGCATATGAAAAGGATCTAACTCGCCAGTACCAGGTTGTAGCGGCTTGAAACAAGAAAATTCTTACAGAAAATCCTTTTTGCAAAACTGCCTCTTGACGATTCAAAACTGCCCCCTTAGAGAGGCAGATTAGAACAAATTTCGCTTTAAAAGTTTATAAAAGTTTGCTTTTTATAAAATCTTAGCAAAGCCCAAATTTGCTATAAATTTTCACATTATTTTTTCCCTTTTAAGGTATTGCACGAATTTAATTTCGACTACGAAGAAGCCTTAATATTATAGTTAGTTCGCTTACCTTACAGTTCACCCAACACATAAAAGATACAAGCAAAAAACCATTCAGAATCATTCAACAAAAATATCCGAATCTACATAGTAGGAACCCAAATATGGAAAATTCAAATCTGTGCGGTTTTTGCTTGTATCTTACAACCCAACCTCATATTCAAAAATTAATTTAAGTAAAATGCTTGATAGAATGGGACAGAGTGGACCATAAGATAATTTCTTTTACTCGGGCCATTACAAGTTCAATACATGTTCATAGAAACAAAGTTCTTAATAAGCTAAATTAAGACACTCAAAGTATGTAACTTATGATTTTGCACAGGACAAAAGAATAATAGTTAAATTTTTAACTTACTAAGATTAATTTTATAATAACCAAAGTTTAAAGAAGCCATGAGTGAGAAATATTTTCATTTCTTTTCTATTTGAATTTAATTTTTATGAGTCAAAATGTAAAAAATGTGTTAGGGTACCCTCTTCTCCCCTAATTGATGCGAAAATATGTGAAATATTAGAAGAAACTGAGATTTTGCAAAAGGCGGAATCCATTCTACGAAAGACCACTTTATATATCAACAAGAATGACTAAACAGAAAATATCACTACAGCCAATTTATTAAATAGTGAATGTGAAATACCCAAACATGTATCAGACTTTTATCGCTTTCTCTTAGGTGGTTGTAAACACTGTCGCCCAAGAACGAGTAAAAATTTTATAACAATAGTTAATTTATAATCAGAAGATTCGATTTACAATGTCAGTAATGGGTTTACTAAGACAAAAAAACATAAAGCTTTAGGGATGACATTAAAGAGCCTTACAAGTAGCAGGAAAATAGTTTACATAATTAATACGACCAATGTTGCAGTTATTATTAAATCGAAGAGTTAGAAACAAAAGTAACAAGTAGGGGAGAGCGGGTAAGTAACAAGTAAGTAACGGCGGGTCAAAAGAAACAAATGCCCTGTTTATCCAATAGTGAAAACACCGGTTCGGTGCCATCAAGTGCTAGTCGGTCGTGTTCTCCTCTCTTGTATTCAGTCGCTGTGCAAGTCCCGTACTGTCAAGTTGTGTGAGAGGAACTAATTTGTTTTCACAAACAAAAATTAAGTTTTATTACGTTTTCTTATGTAATGTTTACGAAGTGTTAATAGCATGATATTAATCTGAATATTTGTATAATATTTCTTGATTATATTGATATTCACTATTTCAATTAATTTTTGTCTACCACATTCCGTTTTAGTGTTATATTTTATATTTTAATAAAAATGTGGTAGGATACAAAAGTAACATTGGTTATATGAGTACAAAATTAACATGTTACTTTTGTCCCCGTATTAATTTACTCACGTTACATTTTTAAGAATCACCTCACGAGGAACTACTGACATGGAAGTATATCGAAAGACGGCTGCAGAGCATTTCAAAGATGGTGTAAAAATTAGAACCCTGAGAAGAAATGTAATGTTTGCCATGTAACATTATATAGAAATATATACAAAAATTAAAATCGGGAATTACTAATGCAATTGTTGGCTACCGTTCCATCAATCGTGTTTTTAATATTGATGAAGAAAAAAATTTGCAGGATTATTTAATGGAGTGTTCCAGAGTATATTTTGGACTATCTCCTTCAGAAGTACGTAAACTGGCATACGAGAGGGCGATTAAAAATGGAAACAGGTGTCCTGAAAAGTGGCATGACACTAAAATGTCTGGTAAGGTATCCAAGCCTCTCTTTGAGAACTCCTCAAGCAACAAGTCTGTCGCGGGACTCGAGCTGCTTTAACGAACATAACGTTAGTAAATTTTTTGATAACCTTGCTGACGTAATGGATAGGTTTAAATTTGAACCAAAAGATATCGGGAATATGGATGAAACGGGGTGACCACCGTTCAAAAACCTGGAAAAATTGTAGCTAAGAGAGCTATTAAACTAGTAGGTGCAGTTACCTCCGCAGAACGTGCGAGATTAGTAACTGTAGCAATTGCAGTTAATGCTCAAGGAGGGCATATACCACCTTGTTTTGTATTTCCTTTGAGGCGATACCAAGACCATATAGTACGTGAAGGTCCGGTTGGTTGAGTTAGAGCTGGCAATGCTAGTGAGTTGATGCAGGAAGCAGAATTTTTGCTATTTATGGAGCATTTAAAAAAAAAGTCAAACCAACAGTTGATCAAAAATATAACACAACAATAGAGAGTATAATTCAACGATACAACAGCAGTTAGTCATCATAAACACAAAAGTGTATGCATACCACATTACTGTTTGTCAATGTATGTGTATACCATACTATTGTTTGTCAATGTGTGTGTATACCACACTACTACTAGTGACAACAGTTTGACTAAACAACAATAAGTGAGTGAACAATACAATACTGCCTGCAGTGTGCATAGTAGGGATATTCACTTAACATCGATATATCGAATTTATTCGATATTTTCTGTACTATATATCGAATTGATTCGATGTTTTGTCAAATATTTATTGTATTCGATATATCGATATATTTATAGCAACATCGAATATTTGTTTTTTTATTTTCTTTTTGTTTAATATACCAGAAAACAAAATAATTTAAACACTTGATGACTTGGATTTCAAATATGGTTCAATAAGGTAGCGACATCTGTGAGTGTCCAGCTTAATTACTTAATCAATCTTAACAGATCGATTGACTATTCACTCTAAGTTTATATAATCTGTGGATTCTATTCGTTCATTGATATGATTCATTCTAGTTACTTTCACTCTCACCGGACTTACTCACTCATTGTTTTACGTCGACTTTTGTTGTTTAGCGGTAACGCATTAAATTGATGTTTTGATTTTATATCTAAGACAAGTTTATAATATGTAAGACTTTTATTTGCTACTACAATTAATTACCATAAAATAACTGAGTTGATGCATCATCTGATTACTAGTTCGAAGTTGGGAAGGTATGTAACGTTATATTCCTATTATGTTTATAAACCTAACCTCTACTCGTTTGTGACAGTGTTTTATATTTGTGGTTCCCTTGGTCAACCCTGATTTTAATATTCAATATTGTGTGAATAGACAACCCTGATATTTAGTACACAATTAAAAAATTTATTGTCGTCACAATGCAGGCATATAACAAAACAGCGAATCTTATTGGTTGTTGAGTGATCGGGTCAAGTCGACTCAGCTCGGCAAAAAAGACGAAAGCTGACCGCCAAGAATGAAGAACAAAAAAGAAGCAATAACGACGAATTCTTCAATAAACACACATTACAAATCATCGAACAATATCTTTACAATATTTATTTTTGGTATTTTATCAATTTAAATGTGAAACTATATGTAGTGGAAATTAGAATAAAAATTATTTTAAATATTTAATAAAATATACAATTTATTTAAATAATCATTCACCATCCTCTACATATTTAAAATATAACATAACGATATTTCATTTCAATTTTTAAACTTGCCAGTTCAGGAATTATCTCAAATACTGGTTTGGACTTGAAACTAGTAGAAAGAAATAAACATTTATTGATTTGTTTTTTTGTTTTAGTTAATAGCAAGATGGCGCCTCCAAAGAAAAGTCATGTATGGAAGTATTTTACGAAAATTGAGGAAAAGGAGAATCTTGTAAAGTGCAAAATTTGTCAAAAACAAATTAAATCTTGTGGCAATACATCAAACCTGTTTAGCCACGTAACACATATCCAATAGGCTGCGTTTTTAGAAATGAATACTGAAAATTTGCGTATTGAGTAATGTCAACTTATCTTAAAGTATTGAGTAATGTCAACTTAGCAAATATCCACAATGAAACAATTACTAAAACCAATGAAGCAGACTCTGGAGCTGTTTTTTTCAGCCCTGAATCACTGCCATCAACAAGTACAACTGCGTCAAAAGATATCCATATCGATAGTCTTGTACCTACGCGGCCTCCGCAATTAAAACGGCAAATTCGATTCATGAAAGCTTCGGAAATATATCTGCTTATTCAGAAAGTGGCAATAAATCATTGAAAGTCAACAATGCCCTCATCTACTTGATTTGCAAAGATAATCATACTTTTCACGATTGTAGAAAATAATGGTTTTCGTAACCTTGACTCGCTGGGTTGATGACAAATATGATGCATTATCAGCTGCGTTTAAAAATAAACTAAAAAATGTAGAAAATATAACACTTACAACCGATATGTGGACAGAAACAATGAGTATGAGAAGCTTTCTTGGAATTCAAAACCGGTCACTTTGGTATATGTACCGAATTTTTTGCTGTTACTCTAGGAGTATATCAGTCATTTGACCGTAACACTTCGGATCATATTGCTGAGATGCTTCTGAAGTCTTGTTCTGAATGGAACATTGACGTTAATAAAGTTTCGGCTGTAGTCGACCTGACTTTTGGTAAAAAACGCATACCATGTTTTGCGCACACTCTAAAATTAGTTGCGCAAAATGTGAATCAACACTATCCAGAATTACAAAATCTAATAACTAAGGTCAAGACTATTGTAATATGGTTCAAGCAAAGTAATACAGCAAGCAATGAATTGAGAAAAGCCACAGAAAAAGAAACAAAGTTAATTCAAGAAGTTTCAACAAGATTGAACAGCACCTACTATATGATTGAGAGATTTTTAGAGTTACGTATTGTAATCAATGAAATAATATTTCGCCATAAACAGCGCCAACTATGCTCAATGCATTAGAACTGTCAGTTTTTTCTTCTGTGTTATTAGTTTTAAGACCGCTGGAAGCTGCCACTAAAGAAGTTTCTGGGGACAGATACTGCACAAGCAGCAAGGTGATTCTATTTGTTCATTGCTTAGTTTTAAAAATCTAACCTCTCCAACTGGAAGACTCGCTTGCCAATGAATTGAAATCGATTGTGCTTAGTGAAATTAAGAAACGAATGGGTGCTATCGAGAAGGTAACTCCACTCGCCATAGCAACCCGACTAGAAATTATATAGAGATCACCCAGAGTATACATCTGGACCTCATGGGTCCCAGTAGGGTAGGCCCAATCGGGAAATCCCACTGGGTTCTGTGTGGGACCAAAGGGGGAAAACCCAAAGTAAAAATAAAAACTTTTGTTTATTTTTTCCCAGTTAGATTCTGTGTGGGACCTGAGTGGGAAAACCCAAAGTAAAAATAAGAAATCTTTGTTATTTTTTCCCATTTGGGTTCTGTGCGGGGCCTAAATGGGAAAACCCAAAGTAAATTTATTATATAAAAAAAACTAAATTTTTATTTTGAAGAGCATAGAACAAGTTGCGCGCGCATGAGCTATTTCCTATACCAATAAGAAGTATTTATGAATTTTAATACATTAGCATATATCATGTTATCGTGCATAACCTATATAATATACAACTGGTAATAATAATTAGTGACTATAAGTGAATTTTTTTTTTATTATTGAAAAATGTTAAATGCTAATAAGCATAATAAAACTCGTGAACTTGCACTTTTAAGAAAAAGAAGGGGTCGAAAGTCATTTAATGGAGTTGTTAATTCCTCACCATCTCATGACTCCTCTGAATCGTCACCGGCGAATAATAACATTTTTGTAAATGAAAATTTTGATTATAGTGTATCAAATAGGATTGAATCTGAAGATGAAGTTTCTGACTGTGGAGAATTTTTTTCTCACTCCGAGGAAAGTGAACTAAGTGCGCTAGAAAGTGATGGAGATGAAAGTTTATTAGATAATAATGGTGAAGAAATTTGGGATGACATCGAGGAATTGCGACTGTGGGCTTTGGCTGATCCTCCGATTCCACATACTCGGCTCGAGTCGTTATTGAAAATTTTAAGGAGGGAAAAATACCCGATGTTGCCTATGTGCGGCAAAACATTTTTAGGGACTGAAAAATTTCAATACGAGATTGAAAAGTTAGATGATGATGACTCGGGAGAATTTGTCTATTTTGGAATCGAGAAAAATTTACAGCGATGTGTAAATACAGAACTACATGAAGTTCATCACCTGGAATTATTAGTAAATATAGATGGTGTACCGTTATATAAATCAAGCTCCATTCAAATGTGGCCAATTTTGTGTAAAGTATTTCAACAGCTAGATATTTACAAACCTTTTTTAGCGGCAGTTTATTGTGGAAAACAAAAACCGAATAATGTTAATAATTATTTAAGCAAATTTGTCGCGGAAATTAATCATCTTCAAGAATCTGGTATCCTAATAAATGGTATACTCTTTCAACTGTCTATTAAAGCATTCATTTGTGACAGACCAGCTCGAGCATTCATTAAATGTACCAAGGGGCATGGAGGTTATTGGGCGTGTGAACGTTGTGAGGTAAAAGGTCAACGAGTAAGTCAACGAACAATTTACCCCATACATGATAATCAGTGCGTACCAAGAACAAATCAATCATTTAGAGATCAACGGAACTCTCAACACCATATTGGGGTTTCACCATTGCTTGAGATTAATCCTGCTATCGATATGGTAAAAGATTTTGTTCTTGATTCTATGCACTTGGTGCATTTGGGTATCCAAAAAAATGCTTGATTACTGGTATCATGGTAACATCAAAGAAGTGAAAATGAGTAAAACCATGAAAGATTTACTAAATGACCTACTTTTGCAATTAAAACACCAAGTTCCGCAAGATTTTCAGCGGACAACAAGATCATTAGATGATGAATTTAAAGCAACTGAATATCAGTTCATATTATTGTATGCTGGCCCAGTGGTTTTTAAAAAAGTATTGTCACCAGAAGTATATAAGCATTTTTTACTTTTACATGTAGGAATGAGAATCTTGTCCTCGAAAGATCTAGCGATTGCGAAGCTACGGCAAGCTAGATATTGTTTAAAATTATTTGTGGAAACATCTCAAATGTTATATGGTAAGCAATGTTTAATATCAAATATGCATAGCCTCATTCATCATCCTGATGATGTTGAAAATATGGGATGCTCGAGTCCTGAAATATCTGCCTACTCATTCGAAAATGTGCTGGGAAAATTGAAAAGACTAATTCGAAATGGAAATAAACCTTTTTCCCAACTTTGCCGAAGAATGGATGAATTCCTGTATAAAAATATTGAAAAGCTCACAATTCCACCAACTGTTACAATTCTTAAGCAATTGCATCTGGATACTTTAATAATACACCAATTTCAAGTATTCAAATCAGAGGAACAGTCATTACATTAAAACATCCAAATAACACCGTTTTGTTAAAAAATAAAAAAATCATTCAAGTGTCATATATTTTTCTACCTCCTGGTGAAAATAGTATTTATATTAGAGGTACACAAGTAAAAAAAATTGGTCCAATTTATGACTATCCGTTCATCTCTGAATATTTAAATATGTGGGTTGTTGACGGCAAAAACTGTCCTACAGTAACGGTTCCTCTACATAATGTCTACAAAAAAATGGTATGTTTTAATATCACAATAAACAATAAAAAAACGTATGTAAGCTCTCTATTACATATGTAGTTCAAAGAACATTATGAAGTGAAATGTAAGTGTTAAAAAAAGTGTCCTATGTTTAATTCAGATAGCGCGAGCCACAATATAAATATTATATTATTAAAATATGTTCATATTTTTTAAAAGTGATACCTTTTCATAAATTTTAACAATTAGAAATTTAAATAACTGCCAATCGAATAGCTGAACGTTAGTTTTATAAATTAAAAAAAAAAAGTTAAGTATTCAAGTACTTTTAATTCTAAAACAGAATGAAAAAGGTGAGCTACCTTTTACGGTCAATTGTTAATGATCAGGGATCTGGACAAGGCTTTAAAAAATGTAGCTGCAAAACAAAATGCAACAGCAAAAAGTGTTATTGTGTAAAATACAATTTACTTTGCAACTCAAAGTGTCATTCTAGCATGCCATGCTGCAATAAATAATTTTATATACTACTATATGAATGTAAAATAATCAAATTTTACATATAGTCTAAGATCCGTACTAAAATCGTCCTTCACCGAACTCCTTACCAGACAAAAGTGATGTTTTAGAGAACAAGATAATTTTTTAAATATGTTTAAATTAGGCAATCCCTTTGGAAATTGTCATTATTATTTTTAATTAAATTTATAAAAAATTAATTTTTTTTTAAATTTCACTGGCTTGTCTACTAAATAAAATTAACTCCGATGGAAAGTATATAATGTATACAATATGCTACACCTCAGTTGCAGACCTTTTGTTTGTCCCTATTACCTGGTTGCTGTGTTTAAACAGGTAAATTGATATTAGTAATTGCGCTTTATTGTTTACCAATTGAGACCAGTCTTAAAATGTAAGCAATTTAATTAGAAATAACGTAGTATAAAGTTGCTTGAGAAAATTCAGTCGTAAATGCGGGTTGCAAGGGTTTAAAGTAAAAAAATTCGGGGCGAGCAAAATTGTTAGACAGAGAGGCATTGAGTGTATAATTCTCTGTTATAGAAAAGGATACACTACTACAGCTGCACGCACAGGCGTCGTAAACTGTGAGAGAGTGCGCATGTTCCATACTCCATGGTAAAGACAAGGATAAATTAAAGTACTATAGTGTAGTGTTTTGGAGTGGATAAAATTATTTTTTTATTAAATTCAATAAAATGATTTTTGAAAAGCTTGGCATATATGAAACTAGTAGAGAAGCACGTTTTTGAAACAAATCAAAGAACAATATTCTTAAAAAAATTATTAACACATGTTTAGTAGGAAAATAGAAAATTTTTTATTGAGTAATCAATACATTACAAGAAGTAATCACACAAAATATAAAATTAAATGATTTTTTTTTTTCAAATTTCATAATTTATTTTTGACTAACGATAATACCCTATTGTTAATTACAAAGAAACTGGACCACTTTCTGACTTGCCAATGATTAGTTTTCTAATAAATAATTATAATAAGAACACTATTTGCCATAGTACCACATTTTCGTTGCTATGAACCAACCAAATGATAAATCAGGGCCATTTAAGACTATATAGACCTTTTCCAGGCGGGGCTCGAATTCGCCGTGCTTCGGGACGCGATGCATGGGCTCCTAGTATCTCGAAACGCTCGTAGGCAAATCGTGCGTATCGAATCACGGCGAATTCGCGCCGCTTTCATTTTGACAATTGTAGTTTAGGGTTGGGCGTGTACAAATCGGAAGATTTACTTACCGATTCAGATAACAAATCGATTTACGATGCAAACAGTGGCTAATCAAGTCAAAATTTAGTTTTATTTTGATTGGCTGATATAATACGAAATATTCTTTTAGTTTAGTGACCATATATGATTTTTTAGTTTAGTGAAGGATATTATTAACCAATTTAATTTTTTTGTAGAATCATACTGACAAGTCAGGAAACAATACGCAGGGAGAATCAATTGCAGACTTGTTTCCTAACCCATCGACATCTACACGTTTTGAAGACTCTGTGATTATGATACCGACTACTTCCGCAGCTCAAATTGAAGATCCTGTAGGGCCTTCAACTCCTAAACGACAAAAAATAGGCGTAGAAGCATCATTCTCAAAAATATTAGAATTTGCATCAGGGGGTTCAAAAAACAAACAGATTACAGACGCTATAGCAGAACTGATATACCGCGATAATCTTCCCTTCAGTGTGGTCGAAGGAGAAGGGTTTGGAAAATTGATTAAATTACTTGCACCATTATATAAAATCCCATGTCGCAAAACGATAACCAGCATCATTGATGGAAAATACGAGGAAAAAAAAGCTATTATAATCAAACAGTTACAATCCGTTACCAATATATGTTTAACGATTGACGAATGGAAGGATTGACAAATGAAGAGCTATCTGGGAGTAACTATTCATTTTATCAAAAATTTTAAGATTGTTTCTTTCAGTATAGCTTGTGAGCCGCTTTCGGAGAGTCATACCGCCGAATATTTATCAACCACCATTAAAAATATTTGTGAAGAATGGAAAATTCCTGATGAGAAAATTGTGGCCGTCACTACAGACAATGGTGCAAATATAGTAAAAGCCATTGAATTAGCATTTGGAAAAGCAAAGCATATTCGTTGCATAGCCCACACATTAAACCTTGTTGTGCAAAGTTCAGTCATGGTGAATGAAATAAAAATATTCATTGATAAAGTTCGCAGAATTGTACAATGGTTCCATCAGAGCGGAGTTACTGCAGACCAATTGAGAAATTATCAAAAGGCTGAAAATGTACCGGAAGGAAAAATTAAACACCTGATAGGAGATGTTTCAACGCGGTGGAATTCACAATTGCATATGCTTGAAAGGTTTATAGCTATGAGTGGGACAGTAGGAGGCATTTTGTTGAATTACCCTAATATAGCTAATTGTGAAATTGCTGTACTGAAAGAGGTCGTAAAAATTCTCAAACCGTTTGAAAAAGTAAGCGAAGAGATGTGTACTGAAAAATATGTTAGCGCAAGTAAAGCTATTCCCATTATAATGTACTTGAAACAGTTTTTGGAAAAAACAAATCCATCGCATGATTTGGCCATTCAATTAAAAAATTCAATAATAAATGAATTTAAGAAAAGATTTGAGCACATACAAAAAGTTCATTTATTTAATGCTGCAACATTTTTAGATCCACGTTTTAAAAAATTACACCTTGATGACGGAGCATCTTTGGCAAGAACTATGAATTATATTAAAAGATCCATTGAAGAAAACCGACAACCTGAGGATTGCCCACTGTCAATAACTTCGGCCGCTGATGATGTCGATAATGATGACATTTGGGAAACCCACAACAAGCTGTTGTTGGAGACTATGAGAACCAGTCGAAGTCACATTCAGACATCTGAATTAAGCTTGTACATAGCTGCGCCTCTAATAGAATTAAAAGAAGATGCTTTGGAATCCTGGAAAATCTATGAGGGAGCTTATCCCAAACTCGCACATTTGGCGTGTAAGCACCTATTAGTTCTCGAAAGCTGGCGCCATATTAACAAAGACCAGGAGCCGAATATTATCCAAACGCTTACCCAAGCTGTTATTTCTTATCTCGTTGCCTACGGATTTCTAGTTTTTTTCATTTGAATAATTTGATTTTCTTGATTTATTTTAATTTGAACCTTTTATAGTTTGATTATTCTAGAACTTTAATTTGTGTTGATTTTATAAGAACTTATTAGTTCAGTACGAATATCTAGTTTTTTTTTTTTGGATAATTTAATTTTGTTGACTTATGTGAAAAAAAATTTTGATTGTTTTAAAACTTTAATTTGTGTTCATTATATAAAATTTATTATTTCTGTTGTTTATTTTTAATTAATAAATTTATTGACATAATATTTATGGAGTTTATTTTAAAATTGATTGACAAATTAGAAAAAATCGATTAATATAAAAAAAAAATCGATTATTTTCTTAAGAAAAATCGATTGTTTATCAATCGATTTTTAATGCATAATAAAAAATCGATTAATTAAAAATCGATTTTTTATATACAATGTCACATCCCTAATCTATTGTCTATCTATATTAGTATGAGTCAAGTAGTAAGTGTCATGTATATTGTAGCATCAGGAACATCTGCAATCACCACCTGGATTAATGACGCACAACCCAAAGGATTGACGTCAATAGCCAATAATGCCGATTCAGCAATAAAATAGTATATATTCCGATGCATCTTCAATGCAAATCAGATTCAATTCAGGCTTAGTAATTTACGTAACACCTGATAATATTGAAAAGTTAATTAGACTTGATTTTATAATTATTGTATTAAATAGTAATTTTATATTTTAATAAATACACATTTTTTTATTATTCAAGTTAATTGTTATCATTTCAACAAGTGAAAGTAAATAGTGAATTGGTCTCGGTAACTTAATTCATAAAACAATTAAGTTATCTCAACGAATATAAAATCATTGGACGAAATATTGGAACTTGCAATTGGACATTGAAATCATAATTGGTAATTAAGTGGAATTATTATTTCGTGGACGCAACTTTCAATACTTTCAAGTGGACTTCGATTTTATCAAAAGAGTTTACGAATTTGAACTCCGATCAAATGCTCTGGTGACGGCGACCCCTGCCTGAGTAATCATCATTGGTTACGACATAAAATTGGTGAGAGCGGTGGTATTATACGACAGCAACAGAAAATATCAGAGGGAACCGGTGCGGATCCAGATATTGGTTAGCTGGTGTATTTCAATACTTCACGTATAATCAAGAACTTGCCCTTCAAAACAAAAGACCGCAGTAAGTACGCAT
Organism: Chrysoperla carnea; assembly: GCF_905475395.1. Taxonomy (NCBI): domain Eukaryota; kingdom Metazoa; phylum Arthropoda; class Insecta; order Neuroptera; family Chrysopidae; genus Chrysoperla; species Chrysoperla carnea. Next base: position 11,338,770 of record NC_058342.1, read on the forward strand.
TTTGTTTTTGTTATATGACACAATTTCCTAACATCATATCCTATTCACAATTATTAAAAAATTTTAATACAATGTCGAATCCAAACGAAAACGAAATTAACAACGGTAACAATCAAATCATCCAAAACAATCATGACAATTTACCTGCTGAAATATCTGAGGTTGGTACTGATAACGCATCAATACGTACAGTCGAATCAAATCAAAATAACAATGATATTCCATTAAGCTTTTTATCACGTATGATTACTGATTTTAGTGGTGATCCAAAAGAATTAAATAACTTTTTACAAAATGCTAATAATGCAATAGGACTAGCATCGCAATCACAACGATGGCCGCTAGAACTCTTTATTTTTTCAAAAGTTTCGAGTGAAGTTAAAACAAAAATTAACATGAATGACATTACAACTTACACTGAACTTAGAAAAAAATTGTTAGCTGTTTATTCACCTGTAGAATCTTACGACTATTTGATGGAACAACTTGAAACGACAAAACAAAAACAAAACGAAAGCATAAAAGAATATTACGTTAGGCTTGACAAAATTACAAGTAAACGTTTGTTAGCGACTGACAAAGAAGCTACTAGTCATACTCGCGACAGTGAAAAACGAGTAATACAAAGAATCGCACTGAGACGATTCACACATCATACCGTGCCGGAAATTTCCCAAATTCTCCGCCACAAACCATTCAATACAATGAATGAAGCCTTCTCGCTCGCATGCGAAGAAGAAGCGTACCTCATAAATGAAGGACGATTAAGAAAACCAAACGTTACTTCAAATAGTAACCAAAATAACAAATATTGTAGGAATAGTAAAACTAAGACTAACAATACACGTGACTGCCGTAGTATAAATTCATCTACAAATACAATAAATGGTAATACTTACCCAAACAATACACATAATTCAAATTCAGAAATCAAGAAGTGTAATTTCTGTCATTATCGCGGACATTTAGAATCCGAATGCCGGAAAAAACGCTATAATCAAAATCTAAATCCCAATCCTCGTATTGCTCAAGCATCACAGGATAACGATAATTTAAACTTATATCAGCCCCAGAGCGAGGCCGCCTCTGTGGACAACTACCAACCAACGGCCAGCACAAGCTCAAACAATCACATCCATTACATAACATCTACTTATACAATGGAGTAGGCGATAAAAAATTTAGTTTCGATTCACCACAATCTGTAAATAAAACATTTAAATTTTTGGTAGATACCGGCGCTCATGTATCTATCATTAAAACAAATAATTTAATCTTCGATCTAACTGACGTTGATACTTCACAACAAATAATGCTCGCAGGCATAAATGGTGGAATCAAAACTCTCGGAAAAATCAAAATAAAATTATATAAACCAAACGATGATTTTACCTTCGACTTTCAATTAATAAATAAAGATTTTAATATACCATACGATGGTATAATCGGTCATGATTTTCTAACTAAAAATCAAGCCGAAATTAATTATAAAACAAATACAATAACTTTCCATAAAGTTATTGAAATACCTCCAAATTCAATGGTTCAAGTACCCATTCAGTTTATAACCCATAATACAAATAATACAGTAATAACAGAAACACTTGAAGATGAAAATATCGCTGTACCTAATCATATATTAATCACCCCTAAAACGGAATACTATCCAGTAATAAACAAAAACCCGTTGAAAAAATTAAAACTAAAACCAATCAACGCAACTGTGGAGCAAGCAATTTGTCTTCACGTATCTAATAACAAAAATTTACAAGATAGACTAAAAGAACTAAACACAAATCTCAGGCTAAGTCATTGTAACAAAGAGGAAAGAGAATCGCTTGTAGAAATATGCATACAATACAATGACATATTCTTTTTAAACGGCGACATGCTCACCTCAACCCCAACGATCAAACACGAAATAAAAGTCACGGACCCTGCTCCAATAGCAGTTAAATCATATCGTTTCCCCAAGGTACGCGAACAAGAGGTCCAAAGACAAATTGATCAAATGCTTGAACAAAAAATTATTGAACAAAGTGATAGCCCATGGTCTGCACCATTGTGGGTTGTCCCTAAGAAAAAGGATGCTTCGGGAAAGCAAAAATGGCGTGTGGTAACGGATTACCGTCGCTTGAATGACGTCACAATCACAGATAACTTTCCTCTACCTAATATCGAAGAAATATTAGACCAATTAGGGAATGCGTTTTACTTTACGACCCTGTACCTTGCTAGTGGGTTCCACCAGATAGAAATGCATGAAAACGACAAGCCAAAGACAGCTTTCAGCACACCGCGAGGTCATTATCATTTTAATCGTATAAATTTTGGACTCAAGAATGCTCCTAGCACGTTTTCTAGGCTAATGAATACAGTCCTGATTAATAACTTAGGCCAGGATTGCTTCGTATACTTGGACGATGTCGTTATTTTTGCCAAAGATCTAAAAGAACATAATTTAAAACTAACCCGTGTATTTGATTCATTACGTAAACACAATCTTAAACTGCAACCAGATAAGTGTGAATTTCTACAAAAACAAGTAGCATACCTCGGACATTTAATATCTGATAAAGGTGTTGAACCAAACCCGGACAAAATAGCCGCAATAATGGACAGAAAAGCACCACGTAACGTAAAGGACATTAAATCCTTCCTGGGATTAACAGGTTACTACAGGAAATTTATCCCTAACTACGCTCAACTGGCTAAGCCATTGACATCCCTACTAAAAAAAGACGTAAAATTCAATTTCGATGATAAATGTCACGAATCATTCAATAAATTTAAAAAAATATTAACCTCTAAACCATTGCTACAATATCCTGACTTCAACAAGCCATTTATACTTACATGTGATGCCTCTAACGATGCAGTAGGCAGTGTTTTATCACAAGGTGAAATAGGGAAAGATTTACCTATCGCATATTACTCATCAACACGACGCAGAGCGTAACTACAGTACAACAGAAAAAGAACTTCTTTCTATTGTAAAAAGCTGTAGACACTTCCGTCCCTATCTTTATGGCCAAGAATTTAAAATCATTAGCGACCACAAATGCTTACAGTGGTTAATGAACTGCAAAGACCCCTCTAGTCGTTTAGTTAGATGGCGTTTAAAACTTAGTGAATATCAATACCAAATTATCTATAAACCTGGAAAAGCTAACTCTAACGCAGACGCTTTATCACGCCCTGTTTTAAATATAACACCCACTTCTTTATCATATGAAGATTTTAAACTATATCATCAGAAAAATTTAGATATAGAAACATACCAAAAAATTAATAAACCCTTTTCTGAAATAAAAACTTTAATAATACCGTACTCAACGGACTTATCACAAAATAATGCATATTCATTTTTTGTCAATACTGAATGCGAATTATCTAATTTAAAAAATAACAAAATAAGTGAAATAGCAAAACTACGAACTACAGTCGAAAATCAAAATTTCTACCTAATGTTCGTGAAAGAAAAAGCTAGAGATGAAATAACGTACGAAAAATTATACAAATCTCTTAATAATCTATTCTGTTAATGAATTTTAATAATGAAAATGAAATAAATCTCATAAATATACCTCAAGTCTGTAATAAAATTCAACAGAATACATTTGAATCAATGCTGCAATATCTAAATCGAAACAAAATAAAAATTATTTTAATTATTGGAGATTTAATACATCCAACAAAAGAACAGCGTCCCCAAATATTAAAAGAATATCACGACAATGTATTATCCGGACATCCGGGTATAAATCGAACTTTCCAGGAAATTAAACGAAAATATTTCTGGAAAGGAATGAAACAAGACATTGAAAATTATATAAAGAAGTGTCCTACTTGTCAAACCGTTAAGAAAACAAATCTAAGAACTCCCATGGTAATTTCAACCACAGCAAACGATTTCGGAGATGGAGTGGCAATTGATATAATGGGACCGTATCCCATTACAAAAAACAATAATCGATATAATTGGAACGTTAATTCCAAGATGAACTAACGAAATTTGTACAGGCCTATCCTATAGCTGAAACCTCAGCGCTAACTTGTGCAACTCACTTGGTAAAATATTGCACAATATTTGGATTCCCTAACACTATTTTAACGGATCAAGGTACATCCTTCCTAAATAATCTATTTAAAGAAATAAATAAGATCCTAGAAATAAAACACAAACTTACGACCCCCTACCACCCACAAAGTAATGGAAGTTTGGAAAGATCTCATGCCTCAATTAAAACCTTCATAAAAACCTATGTTGAATCAAACTTAGAAAATTGGGATGAACTTGTGTATTTAGCCTCACACTCTTACAATACACATGAAAATCGATCAACAAAAGAACGACCATACACTCTCGTGTTTGGAAGAGAGCCAAGAATTCCACATTCATTGGAAAAACCCAAGCAACTTCCGACTTATCAAAACCTTACTCAAGATATTCTAAACAAAGCAAAAATTATTAGACAAGCCGCTAAGGAAAATCTACTTTCTTCTAAAGAAGTAAATAAACACTATTATGATAAAAAAGCGAAAGAAAGCCCAATAAAAGAAGGAGATTTAGTACTGCTGTATGATGCGAAACAAAAAAGCCATCATAATTTGAAATTAATGCCATCTTATAAAGGCCCCTACAAAGTGGTACAAAAACACAACAACAATACGGCTACTATTAGAATAAGTAGACAAAAACTACGAACTTATCATCTAAACCAACTGAAACTCTTTGTTTCAGATGAAAACCCTTTGGTTAATAGTAATATTACACTTGACGAGAAGCACATGGACCCTGGAGAAGGTCCCAGCAACGTTCGACATACAAGTCATAAATAAATCCGCTGGAATCTATTATAATCAAATTGGCGAAGCCAAAATCTCTAACCAGTATATTAGTTTAGTTCATTTTTTCGATATTTATAAAATTAAGTATATACTTAAAGTTTCTCAAACTACCTATGCAGACTCATTATCATATTGTAACCTTATCAATATTAAAGACGCTAGTACGTGCAAAATGACATTGACACTTTTACAACACCAAATTTTTGATCTACAAAGTCAGTTCGACGATATAAAATCACAACATTTAAATAATAAAAGGAAACGTAGAGGACTTATCGACGGCGTAAGCTATCCAATTAAATGGTTATTTGGAATACCCGGCGCAGACGACGCAAAATTTTATAAAGCATCAATTGACGACCTTATTAACGATCAAACTCAAACTCACGTTTTAATGCAATCACAAATTAGAGTAATTACAGACACCGTTAGAAATATTAACCGCACAATGTTAAATTTAAACGAAATAGAAGACAAACTTAATAAAAATATTAATACATTCAATTCTTATATGAAAGACAATACAAAAATTGTTAATAAAAACACATTACAAATCGATTTAATTTCTCACTTGATGTTAATAAAACAAATAAATGACGAAGTACAACGACAATTAAACGACTATACAACTTCTTTGACATTATCTAGACATGGAATAATAAATTACCGAAGTTTACCACCCAAAACCTTGTTACACGAACTTCAACAATCAGTAAAATTTAATCTACCACTCGAACCTACCTGGCAAAATTTAGAGTCATACTATAGAATAATAAAATTAAAATCATTTTTAACTCACGACAAATTAGTAATCATAATGAAAGTACCGGTAGTTACTTCAGATCAATACAATGTATTAAAAATATATCCATTACCTACACCAAGTAAAGAAAATCCTAAAATAGTGACCTTCCTAAAAATAAACCATGATTTCCTTCTTGTGTCAAAAAGCAGATCACAATTTGCGTTACTTAAAAATTTGGACCAATGTAAAGAATATCTGGACCAACAATATATCTGCAGCGAAATTTCAATATCATACCAACGACCTGAAGATAATTGTGAAACCGCACTGTACCAAATGACAACAAAACTAATACCATCAGTTTGCGAAGTAAACAACGTTCACACAAAAATATGGAATTATGGCAAAATCTAAATCAAAATCGATGGTTATTTGTTACTACACAAGACACGCGTTGTACAATTCTGTGTAAAAATGAATCAGACGATTACACTACAATTATAAATAAAATGGGAATAATCACACTTAAACAAGACTGTAAAGCATTTACCGACACCGTTACATTAGAATCTAAAACGCTAATACGAAATTCAACATTTTAAGATTTTATTCCGGACATCGATCTTACTGAGGATGATTGTTGTAAAACGAACAAACTTAATGAAACCATGCTAAAAATGTACGCACTACATCCAGTAAAATTAACTCACCTGGACCTTGACGAACTTAAATACGCACAGCACCGTCTAAATCAATTTGATGAACAATTACAACAAGAATTAAATAAACCCTTCTTCATACAATATGAAAATGGTATACTACACTACGCAAAAGTTATTGGAATCTCCGCAACCATATTAACAGCAATTTATCTATTAATACGATTCAAAATTATTCAATATTGTTGGAAGAAAATCAAACCAAATCCACATCTTCTAATACATTCATAAATTGTTGTTTTGGTCAACGTAGCCGACAAACAGCACATTACCAGCCCTCCGGGCCAACACATGAATTGGTTTACTATAACCCACGAAACATGACATCAGACGATGACAGTTCAAATCCAAGTGGTTCTCCAATACACTCAAGACATTCAAGTACAAATATATACCTGCAATCTTCACCACAGCAAAATGTTGTAGCGAGAAAAACAAGATACTCTAAATCACTCTCTTCAGCACCCACCAAGGATAACGAAAAGTTTGTCCCTAATAAAATATGAGCCAAACTTTCAATAAGGGGGAGGATGTGTAGCATCAGGAACATCTGCAATCACCACCTGGATTAATGACGCATAACCCAAAGGATTGACGTCAATAGCCAATAATGCCGATATTTATATTTTAATAAATACACATTTTTTTATTATTCAAGTTAATTGTTATCATTTCAACAAGTGAAAGTAAATAGTGAATTGGTCTCGGTAACTTAATTCATAAAACAATTAAGTTATCTCAACGAATATAAAATCATTGGACGAAATATTGGAACTTGCAATTGGACATTGAAATCATAATTGGTAATTAAGTGGAATTATTATTTCGTGGACGCAACTTTCAATACTTTCAAGTGGACTTCGATTTTATCAAAAGAGTTTACGAATTTGAACTCCGATCAAATGCTCTGGTGACGGCGACCCCTGCCTGAGTAATCATCATTGGTTACGACAATATATAGTGTAAATACTGTTGACCAAGTGCAGTATAAGGGAGAAAGCTTATACTCTTTGCTGTGGACTACACGTGCATTGTATATATGTATCGATAGTGTAAACTAACAGAAAAAAAGTTTTAAGAATTATAATTATAAATTTATAACAGCTGACGAAACGTGGTTGCAAGTGGAGACAGATTCAAGGTTGCTCGTGTTTAATTGTTAGCAGGAATAGCGATAAAAAATGTCGAAAAAAATAAGTAAGTTTCTTTAAAGTGATGAATTATAATATTTAATTAATTATAGTAAGAATGTTTTTTTTCTAATTGTGCTTATAAATTTAAATAATTTGGTTATTTATTTCTAGCAATCCATCTAAATACTATTTGGTTTTATTTGTAAAAAGCAAAGAAGTCGATGTTGTTCCAGCAAATTGGATTACTTACTATGATAATGATACTTGTCATTGTAAATTTATGCCTGGTCCATATGATCAATCTAGTCACGAGATCCTGCAAACTATGATAAAAGATTGTGACAGGCCATCACCTAACTGGCCTGATTATCTGGTTGAAGTCCGGGGAAGGGCTGGTATGTTAAAAAAGTATTATTATAATTTATTTATTTATTTTTTTTACAGATACTTTCGAAGAGGCTGAAAAGCCATTGAATGTTTTAAAGCATAAATCTTATGTTTTCACAACGGACAACGAGGAAAGTGCAAAATTGCAAGCTTCCAAAGATAAAAAATTATTAAAAATAAAAACAAATATAAACAGCCGTGACCAGTTAAAAGATAAATTAAACACAGTTAATTTAAAATTTAATTCTTCAGGTAAGATTATTATTGTTCAATTAATCCAAGTTACACCTTATAAAATTAACAATTTATCAAATTTTTTCTTCAGGATCATCAGGGAAGAAGAAGAAGAAGTAAACTTAGTAAAAATATACAAAAGCAATCAAATGATGATGGAGAAGATACTATTACACAACAATCGGTTTCGAACACATCACAGGATAACAGTGATTCTTCACCTACAATTAAACAGCCAAAAAAATTGAAGAGGAAAAATTCATTATCCATAAATAATTTCAATAAGAAGCTAAGATTCAATAACAGCAAAATCAGCAGCAGTAGCAGCAACTCCAATCTTAACAATGACTCGAACTTACTGGAGATGACAGGATCACCTCAGCGAGAGCATTCATTCTTATTGTGTGCAACGATTAAAGATCCATTGGAGATGAGATCTATTGACGTCTATTGAAGGTAAACTTTGAATATTAAAATAAAAAAATAAACTATTTGAAATTTTAAATATCCACAAGATATTATAAAATATGATGTGAAAAATATAAAAACATTTCTAAAAAGGAAATGCTCCTGTGATGATGGAAATAACGAAGATTCTGACAACGAGGACAATGATAAGCAAGAAAATAATGGAGACGCCGCAACACAAGATACTGCTGAAAAATGTGAAAAATTTAATTACCCCATTGGTGCTAAAGATGTTTTCGAAAATTTCAATGAACAGCTCGATACTAAACCTTATCATCGAAAGCAAGTGGTAAGTAAATTTAATTTAAAATAATTATCGTTATTTTGATTGTGAATAATTTAAATAGGGGTAATCTGATGTTTTTTAGATGAAACGTATGCGTGAATTGGTAAACAAAAGTGATAGCCTAAATAAAAATATGACGACCATTATAAAAGCCTATATTTCACGAAATGTTGCTACCTTGTATGTTCCGTCTAAAGCAGTTACGGGAAACCAAAGCAAACCAATATTTAAAAATACTTGTTTTTACAAATGTATTGAAGGTAAAGTTTTTTCCCGTTGAGAATGATTTTATGATAATAAGTTTTCTTTATTACTATTAATGTTTTTTTTATAAATGATGTATAAATTATCGGGAGATAACCTTTGTGATAAAGAAATTTTATCTTCGATGACTGCTGTAATTCGAAACGCGCGGGACTGGGAAGGACATCGCTTGTTAAGGAAATAGAGTTGAACTACCTGCGAATGAATCAGTTTTAAAGATATTTGATTAATTAGTTTTATTGACTGATATCATATGTAATAAAAAATAATACAAAATAAATCACCGTGAATTTTTTCATCGTCATTCATTTTTACTACAGGGACCGAATGAGGATGCCTTAATGGGACCATCTTGGGATTTCCCCATCGGGGCACAATTGGGATTGCTTTAATAGGTCCTCCTTGGGACTTCCTCATCGGGGCACAATTGGGATTGCTTTAATAGGTCCTCCACGGGACTTCCCCATCAGGGCACAATTGGGATTGCCCAATCGGGGCCAGAGTAGACTTTGCGTGACAACCCTATATGCGGCCCCACAGGGCAACCTAATGGGGCCCTCTAGGTCTTACATTAAAATTTCTAGTACTGTATTATATCCCAGGTATAAAAAAATTCACTTCCGAGACTCACTTGCTTGCTCCACAGCAGTTGCAAAAATTAAAGACTTTATGAAAAATACTACACAAAATACTGAATCAGATTCTGATCAATCTGAAAAACTAGAAGATAACTTTTCTTTATGGGATAATCATCACAAACTAGTAAGCAAGAGTTGGAAATCATTACAATCAGATGATGAAATTTCTGATGAATTATCAATGTACTTGCGTAGTCCAGTAGTAGGAAGGTTCAATGAGAATCCTATAGAGATTTGGCAAGATCTTAAAATTCAATTTCCTAAGCTTTATAAGATTACCTTCAAATATTTAACTATCAGTGGCGGGCACAGAGTTTTAAGGCAGGGTAGGCAGAAATTTTTAAAAGCTACTATATAATCAGAAATACTGCTTGTTGGTTTTGGTTCATCGTCATGGTGAGTAAATAATGATGTAGGTATTTGTAACCACAAATATTCAAAGATTGGCTGATCTTTAAAGTTTAGAAGTAAAAATAGCAGTTAAAAGGTGGTGGAGAGTATGTGGATATTTTTCCAAAGGCATGATACTTAAGGAAATCTGCTGAATGTTTTTCAGATTGATTGTGTTTTTTGCGGGCGTAGAAAAATTATGAACATTTTTGTAACCAGTATCGTTCTAGATGATTTTATTGTTAGCAAATAGGAAAGGAGAAACAAAACAACCGATTGAGGATTTGCAACCTGCTGTGACTTTATCTTTAGTTCGTATGAATTGCAAATATGGTGTACAACGACCTTTCACAATCACTCGTTTTTTATTATCGACAGATAGTTTTGAAAACGCATAATTTTTTTTCTATACATACACCATCTGAACAAGTTTGGCAGTGAATATTATCCATTTTTCTCTATAATCAACCGTTAAACAAACAAACCAAAACAATCAATATTCGACTCGACTCAGTATAAAAGTAAAAATACGAAATCGTCATAAATTATGGAAATCAACTCACAACACAATTTCGTAATTTGTCGTGTTGTAAACAGACATTGTCTCATAATTAATACTAATTTATTTTCTGATCTTGTAATTTTCAGATCTAGGAAATTTATTTCGTTGCATTTTTCTTTTTCCAAAGTAAATTTACTTACCATCATCAAGCAGAATTATTTTGTATTTAACAATAAGTTTTATAGGCAAACAAATGGCCTAGCAATGGGAAGTCCTTTAAGTCCCATATTAGCCGAAATTTATATGGACAACTTCGAAAAAAATATTCTAAACACCAATGAAGCGCGGCAGCATATTAAATTTTGGTATAGATATGTTGATGATGTCGTCATATGTTTTGAAGTCTTAGATAGACAGTTGGAAAATTTTCTACGGTTTTGTAATACCAAGAACAACAAAGTGCAATTTACTTTGGAAAAAAAAAATGCAACAAAATAAATTTCCTAGAACTGAAAATTACAAGATCAGAAAATAAATTAGTATTCGACGTCTATCAAAAACCTTCAATAACAGACGTGACGATTCCAATCGACTCTGTACACCCATTTAGTCACAAAATTGCTGCATACAATGCAATGATCCATCGTGCGTTATCCTTTCCACTATCACAAGAAAAATTGGAAAGGGAACTTAATACAATAAAACACAGACAGACAGACTGGGAGGTCTTTCAAAATTCGCAAAGGAGAACACATAAGATCTTATAAAAATCGAAAAACGGATTCAACTTTTGAGAACCATTAAAGAGAATCTGACCACAAACCTATTTTTAAATTTGATATACTCTATACCACACAAAAAGGGAAAAAATGACTCTGTTAGAATCGTTAGAGATTCACAAACATACAAATGGTCCAAAAGAACTCTTGAATGACCAAATGGACTTAACGTGATATACAATGCTCCATTGCATTATTTATATTTATATTTTATTTATTTTGTCTATTGTTGACAGGTTTACCAAAATCATATGATTTATGTAAATATTTTGTTTCCTATCATAATTTTATGCCATTTTAAATTTTTGCTACATGATTTTATCAATAGTTATTTTATCTGTGTTGTATTGTGTTTTTAACTTATTGTTTTAAAAAGCATTTGTTTATCTAATACTAATTTGTTTTTAACTTATGACAAATATTTAGTATAAATAGAAGCAATACTCGAATATAAATTTTATTGTTTAAAAATGTCTTAAATCAAGACGAAACAATTGTCACAATAGATTTTTATTAAGAAAATCTTAAAATTGTATAGTGAATTACTGCAAAGTTTAATAAAAATTTTTAAAAAAAATTTATATTACGTGTCTATTTTAATTATTAAAATGCAATTTCACAAAGTAAAGCTTAACACAATCGTTATTAATAATATTAGATATCAGAACAAGATTATACATATTTTTCTGAATTATGTAGGGTAGGCAGTGTCTTTCTGTCTATATGTAATAAACGCCACTGTTAACTATTGTCGGAACTTCTGTTCCTTCCGAACGATTATTTTCTTGGGCTGCTCAAATAGTTAATCAACAAAGAAATAGAATTAAACGTAAAAGATTAAGTAAACTTTTATTTTTACAAAGTTTGTCTAAAGAGCAGGTACGTACCTATATTTTTGTCTTTTGTTATCTTTTACTGTTTTGAAGGTATGTGATATGTAATAAAATATTTCTATTAATTTGTCGTTTTTATTTCACTTGTAAATGTAGGTATAACTCATCTCAGTCATCTCCTTGGTATTACAATTCTATTTAAGTAACTATGTAATGATAGTGACTCTCATAGAAAATCACTATCATTATACTACTAGTTTAGCTATGTTACTCTGGTCTCTGATTCTACATTCACACCTACAAAATCAAAAGTCACAAATTTTGCACATTTCACTAGAAAAAGGTAATATTAAACTTTTGTGGAAAGTATTCGATAGTAGAAAAATATCGGTGTTTCTAGCCATATATCGATAAATATCGATGCTGGAATCGATATATTTTTTAAGTAGGCACCTCTAGTGCATAGTGAGTGAGTGCTACAAACAAATGAACAAATATTTATAACGATAACGATAATAATGCTACACCAACGGAGCATGAAAACGGACGTGTCAAAAAACCACTTCTAAGGCTAAACCACCACCTCCAATAGTGTTGCACAGCGTAGGAACGGAGCATAAAATACTCATTGAACGACTTAAAAAGCAAATCCAAAAAGGATTTCACATAAAATATTCAAAATATTCAACAAACCTGTTCTTACACGAGAAGGATGAGTATGATCTCTAACTTACAAAAATAATCAAAAATGGAGTACCATACATACACTCCAAAAGGTGGAATATATGGAGATGTCGAAACAAACGACACAAAGGACGAAATTGAAAACAAGCATAATATAAACGTAATCAACGTATAAAAAATGAAGAATACATGGAGGCCTCTATTCCTCGTAATTACAGACCAGTCTATCACACTGAAGTTTCTTCAAACAATTATACGCTACGTCTATAACACATGGATTGATTGGCAAATACACCACAATAATAAGGTTATTATCCAATGCCACCGCTTTAATTGGGGCATGCCACCACCAACTGCCAGGCCACACCAAAATGCCTTAAGTGCGCCTTAGACCATTGGACAAAAGACTGCCCGAAATTACCAGCCCGGCTCGATTCCAATTTAACTCATTTAAAATGTGCTTACTGCGGTAATAATCACCCCAGCTAACTCAACAGAATGTGTAGAATGCATTAGACGTATAGAGGTGATACAAAAAAAGCACGACACACAAAAGCGCATGTACCAAAACAACAATACCGTACCAAAATACATTCCGGCACCAATACCCACGACAAGCGCATGGGCAAGAGGCAACCCGATTAAAAACAATCAAGCCCAAACCCAACAAAACCATCACACGCCATCAACGCCTGCAGAGGTTCCTTTCAACGAACTTGTCAGTGAGATGGATCGACTAGGAAAACTAATTGATATCAATAAAAAGGTAAACCTAGTAAAACAACTAAACCAAATACTGAAAACATGCATAACAGAACTTTAAAAATTCCAGATATTTCATAATTTCTGTCAACAAAACTTTAAATAAGTTAAATGTCCGTAAAGTTCGTCACCTGGACACAAAAGGCCTTAAGCCAAAACTGACCGAACTTAGGAATTACTTACAGCAACAAGACCTAGACATAATACTTATAAACGAAAGGAAACTGACTGACTAAGAAAAAATAAAAATTCTAAACTACCAAATAACACGTAAGGAACGGACTGACCGCGGGGACGGAGTAGCTATTATAATCAAAAATAACATTAACAATAAATTCATTAAACTTGACAATCGCCTCACGATAGAGGCAATTTGCATTAAATTCGCCCACCTTGACCTTGAAATTTTGACGTCAGATCGGAGAGCTCAACGCCAGGCACTCAACCTGGAACAACATTGGAACAATACTAACGGCATAACACTACACAACTACACTAAAAACAATAATCTAATTATCCTTCACACACAAGATCCCACACACTTCCCAGAAAACAACGCGACACCTACATACATACATAGACGTAATACTTTACAAAAACATCAATAACATAACAAACCCAATATCCAACCCAGCCCTCACATCAGACCACAACCCTGTCCATTTCAAGCTCACAAACATCCCGAAAGAAAATATTCGAAAAATCATCACCTCATATAAAACCAGTGACTGGGAAAAATTCAAAAAAGACCTAAATGACACTGACATAATAAATAATAACCTAGACAATCCTGACAAAATAAACGAAGAGGTAAAACATTTCACAAAAACCATCTATAAAGTAAAACAAAAACGCACCAGAAACATTACAGTAAACCCCCAAAAAGAACAACTGACAGACGAAATTAAGAACATAATTAAAAAACGAAACCAACTGCAAAAACAACACCAAAAAGAAGACAAATATTCTTAAAAAATTCCATCAACTCCCTGAACCGCCAAATAAAACACGAAATACGTCTCCTCCTCAATACCCGGTGGCAATCCAAATTAGAAAAACTATCCCCAAACGATAACTCCAAATGGAAAATGACTCAAATCCTTAAAAAACTCAAAAAATCTCCTATCCCAACTCTGTTCTTAAACAACGACGCATACTTCACGAACAACGACAAAGCGAACACCATAGGGGACACCCTAGAAACAATCCAATCCAACACAGCCCAATCCAATATCCAATAACAGGTTGATCAATCAATCAACGCTTTTAGTTATAATCCATCGTCCCTCGATCCAAAGACCCAACAGAAACTCCTAACCAGTCCCAAAGAAATTATAAACATCGTTAAAACCCTGACCAACAACAAATCCCCAGGAGCTGGTGGAATAGACCAGAAACTCATAAAAAACTTTACGCAAAAAACAATAGTACAACTAATGTACATCATAAACGCTATTCTAATAACGGGATATTTCCCAGATCAGTGGAAAAAAGCAATTATCATTCCCATCCCGAAACTAAATAAAGACCTAACCAACCCAAACAACTACAGACCGATAAGCCTCCTGAGTACTCTATCAAAACTGACTGAAAAAATTATCCTATCACGAATCAAGTCTTTCGAAAAACTATAACTGAATTATTTATTGATTAACAATTTGGGTTCAGGGCGGGACATAGCACAGTCATGCAGACGCCTAGAATCGCCTGCTCAATAAAAGAACAATTCGAAAAACACAACACTTCATCAATGTGACTGTTAGATATTGAGAAGGCATTCGATACCGTCAGGCAGGACGGTCTCATTTACAAATTAATAAACTACAAATTTACTGACCATCTTATACAACTAACAATCAACTACCTTAAAAACAGGAAATTTGTAGCTAAAATAAACAACTTTCTCTCTGAAGTCAAGTGTTCTTGGGCCTGTCCTATTTAATTACTTCATTAATGACATCCCCAAATTGTCAAAAACACAACTAGCCATCTATGCAGACGACACAGCCATCCAAGCGTACTGGTTCAATGCACAGGTGGCTACTAGTCAAACCCAAATTCGCCTAAACTTAATCTTAAAATTCCTTCAAGAATGGAAAATAAAACTAAACGAAAACAAAACTGAGCATATCATTTTCACACAAAAATTTAGAGACACCAGGGTTACTTCACCACTGCAAATAAACGGCACAAAACCCTGGATAAAAAACTAAATTTCAAAAATCACATAAAAAATATCTCAGAAACAATTTCATTCGAACCTTATACCCACTCCTAAATAAAAAAAAAAGTCCCATGTCAATCCAAAATAAAAAAAACTTTTGTACACGGTAATTATTAAGCGAATAATTAGTTACGCCGCTCCTGTGTGGCAAAAAATATTACAACACAATACAGAGACTACAAAACAGATGCTTATGGCTTGTATTAAGGATGATCCCTCACCAGTAAAAAAAAAAAATTAATTAGTAGAAAATGATCCAAATTTTTAGTATGTTGTCGTTAACGATACATATTATTAAATCAAAAAAAAATTTGGGTATCTTATCGATCAATTAAGAGAGTAATTAATTAATTAAAAATACACTAAATAACATAATCATCCTCATATCATGCTATGTTATTTAGTGTATTTTTAATTAATTAATTACTCTCTTAATTGATGGTGAGGGATCCTCTTTAAGCAAAGACAGATATACGCGCATACATACGTTACACGAACTGACCGACTTACCAACAATAAAAAACTGCATAACATAATAAACGAAAAGGTTTGTTTGATATATCCCGGAGATGTTCCAATATACCCAAAGGTTTTTGGTTCTTGCATTGCAGTTTCGCTGTCACCAGTCAATGAATTATTTACACTCGACAATTGCCATCGAGCGACTCTAAGTCAATAATGGATGGTTCTTCCACTTGATGTTGATAGTTTTCTTCTTGGATAAAGTTGATGATAATTTTAGTTTTCGTTGTATTTGTATTTACTTCACTTTTAATGCGTTGTTGAAAATAATAAGACTTTGAATAATTTTTTAATTTGATTAATTTTATTAAGTTGAATATTTTTATTATTTACAAAATGTTTTAAGTAACAAAGTAATAGATTGAACACTTTAACAATTGAATCAATACTTGAACGTAACTTAGCGTCAGACTAAGAGTTGAACAAAGAGTGATTTTTGGCTTGTTTGGATGCTGGTATTTATACTATTTTTAGACAAAGATTTCTTTTGTTTTTACATTTTGTTTATTAATAACTATTATCAACATCCTGTGATTAAACGTACAATATTTTCTAATTTCGAAGTATAGTCATAACGATTATCAATTTCTGTGCATTGAATTTTGATAGCTCGATTTCCTGCCTTATTTTATGTCTATTCTTGGAATTACATTTTAGATAATTCTTATTTTGGACAATAAGTTTTATTGCTTTTATTTTAAACAATTTTTATTTCTAATAATTTTTATTGTTCATATTTTAAACAATTTTTATTTTGAATAATAATTTTATTATCATACGTGTAAAAAGAAATAATTACTTATTGTAATATTTAAGTGTGGGTAGTCCACATATAATAATTAATTTCATAAGATATTATTTTGCTTAATAAGTAACTGATAAGATAATATTTTGCTTGATTTGCTTAATTAATTAATTTAATACAATGAGTCTTATTGTCTATGGGTTATACAACACCCCGGCCGTTAAAAGGAGACACTCAGGTTCGAGTGGTTCCTAGTTCTTCCAAATCGAGTTCATCATCATGTGTATGGATGACTCTTGATCCTCGCCCGCAAGAGACTAATGTCTGGCAGACTTTAATACAAGGACTGGTGCAACTTTCTTTGCTTCTAAACATTCTTCTTAGTAGTCGGCAAATGCCCAGCCATTACATTATATTTATACTGATAATTGCTAGAATTATTACACCTTGTAATTTTAATATTATAGAGATTGTATTTGATCCTTGATGTACTAAAAATGGTTCCTTTAGATGTGCGTCTAATATTTGTTTTTGATCTTTTAGTTTCTTCAATGTGATGTCCAAATTGTCAAAGTTTAGACTATCCAAGTCTATTGTTTGAAGTTTAATATTGTCAGATTCCGTTTCTTTTTCGATACATTCATCTGGGATTCCTAATGTAGGTATTACATAAGAAATGTTTAATTTTTCGACAGGTTAAAATCCTGCAGTTAGTATGACCATAGGGCTTATTGCTATGCAATTTGTTTTTATTTTTAAGGTCCCTATTCCATTTAAGGAAATTACATCTGTTAAAATTTCATTACATTTTATTTGCATTTCTAAAGGTTCCGTTAGAACATATAGCCAAGTTTGTTTGTTTAATTTTTCCCAAATATTCGTTTTATCATTAATTGTGTTAAATTGGCATTCTTTGTCGATACCTTTTTCGAAAAATAATAATCCTTCGCATCTATTGGCGGTAGCTGTGTAGAATGGCAAATTTTCCAAGATTACGTATGTAGTATCCAATTGAATCATATCTTGATTTAATTCTTTTATAATAATGGGGGGTTTAACCTCCGTTTTTGCGACGCATGTCTAATCACAGAGATTTAATTCTTTTATAAGACTATATTGATTTGTTTCCATTTCTAATAAAAAGTAATTATATTCAGAATCTATATATGAGAATACGTGTTCCTTCGTAGGTATTGGTAATTTATTAACGGTGTATAATTGGTATCTATATTGATTGCATGTTAGAATGTCTAATATTACATTCAGTTTATCATTTTGGATGAAAGCTCTAGCTTTTAATAATTCGTAAAAATTCATGATGTTTTTGGGGCTGATTGGTAACTAGTAAGATTTTGCAATTTGGTATAATTTTTCTTTGAATTGTAACGGTGGTAAGATATTGTAGTTGACGATTTCATATTGGATAAGATTGTAGTCATTTAAGTAATTTGAAACAATTTCATCTAAATCATCCATTGAGTCTCTGAGGTAATTCGTTTGTTCCAATGCTAATACTTGAATTTTTATTTGATTTATCTTCTTTGTGTTTGTATTTAATTGGTTATTTATTTTTATCAAATTGTTGTCGAGTCGTTTTTCTGTATCTTTTAAATTTTCGGTAGTGTGCTTAAAATTTTCAGTAGCGGCATCGATAATATCAGCTTGATTTTTCAAAATTATATCTTCGGTTTTCTTGTTATTAATTAGATCATGTAATGATTCATCGTAAAATTTAGTATCGTCGACATTCGGTGTTCCAAATATCCATTTGATGGGATATGATAATCCATCGAGTATTCCTCGTTTCTTCTTTTTGTTTAACATTATATGTTCAGATAATATAGATAATTTCTTGTAGATTTTTGTAAGTCGATATAACAGATTTGCGTGTTCCTTTTTACAGTAATCTATTTGCTTATTATAGTAGTCATTTTGACACAACGTGATGATTTATATTTTTATAATAGTTATATAATATCGTCATATTATATGTTAATAATATAGAAATTTTCTTAGTACATACTTCGGCATTTTCTAGATGTTTGAAGAGTAGTCCTGATCCTTTAGCAATCTTTTTCGTTTCGTAATTAGGTTCCAATGCAGTAACGGTTTGTAAAAATATAGCGAATAATATTATTTTAAATTTCATCTGGAACAATACATTTTCTAAGTAAATTTAAATGGTATTCTTTTGTTGTAGTTGATGATATTTGTAGGGCACCGCATTATTTTCGGTTATTTTTAATACTTTATACAGGCCATTGTTTTGCCTATTGAGTTTGCTTTGTCTTCTCTTAAAATTTATTGTTACATAACCTCGTACTTTAATTTTGCTTGTTTTAATTTTATTGTCATATTTGACTTTGCTTTTCTCTTTTGATTTAGTTAAATTTTCTTTTGCTCGTTGTCTGCTGAATTCTAATTTTTGTAATATGTTCTTTAAGTATTCATCATAGGTTCTGTAGAGTTGTAAATTTAGATCTCTTGGGGTTTTTCCAAATGTAAGTCGATATGGGTATTCTCCCGTGGATACACATTGTGTAGTGTTGTAGGCGTAAGCACAAGTATCGACAAATTCGTCCCAATTATCTTTATATTCATTAACATAACTTCTTAAATATTCTTTAATAACTTGATTCATCTTTTCAACAAAGTCGTTCGTTTGTGGATGGTACGGTGTTACGATCTTATGTTTTGTTTTCATTATTGCATTTATGTCCTTTAATATTTCATTTATAAATTTTCCTCTTTGATCGGTTAAGATAACGTTAGAGTAACCAAAAGTAAAGCAATATTTTAAATATTTCAGAGCGATGACCAAAATATATCGATTTTCATTCTTCGTTTCCGGAAATGGTCCTAATATATCCATTTCGATTATTTCGTTAAATGTATTCGCCGTGGAAGTAATAACCATTGGTAGTTTTGTTGGTTGGTTATTGGCTTTATTTACTTGACATTCATGGCATGACTGAATGTACTGTACAATTTCCCTTTTCATATTTTGTATATTTTTCTCTTATCTTCATATGTACGGTTCATTCCCGTGTGTAATCCAGTGGAGTCGTTGTGATATTTTCTTAATATTTGTCGCTTTAACTCAGGATCAGTGATGACAGTTTTTAATTCTTCGCAATAATTTAATTGATTTCTCTTAAGTTATTTGAATATGCTTCTTTTATTTGATTATTATTTTCGTTAAGAACACTTAATGTTTTAATTTTTAGTTCACTACATATTTGATTTAATAATTTAAAATCACTATTTAAATTTATATAATCGTCTTCTTCGTCGAAGTAATTTCTAAAGTAATATATTATTATCTTTTGATGAGGATATTTTATATTTTGCATTATTTTGAATGCTCCTCTTCTTATGTCTCTAATTTCGTCGATATTTACGTGTTTTGAGAAATATGAGTAATTATCATTAAATGTATTAAAATCACATGTCATTCGTATCAACAATGTGGTTTCTAATTCTGGCGGTATATCTGTTTTAATTCTTTCTTTTACTTGTTTATACACTTCTTTCTTTTCTAAGTCGATGATTACATCTTTGTGTTGGCTTTGTGTAGCTTTATTATTTTCTTCTTCGTCGCTACTATCTGCTAGTTCTATTATTTCTTTATTGTTTTTCAATGTCGTTTTAGACAATTTATTATCGAAATATTTATTTGGTATAGACGTGTGATTCAATATCCAAAAATTTTCTTAAAAAAAATAGTAAAATAATTTTAATAGCATCTTCTGCTGTTTTCCTTTAGTTATGAAATCAAAACAAGTGATTTCTGGTACATTATATTCATATTTTAGAAAATGTAAAACTCTGAATAGTAGTGGTATATTAATTTCTTCTTTTTCGTTTGCCACTATCAAATATGTTTTTATTTTGTAGGATATTTAATTCTCCCTTTTCTCATTTACTATAGTCAATATCTTCTTCCAGGTATATTTTCAAGCGCATTTACTTTAGAGATGTCTTGTTTTTCCCATTTGATTCTAGTAGGTATAAATTTTACCATTTTATTAAAATTTTCCAAATTTTCTTTTTCTGTAGTTATTGAATAAATCCTACTTAGGTTATCGGCATTAGTATTTAATCTTCCTTCTTTATATTTGATTTCATACTGGTACTCCAACAATTTTAGTCTCCATCTTATTAATCTACTGCTCGGATCTTTGACGTTGTGTAGCCATATTAAGGGGCGATGATCCGTGAGAATAAAAAATTTTTTTTCCATATACAAATTGATGGAAATGTTTAATTGTTTTAATGATTGCTAAACATTCCTTTTCCGTAGTGGTATAATTTCGTTCAGCTGCTATGAGGGTTTGTGAATAAAATGCGATAGGATGATCCTTTCCGTCTATTTCTTGAGATAATACTCCTCCTATAGCTTCGTTTGATGCGTCTGTTGTGATTCTGAATTCTTTGGTTATGTCTGGATGTATTAGTATCGGACTCGAAGTTAATTCTGCCTTTACTTTTTCGAAAGCTTCTTGGTATTTTGGTGTCCATTCAAATTTCGTTTCCTTCATTAATAATGTTGTTAGTGGTTTTGTAAGTTTAGCATAATTTTTAATAAATTTTCGATAATATCCAGCTAATCCATGAAATTGTCGTACTTGCTTCATGTTGTTAGGTATAGGAGCATTTTGTATAGCTTCGATTTTCTTATTATTTGGTAGAATTCCTTTCGTTGTGACTGTATGTCCAAGATATTCTATGTTATCTTTCAAAAATTCACATTTATCCAATTGTATTTTTAATCCATTTTGTTTTATGATTTTAAATATTCGATCGATATTATTCAAGTGTTGTTCTTTCGTTTTTCCAAAGATTATTATGTCATCCAAATAAACTAGACATGTTTTCCCTATTTCTTGTTTTAATATTTTATTCATCATTGTTTGGAATGTTGCTGGCGCGTTTATCAAACCAAAAGGCATTCGTACAAATTCGTAGTGTTCTCCATTAACAAAGAATGCTGTTTTATGAATGTCACTTTCTTTAATTGGAATTTGATGATATCCACTAGCCAAATCGATGGTTGTAAAGTAAGAGTTTCCATTTAATTTTCTCAGTATGTCGTTTATATTAGGCAAGGGATAATTATTGGGAATAGTTTTTTCATTCAATTTTCTATAATCGATAACCATTCTCCATTTCTTTTTTCCGCTTGCATCTTCTTTCTTTGGTACAATCCAAACTGGATAATTGTATAGGCTTTCGCCTTCCCTAATAATATTCATTTCTAATAGTTCTTTGATTTGCCTATCCGCTTCTTGTCGGTAGATTTCTGGTAATGGGTATATTTTGTTTTTAATAGGTTGATCATCTGTTGTATCAATTTTGTGTTGAAATCCAATTGCTTGGCCTGGTTCATCATTACTTAATTTGGGTAACTCTTTATATTTTATTATTTATTCAAAAATTTCTTGTTTTAGTTCTTCATCTAAGTGTTCCAATCTAACACTTTTATATATTTCATTTATTAATAATAATTATATATTAATTTATTAATAATAATACATTAATTTAATTTAAAAAAATAATAATAATAATAATAATAAAAGCAAAATCAAGGAATGTGATTCAGTACAAGTAAAAACAAAAAATTCTTGGTTAAGAGCAAACAAAACAAAAACTAAATAAAAATTTTAATGAAAAATTGAATAAAAGATAAGTATTATTTCAATTTTTAAATATCAGTATATATATTTCAATTAGGTTTATTTTTCTTGTAGCACTTTATTAAAATGAGTAATTCATCAATCTTCAGTCCAGTGATTACCAGAAGTCAATTTATTAAGAAAATATCCCAGAATGGAAACAGTTCAACTGACGCAGATGTTTCACCGGCACCTAGTTGCTCCCGAAAACCAGATTTTTCATTAGTAAGTAGTAACGAGGATGTTGATAAAAGTATCGATCAATAGCTGGATCTAAATAAAGTAATCGTAGATCTAAAAGATAGGTTAGTTTTATTTGAAAAAATTAATTATGAATATGAAAATAAGATCCTAGAATTAGACGGAACTATAACGGAAAGAGAAAGCCAGATTCAGGTTTTACAGAATGAAATTGATAGGCTGAAAATTGTTGTCACAAAGGATAACAGCACACAGTGTATAATACAAAAAGAGATAGGCAATATACAGATACAGTCAAATAACAAACACCCTATCAACCCAAACACTAAATTAACTGATGGCACAATTAGAAAAAAAAATACAACAGACTTGACAAATATACAAAATATAGGTAAATCATTACTAGAAACTAATTCAACTGGAAAAATTGGTGAAAATTCGGGAGAAAGTTCTAAAATTCTTCCTATCTCAGAAATTTTAGTAAACAAGAACAAAAATCACTTGAAGAAACTTTCGCATTTCGTAAAAATTTCCCCTGAAGTTCACGTTATTGCCGATCAACTCGGTAAGGAGTGTATGTTTCCTATTAAATTGAAATTACCTAATAACTTCAATGTACATTCCCTTATAAAACCTGACGCGCCCTTTGATGGAATATGTAAAGGTGTCGAGTCTGTAATAAAAGATCTTACAAAGTCTGATTATTTAATATTGCTCCTGAGCTCATACCACGTAGAAATAATCTACAGCGATTGCACAGCTATTCAATCATTTAAAAATAGCTTGAGTAGCATGATACGTAAATGCAAAGACACAAATTTAATAATGTCGACTATTCCTTTTAGATATGACGCTGATCTGTTTAATAATTTATTCTTTGAATTTAATCAGTTTAATCAAAATCTACTCCATCCACCAGTGGTAGTACATCCAACGGTAGTAGTAAAATAAACAGAAAAATATTACCAAACAACTTGAGGGAATTAATACTAAAAATGATAACTACTTAGCTCGTAATTTAGATATTAGGCATCTCAATATTCAGGGGCTAAGAAATAAGGAATTACACTTAGAATATTTTGTCAACGAGTTAAAACCTAAATGCGGATTGCCCAATTTCATATGCATTACAGTGATAATCAATTTTTAAAATTATAATTGATAATCAATTTGAAATTTGTACAAATACTAGTAATTTTTCTTTTCTTAAGTTTGATAGTTCTAAAAACAACAAGAGGTCACTGTTATTTAAAAAAATAAAAGAAGGATACTTCCTACCTAAAGTTTTTTAAGAACGACTTCAATTCAGTTTCAACACACAGTGAGTAGACTTCAGTCTTCTACATTCAGTCAGTCAACACGTTTACATTTCGTTACATACATTTTCGTTTTTGTTTTCCAATCAATTACTACAATTAATACAATTTGCATAATGGCACAATCTTAATTTACCACATGGTAAACATGTTTCGTAACATATTTTTTTTAATATGGATATCGCCACGTTTTACATTTGGTATTCAATAATAATTTAAAAGCCTTTGGAATTGTTGGTCATCCATAATGGTTTCCGAAATAATTTGGATATACGTAACTATATAAATTAAAAAATGAAATGTGAGTAACGATTTATATTATTTTAATATTTCTTAAATTACCTTTACAACCAAATTTTATTGTTGTTTTTTGAATTAAAATTTGCGACGCAAAAATGTTGAATCTGGGAAATAACGTTTTATAGTTATTTTTTTTTTTAATATTTTATTCTCAGTTAAAAAATTGATTCATGTTTATGGATACTGTATTTAAATTAGTAATAATTTCTAGTAGATAACATGCGATACTTTTTGTTTATATAAATGATATGTTATTTCGTTCCACGAAATGAATCGCAGTTTCTAAAGAAAGATTTTTTATAAATTCCATATCTCATAGGCGAAAAATTCAATTGTATGAACTAGTTTTCTATTCATCGCCTATGTTATAGGTTAATCTGTAAAATAATATTTTTGATTTAATTTAAGTAACTTTATTTCATAATTTTATATACTTACTTTAAATTTAATTATTTTGAATTATCCAATTTATATATTTTTTTTGCTCATGTTTCTTAGTATTCTAAATCGATCAATTTTTGTGAGGTTAAGTTTTTAAAATGTCAAAATTCAAATACGATAAATATCACTACTATTTGTCAACTTAATTTATAGTTTTAAATAAATAGATTTAAATAATTTTTTTTGCAATATGTTAAGGTTATTCGGTACTCAATAATATACCTTAACAATAACAGTATAAAACTATATTGTATTTTGTCTCGAAGCTAATAGTTTTATTTTTATATATAAAATTTATATTGCTATTTTGGTTTTGGTGGTAAAACCATGGTTATATAACATTTAGACTTTGTATTTGTTTTGTAGTAGTATACTTCAAAGCCAAGATTATATAAATAAAATACACGTTGATATTTATTGATATTTATTTTTTTTATTTTCACTCATTACAATTTTACAGGTAACAATCTGTTTTAGTCTTCGGAGCACTAAACGGAAAAGGTTTGCGACCTCATGCGTTACACGGGCCCAGCACGCTGAAATACTCCACTATATATATCCTAATAATATTTCCTTATTATTTATTTATTTAAATTATCAAAAAGATAATCTATCCAAAAGTTTCTTATTATCAATTGGTAGCAGATAAAACCGTTTTAAACTCCGAAATGAAACTTATTTGTTGCTTTAGTATTTATTGAAATCATTATACACTCGTAATCATAATTTTTTACAGGTTATTACTAATTTCTTTATTTTTTTTTTTGTTGAGCATTTTTTTTTAATTATCCAACCATGCCACTCACTAGAAGCGCCGATCGGAGAACTAAATCGCCTTCAAGTCACCCTAATGATCGGGTTACTACACCAGATCCTGACGATATATTTAATACCCCAGGAACGGCATCAGCAATCAATATGGCCACCATCACAACCCAAGTTGCAGCCACTACCAATATATTACATAGTTCCGCAAGTCAACTTATGGATATGCAGAATGCTATACAACAACAAAACGACCAGATAAGTCAATTAACAAACCATTTAAATATCATTTCTACCTCAATTTTACAAAATTCTTCGACCGTTTCCAGTCGAAATACTTTGGATAACTCTACAAACTTTTATGCAAAACCAAGCATTGATAACTTCATTAATAATGTAACTGTACTCGACATATCTAACCCCGTTAGTATTATAAAATTTATTTCGGACACACAACATTTAATCGATATTGATTTACTTCCTCAAGAAAATTTAAAAAAAGCTCTCATTAATAGATGTGCCTCAAATGCACAAAATCTTTGGTCCGATTGCATCGCTTCAACCTTAAATTGGTCGGAGATTAGACGCAACTTATTAGAAATTTACGTTTCACCTTTATCAAAACAACTTTTACTCGATAAGCTTGTTCGTCGTTCTCAGATGCAAGATGAGAAATTTTCAACATTTACTTCTGATATTATCAATTTCGCCAAAATTTTGTCACCCGAGTTATCCGAAGCACATATCATAGAAATTATTTTTGCACACGCAAATAGCTCAGTTCTCACAATTATGGGACTGAATTCCATTTCATGTAACTATACGGACTTATATAAATTAGTGACTAAAATTGAAGAAATTCAAGGAAGAATCATTCCTCCTGTAACTCCTTCAGTTACGAATGAGGTCAATACTAAAACAAATAATAAATTTTTCTGCAATTACTGTAAATCAAATACACACACTATTCAGTATTGCAGAAAACGTAAATTTAAAGAAAATAATACCCCTTTTAATTCTAACAATTCAAAAAACTAATCGACCCCAGATTTTGCGTTTTTAACAAAGGTTTAAATTATTCAATCCTTCCAACACAGACCATTTTTATTTTAGGACTCCCTATTCTCACTTTATTCGATTCGGGAGCAACCCTTAACGCTATAAGGTCTTCAACCTTAAAAAAAGTTCAACTTTTAAATAAAAATATTTTTACCAAATCTACTTATATTAATATTTCCTTACCCGGTAATAATTATCTCAATTGTACCTCGCTGGTTGATCTACATTTCAAATTCGGTAAATTTTCGTGGACTCAGACTTTTCATGTGATTAACAATCTTCCTTTTGAAGCTATCTTAGGTGTAAAAACACTACGTCATTGTAATATTATCCTGGATTTCTTTAAATCCGTTATTAAATTCCAACATGATCCTAAAATTGAAATACCATTTTCAGGATTTAATAATTCTAATCGGATAATTAATACCATTTGCGAAGCTAAAGTAAATATGACTTTTAAACAAAACAAAATATTGGATTCACTACTAAAAAAATTCGAAAATATCTTTTCAGACATACCTGGCGTCGCCAAAAATTTTGAGTATAAAATTAAATTAAAAGACAATATTCCAGTTTGTAAAGCCCCATACTATTTGGCACCCGATAAAGCAAAACTTCTCGATCAGCATATTTTAAAACTTGTCGAACAAGGAATACTGTCTGAATCTAATTCTAGTTACAGTGCCCCTGTTTTTTTTGTTAAAAAGAAAGACGACTCATATAGACTAGTGGCCGACTACAGATACCTGAATAAACATATACAGTTCGATCCAATGAGTTCAGCCAATATAGCACACATTTTCGCCAGTTTAGGTAACTCTAAAGTTTTTTCTTTAATTGACATGAAATCGGCTTTTAACCAGATAAAACTCGCTGAAGAATCTAAACATGTCACTGCAATCGTTACCCAATACTCCACCTATCATTATAACTTTATGCCCTTTGGACTGAACGTATCTTCTCAGGCCTTGGCTAGATTCCTGAACGCTAATTTAGCGGAATTCCGTCATAAATTTCTGTTAATATATTACGACGATCTTATTGTACACTCGCCAGATATAGATTCACACCTAAACCATTTAAATCTATTATTTACGAAAATTAAATCAATCGGTATTACCTTAAATCCAGAAAAGGCTAGGTTTTGTATGTCCCGTATACGTCTGTTGGGTAGTGTCATATCCGCTGAAGGTCGCTTTATAGACCCATTGAAAGTTCAAGCTATTAACGATATGCCTACACCCAAAAACGTCAAAGAAATATCCCGATTAATTGGAGCAGCCGCTTTCTATGCTCGCTATATTCCTATGTTTAGTCAAATTGTCGCACCGTTAAACGACCTAAAGAAAAAAGGTATCAAATTTAAAATCACGAATATTCATTTAGAGTCAATTGCAAAATTAAAAAAAGCATTAACCAATGCACCTGTGTTGAAGCATCCACAATTCGATAAACCATTTATACTCCAAACCGATGGTTCAGCTAGTGGATTAGGAGCCGTATTACTACAAAAACACGATGACGGTATCCACCCAATCATGTACTGCTCCAGAAAATTAAATCCTGCAGAAATTCGTTACAATGCACATGAGTTAGAAATGCTAGCAGTGATCAATGCTCTCGATAAGTTTAAGGATTTCTTACTCGATCGTAAATTTACGCTTCAGACCGATTGCAGTTCTCTCCTTTGGTTATTCAACTCTCCGGCCAGATTCAATAAACTCTCGCGCTGGATTCTTAAAATTTCCAGATTTGATTTCACGCCTGAACATATAAAGGGCCAACATAATAATATGGCCGATTTTCTCTCCAGACTCTATGAATCACAGGATGTAAACTGTACTCATTTTCAACAGAGCGACGATGTTGCTGACGCTAAATTTGTAAAAATGAAAGCTAAACATAGTGACGATCCCGGATACGTTTCTATTATAAATAAAATCAAAAATTCTTTAGATCAACCTAATGCTGTAAAGCCTAGTGAACTTAATGAAAGTGAAAACTTACGAACAAATAACGTAAATTCAATTAATTCTCTCAACGTTTTGAGTAAATCCAATTTCGACTTTTTATCCATAAAAAACGAACAGCGAAACTCGCCCGAGTGCGAAATCATCTATCGGAACATACGATCCCAGATGGATGTCTTTAATTTTTGCATAAAGGACGGTTTGCTTTTCAAATTCGTGGGTAAAAATAAACTGAGAAGAGTTGTATTACCAGACACTTTGCTGAATTATGTTTTGAAGTACTTCCACGACTCCAAGTACTCAACACATAATTCGGTAATAAAAACTTTTCGTGAAATTAGTAAAATTTTTTACCATAAAAACCTTTATGCAAAGGTTAGAGACTACGTAAGATCTTGCGAAGTTTGTCAAACAATTAGACCGTACACACGGAATGATAAAATCCAATTATCCAGTACAGTACCTGACGCAATTTTTAAAATCTTGTACGTTGACTTTATTGGTCCCATTATTCGATCTCCTGAGGGATTTAAATACATATTTTCTGTTTTAGATGGTTTCAGCAAATACGCTTTCGCTTTCCCATGTCGAAGCCAAACTGCGGATGTTGCCATATCACTAATGCAGAAGATATTCCTGGAAAATGGATATTGTATTACCGTAGTATCAGACAATGGTCCAGCATTTTCATCGATTAAATGGAAAACATTTTTACTTAATAATGGTATTAGGGCAGCATATTCTTCACCATACTCACCAGGAAGTAATGCCGCTGAAACTCTAAATAAAGCCATCAAATATAACTTAGGATGCGTGCTAAAGGAATATTCGCAACAACACAAAAATTGGAGCAAATTCCTTAGTTTTACGTTGTTCAATTACAATAATTCTTATAAAACAACTATAAAAACCACTCCTGCTGAAGCATATTTCGGTCGTAAATTAAATACACCATTCATTTTAATCAACGAACTGACCGATATATTAACAAGCGATAGAAAACCATCACAACAACAGATCGAAAACGCTTTAAAGATTACACATCAACAACGTGTTTCTAAAACATTAAACAGACTTTCAGTATCCAAGTACAAAGTTGGCCAATTAGTTATGGTTAAGAATCTTGTACCTAATACAAATACCAATACCTCATAAAAATTTGCTGCGAAATATACTGGACCTTTCAAGATCATCAAATTTTCGTCTCCAACATCAGTTAGACTAAAAACTTCACGAAATGTCAAAAACAAAACAACAATTGGAGCCTCCATCTATAATATACGCCCATTTTTTCTAAGAGGTCGTTAGTGAGTTGGTCGCATCCGTAGAATCTTCGGTTTCATCATACTAACTTTCATTCTAGTTTCACTTTGCTATATTTTAGATAATTCCCTCGTTATTGTAAGCTATTCGCTTTTTTTTTGCCCCCTCGATTGATAATCAATTTTTAAAATTATAATTGATAATCAATTTGAAATTTGTACAAATACTAGTAATTTTTCTTTTCTTAAGTTTGATAGTTCTAAAAACAACAAGAGGTCACTGCTATTTAAAAAAATAAAAGAAGGATACTTCCTACCTAAAGTTTTTTAAGAACGACTTCAATTCAGTTTCAACACACAGTGAGTAGACTTCAGTCTTCTACACTCAGTCAGTCAACACGTTTACATTTCGTTACATACATTTTCGTTTTTGTTTTCCAATCAATTACTACAATTAATACAATTTGCATAATGGCACAATCTTAATTTACCACATGGTAAACATGTTTCGTAACATATTTTTTTTAATATGGATATCGCCACGTTTTACATTTGGTATTCAATAATAATTTAAAAGCCTTTGGAATTGTTGGTCATCCATAATGGTTTCGGAAATAATTTGGATATACGTAGGGGGAAGTGGGGCACCTTCATACACTGCATATATCTGAAGTTAGGTGCACATCAACAGAGTGACTTATGCGTGTGTGTGTAGCTTACCTATGTGTACGGTAGTGGACGGAGTTTGACAGTAGTCGGCGGGAGACACGCGGCGTTGTGACACTGAACGTGATTCGGCCAGGCGTAAGTAAATTTATAACCTCACTTGTAACGTCTTTTGTTATTAACACCTACACTTTAGACTGTCCAATTCTATTTTATTTCAAAGATGATAGGGCCAAGATTGTGAGTTGATCTGTGAATAATTCAATATATGGTAGGTTTTTTTTTAACAATATTTTGATTTCATTTTCTTGTTATGGGGCAGGTTCATACAGTAGTATACGGGGCACATTCATACTGTATGAATGTGCCCCATTTTATTATTTTAGCCAATACAATTTAAGCAATGCTATAATTTGGTTTTTCAGAACGATAATGGTCAGAAATTACAAGAAAAAAGAAACTCGGAGTAAAGAGGTGGACGAACAAGCAATGACAAAAGCTATCGATGAAGTTTTAAAGAACAACCTCTCTATCCGAAAATCGGCAGTCATGTACGCGGTTAATGCAGCAACATTACAAAGCCGTATCAAAAAAATACGCAAAATACAAAACCTTGATAGCGAAATTCGTATATTTGGGTCCAAATTTGCATCGCAGCAGGTTTTCACTATAACTGAAGAGAATGTTTTGAATAAATATATCTTAGATTGTTCTAAGATGCACTATGGCTTGACATGTGAACAAGTAAAAAAACTTGCATACGAATTTGCTAAGGCCAATGAGATTAAATACGCTGAAAGCTGGAATAATAATAAGCAAGCGGGAGCAGACTGGTTAGCAAGTTTCCGTAAACGCCATACAAATATAAGTTTGCGTAAACCGGAAAACACAAGTGCTGCCAGATCATTCGATTTCAACAAAACGGCAGTGAACGATTTTTTTCAGAATCTGGAAAATATATACCGCAAATACAATTTTACTGCCGATCGGATTTTCAACTACGACGAATCTGGTATCTCAACTGTTATGACCACACCTAAAATTTTTGCGGATAAAAGTCAAAAACAGGTTGGCCAAATAGTGTCTGCAGAGAGAGGAGAGCTGGTCACATTTGGTGGTATTATATCAGCAAGTGGAAATACCATACCGCCCTTATTCATCTTCCCTCGCGTACATTTTAAGGATCACTTTATAGAAGGTGCTCCAGAAGGATCTTTGGGTGTAGCCACGAGAAGTGGTTGGATAAACTCAAGCATTTTTGTTGATGTCTTAAAGCACATACAGAAACACACCTTGTGTTCAAAAGACAACCCAATTTTGCTTATTTTTGACAACCATGAGAGTCATATATCGATTGATGCAATCCACTACTGCCGTGACAATGGGATTGTATGTCTCTCTTTTCCACCACACACAACTCATCGTCTCCAACCATTAGATGTTGGCGTATTTGGACCATTAAAGTCGAAATTAAAAACGGCTTTCAATGACTGGCACGTTTCTCACCCAGGAAAGACATTAAATATTTATAACATCCCCAAACTGACCAAGCTACCTTATTTAGAATCATTTAGTTTGAGAAATATAACCAGCGCTTATGAAAAGACCGGAATATGGCCTTTCAATAAGTTAATTTTCTATGACGAAGATTTTGCGCCGGTACAGGTGTATCATTCAAATCCTGTAACAAATTCCAACGAAAGCGCAGGTGGTGAAGAGCTTGCTACAGTAGGTGTTGAACTTAGAAATATTTCTGCTCAAACACCTCCGACTTTGTCCAAAAATGTCTCGCCTTCATTGCTTTCACAGCAAATAGATTACGACAATCCTGCACCACCGACAGTGATAGATTATGACAATACTGAACCATCTACTTCGAAAGTATTGAAGACGCCGGAAATGATAAGACCCTATCCGAAAGTTCAGAGACGCACACAAACAAAGAAAGGTAGATCACTTGGCAAATCAAGAATTTATACAGACACGCCCGAGAAGAATAGAATTGAAGAATTGGAGAAAAATAAACATGAGAAGAGATTAGAAAAAGAACGGAAAGTAAAGCAAGAGAAATAAAGAGAGCGTTGAGTTTACTGAATGACGATGGTGTTAAAATGAGTAAACCGAAAAGAAATAAAACCAAAGAGATCGAACTAACTTGTAGTGACAGTGAAACAGATATCAGTCTGCGAGAAAGTTCTGCTTCACCTTTTGACATGCTTGAAGAAAGCGAAAATGATCATGAAGAGCCCATTGACCCTGAAAATGTCAAAGATGGTGCCTTTGTACTAGTCAAATTTGAAAAAAAGAAGACCATTATTTACTATGTCGGACAAATCGTCAAACACTACAGCTTGACAGAAGTAATGGTGTCGTTTTTGAGGAAGAAACCAGGTTCTTCTATGAATTTTGTCTTTCCAAATGTTAAAGATGAAGGGACAGTAGATCTATCAGATGTCGTTTTGATATTACCGGATCCTAAATCAGCTAAAACAGCTAGGACCGCTAACATTTTAAGTTTCAACAAAGATCTCTCTATTTATAACGTACAATAATGATAATATTATAGTAAAGATAATTATCTTGAAGTTAATTAGTCACTTAGGATCTCTCATGTTGGTTGTGATAGTTTTTGAAATTGTTGATTATTGATAGTACAAAATAAGAAGTATAAGCACAAGACTAAGATATTAATATAGTAATGGAAATAATCCGAAAGACTGACGACTGATAGATTAATTTAGTTCCATTGGTGATAGAAAAGAAAACCTAACTATAATTATGTTATCCTTTTTTTAATGTATATTCATGTAAACGTGATGCCCTTTGTTTTGATACTTTGATTTTAATAAATAAATAAATATTTTAAGCACAATATGTTTATTTTTTACATGTATAAATCTGCCCCATAGCCTGTATGAAAGTGCCCCGCATGTGGGGCACATTCATACATTTCTGTTTTTTTTTTTAATTTGTCATAAAAATTCGTACAAGTGTATTTATACTAATGTTATGTTTTTATTATTAAGTCAGATAGTTCGACTATTGATTTCTGAGGAATTGATACAGATATTGATACCAGAAAGAATTCTATAAGGTCAAATATAAAAACCGTATGAAGGTACCCCACCTTCCCCTAACTATATAAATTAAAAAATGAAATGTGAGTAACGATTTATATTATTTTAATATTTCTTAAATTACCTTTACAACCTAATTTTATTGTTGTTTTTTGAATTAAAATTTGCGACGCAAAAATGTTGAATCTGGGTAATAACGTTTTATAGTTATTTTTTTTTTAATATTTTATTCTCAGTTAAAAAATTGATTCATGTTTATGGATACTGTATTTAAATTAGTGATAATTTCTAGTAGATAACATGCGATACTTTTTGTTTATATAAATGATATGTTATTTCGTTCCACGAAATGAATCGCAGTTTCTAAAGAAAGTTTTTTTATAAATTCCATATCTCATAGGCGAAAAATTCAATTGTATGAACTAGTTTTCTATTCATCGCCTATGTTATAGGTTAATCTGTAAAATAATATTTTTGATTTAATTTAAGTAACTTTATTTCATAATTTTATATACTTACTTTAAATTTAATTATTTTGAATTATCCAATTTATATATTTTTTTTGCTCACGTTTCTTAGTATTCTAAATCGATCAATTTTTGTGAGGTTAAGTTTTTAAAATGTCAAAATTCAAATACGATAAATATCACTACTATTTGTCAACTTAATTTATAGTTTTAAATAAATAGATTTAAATAATTTTTTTTGCAATATGTTAAGGTTATTCGGTACTCAATAATATACCTTAACAATAACAGTACAAAACTATATTGTATTTTGTCTCGAAGCTAATAGTTTTATTTTTATATGTAAAATTTATATTGCTATTTTGGTTTTGGTGGTAAAACCATTGTTATATAACATTTAGACTTTGTATTTGTTTTGTAGTAGTATACTTCAAAGCCAAGATTATATAAATAAAATACACGTTGATATTTATTGATATTTATTTTTTTTATTTTCACTCATTACAATTTTACAGGTAACAATCTGTTTTAGTCTTCGGAGCACTAAACGGAAAAGGTTTGCGACCTCATGCGTTACACGGGCCCAGCACGCTGAAATACTCCACTATATATATCTTCAATACTTTTCTTTAATCTTTTATTTGTAGTTTTCTTGATATTTATTTATTTACCATTTTAAAACATTAACAAAAGTTTATAATCAATATCTTTTTGGTAAAAAATCTAATATCCAAAATTTTCTTATTATCAACAGAACATTGGCTAAATAAAAATGAAATTGAAGCATTAATAATACAAAATTATCGAGTAGTAAATTTTAACTGTAGAGTTCAATTTCGTAAGGGGGAAACAATGATCTTGGCACCACACAGCTATCCTCTAATTTTAAAAACTCGTGATGATTTTAATTATCTGAACGAGGAAAAAATCTTTGAAAGTTCAGTAGTTGAAACTACCATCAATGAACTCAAAATAGTCCTTGTGTGCGACTATCGTTCTCCATCAGCTGACCTTAAGATATATCTGGATAAATTAGAAACCATGTTAAGCAAAATAACTTCTGAGAATAAAAAATACGTCATTTGTGGTGATTTTAATGTTAATTTTCTATTAGATAATAAAAACAAAAAACTTATTTCTGATCTCCTTGATTTGCATAATGGAGTATCAACAATTAATGGCCCTACGCGAACCACAAGAAAATCCAGTACATCCCTCGATAACTTCCTAACGAACCTTATAGAATACAGGACTTCAATAATTGATTGTACCTTCTCTGACCACAATGCAATAACTTTTAGAAAATGTTTTTCTAAAAATGAAAAAACTGGGTTTTCTTCTACGGCCGTTAATAGAAACTTATCCAAACATAACTTAGATAAACTGCGTGAGTTTCTTCAAGCTGAAACATGGGATGATGTTTACTTGGAAACTGACGTGAATAATAAATTTAACGTTTTTTTAAATATTTTTGTGTATCACCTGGATCTGGCTTGCCCACTAACGAGAGTCAAACTGCAAAAATATCGCAAACCTGAATGGGTCACTAAGGGCATAAAAATCTCAAGTATAAAACTGAAAGAATTAGCCCGTATTACTAAATTTGCAGGCAGTAAAAAGATAAATAATTTCTACAAGACATATAAAAATATTTATAATAAAGTCATCAAGAGGGCAAAGTAACTTTCGATCACGGAAAAGCTATTGAAATCGAGTTATGATCCAAAAACAGTTTGGAAGGTGATAAAAGATGAAATGACGACACATTATGATTCCAGTATACAATCTATTATCATAGGTGACAATACTGTTGTCACTTCTAGTTCTAAAATAGCTTCAGAACTAAATAATTATTTCATTAATGTGGGCAAGGGGAAGAACGGTATCTCAAATTTAGACACTACTGGATTGAAGTTAACATCCAATATGAAGTCTGTGGGTCTCATAAATCTAACCGAACATGAAATATGCAACTTTGTAAGGGGAAATAATAAGACATCAATGGATATTTATGATATTTCTAACCATATTATTAGAACTATTTTTGATTTTATAATAAATCCTATCATGGACATAGGAAACAAAATGATCGACTTTGCCACTTTTCCATATCGCTGTAAGTTTGCGAAAGTAATACCAATCAAAAAAGATAACCGAAAAATAAACATTTTGGATAATTTCCGGCCTATATCATGCCGCCAGCATTCTCAAAAATATTTGAGAGAATTATTTATGAAAATTTATCCAATTTCATTGAAAAAAATAAAATAATATTTAATAATCAATTCGGATACCGAAAATCGAAAGGTACGAGTGAGGAAATATTCACAATCAATGACATAATTTTTTAAAAATTCGATGCAAATCTTAATGTGGCAGTCATTTTATGTGACATGTCAAAAGCATTTAACTGTGTCAATCACAACCTATTGTTGCATAAAATGCATCAAATGGGATTAAGAGGACACTTCCATAACTTAGTAGCATCACATCTGGAAAATAGAAGGCAGAGAGTTCAAGTAAGGACGGCTGGTGAGATTCATAATTCTAAATGGCAAACCATTAAGTATGGCATTCCGCAAGGTTCGATCTTAGGACCATTGTTTTATCTTTTATATATAAACGACTTACCCATGTTCCTAAAAGATGAAATTGATAATGAAATAATTCTATTCGCTGATGATACAACAGCGATTGTATCAGATAAAGATGAAAATCGTTTAAACAATAAAGTCAAATTGACAATTGAAAAAATAAATGAATGGTGTGAAATGAACAACGTTTATCTAAATAAATCAAAAACAAGGGTTATCAATTATAGGAGGGGGAAAGTGGGAATGCCACCTGTCGATGAAGTCAATTTTGTTGATCATGCCAAATTCTTAGGATTAGGATTACCAATTACGAATGATGCGACAAAAAGTAGACCAAAAAATTTTAATATTTACTACGCAAATTTTTTTAGTGTAATGTCATACGGCATAACAGCTTGGGGTGCATGTAGATGCTCGAAAAAAATTTTTATTGCACAGAAAAAGGCCATTAGAATCATATTTTTATAAAACATAAAATTTTATCATTCTACTCTTTATACGTGTTAGAATGTATTAAATTCTTAATAAAAAAACCCACATTTCTTTGCAGAAAATAAAAATTTACAAAGCCATTATAACACAAGAAATAATGCTTCTTATTTACAACCTAGAAGTACATTAGAAATTATTAAGAAAGTAACTAGGCATCAATCAATAAAGTGGTATGAATATTTTTCGAGTCATCAAACAGTTAGGGATAAAATTAATCAACATGGAAGTAGTTTTATTATAGCTGTGAAAGGCCTTTTACTTGAAGAGCCTATTTATTCACTAAAGTTGTTTTAGCTAAAAAACTTTTACCTATTTGACCCGTCTTTTGAAATATAATGATATGAATTTTACGTATTTATTTATTTTATTCAGACACGTCTTTTGAAATATAAAGATATGAGTTTTAGGTACTTCATTTATTTATTAATCTTTTAAGTAATCTAATGATAATTTAATATTATTATGGAATTCACCCGCCCTTCCAATCAGCTTATATAAATGTGATTTATCCATGGATCGATTATAATTGTAATATTGAACGGTTTTGACCGAATTCAAATTCTTCTAAGTTGCATATCATGTTTTTATTTATTTACTTATTATCAAGATCCTCGTTATTATAAATGATAACAGATCCAAAATACATGTTATTATGTGATAAACTAAGTATGAAATTGACTTACTCTATGTACTACAATGTATAATAGTCGGAGATCTAATAACACCCGTTTCATGACGTGTTTGATGCACAGTGAAATTTTTATATTGTATTTATATTGGATTGAGAGGTAGATTTACCTGTGTTTGCCTGACCGATCCTGGGACACCAGGTACTGCGCATAATGAACAGGTGTAAAAAAATTATATCCAAAAAAAGTGTTTGATTCACGCTGCCATTTTTTTAACGGTCTAATTAAATATAAAGAAAATTATTGGCAAAAAGCCAGACACTTTTTCCGGGGTTTAATCACTGGAAAATGCGAAAAAAATTATTAAAAATAATAGAAAGAGATAGGCTGCGCGCGACCGTCGGTGTGAGTGAGAGCGCCGATCGCTTTACTGCCGCGGTCCCTCTCTACGTTCTCATTGGCTATTGGTCACGTGTTTATGTACAGCTGTACCGGCAGTACTTCTTATGTATGCATCGTATCGTATTTTCAGTTAACGTCTGTTTTAATGTGAGTCAGTGTTATAAAGTTTATTAAAAATTGTTTGTGTGTGAATTAAAGAAACTATTAGTTACAAAACATTTATACATTTGGTTCTATCTAATTTATAGTTCGTGTGTGAGTTGAATTCAGGATGGAGAAAGTAAAACGTGTAATGTGTGTGATTTGTCAGCAAAAATAATGCTGAAAAAGTTAACCTATTTACAGTGACGACATTAAATAAATGCAAAACTGTATCAGAAATTCGTTAAAAGCTTAAATTAAAATACTCTGATGTGATTTTACCATTAGAAGTATCTGCTGATAAGGGATATCATCGGCAATGCTATTCAAATTTTACAAGTCTGAAAAAAAAATATAAAGAGGATTTGTCAACGAGTCATCTGGAATCTCCTTCAACATCAGGTATTTCTTATAAATAATTTTTAGAATTTTAATGTATTAATATACTTCTATTATAAATAACATTGATCTTAAGTTTGTATAAAAAATTGAAATAAAGTTTAATTGAAATTTTTTCCTAGATATTCCTGTGAGAAGTGATGTGGCCGTTGAAAACGTGGACACTATCCCGGTGGATCCTGGACTTGAAGACAGTATAATTCTACCTGTAGATAGTCTTCCAACAAGTTACCAATTTTCTGAAAATATTGAAATTGTTCAGGTAGTTTCTGAGCTTGGTGACAGTGCTACATTTTCAGAAAATCACGTGATTGAACAAGTCGTTGGGACTGGTGAAACTTATCAAACTGATCCTCAAAGTGGCAGTGAAATACTTAATGAAGCTGTTGAAATTGGAGTTCAAGAAAATTTAGACCCGCATATCGAACCTACAACAGCTGATATCCACGCATCGTCAATTAGTACTGATGTTTGTATTTTTTGCACAAAAGCTCGCCGGAAAGTCAAAGGCAAGCACATGCAATTATACTCAATGATGCGATGCTGAAACAACTTCAACCATACAAACAGTTTTTGGAAGACACAACAGTTTATAAATATTTTCTAACCACCGAAGATCTGAAAGCTCACCGTATTTGTAGAGTTGAATAATTGAATTCTTTGCGTATTTATGATAATCATCCAAAAACTGAATACCACAAAAAATCAAGTTATCGCGAAGAAGCTTTTCCTGCTGTTTGCTTCTTCATAGATAAAAATATAGTTAAACTTAAAAAGTGTTTTTTTTTCTCCTTTTTATGTAATTACTATAAAGAAACGATTCGTAAATTAGCTGCTGATCATGGAGAAGAGTACAATGAGGATATGGGAAAAACTCATTTTCAGCGGA
This sequence comes from Chrysoperla carnea, assembly GCF_905475395.1. Lineage (NCBI taxonomy): Eukaryota > Metazoa > Arthropoda > Insecta > Neuroptera > Chrysopidae > Chrysoperla > Chrysoperla carnea. The sequence goes on from NC_058342.1 coordinate 11,378,681, forward strand.
AATTGGAATTTAAATACGGGGACTTACTGGAGGTGACTATGATGAATCATAAAAAAATTGTAGGGCCCAAGGGTCGAAAAATTGATGAATATTTATACTCTTTAATAGAAGAAAAAGATATTGTTCAAAGTGCTGTAAATATTTTACGCCGAAAAATACTAGTTGTAGTAGTTATATTTCTACTGGAATAGTTGCTTCACCTGAAGTAGAACAGTTTTTACTAAATGCTGACGTGAAGGGTGATGAATTACGTAATAAATTTATCAAAGAATGCTTAGAATCTGAAGAAAGATTTGAGAAACCAATACCGAAATTAAAAATACTGAATTTTTCGTCGGAAGTAGCTAAAAAGAATATTAAAAGCGGTGGAAAAGTTCAAGAAGTCACCATGCAACGAGATTTATTTGGAAGAATGCTGGGAAATTTATTATGTATTACATATTATTATTACTGTTCTTTTAAATTAAAATTAATTAGTATTATTTGATAATTCTCCAATTTTAGAAAAATTCATTGATCAATTAAAGTTTCTGTTATCAAAAAGACATACATAATTTGAAAATATTTTTAATTCTTCAAAAAAACTATATTAATTTATCAATTCCAGAAAATATCAAAACTTTATTTTTGCAAACCTTTATGGAAATAAATTAATTAAACTATTTTAATAGTTTTCACTTAAATTTCCTATATTATAATAAACAAAATTTTGATTTGATACATAATGCATAAATTATATTTCTTGAAAAATAAAATGTTTATTTAAAAGAATTAGTTAATTATATATTGTATATAATTATATATTGATTAAGAGGTAGATTATCTACCTCTTAATCCAATATAAATACAATATAAAAATTTCACTGTGCATCAAACACGTCATGAAACGGGTGTTATTAGCTCTTGAACTATAAGAAAAGAGCAATTTGTCGGTGTAAAATAAATGTGAGGTTCCATTTCGTCCATACATAATTTATAACAGGCATTATTGTTTAATATTAATAATTTTTGATAATAGTCAATCACGGCATTATTTTGTCGTAGAAAATCATTTCCAATTATTCCATCATAATCAAGACTCGCATCATCAGTAGCTATTATATATGGAGTATACGTTAAACCATTTAATAATATTAACGCTTTTCCAATAGTAAATGTTCTGCTGTTGGAAGGTAGTGCTCCTAACTTAATATGATGTAGTGTTCGGTAGTCCCGTGCACATTGATTATGTAGAGTTTTGTGTTTAATTATTGAAATTAAATGCGCCCGTGTCCACTAATAATTTGAAATTGCCTTTGATAAAATCCGTGTTTAGGGTTTATATCCATATGGTTCCTCTTTTATGATTGTGGTATATAGATTCGATTGGTTTTAGTTGATGTCTACAATTCGGGGTTGGCTGACGGATATCTCTACAGTTCCCTGGTTCAAGTTTAAATTATCCATATCTTCAATGACAGTATTAATGGCTGCTTGATTTCTGTATTTTTCATTGTTTAATTTCTTGAAACAATTATCAATCGTGTGACCCACTTTTTTACAATATAAACAAGTCTTTGGCGCAGAATTTTGAATATTCGTGTTGCTTCGATTTGCATTGTTATTTGTTTTATTATAATTATTCGAAGTACCATTGTTTTTATTGTGTTGTTGATTATTATAATTTTTGCGTCTACATGTCTTCCATATGTATGATTATTCATATGGCATTTTGTACAATACAGCTTAGGTTTATTTCTTTCTCGCTTATAAAAGCGATAAATCTTTTGTGCCGATTCTTTTTCTAATGCTCTTGTATAAGCTTCTTCCAATGATTCGATTTTTGATACAATTCGCAATACTCTTGAGATTTCGGGTTGACTGTGGTAAATGAACCTTCGTAAACAAGTTCTTCTGATCATGGCGGCCTCATACGGTAAGGAAGCAGCAGCTGTGGATTTTTTTGTCTTGATTGTCTTTAAGGCAGACAATGCATTTATCTCCCAATTGCTTCAATCTCGTATAATATTCCGTAACATTTTCAGATGGAAGTTGTCTTGCGGTTTCTAACCGTTCCATAATTAAGTCCATATGAGTCTTATCCCCATATATTTGTTGTAACTTGGTCCTTAATGTGTCCTATGCTGGTGGTGATTCGTATCCCAATTCCAATGCTGTATTTGCTGGTATTTTGTTGTATGCACAGATAGCTAATTGTTCGTTTAAGATTGCGTTATCCGTTCCAATTAATTGTTTCACAGTATTTACGCTGTTAAGATATTCTTCCAAACTTTGAATCTCTACCATTGAATTCTTTGACCATCGATAACATCCATATCCATTGTTTTGGATCTATTGTTGCTGCTATCGCTGAGGTACTTTCGACTGGTGGTGCCATTTTTATTTTAACTAAGTGACTTTTCTTCGGTATATGATATGGTTTGAAAGCAATTTTGTTTAATAATTTTATTTATAAAATAATTTGTAAAATTTTAATGATTTGTAATATTTCTTAATAAGATTTTGCTTTCAAATAAAAGAATAATTTTTAATGTTTTTAGACAATACTATATTGAAATTATTTAAAATGATACTTTTCAATTTAATCAATTTTAGATTTAGTTAATAATTTTTAAATGAAAAATATTTAAAATACTATAATAACTTGAAATATAATATTTATATATACTTCTTTTTAAAATAAGTATATATAAATTCGTTTTAAGTTTTTATAGATTCGAGGAATAAATGTGCATATAGTACTTGGTAATATTAATAAAAGACCTTCCCTTTATTATGGGTTCCTGTGCTTTTGAGATAACAGGCTTTGGCGTATACTGTAATAAGAGACCTTCCCTATACTATGGGTTCCTGTGCTTTTGAGAAAACAGGCTTTGGCGTATACTGTAATAAGAGACCTTCCCTATATTATGGGTTCCTGTGCTTTTGAGATAACAGGCTTTGGCGTATACTGTAATATGAGACCTTCCCTATATTATGGGTTCCTGTGCTTTTGAGATAACAGGCTTTGGCGTATACTGTAATAAGAGACCTTCCCTATATTATGGGTTCCTGTGCTTTTGAGATAACAGGCTGTGTATATAATTAATAAAATATTTTTTCCTTTTTATTTTTGGGTTTCATGAAAAAAATATGTATGCACAAAATAGACTCTATTTGGAGTTAAAATGTAAAATTTGCTTGTGTAAAGTTTAACACATCATAAAAATAGTCCTTCCCCTATAATTCTGGGTTCCTATGCTGTTTTGATAATAGGCAATGGCGTATAATTATTTAGCTTTAGTAGCTTTTCTTTAAATATGATTCCCCGTAATAATATTAATAATAATAAAAATGTATAAAATAAAATTAGTTTTTGTACTCACGATTACTAGAATTTACAGTGACGTCCTACCTTACTTCGAGTCGGTATGATATTTTCCAGCAAGTGAGGGTGTACAGGATCGACGGTCCAAATATGTGGTCGATAGTTCTTGTTGAAGTATTGACGTTCCAGTTAGGTCGGTTTCCAATGGAGTTAACGTTCCAGTTATTTCGGTTCGCTTTCAACGGATTTGACGTTCCACTTGGGTGATGTGATTCTATAGTTGTAGTTGTGAGTGTGGAGGTAGTCCGGTGATTGGGGAGTGACGTCGATAATTATCGATCAATTAAGAGAGTAATTAATTAATTAAAAATACACTAAATAACATAATCATCCTCATATCATGCTATGTTATTTAGTGTATTTTTAATTAATTAATTACTCTCTTAATTGATGGTGAGGGATCCTCTTTAAGCAAAGACAGATATACGCGCATACATACGTTACACGAACTGACCGACTTACCAACAATAAAAAACTGCATAACATAATAAACGAAAAGGTTTGTTTGATATATCCCGGAGATGTTCCAATATACCCAAAGGTTTTTGGTTCTTGCATTGCAGTTTCGCTGTCACCAGTCAATGAATTATTTACACTCGACAATTGCCATCGAGCGACTCTAAGTCAATAATGGATGGTTCTTCCACTTGATGTTGATAGTTTTCTTCTTGAATAAAGTAGATGATAATTTTAGTTTTCGTTGTATTTGTATTTACTTCACTTTTAATGCGTTGTTGAAAATAATAAGACTTTGAATAATTTTTTAATTTGATTAATTTTATTAAGTTGAATTATTTTATTATTTACAAAATGTTTTAAGTAACAAAGTAATAGATTGAACACTTTAACAATTGAATCAATAATTGAACGTAACTTAGCGTCAGACTAAGAGTTGAACAAAGAGTGATTTTTGGCTTGTTTGGATGATGGTATTTATACTGTTTTTAGACAAAGATTTCTTTTGTTTTTAAATTTTGTTTAGTAATAACTATTATCAACATCCTGTGATTAAACGTACAATATTTTCTAATTTCGAAGTATAGTCATAACGAACATCAATTTCTGTGTATTGAATTTTGATAGCTCGATTTCCTGCCTTATTTTATGTCTATTCTTGGAATTACATTTTAGATAATTCTTATTTTGGACACTAAGTTTTATTGCTTTTATTTTAAACAATTTTTATTTCTAATAATTTTTATTGTTCATATTTTAAACAATTTTTATTTTGAATAATAATTTTATTATCATACGTGTAAAAAGAAATAATTACTTAATATATTGTAATATTTATGTGTGGGTAGTCCACATATAATAATTAATTTGATAAGATATTATTTTGCTTAATAAGTAACTGATAAGAATTGGGCAATATTATAATAAATAACAAATCCAAAATTGATAAAGAGAAGCAGTCGGGCATATACCAATTATCCTGTTTGGGGTGTGAAGGGGTTTATGTCGGGCAAACGGGAAGAAGTTTCCATATTCGAGAACGTGAACACCTACGTTGTTTCAGAAACAACAAAGATGCATCTACTTTCGCCACACATTTGCTGGAGACAGGACATCACCCCAATGCAAAAATGGACATTCTACACATAACTGAAAAGGGTTGTAGGATGAATGTATTGGAGGGATTGGAAATTTATAAATGTTCCAAAAGGCCTAATACATTACTTAATGACCAAAAGGATGCTTATTATTCATCATTGTTTTCTGCGCTGACTTAACATTTACAATCTTCTAGTCATTAGTTTTAATTATTATAAGTTTTAAATTAAATTTCTTTTTAACCCATTTTAGATTTATTTATATTTATGTTTTATATTGTTTTGTTTTTAAATTAATATCACCTGATATTGCGTCACAATAAGTTTAGTATAAATAAAGGTGTACAACGTAATATTGTTTACTGTTTTGATAATGGTTGAATAAGCCGAAACAGTTGTATATTATACATATACATATTTTTAACAATAAATTGATAAGTGGATTTTGCTAAACAATTTTGTTTTATTTTAAAATTAAAAATGGACTTCCACAAATTAACGCTCTCAACAATTAATGATAAGATAATATTATGCTTGATTTGCTTAATTAATTAATTTAATACAATGAGTCTTATTGTCTATGGGTTATACAACATGTTAACAGAAGTTTATGTAAAAGCAAAGTAACAAAACATCTCACAGCTAAGTTCGTTTTTAATATATCATAACAAACAAAGCTATACTACAAGAGTATATACATACCAACAGCATGATACATTCCAACAGAGTTGTCCAGTAGCTTACTGGCAGCATGCTGGACTGCGACACTGGAGACCAGTGTTTAAATTCACCTCATGCACATAATCTGTTATCTATCTTTTACATCTTGTTATACATTTTGTAAATTTTATGTATTGTTTTTATGATAAATAAAGAAATTTTTTAATTAAATTGAATTGTTGATCAATAAAGACTGTTACTGATCGACAACCATTCATCACATATAACTCTTCAAGCTTTTGATTTTTGTAAACAAAATGGAATAGTATTGCTATCATTTCCACCGCATTGTACATACAGTCTTCAACCTCTGGACAGAGCAGTATTTGGACCATTCAAGAAAATGATAAACACAGCTACAGAAAACTGGATGCGAAAACATTCTGGTCAAACAGTGACCATCCACTACATCCCTAGTACTGTTAAAGAAGCATTTCCTCTTTCTGTCACTGTACCATGATACATCTATAACTGACCGTCCTTTACGGCCAGTCACTGATAATGGCGAATTTCAAGCTAACAAGGAAATTCCACCAAATGATACGTTAAATAATTCAATTTCTGTACAACGATCTACCTCGCCAGTACCAGGATGTAGCGGCTTACAACAAGAAAAAGTTCTACAAAGTTCTCAGCAATTTAATGTCACACCTATAAATCTTACAGAAAAGCGTTTTTGCAAAACTGCCGCATGATGATTGCCCCCTTAGAGAGGCAGATTAGAACAGATTTCGCTTTTAGAAAAAATTTTTATCAGCATAAACCTTTCTCATAAAGAATCTTATAAAAGTTTGCTTTTTATAAAATCTTAGCAAAACCCAAATTTGTTATAAATTTTCACATTATTTTTTCCCTCTTAAGGTATTGCACGAATTTTATTTCGACTACGAAGAAGCCTTAATATTATAGTTAGTTCGCTTACCTTACAGTTCACCCAACACATAAAAGATACAAGCAAAAAACCATTCAGAATCATTCAACAAAAATATCCGAATCTACATAGTAGGAACCCAAATATGGAAAATTCAAATCTGTGCTGTTTTTGCTTGTATCTTACAACCCAACCTAATATTCAAAAATTAATTTAAGTAAAATGCTTGATAGAATGGGACAGAGTGGACCAAAAGATAATTTCTTTTACTCGGGCCATTACAAGATCAATGCATGTACATAGAAACGAAGTTCTTAATTAGCTAAATTAAGACACTCAAAGTATCTAACTTATGTTTTTTTAACTTACTAAGATTAATTTTTATAATAATAAAATTAATTTTATAATAACCAAAGATTAAAGAAGCCATGAGTGAGAAATATTTTCAATTCGTTTCTATTTGAATTTAATTTTTTATGGGTCAAATGTAAACAATGTGTTAGGATACCCTCTTCTCCCCTAATTGATGCGAAAATATGTGAAATATTAAAAGAAACTGAGATTTTGCAAAAGGCGGAATGATTAAACAGAAAATATCACTACAGCCAATTTATTAAATGGTGAATGTGAAATACCCAAACATGTATCAGACTTTTATCGCTTTCTCTTAGGTGGTTGTAAACACTGCCGAACTCACTGTCGCCGAAGTACTTCACTGTCGCCGAAGAACGAGTAAAATTTTATAACAATAATAAATTTATAAGCAGAAGACTCGATTCACAATGTCAGTAATGGGTTTATTAAGACAAAAAACATATAGCTTTAGGGATGACATTAAAAAGCCTTACAAGTAGCAGGAAAATAGTTTACATAATTAATTAATATGGCCATTGTTGCACTTATCATTTTATCGAAGAGTTAGAAACAAAAGTAACAAGTACTTTTGTCCCCGTATTAATTTACTTACGTTATATTTTTATATATTTTTATGTGTGTGTTTATTTCAACAGAATGTCGCGACAACGCATAAGAATCATCACAGGAGGAAATACTGACATGGAAGTGTACCGAAAGCAGCTGAAGAGCATTTTACAGATGGTGTAAAAATTAGAGCGCTGAGAAAAAAAATTTAATGTTTGCCATACAACATTATATAGAAATATACACAAAAATTAAAATCGGGAATTACTTATGCAGTTGTTCGCTACCGTTCCATCAATCATGTTTTTAGTATTGATGAAGGAAAAAATTTGCAGAATTATTTAATGGAGTGCGTGCTCCAGAGAGAGAGAGAGATTGCTATGATTTCCGCCGCATTGTACACACAAACTTCAATCTCTGGATAGAGCAGTATTTGGACCATTCAAGAAAATGATAAACACAGCTACAGCCAACTGGAAGCGAAAACATCCTGGCCAAACCGTGACCACCCACTACATTCCTAGTATTGTTAGAGAAGCATTTCCTCTTTCTGTCACTGCTCATAATTAACTTTCTGTCACTGATCATTTAACAGAAATAATTCCATGAAATCATACGTTAAATAATTCAATTTCTGAACAACGATCTAACTCGCCGGTACCAGGATGTAGCGGCTTGCAACAAGAAAGTTCTTCTTAGCAATTTGTGTCACACCTATAAATCTTAGACCTTTACCAAAAGCTGGTGGTCCAAGAACTATAACAAATAAAGGACGTAAAAACGTAAGACGGCAATATTACCAAACACACCGGATAAAAACGCGATAGCAGAAGAATACGAAGAAAAAAATAAAGCCAAGAAGAGTTTTACAAGGCATTACTGAAAAGAGGAATTTGAATTCTATGAAAGGAAAGGGAATACCAAAAAAGACAAAGAAGTCAGATAAAAATAACGAAAATAAATCTGACGAAGATGCTTCTGTCTCGTCTGCTTAGAAACGTTTACAGATAGTCGGCCAAACGAGCAATGGATACAGTGTATCGAATGCAAAATGTGGCCCACATGCTGAATGCGTAAAGGATAAAGAAACTTATGTGTGTCATAATTGCGAGTCTGAATAGACTGATGATTAATAATTCTATAATAATTTTATCTCATTATTTAAACTAACAATAATAATTTCCAAAGAGTTAATATTTATGATTTCCAATTTTTTTTCAAAATGTGGTCGCTGAATGCATCAGGAATGATTCAAATTATGTGTGCCATAATTGAGAGTCTGAATAGACTGATAATTAAAATAGTCTGATATAATAATTTAATCTCATTATTTATACTAAGAATAATAATTTCCTTAGAGTTAATATTAATGATTTGTTTTCCTAAGATATAATTTTTGAGCAGTGAAAATGCAAATGTGATTTTTTTTTTAATATAAAATTTTTAATAAATAGTTTGTTGATTTAATACCTCATATCATCTTTTTTAAAACTCTTTTGTTCTGTAACTTTCGACCCACAACGTGTTACTTTCGACCTGCCAACGTGGTCGAAAGTAACATCCGACCAATTTTTTTAAAGTCTCTGTAATTCATACAAAATACACAATTAGAAGGTAAATTAAGATCCTAATGTGAAGAACATGAATGGCATTTATATACTGCGTCAGAGATTAAATGCCTCTCGTTAAGAAAACGATATTTAAAATTTCTCTGCCCAGATTGCGATATATGTTTAAAAGGTCTGCCAAGTATCAAGCAATTAATTCTTGAATTAAAAAATGAAATAGTCTCCTTAAAAAATCAAAAACTCAATCTGAATTGTGATGAAATATAGAAGAAGTTGGTGATCGTGAAAGGAGAAATCGGAATGTGATTGTGTTCAATATTCCGAAAAGTACATCAACATCTATACAAACCAGAAAAGATGAAGATTTCAAGGCAATTCAGAAATTGGTTACTGAAAGCCAAGCAGATAATATTGATTCATCTACAATTAGAGTTTCAAAATTGGGAAAGTTTCCCAAGAGCAACCCAAGGCCAATTAAAATCTCTTTCAATTCTAGGTATGAAGATTCAATTTCGATGTCTCTTGATAAAACACAATATCAGCGTGATTATTTAAAGAAGCTTAGAGAAGAATTGAAGAGTAGAATTGACTCTGGCGAACAAGATCTTACCATTAAATATATCAGAGGTACACCAAAAATTATTTTAAAAAAACTAATTAGTCTGGCAGTTCAAGGAAAGAAACTTGAAGTTTTTTATCAAAATGTGAGAGGACTTAGGACAAAACTAACGGAATTAAGATCTAGTATTAGTGTTAGTGATTTTGATATAGTTATACTAACGGAAACATTCCTTTCCAGCAAAAGAAGTGATAATGAATTAGGCTTTAAAGAGTATAATATTTACAGAACGGATCGTAGTGAACAAAACTGTGATAAAAAATCTGGAGGTGGCACATTAATCACTATAAGAAGTAATTTATCTTGCCAAAGATTAGATGTTTCAGATAAAGTAGAACACTTGTTTGTGATAGTAAAAAAATGGTACTACAACTCGTATTGTAGGCAGTGTATATCTTCCTCTTATGCCAACGAAGAGCGATACCATCATCATTGTTTCACCGTTACTTAGTCCATAAGTTTCCGAAATCACCACTATTCTTAGCAAGTGATTTCAACCTGGGTGGCAGAACTTGGCTTGAAAACAACATCTATGCCTCTAATCATCAGAATAGCAAGTACAACAACGTACTCAACTCATTTATTAACTTTTTAAATTTAAAGCAGTGTATCTCAATCTCGAATATCTATCATGGAGTTTCAGATTTAATATTTAGTAATATTACAACTAAAGTCGAAAAGTTTGAATATGAACTAGTCAGTATTGATCAATATCACCCTCCTTTAGAGATAACTATCGAAATAACAGTTTCTGATTCAAATCATTTAAATTGTAACCATTTTAATTATGATTTCCATAAAGCCGATTATGATTCAATATCTGAGTTTCTTGATTCACTAAATTGGGAAGAGTTGTTAAACTATCCCATCGAATTAGCAATTGCACAATTCTATAATTATTTATACCATGGAATTGACTTATTTGTATCTAAAAGAAGATTTTGTTCCAGCAAATTTCCATATTGGTTTGATCAAGATCGTATTGCACTAATTAAACAAAAGAAACTAGCCCATATAAAATTCAAACTTAGCGGTGAACCAACAGATTATGATAGGTTTTCCATTCTTAGACGCGCCTGTAAATCAATGAGTAAGCGATGTATGTTATTCACGATGCAAGATTCCAAATGTTATTCACTTTAATGATGATATAAGCAGTAATAGTCAAAATATTGTTGACTTTTTTGCTGAATACTTCTCTAAGAAGTATGTTGCGGATGAATCTAATAGTAATGATTCTAAAATAGTAATTCTAAATAGTAATTAATAGTCTCGGTTCTACAAACTACTCTATTAATCTAGAGGAATTATGCTCGGCTTTAACCTCTCTAAAATCGAACAAACCTGCAGGTCCTGATAATATCCCACCCTTATTATTATCAAAATGTTCTCTCTCCTTTATTACGCCACTTCTCATCCTCTTTAATAAATCTTTGTCGATTGGATTCTTTCCAGATCTATGGAAATCAAGCTTCATTATTCCCATATTTAAATCTGGTGATAAATCTGATGTTTCCAACTATACACCCATTGCTATTCAATCTGCCATTCCGAAATTGTTCGAAAGTATAGTCTATTCCAAGTTATCTTCTATACTTCATCCTCAGATTATACCAGAACAGTTTGGCTTTATGCCTAAACGATCAACATGCACCAACTTATTGTCCTTCCAAAGTTTTATTCTGCAGTCAATATCTGAAAGCATACAGGTGAACTGTGTTTATACAGATTTAAGCAAGGCATTTGATAGAGTATGCCATTCGATTCTATTAACTAAACTGGAAAATTTTGGTCTTGATCCTTCTATCATTTGTTGACTTGCAAGTTATCTGATCGGAAGAACTCAAATGGTCAAAGTTGGAAATTTTATATCCAATCCTATATTTGCTACATCTGGAATCCCGCAAGGGTCTCATATTGGACCTCTCCTGTTCAACATATTTATAAATGATATCAAACAAATATTTTGTAGTGTTCGGTTTCTCATGTTTGCTGATGATTTAAAAATATTTCACAACATTCTCAGGCTGAATGACTGTATCCTACTTCAGAACAACATAGACCAACTGCAATCTTGGTGTGAACAAAACAAATTATAAATTAATATAAATAAATGCTCCACTATTACGTTCCATAGGACGTCCCAATTTTTTTCCCTTACACCATCCAAAAATCAGCATTAAACTATATTTGATAGCAAGCTTTCATTCACATCACACTATACATACATAACTAACAACATCAAAAACAGCTTCAAAAACATTAGGATTCATTTTCAGAAATACAAGGGACTTTAGAAACTTCAGATTTCTAGAAAGCCAAGAGCGTTACGGACTATCCTAAAACAAAATTATTTTTTGTTCAACAACAAAATATATAGAGCGACGGCTGGCCTAGCCATGGGATCACCTCTCAGTCCTTTGTTAGCTGATATTTATATGAACAATTTTGAGGAATCTATCTTAAACTCGAACCGGGCCCGACAACACATAAAATTCTGGTACAGATATGTGGATGACATAATTATATGTTTCGACGGTACAGATAGACAATTGGATAATTTTTTAGAATACATTAACACCCTAAATTCTAAAATTAACTTCACGTTAGAAAAAGAACTAAACTGCGAGATCAACTTCTTAGACTTAAAAATTTCAAATATAGGCAACAAATTGGAATATGATATATATAGGAAACCTACATTCTCGGACATCACGATTCCCAGTGATTCTCTACACCCAATTAATCAAAAAATGGCTGCCTACCAATCAATGGTTCATAGAGCTCTAACTACACCATTGTCCACAGGAAATTTCCAAAAAGAAATTAACACCATAAAAACCATTTCAATTAATAATGGATTCGAAACAACAATGGTAGACCGAATATTAAAAAAGCAGCAAAAAAAAAAGAAAAATCGCTTTAAATGCAGTACACCAAACAGTCATTACTAAACCCACACAGTTTAAAGTTTTAACGTATTACGGACGCACATCGGACAAAATTAAAAATGAAATTCAAAAATTAGGAATTAATGTTGCATTCAAGGCACCAATAAAACTGGGCGACATTATCATAAATAATAAACAAAAAGAGGACAAATTAAACAAATCTGGGGTATACAAATTACGGTGTAAAGATTGTACTGGTGTTTACATAGGTCAATCTGGGAGAAGTTTTAAGGTGAGAAAAAGTGAGCATTGGAGATATTGGATTAAGAAGACGGGTGAATCAGCATTTGCGAATCATCTGATACAAGAAGGCCACATTCCGGATCAAAAAATAGAAATTCTACATGTTGCGCAAAAGGGTCAAAAATTAAATTGATGGGAGGCTATCGAGATTTACAAACACAAGAGAGGTTCTTCAACATTACTTAATGACCAAACAGACTATTACTCGACCTTTTTCGACATAATCTGATAGCTACCCTATATTATTTTATGTATCTAAACTCAATTTTAACGGAAAGATCATAGATTTTTTAACTTCGTTTTATCTTTTTATATATTATTGTATTTATTCTTTTACCTATTTATTTTATTTACTCTTTTATCGATTTATTTATTCTTTTATCCATTTATTTTATTTGTTCTTTTAACTATTTTAACCTATCTGTGATCTATTTTATTTAATTTTATATTCTCAAAACTGTTATTTATTCTATGCAAATATTTTATCTACTCTAATCATTTTTATCTATTGTTATCTAATTTCTTAATATTTTAACAATTTGACACAAAGGTATTTCACCTTGTAAATGTTTTTTGGAAAACAAAAATTAAACTTGTTAATTTTGGTACACATTCCATATGAATACGTCACAAAAATTGCGGTATAAAAAGCGATCAACATTAAATTATACTTCACATTGAAAATGTCTAAGTTTAGACGAAACATGTCTGGAATAGTAATTTAAATTATTAATTTATAAATAAAACAGTGGACTAAGCAAAGAAAATTTGGAAGTTATTTCTTCAAAACCGACTTTAGAAACATTCATGCTATAAAACTTCTCTATTGCTCATTTGTTCGTCCAATTCTTGAGTATTTTTCGATAGTTTGGAATCCGTTGTATGGAGAGCGTTCTACAACTTTTGAGAGAGTTCAAAATCGTTTATTGCGCCGAAGAGCTTTCTTACTGAGGGTGCAAATTTTCGATAATGATTATGATAACATAAGGCAATTGATCAATTTACAAACGTTACCTGTGCGACGACAACAATTTGATTTAATTCCCCTGTACAAATTAATTCACAATCAAACTGATTGCTCTTTCTTAATAAGCTTAATCTCCTTCCGAGTTCCTCCTCGATCCTCCCGATCACATCTGACATTTGAAATTCCTATGATAAAACAAAACTATCTCCTGAACGCTCCTTTAAACAGATGCATGTCCCTAGCTAACAATCATTTAGCCAATATAGATATTTTCCATGCTTCGCTGACTCAATTGAAAAATTTCATTCGGAATGCCCTATCATAATTCAATTTGGCTGAAATGTTACCTAAATTTTAGATTTTTTTTGTTCTCTTTATCTTGTATGATTTTTTTTATCCTTTTTAATATTAAATTATCTAATTTATAACTTTTTTTTAACTATGTTTAATTTTTACTATAAACTTGTTTTAAATACTTTTAAAATAAAATTATTTCTAATTGTAATTGGACTGCCAAGTCCGTTTAAATAAATAAATAAATAAATACTGATATATTGACTTCATGCAAATAGTAATACCTTATCAGAAATCAAGGTGAAAGTACAAAGTGTTATTTTGGTACCCGATTTCCGCTACTGCTATAAATGGTTTTCAACTTTGCCCCGAAGAAATATCCAAAGACAAAAATCTGCAGACAGGACTAGCGTTTGATAACTTCGACAGATATGTTGATACTGCACCTGATAAAGAAACCTTAAATGAAACCGTAGGTATGTTACACCAAATAATTATTGAGAGTGAGGGAGGTATCGAGGAAATGTGTCAACAAGCTCAAAACACATCTAGAAATACTGAAACCAGAGAAGAGCCTGTTAGTGAAGCTACAAATCGTCGATCAAAGAAAACAAAAAGAGCTTTTAATGTCATTATTTCAGATATTGTACCACACTTGAAAAAGCCAAAAATGAATGACCAATTATTGCCATTATCTGACAATTTGAGAAAGGAAACATTACCAGATGTCTAAGCAAAACATATTTAATACTTTTAAGTATGGAGATTCCGCAATAGAGGTGGTAAACAGATACGTCTACCCTTGACATCCCTTTTACTTCCTCTGCGTTATTTTTTTATACCGCTAAAACTTCTGGGCATAGACCGAAAGTTGCTATCAGTGGACTGATTACGACACTGATAAGCTCGGATTGCATGTCATGTGAGGCAATGCGCCTTTATTAGTCAATCGTTCTTAATTTACTTTACTTAATTGCTATTTATCTTACTTTTATTTGATTCGTAATTGCTATTTATCTTACTTTAAAATGCTTTGCAAAACATGGATGACCAAAAGTTTCCAAAACTATGCTACAATCGTCTTGTTAACCAAGCATGTCAATCAAATCAGATTGCAAAATACAACTGGATCTTACAGCTTAAAAACTTCCTAGTCGACATTGGCTGCCAAGAATTATTTTCATTGGGTACAATTACTACAAGGGATATTAATAACACCATAAATGTGTACTCCAACTTGCTGTTTCAATCTGATGTAAATAGAGCTAAGGTTCCAGGATACAGTACTTCGTATCATAATTTGGACTTTGATACCCTACCGCAATCTTATTTGATTTTGATTCACAGATGCTCTTTAAATAAAGACATAATTCGTAATGTAATACGTGGAATAGCTTATATTTTATAGATTCGACAGTAATATGCACTTTATGCAACTTAAATAAAGAAGATGGTGCATATATTATTTATCTGTTCTTTGCACAAGGTCTTCCGTTTTAAATGAATAATTTAAAACAAAATTCTAAATAGCTCATTTTATACGAATGAATATATGAATAATACTTTTTTATGAACAATTTTCAAATTACTTTCTTTACTGTTCGCAATTTTATTTTAATTTAAATTTTGTATAAACAACGAACTCTTTGTACAAGTTGTATAAACTTATAGCAAATAAATTATATTATAATTAATATTATATAACTAGTACTCAAAACAACTCTGTGGTCTCACGTGTAAACGATGACTTATCGTGTCCCCAGCAAGAACAAGCCGTCTAGTGGATATATTGTTCTAATTAGAACATCAGACGCTGATATTTTTATAATAATGCTCAGGAACATGGGTCGTCTCAGTAACAAGTATTTAAATATTTATATAGAATATGGATGGCACTCCAAATTCAAAGAAAAGGATCAATATTTCGGAAATACATGTGAAATTAGGACCTTTTATATCAAACCTTGCCAGGCTTCCATGTCTTGACCGGTTGTGACTTCAACCCATCGTTTTTGTGGAGATGAAAAAAAAAACCATACAAATTACTCAAAAAAAAATATTCTGTATTAAAAGGCATTCGCAGCGTTAGGAAACAATGGCGTAATAAAGAACAAAGAAATATTTTCCCAACACTTGAAATGTTTGAATGCCAAATGTATGGTATGAAAAATGAACGTATAAATGATGCACGTTATGGAAAGTTTTAAGCTACATACAAAACAAGTAGAACTAAAGTATGTATGAAGAAACTCGTCAGTTATCTTTACATGCATGCCATCATCATGAACTACATCAACAATTATTGACAACATTATTTATCATAAATATCTGGCCAAATAGCCATTTGAAAGAACCGACAGTTCTTACACCTGAAGATAATGCTTGGAATTTAATCGAGAGAAAATATGTTTTTAATTGGTTTGAGGGAGATACAGTTCCTTCTTCAGTCTATGAGATACTTATACCTACAACAACCACCTACCTGATGTTGATGAAATCGAATCAAATGAAGCTGAAGGAATTCAGGTTAAGTGTAACTTACTAATTCAATAATATTAATAGATGGAATGTTTTGTAATTGCGCAAGATCTGATTCATAACAAAAGTTTAAATCCATCAAACTTTTTTTATTGCAAGAGATGATGTCAATTATGAAAAGTCAGATGATGATGAAAAAAATTAATCTAAAACTTATGTAGATGTCATTAAAATCTCTAAAATATATATCTCATTATAATTTTTTGTCTCATGTAATAGCATTCGCATCATTGAATTCACATAACGTTTTTTTACTCGCACAATCATAGCACCTCCCGTTTCTCCTAGCAAGGTCTTTTGCTAGTCAAAACCGCCTGTCATTGTACCGTCTGTTTCTAGATTTCTTCATTCCTAAATTTTCAAGCTTACAGCGTTAAGTTTTTTTTTTTTAATTTATTGACAATTTAAAAAATTTAGGGTCTCCTCATGTGCAAAGCTGACACCTGTCGGATCATGGTTACTATACTTAGCATGCTATAATTCATCACTAAAAAAATTTCTACCGTTACCGATGATTCACGAGCTCTAAGTCTATAAGCCCTTTGATTATTTCTATATTATACAGACAATATAAAATCTTCAAATGTTTGCCATACATAAATAATAAAAAACTTTGATTTTTCGAAGAAACGCAAAAAAAAACCAAAACTATAACAAAAATAAAAAAGCAATACTTCGTATCAAATTCAAAGTCTGTATATTGTTTCGTACTAGTTAATCAATTAGAAAACTTTGCTCTTTAGAACGCCCTTTTCCCAATGCCGAAAATCGACACAGCAGATGTTTTATTATTTCTTCTTTCTCGTTGCACTCGCCACAGAAATTGACTTTTATATTTATCATAATATTTTTTAAACCGATTTGGACAAATTTGAATTTTTAAATCAGTTAATCTCTCAGTGCAAAAATACACAGTTGCGTATTACAAAATCATTTAGAAAACTATGCCTTAACACCGGATCTCCAATTCCGAAAATCGAAAAGTTTTATATTTATTCTGCTTCATCGCATTCCTAACAGAAATTGTCATGCATGTTAATTGTATTATTTTTGGAATATGTTTGAAATAATTAGAATTTTTACGTTATTTAATGTTTGAAATTGTTTCAAGCACTCCACAATACATGGTTTCTTAAAGAATTATTTTTTGACCACAAAGGATATTTTTTTAAATTTATTTAAACAAAATTTTAGAGTAAATTTCAAATAATACAATTGTATAAACTTCCAAGACAAAGAAAACACAATCAAAATTGAAAAGAAGCATTAATATTTATTCAATCAGTTGGTAAGGCTATGGAAACTGTAGTTTCAGATGAATATAAGACATACAACCTCAAATAAGGAAAAAAGTTTATAAAAAACTTTGAGTCAAAAGTTTCTTCGTTCAAAATAAAAAATTTTCCGCACACATAACTTTTCAAATACATAATACTTACAATTAGGTTAATACTTCACACTGATAATGACTAACTGCATTACACCATGCGTGAGAGTTGACGGGTATAAGGAGAGAATGAAGTAGGCGACAAGTTAAAATTTGCTTTTGTTTGCTGCGTCGCTCTTCGTGCGCTATGATTGTATATAGATGCCCACCCCATTTTTTGTTCGTATATTTTTGCAATTATTATAGTTTTATGAAAGTTATAGTGAAGACTTGTATCGTCTTCAATCAAGTTTGTAGAATATGGCTGCATGATTAGTTTTTATTCTTTATTATCATTCTTACTGCAAACCGTTCCATACTTAGAAGGTCGGTTGGGGACAGTTGAAACATTTTTTGTGAGTACAGTTAAAACGGGTTATTTATTTAATTTTCTTGTTTCTTAAATACCAAGGCTACGAAATTGATTGAAACCTCCGGAAACGAAAAACTTAAACTTTTTCATTGCAACCTCTCGAAAAATTGAAAAACAATCCCAAAAATTAGTTTTTTCTGTTCTATATACAAGCAATTTCGCATCAAATACAAAAAAAGCATCTTTCTAGCAATTCTAGAAGTGCTCTTATAATTTGTGTATGTCAGTCAGCCAGTTTCACTTTGGGAATTTGTAACAATCCGACTACATTTAGACCCGACTGATTTGTATGCCTTTTGATTTAAAATACCAAACTTAAGGATATGCAAATTTCAAAATTCCTCAAAAACATTTTTTTAACATAGAAATTTTCCTTTAAAAAAATTAAAGGCTTGATACGTTGCCGCTACTTTTTATGCAGATTTCGACTATCTTATTTAGGGGTCCTTCAAGGACAATATTACAAAATATTCCGTACTGCCTCAAGGATGTACTCCAAATTGTTCAACAGTTCTCGGACTAATATGTTGGCCGAACGGATTCATTGTTTTAATTGGCGTATGATGCTTTTTCCACCCAATGTGATCACGAACACTTTCCTATATAAATTATGTATGGAGCTTGAATCAAGTTCTGAATGAATTACACTGGTCTACAAATTTTGACTTTAAAAAATCAAAATTCTTCCTATAAAGTAGATTTTTTTATTGATTTTCACGTACTGAATACAAAAATAATAAGTTTTCCTTTTTTAGAAAAAAAAAAAAAAAAAACATTTTTGAAAAAATCATAAATTATACAGTTTTTTAATCATAAGTGGAATTTCGACATGTTTTTTTCGTTGCCCTCTTATATTTTGCTTCTGTAATATCTCGACAAACAGTCCAGCAATAATCCGACCACATTGAAACGTTCCAATTGCCTTGATATCGTTTTTTTAAGTTCACGACATCCTAATGGAAGCGCTCCCCATGTTCATCGCTAAGAGCCCCACAATTAATAAAGAAATCCAAATGAGAATGTTAAAAATGAATTTTCAACCCAATTTTTGGAATGATAATAACATATTTTCTTTAAGTTCAGCACAATTGCCACTCCTCTTATTTCCTAAGAAGTTTTATGCAACGAGGCGGAAATCATCCAAAACTTTTCTTTCTGTATCTTCTAGAACCGAGTCAAAGTTATTATCTTTAAATAAATTTCTCATTTGAGGACCAGCGAATATAGGTACCTTCCTTGACCTTAGCGTCATTTAATGTTGGAAATTTCTGGCGGGGGTATTGAAAGGTAGTGTAGGACAACTGTGGTAACAGCAACAACCGACTATGAATACACTTTGTATCTTTCTTAATTACTTTTTCGCTATGGTTAGTCAACCATACTCTAGAACTTTCTTAAAAACAAATGTAATTTTGAAATAACGTAATTGTCTAGAATTCTAGACAATTCTAAAAAGAAAAAAACATATCGTTTTATATTACTCAAACAGAGATAGATAACAATACAGACTCTTCAAGTTAACTACAGTACAATATATAAGTTCATTTTAATCAAGTTAACAATCAAAATTAGTGCAAGCTCTTGTGAATCAATTATTGTAGTGAAATATGTTAAACGTCAATAAAACAAATAGTTTTTTTTTTTGTGATATAAATTGTTCACTAAAAATTGGTGACCTCGACTACTACAAGCGCAACAATTAAAGCTGCAACAATCCGAATCGAATAACGACAACAATGCCCGACGACGAAAACAATCAGGCTGAGTTAAATAATGCGTCAGCAAATTTACCACAATATAACGAAATAGAACCGAACGTCCTGACCAAACCGTCAAAATTCCAATGTTTTGGGACAAAAACCTCAAAATCTGGTTCAGGTAAGTAGAGGCAACTTTTTTCACGGCCGGCGTTACAACCGTCTTGACCAAGTTCAACTACATCGTCGCCGCCATCGACGGATCGGTTTTCGAGCGCATACAGGATTTTTTCGACAACGAACCACTGACAAACAAGTACGAAACCCTCAAGCAAAGATTGATCAATGAGTTTTCGGATTCAGACAACAAACGGGTGAGAACGCTTCTTACTGAACTGGAGCTGGGTGATCAAAAACCCACAGTACTCCTACGACGAATGCGTGCCCTAGCAGGTGCCAACATCAGCGACGAATTCCTCAAAACAATGTTCCTCGACAGACTTCCAAGTTCAGCTAAACAAATTCTATCCATCAGCTCAGACAGCCTAAATAAGATCGCCGAAATGGAGGAAAAACTACTCGACGCTGCAACAGTCAACCATTCGCTAGCGCCCGTTACTAAGAGTCCAACTACAAGCAGCTCAGAGGTCACAGACGATTTACGACAGCAAATACACGAGTTGACAGCTGAGATTCGACGGTTAAAATTCAATCGAAGTAGTTCACGATCTCGTTCACGCAATAACTATCAGTCACGATACCGATCACCATCGCCCGACATATGCTACTACCACAGACGCTTCAGAAGAAAAGCCCGAAAATGCCAATCACCATGTCGCTTTACGGGTAAAGTACAGCAATCGAAAAACGAGAAAAGCCAGTCACTAGAGGCGGCCAGTGACCCAGGCCTCAAACCTCAGCGTCGCCTATTTATTTTCGACCGATCAACCGCTTACAATTTCCTGATTGACACAGGAGCAGACATCAGCGTGCTACCAGCCAAAAACAAAGTCTACAATGCTCCAGCCGAATTCAAGCTATACGCAGCAAATGGAACAACAATCAACACATACGGCGAACAGACCTTACAGATAGATTTGGGACTTCGCCGAACATTTAAATGGACTTTTACAGTTACAAACGTAGACGCTCCAATCATCGGCGCTGACTTTCTCTCCTTCCACAATCTCATGGTCGATATCAAAAATCGTAGACTTGTCGATTCAACAACAGCTTTGAACACAAAACTACGCAGCCAAACTCGGGCCATCACCTCAGCCATTTCAACTATTGATCGCAACCATCGATATGCAGTTCTTCTGCAAAAATATCCCAGCATAACTAAACCGGCAAATTTTGCGAATCGCGCAGTGAGCGAAAGCGTTTTTCTTCATCGACACCCGTGGCACACCTGTTACGACTAGACCCAGACGTCTTGCCCCTGACAAGTTAAAAATGGCACAAAAAGAATTCCAAACGATGATGGAACTGGGAATATGTCGCCCTTCCAAAAGTCAATGGGCTAGCGCACTCCATATGGTCCAGAAAAAGGATGGAACTTGGAGACCTACCGGCGACTACCGAGCATTGAATGCCAAAGCAATACCCGATCGATATCCAATCCCACATATTTACGATTTTACGAACTTCAAACATGGCAAAACCATATTTTCAAAAAATAGACCTCGTCAGAGCATATCATAATATTCCCGTCAATCCCGACGATGTTCCGAAAACAGCTATTACGACACCCTTCGGTTTGTTTGAGTTCACCGTTATGCCATTCGGACTCCGCAACGCTGCTCAATCCTTTCAGCGTTATATACATGAATGTTTACGTGGCTTAGATTTCGTCTTTACTTATATCGACGACTTCCTGGTCGCCAGCGATAACGAAGAACAACACATGGAGCATCTCGACGCATTATTCCAACGTCTAAACGAGCACAAAATTTCAATTAACATCGCTAAGAGTGATTTCGGGAAAAGTGAAGTTTCATTCCTCGGTTTCCTAGTATCACAAACCGGCATAAAACCACATCCAGCACGCGTTCAAGCTATCTATCATCGACTATCCTTAACCCAAAACTATCGCCGAACTCGATTTTTGGAGATGATCAATTTTTATCGTCGACAGCTACCAAATGCTGCATCAACTCAAGCACCACTGATTGAATTTACGCAAAGAAAAACGACAACCGTCCAATCACTTGGAACAACGACGCCGATAACGCTTTCGCACAACTTAAAACTGATCTACAAAATTGTACAACACTCGCACACCCTGATCTGTGTAAACCACTATCCATTCACGTCGACGCAAGCAATTCCGCAATGTGTGCTGTATTCCAACAACGTCACAAAGAGGGTTTTCAACCATTAGCGTTCTTTTCGAAATAATTCAACGCAGCACAGATCAAGTATAGTGCGTACGACAGAAAGCTTACAGCAATTTACCAGGCAATCAAGCACTTCCGAAACCTCTTAGAAGGCCACACATTTACTATTTATACCGACCACAAACCGATAACGTTCGCGTTCACCAAAAGTTCAAGCAAAAACGCTTCACCACGACAAACAAGACAATTGGAATTCATTTCCCAATTCACAACAGACATTCTTCACGTGGCCCGAAAAGACAATATTGTAGCCGATATATTATCAAGGCTATCAGAAATAATCTTACCCGGCACAGTCCCATACAATGAATTCGCTCGGGAACAAGAAAATGACCCGGAACTACAAAAACTTTTACTTTTAAACAATACATCAAATAGTTTGCGACACATCAACACTGACAGTACGGCCATACATTCCAAAATCACTACGAAAAAACGTTTTCTTCGCGATGCATAATTTATCACATCCCGGTATCGCGGCTAGCTCCAAACTGGTGGTACGTCAACGCTTCGTGTGGCCAGACAGGAAAAAAGACTGCACTGAATGGGCTCGAAGCTGCATCAGCTGTCAAAAAGTGAAAGTTCATCGACACACACGCTCTCCACCAACAAGAATTCAAAATTCCAGACACAAGATTTTCACATGTCAATATAGACATCATCGGACCGCTACCAACCTCACAAGGAAATCGTTGCTGCGTTACTATGATAGACCGTACATCAAGATGGATAGAAGCGGCTCCAACGCCAGACATCAACGCAGACACCGTCGCAAACGCTATTTACACCTACTGGATCAGCAGGTATGGTGTGCCAGAGGCCATAACTACCGACCGCGGTTCACAGTTTGAAAGTTCGTTATTCAAAGAACTTGCCCGACTACTTGGGATTGAACATAAACCAACATTGGCTTATCATCCGGCATCTAACGGTAAAATAGAACGATGGAATAAGAGTTTAAAAACAGCTATCAAATGCCACTTGAATGGAAACTGGTGCTCAATTCTACCAACCGTTCTACTCGGACTACGCACAACCACAATAAAAGACCTAAACATGTCGATTCACCAATCGAATTCATACGGCAATTACAAGAGCACATGCGCAAGATAAAAATTAAACCAACTCTACACGACAATAAAAGAAACATTTACATGCATCCTGACTTAGAAACGTGCAGCCACGTCTTTGTCAGAATCGATCGTACTAAAAAACCACTCGAACCTCAATATTCTGGTTCACACGCAGTAATTGAGCGAAACGACAAGTATTTCAAAATTTCATTAAACGGACAAGACAAAATTATTGCAATCGACCGCATCAAACCATCATATATTTTTCACGACGACTCAACACTAAAAGATGACAAACGAACAGAGATCCAACCTACAATAACGCAAACACCCCCACAAACGGCCACACAACCAGAACTCACGGAAACGAAAAAGACATGTTCAGGACGACACGTCACATTTCCAACGCGTTTCAAAGAATATATTTATTTAGCTTCTTAATCGCTACGCTAGGAGGGAGGTATATGTAGGACAACTGTGGTAACAGCAACAATCTTCGACTATGAATACACTTTGTATCTTTCTTAATTACTTTTTCGCTGTGGTTAGTCAACCATACTCTAGAACTTTCTTAAAAACAAATGTAATTTTTAACATATCGTTTTATATTACTCAAACAGAGATAGATAACAGTATAAACTCTTCAAGTTAACTACAGTACAATATAAGTTCAATTTAATCAAGTTAACAATCAAAATTAGTGCAAGCTCTTGCGAATCAATTATTATAGTGAAATATGTTAAACGTCAATAAAACAAATAGTTTTTTTTTTTGTGATATAAATTGTTCACTACAGTAGCTCCTTTTTTTGCTCATTGCTTTTTCGAAATGTTTCATCAGTCCTACTTTAATATGCAATGGTGGAAGTCACACTTTTTGTTGGTTAACTAAAGGGTTATTTTTAATATTTGTTTTATCCAGGTTGAAGTGACTGACGATGGGGTCACAATTTTTTTTATAATGCTCTTTTCCATCACGACTATCTCATTCGCAAATAAAGCAACTAAATTTTGTATAGCCTAATTTTAGTCCAAGCATCAGAACTACGACTTTCAAATCCCCGCAGGTTTGCCATTGGTGTTCATCATACTTAATCCGCAACAGAAGGGTTTTAGCTATTTTTTTATTTATAGCATTATTAAGTTCAGTAAGGTTAGAATCATTGAATTTGGAATATGTCAAGTATCGCAAAAACTTAAACTAATAAATCACTTTTACTTGTGAATTTTTCTTCAGCATGGGTAGTTAGGAAGAAATTTGTTAAAATTATTTCGAATACTTTTCCATTGTAGACCAGTGTAATTTGATGGAACAATACAATAATTGCACTTACTCCTATCTACAAAAGTACTTTAAATGAAATTACAAAAACAATACTCTAAAAAAATTTTATTTATCTGATGCATTTTATTGAAAGTAAGAATCTTAACACCTGTAGAAAACATTGGTTTACTATAAATCGATAGAATTATTCGATGTAAATTTTGTACTCTTTTTTAGCTTTAATGAAATTGTCTGTATCGTTTTTGTCTCAATTCTAAAAAAAAAAAAAAAACGTTTATAAACAATATTATTTCGAATCACTCATCAACTTGAATTTTTATCACCCACTAAAAACAAACTAAATTTAGTTTAATACCAAATGCACTTGGTGTGATTACGACGTAGTTAATACTTGATAGATAACTGCAAGGAACTTCCAAGGTAACGTCGCTAACTTTTTTTTAATAAAAACTAAATAACACTTGAATCATCTCTCAGTGCCGAATAATTCACAAATCTACCACAATAACTCAATGAATTTTTGACCCTCAAATTCGCGACCAAAACAGATTTTTTCACTTTCACTCATTTTTTCAGTTTTCTCGGGTGAAGCTTTGCTTCGAAATTTTGTGGAATACACTGTGTTATGGAAGATGAAACACTCTGAATGTTATTTTTTTCGGGATTAATGCAGAATTTCCGGCATTAATTTTAAAATATTAATTTGGAAGTAGGGGAACAGCTTGCAGACAGTACTTTAGAACTGTGGTGAGTTTCTGTCTCAACAGAATTTTGGCGCTATACTGGCGGTCAATAATTTTTAATAATCCAGTCGGAATTACCTTTGTACAGAGTAACAGTAGAAGGATAATTAATAGCCCCCATTACTAGCTAATACTACCAGGTACGTTTGATGTCAATATGTAGTATGAGGAGCTCCAAAAATACGAATAATAATATTTGGTTGATACAAAATGGCCTGGAATTGAAATATTATGATCCAAAATTTATGAAAATTCAAGATTTTCGGAAAATAATTTAATTAAAATATTCGTTTTTAATCAATTTAAAATTTTCATAAATTCGAAAATACAGAAAATATCCTTAAAGAGTTCAAAATTACAAAACATTCCATAAAAAGAAGGAAGAGTTAGAGTTATCTCAATCAAACTGTAAAGCATTCAAGTGCAATATTAGCACAAATGTTGAAGTTACCATAGTGGAGACCAAAAATAATTTGAAATTCCTGAAAAATTCTGTTTTTTTTTTTTTAAAATAATTAAAATTTTTTTTAATTCAACTATTATTCAGGCACGATAAATGAATTTTCCTCAATTTTGG
Organism: Chrysoperla carnea; assembly: GCF_905475395.1. Taxonomy (NCBI): domain Eukaryota; kingdom Metazoa; phylum Arthropoda; class Insecta; order Neuroptera; family Chrysopidae; genus Chrysoperla; species Chrysoperla carnea. The sequence continues at coordinate 11,404,865 of NC_058342.1, forward strand.
AGAAATGGAGGGGGCTGAAAAGAGCTCGAAAATAGCATTAAAGAGTTCGAAACGCACACGTTTCCTTCTTTTCTCCATAACTGTTAAATTTAAATTTTAACATTCCAAAATAAGAAATCTCAATTTTCCAGAAAATAAGGGAAACTAAAGAGCTCGAATTAATCGCTCTTGAAAATAATTAACTTAAAAAAAGTTGTAATGCTTTATTATATCATTATCTTTGCAAAATCATTAAAAAATCTTTTTTTGTCTTGTAACTTTGTCGAATGAAAAATTAGAGTCCTATAAATAGGTCAAAATGCAATTTTTACCAATTGCAAAAAAAGGTAAGAAAATCACTCTTAACAAAAATCGGCAATTTTTCAAAAACTTTGAACTGAATACCTTATACTCTGATACTCGAGCAATTTCAATTAATTATTATAAGACATATTTTTTAATATGATCAAATTATTCAATTCATTAGTAATTTTACTTTCATTTATCCCGAAAAACCAGGGTTCTCAGGTTGCCTCACCCTGCCATCGCATTTCGTATTCAGCATAATTTCACACATGTCATAAAGAACGTTATGAACAAATAAGCTTTGGACGCCAGTTTGGGGATACTTGGATTTTTTTCACTCTAATTCATTGATTAACAATTTTTTTAAATAAAATTCACGCAATTATGCTTAAAAAATTTGCTTCTTCATAGAGGCATACATATTTTTTTATATTTTTAAATCTAAGACTACGTACAATTTTTTAATGTATAAATGAAAACAAGAATTTTTGATAAGCTTGCGTGTCTTTAATTTCCATTAGTAAATAATATTTGGAGTAGTATATCAGAGTGTCTAGCATAGCCTCCAAACTACAAAAAATCCCGAATAACCGAGAATATTTCAAATATTATTCTATCATAACTATGCATGATATAACAACTTAATCGCGTTCATCTTTTTGAAATTCACTTAGGACGTCCCTTTTTAATCATTTGGTTCCCAGCTTCCAAAAATGTGATGTTTTTAAGATAAACAAAATGAAATCGAATCTCGTGTTCTTTCGATTTGGGATATTGTCTATAATATTTAGTATAAATTTAATAACCGCACATAAACGATTCTCAAATAAATACATTCGAAAAACATAAGTTCGGAATAGATAATTAAGAAGAAATTTCGAATAAAAAAAGTTTCATAAAAATAAAAAATCTCCAAAACTGCATCTTAACTCTTGATACGAAAATCAAAGCAATTACTGCTGTGATCAAGAATGATTTCTCTGTCGAAGATAAATAAGACTATTCGAATATAAAATTGATATTAATATCTTAAATAGATTAATTGCCTTGTAGATAAAAATATTCGACAGCCAAATAATTTGAAAGATTAATGAAAAGCTTATTCAGCCTCAAAAATTTCGTTGATTCGAATATTAAATTTTAAAATCAACCTATCGAGTCCGAATATAGGGTAAGGCAAATCACTCTTTAGGTGGTATGAGACCTTAGAAAAGTTTGAATTTTAAGGTACAGACGGAAAGGCGATCATTCTGACGAGGCCTATGACTGAAATTACTTAATTATTAAACTTTTCCATGCCGTGAGGTGCTTCAAAGAACAAAATTAACCTTCAATTGGCTAATTAAAATTGGTTGCTCATTATTCCGATTACCGTAATCTTACTGCCAGGCGTGAGGAAGTTATATAGTATAAATTATTATGATAAATTTTAGAAAATTGACTTTATACTTTACCTTCATAAAAAAAAATTGACAGCACTTTTTTGAACCCTGTTTAACTACCCTGTTAAAACTATAAACATACGGCTTTAACAGTGCGAATATGAAACTCTTGCACATTATCTAATCAATCCGAATTTAATTAGTCTTCAATCATATAATAATTCACCTTCACAAATTAAAAAAACTAATTAAAAAGGGTCATATTTATAAAAATTAGATTGCAAAAAACAATAATACCTTTAAATTACAACGAATGTAAAAACTGATAAACTCTTTCACCAATTTTTCGTTCAATAATATTTTCTAAAAAATTCTCGGTGTATCGTGTATAAAACCTAGAAAATAGGGCCGCTAAACACTCTGTATATAGATATTAAATATACATTAATACGTAAATGCATATTTTTTTATTTTATAATAATTTTTTTTAACTTTTTTGTCTTTTTATTATAATATAATTTTTTTTTTTTGAAATTTTTGGTTTGGTTGAAAAATATCATCTTTATTATTATATAAAAATAGGGTAATAAGATGGACACATTTGGGCAGTATTTGTTCATTTTTTAAAAAGATATTTTAAACTAAATTTTTTTTTTTATGCAAAAATGTTTACAATTTTTCTCAGTGATATTTTTTTATGTTTACAAAAATTATTTTATTTTTAACTTTCTTTTTTTTTTCTTATTTGTTTTTTTTTTTTTTTTTTTTTGGATACATTTAATTATTTATTTTTGTTTAGAAAATTGTAAAAAACCGTTATTATAATAATTTACATTTACTATTTTGAACAATAATTATTTATGAAATTATTTAAATTTATTGACAATATTGCTTGAGGTAATTTTTTAATATATATGTGGCAATTTATTTTTCTTATTAAGGTGTCAGTTTTTTACGAGCAATAATAAATAACTAGAGGGCAATTTCTTAGAATTTAAATGAATAGGTTCTATTCGAATTTCTTGAATAGCCCGAATTGGATGTATTACTACCGATTTATTTAATAAGAAATATTTCTTTATTATAAAAGACAAATATTCTGTATGGCTATTCTTAACAAGTAAAAGAAACAATTTTCTTTAACTTTTCAAATCTTAAAAAACAACGTAGGGGAACTTACAACCCTTAACGTTGTATCTGCCTATATAACAGAAATTCTGTGAAAATTTTAACCGACTATTTAGTATAGTTTAAATAGTTTAAAAGACACATCCCTTTAAATATAAAAATATAAAAGTCCGGCCTTGAGAGCCGTTGCCATTCCTTAAGTACCGGATTACAACTTTTGTAAAAATATTAAAAGGTTCTCGCAATTTCCCTATACATAAAATCGGGCTACCTTGATCTCTTTGTATATCACAATATTGCAACTAATTTCATCCCGAAGCTTAATCAGTGAATTCGAAATGATTGCTTCAAAAAAACCCATTCTTATGAATAATAAAACAAAATTTTATTTGCTTAATGAATAATAATTCATCATTATGGACTGACTTCCACAAATTAAGTCTAAACATGTCGAATTTTATTAATCGAATCTTTTTATTAAGAAAAATGTGTTCAAAAACGAAAAATCAACGAGAACTTATATGATTACGTCAAACTCTTATGTGAATACGCGCGGGAACTATTTCCGAAAAATATAAGATGACCATAATATACCAATACCCAATTCCAGATTCAAAGTGTTTTAATTGCGTTTTGAAAAAACTTTCAAGATTTTTAATTTAAAACCAGACTATTGGATAATTATACAAAAGTAAGCATTATCTTCTTTTCACGCCTTCGAAATTCGACAATATATCAACAAGGAAATCAAATTTTCTTTTTTTACGTCTTCTAAACTCATTAGAACTACTTAAACAGCATAATATTGCCTCGTCTAAATTATCTAACCTCACTTCTGTAATCAATGATAGCAAAATAAATTAAATAAATTTACGTAATTTATCGGCGCATATAATCGATAATAATTTAATTTTCGGTGAATCATTAAATCTAATTGTTAAAAAAATTTTTGTTCGTATCATTTATGAATTCAATAAACCCTTACAGTGATTCTCAGGTATTCCCAATTTACTATAAAAATTGCCCTCTAGTAATGCATTTTACATATTTTTAGTCGTAAATTGCGATAATGGATGACCAAAAATTTCTTTTAAATTTTAATTAAACGTCAGTTTTAATACCTTTATTAATTTATAATAAGCCAATGAAATATTTTTTTATTCTTAGAAATATACAATTCTTAGAAATTACGAATTTGGACTGCTTAATATCTTATATACAATTATATACATAGATTAACAAAAAAAAGTGGTCAAAACTTTAAGCTTGTGCCATTATGGGAAATATCTAAAGTTGTTTCATTGTAGTATTAGCCAGTAAAATAAATACTTTGTAGAATATATTTCTACAAATAGGGAAGGATTAATCATCAAAAATTATTTCGTAATACTTTTTACAATTACAAAAAGACGGCTAGAATGAATTATGAAGAACGTTTAATTATCGAAAAATTTATATTAGCGAAAAAAAGAAATACGATATAGTTCAATGAACTTACTTAAATCGTAGAGGGGTGGCCCAAAAGTTTTGACACTATATATTTTTGTTCGGTCATTCAATAAGAAGTTGTTTGAACCTTAAACTTGATTTTGAGTATTCGAGAAGTTAACCCTTTCGTCGCCATCTTGAAAAATGATTCTTTTTACGTTTTGGTTCATATCTTACGTTCTTTTCATTCAAATTTGATAATTTTGATGTCGTTGGACTTGCCTGCGTTTTATGTTCAAACCAATCCAATCAAAAAATTGTACGTTAGTTTCTTTTTGTATTTGTAACGGTTTTTTGAAAATAGCTTTTTAATAGTACACCGCAGCTATCAAGAGATATCAAGCTGAAAATTTCATAGCGTGCTTAGGACGTAAAAAATGAGATTAAGGCCGTAAATGAGCAATATAGGTTAATTGGATCTTGAGTCCGTAGAGTCCATCTTTTAAACCGTTAGAGGTAGAACAAAAGTTTAAATATAAAAAAATGTTCCTTATAAAAAAATAAATAACTTTTGGATGAAACACTTTTTCGTAAACATTACTGTTTACGCGAGGGCGCAAATTAACTTAGAAACACAAACCGCTACAAAAAGACACACACAAATTTTTGACTCTGAACAAGAATAATTTTCTATCAATCGTTGAGGGTACTTTGGGTTGATGCGTTTAAATTAAAACGTAGGCAAGCCCAACGACATCAAAATCATCAAATTTGAATGAATAGAACGAAAGATATGGATATTTTCAAAGATGGTGACAACAGGGTTAATTTCCCGGATATGCAAAATCAGATTTAAGGTCTATCAACAACCTCCTATTGAACGAATGAATAAAAATATCGAGAGTCAAAAATTTTAAGTCAGTCCGTAAGTGCACTGGACTAATACGTCGTGTGCTAATTTTGTTAAATTTAAAACTCAACCATCTCAATATAATGCGAAAAAACGCGTTTATGTAGTAATCACAGGCTCTACTAACATGTAAAATTACTAGATCGCTACACAAATTTGATTTTCTTCAACTACACACTGAGGAATCGATTACACACAAAATGTTTGTATTTCGATCGACACAATAATGCTATACAGTATTATCATTTTGGTACCGAAACGAAATCCTTCAATCGTAAACATTTTCTTCGAATCCGTTACAATTCATGTTTTTTAATAATTTCATTATGTTTTTCTTTTAGAATTACAATACGAAAAACAATCACTCAGGTCATGATTATACTGTCACTGAAAATTGATGCATAATTTACTGTTTTATTTGTCGCTTAAAGAAACCTTTTCATTCTGACAAGTTTTGCAAATAAACGATATTATCCACCACTTAGGCCCATATAGTTAACGTATGGGATGTTATTAACGTTAGGATGTCAACGCCAGGAGTAAACAAATGTAAACCATACCTGATAGACTCTAAGCTGACTTTTCACTGAATGAAAAAACAAAAAATACCTGCTTTATTATACATTTTAATGTCCTGTGCCATATTTACTCCGCTAGTCTTTTACTTAAACGACATAGTGACATCTACCTCTCGTATATGTGTATGGTATGCAATATACAAGATTTAAACAAAAATTCCGTTAAATATTATATATCTATGTTATCTAGCACCTAAAGTACTTTTTTCTATTGCCAGATAAAATCTTTCTTAGCATTAGAATCCCATCTCTGAAGTCCGATTAATGAATCGGAAATTTCCAATTCAATCAATCGGAATGAATAGGATTCAATTGTAAAAAATTTAAAATTCATTGGGATTCATTCTCATTGAAACCAATTAAATTTTGAATCGAAATTAAATTGAAATTAATCAAATTTAATTTAAAAAAACTTCAATTTCGTGCTTCATTCTACCATGGTACAAATATTAGAAAACCGAATATCAGAATGATAAGGCGCCTTAATAATTTAAAATTGTATTTTGATTAACACTGACTTAAATTAATATTAAGTTATGGTTAACAACTATTGTTGACAATTAAACTCAAAATAATTGAATCAAATGATATATTTAGAATATTTTCTCTGATAACAGAGATAAGACACGGATAAAACCTGGTTAAAAAATTGGTACTAAATTAATTGTTTTTATGATTATCATATAAATAGGACCGAAATTGAATTCAGTTTGAAATGCATATTGAAATTAATATCTATTGTAAGTAAATCGATGAGAAATAAAGTTGACTGAGCCTTACTTATACGAAAAATTCCAAATAACTTAATGAATGAAGATTCTTGACTTCCAATAGTAGCAAATAGTAACTTATTCTGAGTACGGCGAGTTGAAAACTACCGATTTTTTGGGATAAAAATGGAATTATCGATATTAAAAAACTTTTTAATTTCGTGGATAACATGCTTTGAGGAATTTATATACAATAAAAAAGCATGTCGAATAATACCTGGATGATCAAATTCTATAAATTTTTCACCAGTTTTAAGTTAAATTCTCAATTTTCTTTTAAAAATGATTTTTATATTTTTGCATTTTGGGGCCGAAATATTCACTTTATACCAAACTAACAAGAGATTGAATTTGCAGAAAACAAAAATTACAACTTTTCCTATGAACCACATTAAGAGAGAATGTCATCTGACTGAGTGACATCCGTTAAAATTACCAAAAAAAGAGTGTCTGAAAATAAAAATTAAAGCTTAAAAATTTTTAAAGGTTTTAAACCACAAAATAAAGTGTCGAAAAAGATAATCGATCCTTTGGTTAAACATTTAATGACAAAGTGAAACTGTTTTTAATTTTAGCACTTCTTAGCTAAGTATGACGCAAATTGTTTTTTTTTCGCCTCATTATTTTAGGTCATTAAAACGATAATTCACGAGATCTTAATCGATAGCGGTGCGTCAAATAGTAAAACGTCAAAGGACTTTTTGTCTTAGGAATACTTAGTTTCTGTTTGGTCCGATGATTTTAGGCACCCTGTTTAAACGTATTCGAAATGTAAGGTTTCAATTTATATAATAATCATAATTTAATTCCTACGTTTCTACGTAATTTAAGGAAAATTTTTATTATTATTAGCATAATATGCTTCATATTAAAATTTGGTCATCCATTTTGAAAATGATAAAACACCAAAAAGAAATCAAACAAAATAATCGGAAATAACAACAAATCAGAGTCGATTATTCATAAGTTTCAGATTATTAAATGTATGATGCCTTTTTTTTAAAGAATATTATTATAAAACTCGAAACACGGTTTAACTGTAATTTAATGAACATAAATAATAATAAAATATTTTGTATCACTTATTTTATGCTCATAGACAATTTTTTAAATAAATTTGAAAATTTCGAAAAGAAACTGTCATTTTTTTAAAATGTTTTAATTAAGGCAGTCATCTCCTACTGACATTAAAAAATTTATGCCAGGGTTTATGATAAAAGTCTCACTAATATCTTTTAGTTATTGGAAATTAACCCCATAATTCGATAGAAAATGTATCTTGTTCATGTCATCAATTTATCTTATTAAAATTGTTTCCACAATTCCCGGAAGCGCCAAAAGTGAGACTATAAAACATATATTCATTATCGAAATCTGTGCTAGAATCTCACATGTCTCAAATGATCGAACTCAGAAGAAATTCTTGAAATCACTCTTAAAATCCAAGACATCTCTTTTTCCCCATAGCCTGTCAGAATGTCTCACAAAGGCTATTGAATCAGTCATTCTTTGACGAGTTAAAGTCTATGGACGACAAATTTCTGTTGCTGTGCTTCTGAACAGTTGCAAACGAATTAAAAACTTCTTTTAGCAAAATTGCAATAAAATGGGCTTTGTAAAAATGCAAGAATAAGGTCTTCTTGAATTAATCTATGAAAATTTTCAATTTTGAGATTTGACAGCATGTAGAATACAGTCTTTTTGAATCGATATATCATAGTTTTTCAATTTTAAGCATTGACAGTACGAAGAATAAAATAACATTTTCTTGAATTGATGTATGAAGATTCCTAATTTTGACCTTTGACAATAGAAAAAGTAAGTTCTGCTTGCATCGATTTATGAAGATTCATAATATTGACCTTTAGAAAGAGGAAAAATAAAGTCTGCTAAAATCCATTGGTGAATATTTCCAATTTTGAACCTTGATACCAGGAATCGATGCTTGAATCGATTTATGAAGAATCCTTAATTTGACCCTTGGCAGTAGGAAGAAAAGCCTTTTTGAATCGATACATGAAGATTCTGCTTTAATCGATAAATGAAGATTCGTAATTTTGAGCCTTAACAGTAGGAAGATAACCTCTTTAAAATTTAGTACACCTACTTTTTTGTGTCAAAGATAAAAAATTAAATTGATTTTACAGTTTTTATACACAAATTTTGTTTTCAATTTTTAAAAACTAAAAAAAAGATAAAAATTGCGTATTGTTTAAAATTCATAATATTTTTATATCGTACATTCGGATTCTTAAACTAATAATATTTTTATTAAAATGGATTTTTCAGTCCTGAGTTTGAAATTCTTTTTTTCGTTTTTTGGCTCCAGATGAAAAGCAAATAAACAAAATTTTCCTTTTCATTTAATTTAAATTTAAAAAAAAGATCTAAAATTTAATAAAATTACTTAAACTATGTAAATAAAATTTACTGAAATAATTACAAAAACATGATTTTTGTTTTAATCAAAACGAGCATAAAAAAAAGTGAATCAAAATTTTTCGTAATTAATTTTCGTCATGATTTATAAATAAAAAATTTGTCATAATTTATAAATAATTCTTAAAGATTGAATTATACGCGTTTCCAATGCATTTTAAAAATTTTCATTATAAGGTGGGTAAATTAGTCTAATGAAATTTTTTACTTTTTTTATCATAATTTTACTAAAAATACAAAAATACCCTATTTACCTTAGATTCTGATAAAAATTATTTACTAGGCAAATCGAACCACAAAATTTTTGTGATTAAAATTGATGCTAAATATAAAGATTTCGAGATATCGATAAATAATCAGCAGATCTTAAAAACATTTTATCATTTTCTCTGATCGAAACTAAAATTTCCTGATTACTCTCCGATTTTTTCAGAACATCAGAATTCCTTAACATGCTCAAAAAATTTTCCAGGTTCTCTATTTTGTTTTAATATTTTATCTTCATTCTATTTTCGTGTTAAATTATTAAAATAAAAAAGCAAACCTTTCAGTCTTACAATTATTAGGGCAAATTTTCGTAGAAGTTTTTTCGAAAAATATTGTGGGGTATTCAAATATCACGTAAGCCGATTTTGAAAACGAGGGTTGGGTGAAAAAATTTTTTCTCAAAAGAAGAGTTACGAAGGGTAGAAAGAAGCTGTGAATTTTCTGGGATATATTCATTATATTGCATTGCATAATAACCTTTTTTTAGTTAGTTACTAAGGCAGCGATGGATGTCGAATATCAAAATCATAATATCCCTGCAAATATTAAAACTTACAGAAAAAAAAAATGCTGGTTAACGAACAAACGGTCTTTCAAATATAAAAATTAATTCCGTTACCAAATTTAATCCGCTTGAACTGAAATTATGATCGTTAGATGAACCAATATTATCAATCAGAGAAATTCAAATCTTAAAACGACGAATAAAGATTCGATGAGTTAAAAAAATTACACTTAGTGCCTAAAGCACTCGTATAGCACAATTGGTTAAGGCGCTTGGCATAAATCAAAAAGGTCCGGGTTCAACTCTTAGTGCGAGTGCATTTTCTTTCAGTTCTCTTTAACAAAGATTAGCTCAAATAAACAAATTATTTTGACATCTATTGTGGCAGTGATTATCGATTGTTTTACTGTTTTAACTTCGTTTTTTAATTTCGTAATGAAAAAAACTTTATGAAATCGAGATTTTAATGGAAATTTATCCTTTTTTACGAACAAACTTTTATATTCTACTCATCATATTCTTGATTTTAGGAGCATCAAATATGGTGTATTTTTAGAACACCCTATCTCTAATCATTTAAGAGAAATCGGTTCACAATTTTCTAAGCCTAAAATCATCGATTATTTTGCTTACGTAATACTTGAATGTGTCCATTTACGCTATAAAGGCAATAATTCGCATTATTTTAAATTAATATAAAGAATTTTTTGCAGTATTTCAGGAACACATCCGATATTGCAACGATTGTTTTCAACACATATAATACAATCTCTAACAATTATGAAATACAATAGAAACCCGTACAACGTCAAGTGAATACGTCCAAATTATATTAAAAATATGCAACTTGGATGCGATTTCAATAAATATAAATTCGAAATACGCAATTTTTTTCGCTAGTTTTATACGGATTATTTACTGCACAATAGAAATACATAATTGAACAATGCAATTGAAAATTTAAAATAACACAATTGAATATATTATCCAAAATCAACTTCACTGATTGATTTACACAATAAATAAATAAAAATATCAAAAAAAAAAAAAAACTTTCTAAAAAAAAAATTAAATTTTTTTTTTCTTAACAACATTTTCATTTTTACTTATACACATGATAAAGCTTTTTTGGCAGTGAAATCCTCACATTTTCATAGATGTGGTTTTTTTTTTATTTTGAACACAAATTTTTATATACAGTTCAAAATCGGATACAACGACATCGTTTCTAACGACGAATCGGTTATTCCGTCAAATTATTAAAGTCAAAATTTAAATATATAAATTTGAACAGACCGTTTATAGTAACATCGTATAAAACGACTTCCAGAGATCGTGTATAACGGCCATCTACTACTGAAATTAGTCGTCTATAACGACCAACATATACTATTTTGAACATTATTCACTTGATTTTAAATCGTATTAACTTTATTTTTAATCTTTTAAACAGTAAGGGTTTGAACACATGGCTGACAGTTGTAAATGATAGTTGTTTATTTTTTGTAAAAAACAACTTTACGAATTTTTATCTACAAGGTGGTCAATATAATTAAGAATTAGTTACCAGGAATTATTATGTTACTACGGGCTTATTCCGTCAAAAGACAAGTTGCAATATCACAAGCGCGGATTATCGCAACCCAATTCACTACAGGTTATAAACGCATTGGAATTGAACATTTTCAAAGCTACGTTGAAGAGTTTTAAGTTACAAATATATTAAGACTTTTGAGGTCAAATAATAACCTAAGATCAAAGTTGGGACATGAAGACTCAACCATGAAGAGACAATCGACTTAAACCGAGAAAAGAGGCAGAAATTTTGATGAAATGGTCACATTTGAAGAAAAAAATTTTCGTTTTTATACAATGGTCACAACCCGCTGATTTGAACATCCATCTGGAGCCTGGACCTGGAGCCTAATGACTTTGTTCTATTTCTTAGTGATTATTTTCTGTTTCATAACATTCACTAGCAATTCGCATTTAACAAATTCGTGTAAGGACCATTTTTTATCAAAAGATGTCAACTATGTCAACTACTATTAAATGGATTAAATTGAAAAAAATCGCTGCGAAAAGTTATACAGATTTACGAAGAAACTTTTACTACAATCGATAAAAATACTTGGTAATTTTTTCGATTGAAAAAATTTCAGACTACTCTCGCAAACGTTTAAACTCGTCTCTACGCATCAGATCGTATCGATATTCTGTCGTATTGTTTTTGTTTATCTTTTCAAGTAATCAGGAAAGAATTCACCCTAAATAAAAGTATTCCGGCTTGACTTTTGACAATCGAGCTTACATATTTCTACGGAGAAGGATGATAGCGAAAGTCATTAAATTAGCTCCTAATAATTTTTTTCTCTGGAGGACATTATCCCATGTAGATATCATTTATAAAGACCATAATTTTACGGTCAATTCATAATGTCGTTATAACCGATTTTGATTGTATTTTCAGATTAACATATTGCTCTTCTTTTAACAATTAAATTTTATTTTTGTTAACGAATCTTAAAACCTAAGAAAGAAAATCCAAGCATATAAAAACTAAGACACTTCCTAAAAAACTGATATGAAGCTAAACACTTAACGGTTCTTCAATCACTATATAAAAAAACACAATTTTATTTTAAAAAACCAAAAATAGAAATAAATAAATCAAAAAACAAAATCAAACAACGTCAAAATACATAATTGAGCACAATTTTTTAATTTTTTTTTTTTTTTTTTTGTAATCTTGTTTATACGTTAAGTGCCTTTTTTAACGACCTCATTTTTTTTAAATTTTATTTTGGAAATGAATTTAAGCTTGTACCCTTTCGTCAAGGCACAAAATGAAGTACTTGTTTCAGTCTATGTAATAAATTAAATCATTATTTTCAGATTTTGACTACGCACACAAATTCAATCACTAACTTATTTGTTTTCACTTTTATTTATTTTTTGTTAACGAATTGTAGGTGTCTCTTCCGTCCTTTTCTAAAATAGATTTTTTTTTAAATAATTACCTTACGTAAGGAATCATTCACTTAACAATATTATTTATAAGTTCCTATTTTTTGGAAGTCGGTTAAAAATAATATGATATTTTATTTCAGATTCTTTCTTAAACATTTTTGTACTTCGTGAAATATTAGAAAAATCGAACTTCTCACAAAAAATATAATTATAAAGAAATTTGTAGTAACGGATTTACGAGAATTAAATCTGTAAAAATTAGAAAAATATTAAAAATTTACTAAGCATTGTGAATACGGATCTTTAAAATCCTTTATTGGCCTCAGATTCTAATAAAAATCAATAACTGAGTAAAATTGATTCCAAAAACCAATATTATGTGATTAAAATTCATTCGGAACGTATAAATTTTTTACATATCAGATTAAAACAGTTGTATCGTTCTCCCTGACTGACTAGAATTCACTTGATAATCTTCAATATCCAGAACCTCAAATTTTTCTGTCATAGCCAAATTTTCAATGTTTTCTAGATTTATTACTCTCGGATATTTGAAGCACACTGATGTGCGCTTGCTTTCCTGACTCGCGGAATGAAGAAATTGCGGTAAAATGGTCTCATTTTAAGAAGAGTAGCTATTAAGTGTAGCTCACTGAAGTTTACGCAGCCGTATGATGTAATAACATGGCGACTACTATTTCATGGTGTTAAAGAACCAATTAAAAAAAAAAAAAAAAAAAAACTGAGAATTTTGAATTGAATTTTAAAATTTGTTTTGTTATTTTATGTATTAAAACACAAGTTTTTCGATTGTTTCTAGCCTCAAGCTATCTCAATAACATATTTTTAGATTTTTTTTAATCTTTGATATATATAATTCTTCTGTGCGAGAGTGTGTGCCTGTGTGTTCAAATTAGGGTTTCGCACCAAAAAATTAAAACCCATGAAGTTGTGAACAAAAAGAGAGACAAGGAAGGGCAGGTGCAACGCGTGGCCGAACTTTATATTAGAAACTTGACTTTATATTAGTTTTATCACAAAAATTGCCTTCAAGATAAGAAAATGATAAAATTTTACCATTTTACGGCATTTCCTCGTAAAGTTAAACCTAAATTAAAGTTAGCATTTCATGATTCCGAAGTGTCTGTGGCAATCCAATAAATTAATTATGAATAGTCAGCTAAAAGGGGAAATATCAAATCGATTATACTTTGGCATCGCATATGTACCTTGTATGTAACCGCGTTAAAATACCTTTATGTACTTGTTCCTCGCGCATAAAAATTATATAATACACATATTCTTAGTAAGTATATATTTTCGAAACAATTGTACGAAAAAAAAATATTTTTTTTATCCCTGAAATCGATTTTACTAGTTTTTAAAAATCAGAGTATGTCTTAATCAATCCAATAAATTAATTATAAATAGTCAATTTAAAGGAGATATGTCAAATTCTTGAGTCGTTCAAATTAGAATGTTTTGTTAAAAATTATTTGTAGGTAAAAGTTCAGTTTAGGCACTCTTCTTAAAAAGCATCCTAAACCATCAGGAAAAAATAATGAAACGGAAGCATTTTTTAGTTGCGTTATTGAAGCGTAAATTACCAATCCTCTGGTGGAGATTTTTATTATTCAATTTTCATCGTCATTACAAGCGAATGAAAATGAATAATTGGGTTAAATTAACTAAAAATATGTCGATATTTATCTTATTTATTATTAAAAAATGAATAAAAATTATAAAAATATCGATATACTGAATAAAATATGTTTTTAAGAGTTTTAGAAGATTACTAAAATGGTGGATTTTAAATATCAAACTAGAATTTGTTATATCACTGCGGGCTATATAAAAAACTACAGATTGTGTATTCTTTGATGATACATACTATGGAGTGTAGAGATAAAGGAGCACAATCTCTGCGTTAAAAAAGTGACCCTAAAATTTGCATTAAATTAAGATGGCATTGGTGTTCCAGAGAAACATACATACTCATACACTTCGCTAAACGAACGCCATTATAACCGCTTTATTTAATGATATTTTATGACCACTTTTTGAGTTTTTGAGTGACAGCCATAAGAGATTTTGATTTTTACCTCTACACTCCAGGATATGTATCATCAACGAATACACAATCTGTAGTCTTCACAGTGATATAACAAACTCTAGTTTGATATATAAAATCCACCATTCTAGTAATCTTCTAAAACTTACTTTAAAACATTATTTTATTCAGTATATCGATATTTTTATAATTTTTATACATTTTTAAATAATAAATAAGGTAAATAACGACATATTTTTAGTTAAATTATACCAATTAATCATTTTTAGGCACTTGTAATGACTATGAAAATTAAAACTATTTCCCTTAGTTAAAGAAAAATTGTTTTGTTTTTCAATTTCCCCACCATCGGATTCGCCAATTACGTAAAAAATGCTTTTATTTGGTTCTAAGCTGATGTTATAAGATGATTTTTAAGAAAAGTGCCTAAACTGAACTATTACCGAATTAATATAACCCTAATCCGTTACTAAGGAATGAGTTCGCATCCATTGTTTGAAAGGGTTTTTTCGTTAAAATTCATCGATAACGGACAAAAATATTGCTCTGTCTTTTGTTACATATTAGTAAAAATCATTTAGCTGCAAAATAAATGCATTGTCACCGCGTTAAAATATATTATTTGTGTTCGTGTTAAAATACCTTGTATATTACCTAATTAAATTAACTTTGTGTACGCTTTCGATCCTCGCGCTTTAAAATTGTTAAATGAATGACACTTGCGTATAATTTTTTAATGGTATATACATATTTGCTATTTATATATTAAAATTATTACTGAGATCATGTATTTAAAATCGCCTCTCATTAAAACAAAAAGGTGATCCACTATCAATTATTATATATATATATAAACATATATCATATATATATAAATATATATAATAAAACAAAAGAACATAATTTACTATTGTGCTGCTTGTGGAGTTGTAGTTGGTGTAGTTGGTTGTTGTTGAGTTGATGTAGTGTTTGTTGCAACTGTTGGTGGCATTATTATTGTTTGTGGGGATGTTTGTTGAACTTGTTTGATTTGTTGTTGAGTGATGCCAGCATGTAAGACAAAATTATCAAATACTTCCATTAATTCAGACATACGGTATTCTTCTAAGCATACGAATCCTTCTAATCCGGGGGATTGTTTTCTAGCACAATCTAGACAATGTACTACGTGTCTCTTTTCTTGTTCACGTATAAATAATATATTGAACACTTCGATCTGTAACAAAAATAAACATAGTTATAACGAAACCATTTGTACTAGAAATGCAACGAATATTCGGTCACTATTTGAGGACTTTATATTTTGCATTTAAACTTTTGTTCCATCTCTAACGGTTTACAAGATCCTATGAAACCAAGGGACCCTTGAAAAGGGGTCCTATGAACCCAAGACCCAATTGACCTATGTTGCTCATTTACGAAATCAAACTTACTTTTTACGTCCTGAGCACGCTATAAAAGTTTCAGTTTGATATCTCTCTTCGTTTTTGAGTTATCGCGTGGACGGACAGACATTCAAACGGACAACCGGAAATGTATTATATACCAAAATTTTGCTCGTAGCATTAATATTTTTAAGCTTTACAAACTTTTGACTAAACTTAGTATACCTTGATATATTTTATATATATATGGTATAAAAACTGTACGATAAATCATATTCATTTAAAAAAAAAAATCGTTTTAGTGCTATTTAATACATTAAGATGTTTTTTACTACAGGTAAACAGTGCCAATTTTGCATACAGAACCTATTTCCGGTAAAACTGAACAAAAACAATCATAAGAATCCGTGTATTTTTGAATAATTTCAATTAATTATATCTGTTAAGGAGATATGCAAGGATTGAATAATACTAGGGATTTCAATAAAATTTTATAAATACATTTTTTTATTAACAAAGTTTCCAAAAATCACAAAAAGTTCCTAGGTCATCGGGCTGTTTATTATTATTTTATCGTTCAAAGTTGGCTGAAAAAATGATGAATCATATAGGTTATCCTTTTCAATTGGATGTTTCTATATCAAAAAATCTAGAGAGTATGATAAAAAACTATCTAAATTATTTAGACAATCTTGTAGTTTATAATAATACCATAAAAATATAAGATTGTCGATGATATAAAAACAAAATTTTAATTTAATTATGAGTTCACCATAGATCCATTATTTGATGAACAGAGACGACTATAGTTAGAGTGCTGATGATTGAAGAGCGATCAATATTATCATAAATATAAGCAGCACTTTCACACAATATATTATATATTTTTGTAGTTGCGTGGTACAGTATATCTTAAAGTAACACATTATTTGACTACAAAGCATGATTTGGTTTATATGTGTGTACCATGCAATAAAAGAAAACTTTTTTACAATACTGTAGTGAAACAATCACCTTAAATGGTACAGCAAAAAAATATAAAAAATTTTCTTTTAATGTAGGAAACAAGTAAAAACAAACAATTGAGTTAATTGTTGAAATACTATGTATACACAGTGTTGATTACGGAATCGTTTGTTTTTCCACGTCGTGTATGTGAAGAGAGATAACCAGCCTTACATACATATCATATAATGCATACTATACAATGTTCGAACCTAATTTGCGCCCTCACTGGTAAACAGTAATGTTTTCGAAAAAATGTTTCAAACAAAATTTCTTTATTTTGTTATAAGAAACATTTCATAAATTTTTGTTCTATTTCTAACGGTTTACAAGAAGAGTCCTACAGACCCAAGACCCAATTGATGTATGTTGCTCATTTACGAACTCGATCTCACTTTTTGCGTCCTGAGCACGCTGTAATTTCAACTTGATATTTTTTTTTCATTTTTAAGTTATCGTGTTGTCAGGCGGACAGGCAAACAGACAGACAATCGAAAATCGACTAATTAGGTGATTTTATGGACTTATATACCAAAATTTTGTTCATAGCATATATAATATATAATATTTTTAAGCGTTACAACTTGTGACTAAACTTAGTATACCTTGATATATTTCATATATATGGTATAAAAAAATAGATTGTGACTCTTGATACTGCCCCACCACTTTAACACACACATCTATGAGAATTTAAAAATTGATTTCATACGTACTTCGCATTGACCACAGTAATGTGATGCTTCATTTTTGCCACGACCATGGAAACGAACTTCTACACCTCGGTGCTTTACAAATTCTAAAATCATTGCACACTGGCGCAAAGTTCGAAGTAAACAATTTCTGTAAAATATAATTCAGAACATTATAAGAGCGGGTAAATTTTTCTTCATTTTCTTGACTAATAGTACACAAAGAATAGATTCTTTTTGTTAAGGATGTTTTGGAAATATATTTCAGATTTGGATACGGATAGGAACTGGGCCAAGATTCGAAGTAAACAGGTTCTGTAAAAAAACAATTAGCAATATTAATAAAAGTCGTACAGTGGATTATTTTTATGAGGGATGTTAAGGATGATGATATTTTTGATATGGATACAAGTAGTCATGTACAAATATTTGACGAGCAAAATCGACTCAAATATTTAAAAAGCTACAAAAGTGATTTCTATAATTAGAAAGCTAAATAATATCCCAAAAAAGAAAGACCCAAATGTATACTTAATGTCACAAAAAATGCTCGTTTTACATATAATATTATATGTAATCTGATGCATTTTTTGTGCAATTGAGTATACTTATGTGTCATTCTCTTTGTTATATATTATTGGATCAAGACCATCATAAAATTAAGATTAATAACTTAATTCATAGCGTAATAATTGAACAAGTCGGAGTTATTGACAAGTTTATGTGAATAAACCCACAACGTTTGAAGCCTCAGAAAAGAAAATTAAACGCTGTATCATTGAAATACCGCAAAATTTATGCGATAGTCCTTAAAAATTTCGTGAAAAGAGTGCGTCAGCGCCATTAGAGCCGAGGCGGTTATTTGTCGGATGTCTATTCCATTCATAACGTCATGATATGTACTCCATTATTCAATTAATGTTTCAAACTTATGTCAAAAATATACCATTTTTTTATTTAAAAGTCAAAACCGGCGTTCTTATTGGAACACTTTTTATTATCAAATTAAACTAATGCATCTAAGTAGGTCCATAGAGCTTAGTTTGAAGGTAGGACGGGTAGATACACACAACACTAATTTATTTTTGTTGCTAAAGCTCTCCGCAAATATCTCCGGGTTTAACAGATATAGCGTTAAATAATTGTGTCGATTTTTTTGCTCACCAGTGAACGATTTAGAAATAAATGAACTAGTAAGAAAAACTCACTTGATTAATTCGAATAATTTACGATCCGACACTTTAATATTCCTTGCTAAATTCCATGATAAATGTAACATTGGAACAATCGACTTAAAACTTTGCAATTTATTCCACTCGTAACGTTCAATCGCCAATAAATATTGACGGGCTGTCAATGGTCCAACATTCCATGCAATATTATTACACCATCCATTCGCTTGAACCCAATGAACACAACCGGCATTTACCCAAACTAAATCACCAGGTCTCTGTTGGAATCTATAGACTGGTATATTAGCTTCATGTAGGTCGGCTAAGATTGGCCACCATGAGCCATGTAAATAATTAATTTGATTCTTTTCACAAAGACTACATATAACGCCCCAATACGCATCTGGGACAGCAAACCATTCACAATCTCCTGGTCCAATATTTATGTTTATGGAACAGAAGTTATTATTTTCTTGATGTCCTGGTGTACGACTACCAGGTACTTTCATGTACAATTGAACAGTATTCATTCCTAAAATAACGTGTCCTACATGAGAAAGCATATTTCCAGCAGAGACAACACGAGCAAATGCCGGAAGTTTCATTAGCTCCTGTAATTGAGGCCTCCACTTTCGTTCATCTGATAAATCCACATTGGTACCAAATCTAAAATTTAAAACAAGTGAAAACAAACAATTGACTGAGTTAATTGTTGAAATACCATTTATAGTCAGTGTTGATTTCTTTATCACATAACACATACAAACATGTGACACATACATAACTGATAATCATATTATAAAATTTCCGCCTAATTGGCGCCCTCACGGGTAAACAGTGATATTGACGAAAAAATGTTTCAAACAAGAGTTGTTTAATTTTTGATAAGGAACATTTTTTACATTTAAACTTTTGTTCTATCTCTAACGGTTTACAAGATGGGTCCTACGGACCCAAGACCCAATTGACCCATGATGCTCATTTACGAACTTGGCCTCACGTCCTGAGTATGCTGTAAAAATTTCAGCTCGATATCTTTTTTCGTTTTTGAGTTATCGTGTCCACAGATGGACGGACGGACAGCCGGAAATGGACTAATTAGGTGATTTTATGAACACCTATGACAAAATTTTTTTCCTAGCATCATTATTTTTAAGCGTTACAAACTTTGGACTAAACTTAATATACTATGTATATTTCATATATACATGGTATAACAATAAGTAAAGTAAATGCAAAAAAAGTGAATAAAAGAGAGAGTGGACAGCAGAACTCCATTGCTAAGGTCACATTTTTCCCTTGTAAGATGTTTCATATGCTTATTATCGAAATGGGATTTTTATCTTGTCATGTTTTTGAAAGTTCAAAATTTTCTGGAATTTTTTTTTGTTGATTTAAACTTTTTTTTAATCTCTAATGGTTAACAAAATGGATACTTTTTCATTTGATTGAATGAGCAAAAAAATTCCATTTTAAAATTGGCATGTCGGTCAATTTTGAAACTAGAAAGTCGAAAGAATAAAACACAAAATATACACAATTAATTCAGCTAGAATTTTTACTTTCACTTTTTTATTTATTGGATGCATAGTTTTTTTGTAGTTTGTAAAAAACTGACTAAAACACTCAACTACCCCCCAAAGAGGTGATTAGTCGCGCTCCTGATAGGTCGACTTTTTTTACGAAGTTTTTACAACCTAATAAACAACTGTGGAAAATTTCAAAGATGCATCCATTTTTTCTTTATTACAATATTTTATTTTATTTTGTTGTGCTATGAAAAAATATAAAATTATAAGTAAAAAATTATATGACAATACAAACTACAAAATTTAAATCAAACAAGTGAAAACAAACAATTGACTGAGTTAATTGTTGAAATACCATGTATAGGCAGTGTTGATAAATCTGTCACATTTCACATACATACATATCTGACATATTTAACTGATATTCTCATATAATGCGCAAGTGTTGATGCGCAATCGTTTGTTTTTTTTGACGTCATGTAAATAACAAAAGATATTCACTTTGATATTCCTATATTAATACATACTATAAAATTTGTACCTAATTAACGCCCTCGTGGGTAAACAGTGATGTTTACAAAAAAATGTTTCAAACAAAAGTTGTTTATTTTTTTGTAAGGAACATTTTTTACATTTAAACTTTTATTCTATCTCTAACGGTTTACAAGATGGGTACTACGGACCCATGACCCAATTGACCCATGTTGCTCATTTACGAACTTGACCTCACTTTTTACGTCCTAAGCACGCTGTACAAATTTCAGCTTGATATCTCTTTTCGTTTTTGAGTAATCGTGACCACAGACGGACGGCCGGACGGACGGACGGACGGACGGACAACCGGAAATGGATTAATTAGGTGATTTTATGAACACCTATACCAATTTTTTTTTTGTAGCATCAATATTTTTAGGCGTTACAAACTTGGGACTAAACTTATAATACTATGTATATTTCATATATACATGGTATAAAAATAAGAAAACTATCGCAATTATAAAAGACTAGGGGAGCAAATAGGGCACAGTACATACAAATGTAAAATGAAGTAGGTATCTTTTGTCTTTTCATTCAATGAAAAATTCAGCTGAGTCTAACAGGTTTACATTTTTTAACTTTTGCGCTGCACTGACATCTTAGCGTTCAAATCCAATAAGGAGAGTATATTCGATATATTGAATATGTACTTACTTTAGCATTTTAGGGTAATTTCCACTTTTTCCACCGTTGGATGCTCCTCCACTCATGTTACCAGATAAATTAGATTTGCCTTTACGTTTTATTGGATTAGTGGTTGAATCTTTTGAATCAGAATCAGACAGATTATTTACAAAAGAACCAACTTTATCCCGCTCCTCCTAAAAATATTAAATTAATTTTTTTTTTTAAATATATCTTCTTTTTTTCTTGATTTTACGAGATTTGGTTAGCCGCAAAAAATTCAACAATTTTGAGTAATAGAGGTGTCACTTGGAAGAGGCATCATTTACTATTCTATTATTTTGTGTGTACGTGTATTGTTGTGGATCAAGGGTTGGGCGAGAGGACATATCTTCGAAGCGTATAAGATTTAAAGTTAACTTTCAAATGCCAGGACCATCCACAATAAAAATATTTAGCTAGATTTATAAAAATTATTATTAATTAGCTAGACCGGTTTCGATTAACCTGGTAAATCAATCGAAACCGGTCTAGCCTTATTAATAATTTTTATATATCTAACTAAATATTTGTATTGTGGGTCTTGAAGGGAACATATTCATTAAAAAAAATAATAACACGAATAATATTTAAAATGTCTCCATAGTACAAATAACAATCTTTTAGTTTACGTTTGGTTATTATTTGAGGCAATTAATTCAACGAATAAAATTCGTGAATAATTTATTAGAATAAGAATAATTCAAATTTTATTTGTCGAATAATTTATTCACGAACAATTTGGTTATTCTTATAGTTCAGTCTCCCTATTTGGATGCCAACATTTTTGAGGTACACAATTCGTGCCCATGGGAAAAGGGTTCGCAATATTATAAAAATCAAAAATCCAAAAAAGTTGCACAAAAATTTGCCCTGAAACGATCTTTTCGGACAGGTTTTTTGAAAAAATTGGAAAAAACAGCCGGTATTTTAGGAAAACTATTGATTTTTGCTAATAAAATTAAATAGAAAAGTTGAAGATAATTCAGAAATACGTATTTTCAGCCAAGACTTAACACTGTATCTTTACGCGTTCTCTACTTATAAGCAATTTAAGTTTTGAAATTGACAAGTTTTTGAAAATTGATGGACCACCGCTGCAGCTGACAAGTAAGGGAGTTAGCAGTCAAAATGAAACCCCTCAGGTCGAAGTATCACTGAATATCTACAAAATATCAAATTTTTTTATTAACTTGCCTGGTAGTAATTGCAAAATTAACATTTAGGGCATTTGTCAAAAATAAAAAAAAATTACATTTTTAGTTAGTAATTAATTTTTTTTATAAAAACATTAAAATTAATTCTGCAATTACTGCCAGGCAAGTTAATAAAAAAATTTGATTTTTTGATATTTTGTAGATATTTAATCATACTTCGACCTGAAAATTCATCAATTTTCAAAAACAAACAGGTTTAGGCTCGTTTCTATTATTAACAAAAATTCGAAAAAAATATATAGTTCATAAAAAGTACTACCTTTTTATGCTATTATTCCCCCCCCCCCCCCACCGTTTAACAGTTTGTCAATTTTAAAACTTAAATTGCTTATAACCAGAGAACAGGTAAAGATACAGGATCAAATATTTTTTAAAATACGTATTTTGAATATCCTCAACTTTCCCATTTAATGTTATTAGTAAAAATCCATAATTTTCCCAAAAAACCACCCTTTTTTCAAAATTGTATAAATCCATCCCCCATTGTCACAAAGTGTGTACCTAAAAAGTTATTATCGTTTTTAAGCTCTGATTACTTATATATGCAGCTGAGGAGAGGAAACATTTCAATCGCGTCTGTAGTATATCATCCTCGTTTTTTATATGATTTCAAATAGCACAATGAGTTTAAACCGAATATACCTAATATTATGAAATATTGTGAATTGTATGTAAAACTGCAATTACTATAAAATATATGAGAATCATAAAACTGACTTAACAACTACAACAGAGAGATACTACCGAGTGATTCGACGAATTTCATGAGAGATCATAACAGTATTTCGATAAAAAACGTTCGCTAATTCTGGCTGTTCTAGCTTTAATACGAATTTTTTAATAATCGAGAAGCACCAATTAATGACATTATTCTAACTCAGATCGAGGCATCATTTCCCTGAAAGTTTTCACCTAAGAAAAATCTATTTCTAATCAAGTTAAAAAATTGAACGGAATAAATTAAAACGTTTGTGAAAGGCAAGTTGGGTGAAGATAATGATAGTTTCATTGTTTGGAGGGATAAAAATTAACAAATTTCTGTGCTCCTCTTCTTATAATGTAGGCCTTAATTGGAACAAAAAAAAAATTTTTAAATACGCTAACCAAATCCAATACATTTATATAAAAGAAAAATTAACATACCTTAATACTATCTTGAAAACTAGAAGCTTGATATTGGGCATATTTAGCTATAGTTGTATGAGATCTATGTGAAATACATGCCCAAACTTTTCGCCCCAATTGTGGATCCCAATTTTCATTTGCTGGCTGTTGCATTTGTGTACGAACTTCAACTGAATGATCTGGATTTGCTTCAACTAATGTTTTAGTTGAAAATAAACCCAAATCTAATTTTAAAGCAGCAGCCAAGCCTCTTATAACAGCAATGGGATGTTTCAAACAAAACTCTTGCAATTGTGGGCTAAAAGCTTGCTTTTTATTATCAAGATAAACAGAAGGAGTTGGAGGATTAAGTTGATCTTTTGTTAGAATTACTGATGGTGGATCTGGCGGTGCCGGTGGCGGCGAATTCTCTGATAATATTGAGTTACTAATTATTCCTTTCCGTCCGATTCCTTTGCATGATTCGACAATAGATTTGGCATCCATATCAATATTACACTCTACATCTGTTTTCGATTCACGAATATCTTCAACATCAATAGGTATTTCGGCTTTGATAGGACTACTCGAAGTCGTATCCAATTCCTCTTTTATAATTGTATCCTCTACTTTAATTGTATCTACTTTTTGAGACGCATCCGACGAATTATCACGTCCCGAAGCATCCGGCGACTTTAATTCGCCTTTAATTTCCTTTACATTATACTTCGAATCAACGTTCGAAGGCGAAAATGGACCTGAACTTAGACCTCCAATCTCAGGTGATTCAGAAACTTCATCCTTCACTTCAATATCTCCAGAACCAAAATGCTTTAATAAGTCTTCAGCTAAACTCGTTGCTAAGTCTTTATGGGATAATAAATCACGAAGTTCTTGATCTGTAACACCTAATGATTCGTTTACAGGTTGTGGTGAAGGAGCTTGTATTGAAGATGAAGAAACTTGTGGTTGGAAGGGAGTTTGAAGTCCAGCTCCCGATAAAGATAGCGGATGTTGTTTATTATTAACAGCAGGTTGAACTAAGCCACCTGTTGTTGCATAATTTCCACTATTAGTGTTGGATACAAACGATGGACGCGACAAATTGTTGCTCGCAGTTCCACTTCCAGCTAATCCAGCTGCCCTTTGCTGTTGAAGTCTCACCTTTTGGAAAAAAAATATTTTATTAAATCAGTTTATATTTCTATGATTTTCTTGTGCTTATTTCAAGTCCTGGTTAAATCTACATTAGATCGCCTGGACTTGTAAAAAAAACGTAATCATTGAACAAAGTCTTTGCTTTACGAAAGAAGGAATTTTATGCTTACGAAAGATTTAAAGAGTTCAATGAGAATCGATTGAAAAACGCCTTAAGTCTTTTTTTTTTAACATTCGTGATTTGGTCCAAAATGAATTCGCCCGTATCACAGACACGTAAAATTAGAATACTAAAGGAGCGTTAAAAATTACAGACGGTAACATACTGAGATGAAGAAAGGCGATTTCAACGCACGGCGACATTTATTAAGAGGCATACGTAAAAGTCCTTGAAAATATATTTGTTATTTGTATAAGCACTAGCCGTGTTTGGACTTCGATCAAATAGAAAATATTCTCAAGAAAACAATTAGATTCGGTGATTTTTTCGTAAAAACGTAAGAAACAAACATATACACTTTCACATGTATTAAAACGCATTATCGACAGAGTAAATAGTTTTCCTAACATAAAAGAAACCTTTATTCGTCTCCACAACGACTAAAACTATTCACATCACCGTACAAGTGTTTATGATTGACGCGATCTTAACAATGGTAGTTATAACGGATGAAACAGCTGCGGGTCAAACAATCATCCCGCTGCGCTGGACGCGCTTCTAGATGTTCCGTGGCACTGTATTATAAACACCGGTCATGCGAGTAAAATAAACAGGTTGGAGACTTGATTCAAACTGTGAAAATGGTGTAGGATGGGTTCCACTGTTCTGTAACTAACTTTTCGCCATCCTGGACCATATCTTTATACGGATGGTTCAAGTGTCGGATATCTATCTATACGTTATTTTACCGAGACCAGCCTTGGGAACTTCAAAGTGTGTTTTCGATTCTAGTAGTACAATTTAATTGATTCCAATTTCTATTTTTGTTAAATATAAGTTATTGTAAAGCAGAATTAAAAGATCGAACAAGTAAAGTGCGAGGGTTTATGGGCCTAGATTAAAGAAATCAATTTTTCTCGGTCTATATGTGATGAATTTTCAATCAGTCATTACAGTGGGCCACAGATCAGCATCTTCTCAGATAGTCAGGCTGTTCATCGAGCCCTTAAGGCGTCAAGATTTCAATCGAGGATAGTCTATGAATGCTTCGAAGAACTGAATCGCCTGGCATTAAATAACAAAGTCAGACTGATTTGGGAATCGGGCCACTTTGGTGTTAAAGGGAGTGAAGCAGCAGACTCATTGCACGAGAGGGTTAGTCTCAAACGCCCCTTTAACCTGAGCCTGTCCATATCAAAATGTTTCATAATTTACCGAATCAAGGAATAGCTACGACATTTCCATTTTGATTACTGGTACTTTGCGAATGGCATCCAATTGTGTATAACCACAGCTAGGCAATTCGACGTGCTCGCTTGAAACTTACTAGAACACAATTGAGAAGGGTGATTAGACTCTTGACAGTATACTAAAAAGGATTTCTGATGACCCCTCTTATAGGACCTGTATAAACGACGATTAATATATTTGAATCCGAAACCTTGGATCCTTCAACACTGGGATAAATCCCTACAGAGCAGCTGGCCTCTACAGAATTTTATTGCTTCATTTGCTTAAAATAACAACTCTTACCCTGAGACTTCTCGTCTTCGGGTGGCAAGTTGCTTTCAAGGATCGATTTTCGATATCCCTTTTATGTTTTTATACTAGTATTATTATTATTATCATAACGGATGTATTTTATCTATGTTAAAATAAAATGATTACCTGTTGTTGATGCTGTTGCATAAGTCTATATTGATGTTGAAGTTGTTGCAAATAATTCTGTTGTTGTGGATTTAAATTAGCCATATTTTGTTGTAAAAACTGTAGATTATTAAGTTGTTGGGGTCCAAGAAAGAATGGTGGCTGTTGTGATGCTGCTGTTTGACCTTCATTTTTAAACCGTTTTGGATACGGTGGTGGTGGTCCTTGAGGCTGTAATCATATCAAAATATATTAGAAAATTTATGAATTTATTGCAAGTTAATTAGAGACGTTCAAACTGTACATAGTAGCTCCCAGTGTCAGTAAGGGCACTGTCATGTAATTATCGTGAGGGCATAGGAACGGATATCTTTAAATTCAATTCATTTTGATTTGATTTAAAATAAACCTAATCTAAAGATGAAATTTTTCACATGCCGACAATTAACAGTTACACTTGAGCGCTAGTGACATATGGAGACTAACCAGTAGACATTCAGGTTGTTGATAAAAATATTGATTTATCGAAACATCGATATAAAAACAAGATTTATTAAATAAATTTGAAAATCTCTTATATAACAATGAACCTTTTACTTATCTCATAAATTGAAGTGTAGCATAAGATAAAAAATATATTATTGTACATATAATTTATAATAATATGCCCTGTAACAGTTTTTACTTTTTGGCCCACATCGAAAGTTCAATAGGAAGAGACTCGATTATTCGGCCTATCTTATATAGATTCACAATTATTCGGTCTGGCAATAAGATAAGTCATTACCAAATATTTTAAAGAAATTAAACTTTATATTTTATTTTATGATTGAGGTTGTAGTATTTTAGTAATTTTATTTATTTACATACCATGGACACAAACGTACGAACGAAAATGTACCTTTTAACAATTTCTTAAGGAGTTAGGGACAGTCAGAAGCACGAAAAATCAAGAATTTTTAATCATGTTTTTTTATCAGTGATTTTATTTATTTTATAAAAGTAATAATACTACATCATTATCAGGGGCGTAGCTACCGCCGTATCAATGATACACCCTCCCCCGGGCTACAGAGGCCCCTAACGTGTGTAAGCAAAAATTAGTAAAATGTTATGAACAATAATTAATTGCTCTGAAAACATGCTTAAATCTGAAATTCAAAAAATGCATTCCATTAAGGAAGTCATGGAATTATTGCTGATAAAATTCAGTAACAACATGCTTTCTATTATTGACCCTTCCAGATACAACCGCAACAGCTGAATTTTTTCAAAATTAAAACTGATAAAAAATAAGCTAAGGACTACGATGGAACAGGAAAGGCTATCAGACTTGTCACTATTCTCAGACATGTCATCTTCAGCTATGATTTAATAAATCAATTTGCCGCAAAAAAAGATAAAAAAGTATATATTTAATTTGAATTGTTTGGCTAGCTCAATTTCTAGGAGAAAGTGATAATTTATAATCAATAAATATTAAATTTAATTTAATGCATTGCATTTTTGTTTCATTTGTAAGAAATCTTTAACCTTAATTTGGGCCCCCCAACTGATTTTAATCGCCATATGTATCGAAGGCAGTATTTTAACAGTTAATCTAGTACCAGATGGCCTGTTTTTTTTGTTTGTTTGTTTTTTTTTTTTTCAGAAACCAACAGTGAATTAACTAAAATCCTTCCAACCAGGCACTAGTTTCATTTGTTACAAAAAAGGTGGATTTTCATTTAAATTCACCGATCGATTTTTAAATGACAATGGTAAAACATAGTTTTGAGAAAAACACGTTTTAAATTTTACACTCGATTTATGTATAGAGTATGTTATGTCGAAAAGTTTTCGTCGGATTCTCTTGATATTTTCATATAAGATTTCCAAGATATTACACTTAAAAATTAATAAATAAATAAATATTTTTTGAAAATTGTGACTGCCCTAGACCCTTAATCAACATTTATTTTTGTTTATAAAATTAATCTGTTTTTATTGTTTTTAAAACCTAATGTAATAACATGTATCTACAAAAATCGCTTTTCTCTATACATCCACTCATCCGAATATCTAACGACAATTTAGTCCGGTTAATCGAGTTTCTTTCCACTGTATTAGATTTCTTTTTAATGATGTTGTTAATTAAAATTACTTGTAATCGAAATAACCTTTTTGACTCATAATATAAATTTAATTTTGTTAAATTTAACAATTAATTAATTTTTAACCGTATAATCTTTGTTTAATTAGTTTTTAATATTATCATCTAGCATCTGGCTTTTATTACTAAAAATTCCTTAAAGTATATACAGGATGGACCATTTTAATCTATACACCTAAATATTCCGTTTTGTAGTTGGTTAATGGGAGGCATAACACCACTTTAAAATGTTGATCTGTCTAAGGATTTAAGGTAGTACGAGCGCCAAGGCAAATTTAGACTTGTACTTGGTTTTTGAAAAATCGAAAGCTAGATAACTAAACAAAATTTTCAATTTTCGAAACTTTGAAAATAACTCCACATATCGGCAAATTTTATTCTTACTTTCGTCTTATATTGTCAAGTGATAACATAATTCACCATTAAAATAGAAAATATATATTTTATTTTATTTGTGTCCCCACTACCATCTCATAGGTCCTTAATTAGTCGGGCACAACAGGTTTTTTGTTTTCAATAATTTATTAAGGTTTTAACTTTAATTTAAATAGTTTTTTTTTTGTTTTCACCGATTAGTTTTGGAGAAATCTATGAAAACATATAATCCATCTACCGTTTTACCAAAAGACCAATGTTAAATGTGCTTAATTTTGAAGTCATTTATTTATTTAAATAATCGAACAACCCCCCCCCCTCTAAAATTTCAGAATTGGTTTAGATTTAGCCCAACTTCATGCAAAAACAAATCAAGGCTATTATCTAAAATTTCCCTGGCGCTCGTACATCTTTAAAGCTGCAAAAATAGCATTTTTGTAAAGAAAAAGCTTCTTGAATTTGCTCCGCTGACCCACTTTAGATTGGGGCCTGTTTTTAATACACCTTATATAATACTAGTTTGCATTATTCAAAAATTTTTCGCTGACGTAATATTAAAATTTTACTCTAATTGTCGTAAGGTACATAGAAGGAAGAAAGAAATTTTAAAATGATGTCGACCAAAAAGGATTAACTGTATAAGCTAACTCTGTGAAAGATTGAGGTAATATTCAAAACTAGAATTTTCAAAAAACCGCCATAAACCGTGATGATGCGAGATAATATCTTCTTAGGGTTAGTAGAATCTGTCAATTTCAGTAGATTTTAAAAATAGCGACCCCCTTGAGAATTGCTAAATTTTTAACTTTTTAACCGTCTGGCAAGGGATCGCTCTCATAGTTGGAGATTTTTGCATGGGCTAAATATATCAGATGACTAAAAGTGACATCATTATTTCAAAATTTTTCTACAGGTTTTTTTCAAAACCAACTGATTAATAAAATAATTTATGACGAATTTTTTGAAATTAAGAAAACGGTCCTGGTCCGATTTGTTTAAAAGATATACAAAAAGATACTTTCAGCTTATATACAGGGTGGGTCATTTTTAATCTATAAAATATCTCGTTTTGTAGTTAACTAATCAAAATATAACTTATTCAAAGTTTGATGGGGAACATCGTATTTCCCCTGAAAGCTGACGATTTTCGAATTTTTATGAAAAATGTTAGTTTTTTATGAGGATCAATCAACTCTCTAATTCATAGTGTTATTCTATCTCTTATTTTTTAGGATCTAAATTAATTATTTAAAAAAAACCGGAAGAACTAGGTTCAATCTGATGTGAGAACATGATGGCCCTCATCAAACTTTGCAAATTATTTTTAGATTAATTAATTACAAAACGAGCTATTAGCCATTATACATTAAAATTACTGACCCTGGATATGTACTTGTGTATATTTGTTTATGTCGTAGCCAACTATCTTAATTAGACAATCAATTAACAGTCTAGCCTTTATACTAAACGGCGCCGTTCAACTAGCGGCCTGAACGATAGTAATTCATTAAATCAGCCAGGCTAATGACATGGGCAGATTGATTGTTTTTCGAAAAAATCTTATCGGAACCTGTCGGGATTTGAATCACATACTATTGGAACATATATTGGTGGAAACGTTATAAAAAGTTTTCGGGTTGTCAAAATTCGTTAATTAGAGACATATACGCTTTTTTTATAGTTGAAAATTCGTTATAAAGGGCAATGTAAAAGTAAATTCAACACTGGCTCTTATGGACAATTCAAGGGGATTACGAAGAATTTATTAAATACAGAACTTCGTTTTATTGAGGTATGTTATATTAAGGTTGCACTATATTTGATAATTGGAAAAAAGTAAATCGAAAATTTTATAGGCCCAGACTCTACGAGTTGAATGGGTTGAGTTTTTCAACTATAGAGGAATTGGTTAGGTTCTGAAATTTTCATCCCCTGCGTTGAGACACTATTATAGAAATTTGTATCGCTCTATTTTTTCCTAAATCTGTTATATTTTAAATTACTTTAAAAAACAATTTCCTTAAATAACAATTGTATGAATGATCTAAGCATCAGCTAGCCAATGCATTAACTGTTGTATTAGACGCTACGGCTGAATATCGTTCACGACGCTAGTTGAACAACGTCGTTTAGTAAAAAGGCTAGGCTGTTTACTGAACGGTTAAGTAAATTAGTTGGCTACGACATATACAATGTATCAGTATTAAATATGGTATCAATACTAATGTCACATATAGCGTACGTTTATACGGAGTTTCCCCAAAAAAATGTATACACACTTTAATACCTCTTTTTACTTCTTCTTTTTTTTTCTATGTATAAACCATTTAAAATAATGACTGATATTAGACTAGACATTGAAAAAAATAAATTTATCTTAAAGTGCTATCATAAGTGTGAGAACGTTGTGAAAGTGCAATAAGATGATTTCTGATAAATCCATCGACGCATTACAATCGGATTGATCAATCGCCACAATTTAAGCTACTGGGCATCAGAGAATCCTCATATTACAGAAGAACATCATTTAAATTTACCAGGAGTAAAAGTGTGGTGTGGATTGTCAGCGCAGGGTTTAATTGAAACATTCTTTTTTGATAACACTGTGACTGGTGCTATTTACTTGAATTTGTTGTATGAAAATATCATGCCAAGTATTCGCGAGCAGTTTGAGGATGAAGAGGACTATTATTTCCAGCAAGATGAAACTATCATGTGAGAGCACGTAATGAGAGAGCTTGTCACAAAGAAACTCTACCGAATATTGGTCGCAGAGGTGCAATTGAAAGGCGTCCGCCGTCTTCAGACCACTGGCGACTCAAAGGTAAGGTTTATTTGTCGAAACCGACAAGAGTCGATCAATTGAAGGTGGCAATTCATAGAGAATGCAACAAAATTCTTAATGAAATGATTCACTACGTTTGCAATTCCATTGCTTCGCGCTATCGGCAATGTTTGGATTAAAATGTGCATCAATTTGAACATTTGCGCTGAATAAAAAAATTCTTCTATCTTCTTTAATTTGTATTTTAAATCTGTAATCCAACAAAATATATACTGTTTATAATCACGCAAAGTGTGTATACATTTTTTTTGGAACACTATGTATAAGCATGTTATTTTAAGCTTGGACGAAATTATTACCTGTACGAGCTTTCAAATGTTTTTATCGCAATTGCATTTTAACGGTTGCTTTACGTACTCCACAACAAAAAGTTTAATTTTTTTTATTCTACAAATTCAATATCTTGGTAAATTGGTCCAAAATGGATATTTCGCCCACAAATATAGAATACTTCATATCAATCCGATTTCAACTGATTTAAAAGCAGAATGAGATTATACAAATGTTTTTTACTATAATACCTATTTACAAATAAAACTTATTTTGTTTTTTTAACAGCTCTCTAGTTTTTTTTTAAATTTTCGCTTGTTTTTTGAGGGTCCAGAGTGGAATATTACCTTGAATAACACTGTGCGACCAATTTATAATGTGGAATTATTTTTGAATACCCGTAGTCTAAATAACTATTTTCTATCAAATTGAACTTGTTCACGAAAATGCAAAGCAAATTAGTCTAACACGTAACTTTTTAAGATATGACCTCAAAACTTTTTTCACATAATTGTAAAGATTTTTGATTTTTTTAAATTTTCCATGACTTTTGGTTCTGAAAATGAAAACTCACTATTATAAGACTTGGCGTGTAAAAGCTAAGGTACGTAGGTCGGTAATTTTGTGTTCAAATACCTCACTACTCATGTCTCATGTGATGGGTAATTAAAAAGTTTTTTGGTTTAAAGTTCTATTTTTGAGATGAATATACTTTTGTATCTTTAAATTTCGTTACCACTTGTAAGTTTTTCTCAAGTTCGGGTTAAATTTCATAGAACATAGTTAATAGTATCCGGAATTCCAAAATCGTTTCGCATAATGTAATTAAAAAAAAAAATAAATAAATAAAAAATAAATAATCATACTTTGCATTGCTGAAGACGGTTTTGCTGATTGTTCTGTGATTGTTGTTGTCTGGACGACATCTCCGCAGATATTGGAAGGTTCCACGCCTCTTCAATCGACAGCAATTGACGCCGTTTACTAGTGATACTTGGCATTGGAGCGTTGGCTAATTGCCCTTTTAAGAATTTGATTCTGTGCGCTAATGTTGGATTAGGTAAACCAGGAATTCCTATAGCACTTACACTCGCCGGTGTTAAATACTGTGATGCATCTTGGCAATTGTATCCTCGCATAGAATTAACATAACAAGCAAATGCATCTCTAATTTGATTGCAACTTTCATATAATACACCTAAAACAAAATGTTTTATTTTAATAAACTACAAATAGTTCCAATTTCTATTCCTGTTTTGCATCTTTTGGATAAACTAACCTTTTTGCCAACTAAAACTTCAGAATTGTAACGAAATTTTGGGTCCAATTTCGATTTTCGATCAAAATGGGTGGCGTTAAAACACACATTATTTAATATGTGTAATTAGAGATGAAACGGATAGTGGTTTAGCCGGATACCGGATATTCGGCAAGATACGAGGCCGAAGCGCCGGATATCCTGCTACCGTTTATTTGGCCCGGTAGTTCCACTTCTTTTCACTTGTCGTCGTGGTTTTATGTTTGATTGATTAACAAGAAATGAAATCATCAAAAAACCGATTGCCAATTTGGGAATATTTTGATTGAGATCAAGTTCACCGGACTTAGATCGTATGAGAGCTTCTTTGACAGCTGAATTGGAAAGTCGTTGTAAATCCTTAGAAGAGATTCCAAACTACCTAATGGCTACCTTTTTAGACTAAAGGTTCAAGTCAAACTATTTAGGACTTCTTGAAACTGAAAAAGCCCGACAGAAAATGATGATAGAGTATATAAAAAACTCTTCCGACGAATTTTTTTCTGACAGCAACAGATCATCGTCGGATTGACCTGCTAAACGAATGGAAGAAGATGAAAATGGATCCAACTTCACATGTAATGCTCATGACACTTTTTGGGACTGTTTCAAAGAAGTGGCAAAGGGCAATAGTAGTGATTGTCGCAATCAAGAAAAACAAAATAAAATTGCTAACGAGATTGACTTTTCTTAAAGGCATCTCGAATCGATCGCAATCACGACCCATACATTTGGTTCATTCAATTCATTTGAATCAGCACTCGTTAATTTTGCCACTCGTTAATTTTGAGTACTAAAATAATTAATATAACAAACATTTTTTACGCGCGATTATTAAAATAAACTTGTGTAAAATACTGAGAATTTTTTTAATTTAATAATTTTTAATTTTATTATACGGATTTCGGCCGAATATTCGATTACTATCTGGTATCCTGCTGAATACCGGATAATCGTTTCATCTCTAGTTTTAATGTCATCAAATGTATCTGATGTACATCAAATTGAGGAAATTTTATTGTTCGCAAGTGTACATTCCAAAAAGCATTAGTAGCAAAGTAAAAGTTCGAAAAGAGAACCTCAAAATCTATAAAATCACTATTTTAAAAACTCTCGGAAAACTTTCCAGGTAATCCCTTTTTTTGAACCAAATAATTGGAGTAATAGGTGTATCCAAAATTTAACAATCAAACGTTTTTTACCTAGATTCGACCAAGCTGCAGTGTGTTCCTTATCTAATTGAACGGCACATATATATGCTTGCAATGCATCCATAGGCTGATTTTGTTGCTGGTATAACACACTGAAAAAAAAAATTTTATAAATTTTAATTTATTTATTTGGTATGTTATATATTAATCCTAAAAATGATCCGACGAATGCACGATTGCACGGCAGCGAAATGGAAACCGACAGTCGGGCGAGACACTATATTCATATATTACTGCGATAATCTATTAAAAGAACAAAATTTTACTCAAATTTCAAATATCGAAAAATCATCGAATTTGAAACTTTAATAGCTCATTTGAAAAATTGTACTTTCTAGCTTTGGAATGTATAATGCTTAAAAATTATAATCACCCCTTATCGCTTTGCACGGAGGATTGAATGGGTGAAAAATTTTATCCCTCAAATTTATATGCAATTTAGAAGCGTACCAAAATTTTAATTATTTTACAACAAATTTGTTAAGACCACTCGAAAACTTGTTTATTTTTCTTGAAAAGGAGCTATAAACAACCTTTTTGGATCAAGATATTTGCTCTCAATGCAAAATTGACACTTCTGTATTTAAAATCCTGTATCATCTAAAATAATCACGGCACTGAAATTTTTTTCATATCATTGGAAAACTTAAAATGCCTTCTTTTACCACTCTCACACTTTTCGTTTTTAAAACATGTCAAAAAGTAGAATTTTTCCATATTTTAGGCGGTAAAAATTTTTAAAACACAATATGCATGTGCTAAAAAAGCAGTTTAAGTTTTCGATTTTAATGAAAACAATTTCAATATGATGATAATTTCAAATGATACAGGATTTGGTCCAAAACGGTCGTACGGGAATTTTTTTATAGCTCATATTAAGAAAAATAAACAAGCTTTCGAGTGATCTTAACAAATTTGTTGTAAAAATAATTTTTAAAATTTTGGTATGCTTCTAACCTTCATAAAACATTTGGGGATAAAATTTTCACCCTTTCAAATCCTCCGTGCAAAACGGCAAGAGCTGATTACAATTTTTGAGCAATAGATTCAAAAACTAGAAAAGACAAGTTTTTCAAATGACATATTGAAGTTCTAAATTCATTAATTTATCGCGGAGATACAGCTGTTTGAAATTAAGGTAATATTTTGTTCCTTTAATAAATTTTCAGTGTATGTGGGTGTTTTCATTGTTGCGTATTTTATCTCAATGATGACTGGTTATCGCTTGGCTCTAAAAAATTTGACTACCAGAAAATCCTATAAATGTGCTGTAAATGGCGAAAGAAGCTAGGCTAAAACTTTTCTTAGAAATTTAAACTGATTCGAAAAATTTCCAGATTCGAATCGTACTAGAATGACTTAAGATTTGTATCAGTATATCAGTCAGTGAGTGAGTTCATTTTGTTAAAATATATCCCCTTAAGGACCCACAATAAAAATATTTAGCTAGATTATAAAATTATTAATTAGCTAGACCGGTTTCGATTGCTTTGGCAATCCTCTTCAGTAGCATTAAACCTCTTAAAATTAAAAAGTCTTAAAATTAAAAAATATTTACAAATCCGAAAAAAGAACCGCATCAATCTGAAACAAATAATAATAAAATATTACCCTTAAAATTAAAATAAAATTATTTACCCGATTATAATAATAATAAATCTTTATGTTACAACCTCTAAAATAATGTAACTGCCTGCTTTCACCTAAAACACAATAAAATATTAAGTTTTAATCCTAAGATAGGATTATCGTTATGAAAATATCAAAAAACCAAGGGATTAAGCCTGAAAATAAAATATAAGATAAGAAAAGTTGTAAATATAAAATAAAAAACACAGAAATAAAAATAAAAATAAAGAGAAAATTAAATTACCAACAAATTAAAAATTTTTATCCTCGGTATACCTAAAACAGAATAAATAATTAGAATTTAGAAAAACCTGTAACAAACCAAAATAAAATTAAATGAAAATAAGCAAGTTAAAAACAAAAATAAAAATAGAATTAATTAAAGAACAATAGAATAAGTATTACCAAATGAAGTAAAATGGTGTACCTAAAACAGAAGAAATTATTAATTAGCGTACCTAAAACAGAATAAATTATTAATTAGTGTACCTAAAACAGAAGAAATTATTAGTTAGTGTACCTAAAACAGAAGAAACAATTTGGGCAGGGTTTCTTTTAGTTACCTGTTTCATTTGTGTTGTCTCGAGAATCGATATTTTATGCTATTTTTCATCTTTTTTATTTATCTTTCCTATTATTATTTTTTGATTTAATTTTTATTTTTTATTTTTGCTTATCATTTTTACTTAATTTGATTTTTTGTTTGTTTCAGTTTGTCATTTGGTAAAATTTTTTATTTTTTCAACTTATTTTCTTGCATTTTTATAATTTTGCTCACTTTCATTTTTTTATTTATTTTATATTTTATTCTGTTTTAGGTACACTAACTAATAACTTCTTCTGTTTTAGGTACACTAACTAATAATTTCTTCTGTTTTAGGTACACTAATAAATAATTTATTCTGTTTTAGGTACGCTAATTAATAATTTCTTCTGTTTTAGGTACACCATTTTACTTCATTTGGTAATACTTATTCTATTGTTCTTTAATTAATTCTATTTTTATTTTTTAATTTTTTTTTTTAATTTTTGTTTTTAACTTGCTTATTTTCATTTAATTTTATTTTGGTTTGTTACAGGTTTTTCTAAATTCTAATTATTTATTCTGTTTTAGGTATACCGAGGATAAAAATTTTTAATTTGTTGGTAATTTAATTTTCTCTTTATTTTTATTTCTGTGTTTTTTATTTTATATTTACAACTTTTCTTATCTTATACTTTATTTTCAGGCTTAATCCCTTGGTTTTTTGATATTTTCATAACGATAATCCTATCTTAGGATTAAAACTTAATATTTTATTGTGTTTTAGGTGAAAGCAGGCAGTTACATTATTTTAGAGGGTGTAACATAAAGATTTATTATTATTATAATCGGGTAAATAATTTTATTTTAATTTTAAGGGTAATATTTTATTATTATTTGTTTCAGATTGATGCGGTTCTTTTTTCGGATTTGTAAATATTTTTTAATTTTAAGACTTTTTAATTTTAAGAGGTTTAATGCTACTGAAGAGGATTGCCAAAGCAATCGAAACCGGTCTAGCTAATTAATAATTTTATAATCTAGCTAAATATTTTTATTGTGGGTCCTTAAGGGGATATATTTTAACAAAATGCATAATACAGCCCACAGAAATGCTCATCTTAATTTGAATAGTGAGTGAGTTAGCTTTAAATAGGGCTAATATTGTATTTTAGAAAAATGTGGTTCGAGTTAAACTCATTTCATGGACCATTTCTGGAGGCTAGAATTAGAGACTGTTATGGCGATAGCTGCCGGTTTTTAAGAAGGCACAGAAAATTTTTAAACACTTATTGCCGGATCGGCAAAAATCATCTCGGAAATTTCAACTGAAGAAGATTCAAAACCTATGTTTACAAAAATAGACAATGGTAGCTAACGAGTTTATAAAAAAAAGGCGAACCCGACGACATGGCGAATTATGAGAAGGCATTGATAAATTCAAATTACAAAATCTAGCACCGGCTAAAAAGAACACAAAACAAGGTACTGATCACATTGAAAGAAACTTTTTGCTTTGGAAATTGACACGTTAAAAGACATTTGCAATATTTGATATGAAATATCTACTTACCCAATTGAGCACCATGTGTCTGCATTGCCCTCGGATTTTTCAACAGAGTTTCTGTAAGCAATAAATGCATCATGAACTTTTCCAATACTTGCATAACATCGACCCAATAAATATAAGCTTTGGCCAGATTGTCGATCAAATTCAATAGATTTTTGTAAACAATGTATTGCAACAGCTGTTCTCTGTGTTTTTTCTCCTAATGATTCAATAGAATGGTGCATCCATCCTGAAAAAAGAATATATTTCTATAAACCAACAAATTCAACTATCTTAGAATTCAGTAATTAGGTAGGTTATAATTCAAATTTTGAAGCAAACAATTGTCTTAAGACAAGTAGTTTCAAATTATATTTTATGCAATGTCATTTACTAGACGGATTGATGAAAGTGGTGGTTGATTAAAGCAACTTGAAAGGGAATCTCTAGGGAAAAACCGCTTTTTTCGACGTGTTAAAGGCATTGTGCATCTACAAACTGACCTAGAGGGTTAAAAATTTATATATAATTTGAAGTGTAAAGAGAGTGTTTTCCAGCAATGTCAAAAATTTTATAACACAAAAATCCTATTTCGTTAAAAAGTTATCTAATAATGCAAGCATATGAAAGAACAAGTGAAAACAAACAATTGACTGAGTTAATTGTTGAAATACCATGCATAGTCGGTGTTGATTTCTTTATCACATTACACATACAACATGTGACACATACATAACTGATAATCAAGTATAGTACATATTATAAAATTTCAGCCTAATTGGCGCCCTCACGGGTAAACAGTGATGTTTACGAAAAAATGTTTCAAACAAAAGTTGTTTAATTTTTGATAAGGAACATTTTTTACATTTAAACTTTTGTTCTATCTCTAATGGTTTACAAGATGGGTCCTACGGACCCAAGACCCAATTGACCTATGATGCTCATTTACGAACTTGACCTCACATTTTACGTCCTGAATACGCTGTATTTCAGCTCGATATCTTTTTTCGTTTTTGAGTTATCGTGTCCACATACGGACGGACGGACGGACAACCGGAA
This sequence comes from Chrysoperla carnea, assembly GCF_905475395.1. Taxonomy (NCBI): domain Eukaryota; kingdom Metazoa; phylum Arthropoda; class Insecta; order Neuroptera; family Chrysopidae; genus Chrysoperla; species Chrysoperla carnea. The sequence continues at coordinate 11,444,777 of NC_058342.1, forward strand.
ATGGACTAATTAGGTGATTTTATGAACACTTATGACAAAATTTTTTTCCTAGCATCATTATTTTTAAGCGTTACAAACTTGGGACTAAACTTAATATACTATGTATATTTCATATATACATGGTATAAAAATATGGCGTTAGTGATCGGGATTTGTTCCTCACGAGTTTTTTTCTATATGTTAGGTTAGGTTAGGTTAGATTGGCTGTCATGGTATGGGACACACTTAGACGAAAGGGAGCTTTGTGATACCGAAAAATTAACTCATCCCCGACCACTACTCCATGAACCATTTGTAGTTATTAAAGAGAAGTAGAAGTGCTTTAACGTCAACATACTAAAATCGGAAAGATCGTCAAAGAAAGGCTGGTTCAAGTGAGTCTGGCAGTGTAAAATCTCCGGAAATTGAAAAAAATCATAAAATTTGTTGCCTTTAGTTGCTAATTTGTTGCCAAAAAAAAAAAAAAGACGATTTTGTTACTCAAACCGATTGAGAAATTTCGAGATCTTAACGTTAAGTTAGCGTGAAAAAAATCAATAAAGGTGTGATACATTGTGTAAATGTAAGTCAATTTTTTGCTAATTTGTTGCTTTAAAAATATTTGAGAAAATTAAATTTTTCCAATTTTGGCAAAAAATTATCACTAACACTGTCCACGCCAGCTTAACTTTCGAGTTTTGACAGCAAAATTAATCTCTTTTTAAAAATTAGTTGCTACTCGCAGCATGTCTGTATTCAGTAACAAAATTAAACCCGAAAGTAGGAAAAATTTAGAAACCGGTTCACCGAAAAATTACGCTAGCTTAACTTCCGATTTTCTCGATGAAAACTTGTTGCTGCTCACACTTTTACTTGTTACGGTGCATCAGCAACAAAATAAATACGGAAGCCGGAGAGAAAAGAAAGTCAAAAGTTTAGAAATTGATTAACTAACAAAGCGGCCACGCTCGCTTTACTGCCGATTTTTGAAGGTAAGATATGTTTAAAAATTAGTTGTATAATCGTGGTACACTATCAGGCCCAGGTGTGATAGGCAGCGTGCCTGCTGCCTAACCAGTAATAGCCGACACAATTTTGCTTATGGAGGCCCTTTGAATTGATATAAGTTCTTCAGCACTAAGATTGACCTTTTGTAAGATATGCACTTTCAGGAGCTGCTTGCAGTTCGCAAACGGAACTCCCGCATGTCTATTGATGCTTGTACCCGGCCGCCTTGTGTCATTCCTAACAAGTTCGTCGACTTCACAATTTCCTCGAATGTCCAGTGTCCTAAAACTCATACCGGATTTACTTTCATTTTTTCCATTCATTTTGCTCATTTAAGGACGTTTGACATTCCTGTTCTATCTTTGCGCTTATGTAGACCGAGCTGAAGGATTTTAGCGCTATTTGTCGGTGAAGAAAGTAATGTCGCAGCACATAATGGATCAGGGTATAAAAATAAATAAAGGTAACTTACCCAACTGCCTATATACTGTTGCCCGTAGATCATCTGACAAATCTTTTTCACGTATTAATTCTTCATAATTTTCTTTTGCTAATTTAATTTTCCCTTCAACTTCGTATAGGTGAGCAATATGAAATCGAACTGAAATTTAAAAAAAATATTTTAAAATTTTGAATAAGCTAATTTTGAATAAGTTTATGAATTAAATAACCCTTTGTACATTAGGTTCTTGATCAATTGAACTGACGGTACTCTTTGTAATCTCTAATTTCTACTAGTGATGGAACGAATGTTCAATTTAGCACATTCGCGAATGCGAATGTTTATTTCTCTCAAATTCTAATGTGAATTAGAAAAATTCTAATTAATTCTAATGTGAATGGTTATCTTAATTAATCCTTATATATTATTTCTCCAGCATGTTTTTTTCTGCCCATAACTTATCTTCCTTATTCGTTTATCAAATTCCATGGTTCACACCTTATTTTCAAGCTTATTATGTTGGCTTCTGACAAAAAATATACTCACGTAATAAAATTGTACCACTTAAAAAAAAACAGGCCAGACAAATAATAAATAACTTTAACGAAAAAGATATCTCTATTTTAAATGATTTAAATAATTAGTAGACCAGGCAATCATGATTCGAATGAAACAATTTTTATAGATGCTTTCCTAATACTGAAAACATCATTAAGAAATGAATCAGCAACTGTAAAGATGTTACAAATGAAACTATTTTTAAAACATGTTCTCCTAATATTAATTTAATAACTTTTGATTTTTTTTCACCACTTTTCTACGGAATTTGTTTTTTAATCACGAGTACAGGGTAGCAACGGGTTATAGTAGCCACGGGAGCGGAATTCCTCACGGGTCTTGTTAATACATATAATTCTGCTTTAGCGTAAAAGAGTCCGTCGTATAAGTCCATTAAAAAAAAATCAAATCAGTCTATGAAAAGCAAAATTCAGTTTTTGTTTTTTTTGAGGTTAGTTTACTATAATTGCATTTGTTGAACATTCAAATTTAATCGTGATTAAGAAGTGATCTAAAAATATGAGTAAAGTACATATTAGTGAAGTTTGGGATTATTTTGCAATTTATGATACAAAATACGCGAATATTCGTCCCATCACTAATTTTTACACTGGTAAACTGAGCTGGAAATCAAACATATTAACAAATTTTATTTTAGTAAAAATCTAAAAAACCATGCCAGTTATTACAAAGTTGTAGAGCTTTTAATTACAATCAACCGAAAGTTTTTTACATAAAATTCCAAAAAACGTTAATTTTTTTTTAACTTAAAAGATCTTGTGTGTAAAAGTGTAGATTCGTTAAAGTTAGTAGATTTATGGTCGGAAAACATGTGACCAAGGAATAGACTCCTCGTCAAAAAATTTATATGGCAGCCGATGGAAAATATTTACCTGAGTGTACTTACTTAACAAAGTCATATACAATGCGAACATGTGCTTTTTCGATTTACCACCATAAGGTGGGACAGAAATACTCTACATCCGCACATCTCATTCTCTTTTCCTTACATTTATTTTAAGATTGTATAGATATTGTATTTTATAGTATGAGCAATTCCCAGCATTTTTTTATTCTTGACATTTTTTATCTAGCCTCATCGTTTTCGAAATATAAGCATTTGACAAAATTAAATGCGGATTTTCGCCGAAAACTCGTTATTGAGGAAAATAAAGATTATTTCGTGGTTCCGATCAAAATTTAAATTTAAAATTAACTTTATAGTATATTTTCGACGATTTTAATTTTTTTTTTTGACTCTTGGCAATTTTTAATAAACCTCACCATTTTCGATATATAAGCGTTTAAAAAATATAATGTACAATTTTTAATGTACAATTTTTTGTGATTCTGGTCAAAAATTTGATGTGAACACTATATGATTGATTATTTTGATCGAAACACTTTTTGATTCATGATATTTTTTATTTTATCTTGCCGTTTTTTATTTATAAGACTTTGACTCTCGACATTTTTTATCTAACCTTTCCATCGTTTCCGATATAAATAAGCGTTTAAAAAAATTGCGTCTTTAAGCCTTAATTTCAGCAATACATAAAAAAAGTATGTTTTTAATTATTTTTTTCAAATGCTTATATATCGAAAACGATGAGGTAAGATAAAAATTGTCAAGAGTAAGTCTTTATAATTGTAAACATATAAATTCATAAAAATTGTCACGAGTTAAAAAATACTTTGAATCGTCAAAAATATAATATCTTACTGCTTTCAAATGAAATTTTTGCCCGGAATCACAAAATAATCTTTGTTTTCCACAATAACGAATTTTCAGTGAAAATCCGCATTTGATTTTTCCAAATGCTTATATTTCGAAAACGGCGAGGCTAGATAAAAAAATTTAAAGATCAAAAAATGTTGGGAATTGTTCATAATATAAAATATCATAGTTTCTTTAATTGTAAAGAGAATGAGGTGTTCGGAAATAGGGTATCACCCTTAGGGGGTAAATAAAAAAATGCACAAGTTCGCATGTATATGACTTTGTTAAGTACACTCAGACAAAAATTTTCCACCGGCAGATAAAATAAAATATTAGGTAAAATTGTCGGACAATTGAATTTTGCTGTGAACAAAGTGAAAAATATTTATTTATTAGTGTATTCATTCGTATGGGCTGAGTATTGTGTAGTTATGTCATACTAATAACACTGTACCGTATAGTGTATAGTATATTCATAGTGTAAGTCAATGGCGTGCACTGAGTTTGTAGACAGGGTAGACAGAAATTTTTAAAAGCTACTATATAATCAAAAATATTGCATAATATACCAATATTATTGGTTTTGGTTCATCGTCATAGTCATGAAGTAAATAATGATATAGGTATTTGTAACCACAAATATCCATAGATTGGCTGATTTTATAATAGGAATGAAAAGATGGTGGCGTGAGTATAGGGATTTTTTTCCAAAGATGTGATACTTGAGGGAAGCTTTCTAAATGTTTTCAGATTGATCATGTCCTTTGCGGCAGTAGAAAAATTATAAATATCGTTGTAAAAGATGCCGTTCCAGACGGTTTTATGTAAATAATAGACAAAGGAAACAAAACAACCAATTGCTATATTTGCAACCTGACAGCTAATAATATAAATGAAATTGTTTTGTATTGATTTTACCATTAGTTTGTATTAATTGCAAATCCGGTGTAGAATGACTTTTAACAATCACTTGCTTTCTGTCATCGAAAAATAGTTTTGAAAACGCATAATTTTTTATTTTTCCTATATACACACCATCTGAACAAATTTCGTAATGAAAATTATCCATTTTTCTCTATTATCAACGCTAAAATCTTAAACACCTGATATTATAACCAGAAACAAATCAAACAATCAATATTGGCGACTCGAAAAAACAATAAAACGAAAAAGAAATAGTGCTTTTTGTATGTAGATCACAGTAAAAGTACCTACAACTACTAAAACTTGTAGGTGTAGGAACTTAAATGAACCAGAAACGAAGTTACTTCGACAAATGCCGTATATTGTTTGTTCTCAGGAGACCGTGACTATTTATGCGTTCGTATATGTGGCATTTTATTGTATTTATAGGCACGAATAGTTTTTTTCTTTCCCGAGGTATTCTCAGCAGCGCAATTCTAGTGCAGCGCGATGTAAGGTTACTTAAAATTGAATGAACGAGCTGGCATAATCTGTATACCGTATAGAATTATAGATGATACTCGTTAAGATTTTTTGTTTATTGATAGTACTCGTAGATAAATAATATTAGATATCAGAACAAGATTATACATATTTATACATCTATCTGTCTATATGCAATGGACGCCACTGGTGTAAGTATAATACATTCACAAACTATGATTCAATGAACAAAAATTATTATGTAGTGTATTGACCTCACTAATTCATATATCATGTACGAGTTTCAGCTTATAGTACGAGAAGAGTGTGTAAGATACTCAAACTCAATTTATTACAGTCCAATCATCTTGGGTTTTCATCTCTCACTTTTTAATAATGTAAAATTCTGATGACACGTACGAATTCTAATAAGTAAAATTGGATTAAAAAAAGAACTTTACATCGTTAACGTGAGTCCAACGGAATTATTTTGAGTTACAGTTCAGTTTAGCGACTTTTCTAAATAATGCTTCTATAACATAGTAGACCCGACAAAATCTGTCATTGAGCATGATTAATTTGCACATTAAATATTTTTGGAGGATCCCGTTTTTAAGATCCGAAAATTGTCCACAATCCTATCTTTCTAGCATGTATAGAACAGAAAATCGTTATTTTTGAGTGATTTTTCGCGCGCTCACTTAACAATTAACATTCAAGCACTTAAAATGAAATTAGACCAAAAATGTTTTGCGGGATGTTGTTGAGATTCTTTCACAGACTTTTTGAGGGATGAAAATCGTAAAAATCGCGTTTGTCAAATTTTTACTCTAAAACTGGAGAGTTTAGAGAAAAATGACATATAGATAAAGTACATATTTTGTTAATTTTGACTCCAATTGTCTGATGAAAGTTTTTTCTGAAGCGATTCGGTCAATATTACAGTTGTTTAAAAAAAATTAGTTTAAACAATATCCTATCGGGTTACCCACTGGCAACCTGCACTTTCAGGTTCAGGAGCAGGTTTTAAACGAGATTCTGCACAAATTTTCCATTCGAAAATTAATCATGCTCAATGATGGATTTAGCCGGTACTAACTGTCAATATAGATATACAATAGTCAGTCAACTTTTTATTTTCACTTTTTATACCATGTATATATGTAATATATATCAAGGTTAGTCCCAAGTTTGTAATGCTTAAAAACATTGATGTTACGAATTAAATTTTAGTATAGGTGTTCATAGAATCACCTTATTAGTCCATTTCCGGTTGTACGCCCGTCCGTCTGTGAACACGATAACTCAAAAACAAAAAGAGATATCAAGCTGAGTTTTTTATAGCATGCTAAGGACGTAAAATGTGAGATGATTTCGTAAATAAGCAACATAGGTCAAGGTCTTGGGTCCGTAGGACCCATCTTGTACACCGTTAGAGATAGAACAAAAGTTTAAGTGTAAAAAATGTTCCTTAAAAAAAAATAAACAACTTTTGTTTGTAACATTTTTTCGTAGACATCACTGTTAGCCCGTGTGGGCGGTTTGTATTATATGAGAATATCAGTTATGTATGTGTGTCATGTATGTATATTTAATGTGACAGAAAAATCAACACTACTTGAACATGGGATTTCAACAACTAACTCAGTCAATTGTTTTCACTTGTTTTTTTTTTTTTTTTTTTTTTTTTTTTAATGGGTTTTATTTACTATACTCTACTTGCCAAAAGTTTACCTTATTTGAAAGAGTTTGGTGAAATAATCTGTTTTAAATGACTGTAATAAATACTATCATACAGCATAATATACAAAATATTATACCTGCTATAGTAGATTCACAGAAGTATAGAAACGTTTATAGGGGTATTTCTCAGTAAAGTGGAAAAATTGTTGACTCAGAGAAACATTTCTTACCTACTCTTATACTAAATACAAAAAATTATAAAATAATGTAATAAATATTTCTCAACCAAAGTGAAAAGTTCGCTATCTCTGAGAAATACTTTAATAGAACCATCGGTACAGTGACTTAACTACCAGTGTTCAGTGTGTTCCACAGAAAGGAGCCCTGCGACTCTAAAGATGTCCCTATAAGAGCACCAATGCTTTTTATACCATTTATATGTATGAAATATATCAAGGTATACTAAGTTTAGTCCTAAAACGCTTAAAAATATTGATGTCTTATAACGCTTAAAAATATTGATCCTACGAACAAAATTTTGGTATAGATGTTCATCAAATCACTTAAAGAAACCATGTTCGTTTGTGCGTCTATCCACACGATAACTCAAAAACGAAAAGAGGTAACAACAAATCGTAAATGAACAAAATAGGTTTTTTTTCTCAGTACCTATTCGTTGTGTGCGTAGTCATGGTAGAGACAATAAACCGATGCCAGCGCTTCCAGTGAAAAATTTTGGCGATAAAGGACGCTGTTATGACTAATTTGCAGTTCTTTACATGTTAATGTTATAGAAAATGTCATATTAAAGTTATTGACAAGCACTAATTAATTAAACTTTATGCATTAAAAATTGTGGAAATAAGAAATCAACTTGCACAAATATTATTTTTCAAATATAAATTATCATAATTATTTATTTAAATTTGTGAGACAATAATATTAAATTTTCAATACAAGTCATAAATGAAATCCATACAATTATATATGCATCCATACAATTTTATAATTAAAGTAGTGTATCGTTACCATGGAAACGCCTCAAATAAAACTCACGCACGGTGCGAATGAAGATCTTTATGAAATTGAAACTGTACATGACTATCGATCGATAAGCCAATTATAATATATTTTTTAAAGAATGTTTGCGATATTATAATCTGTATAAACCAAAGAAAATTTTTTGTGGGTGGTTTTTTATACGAGCCCCCAAAGTAACACTTACCAAAAAAATATATCTTATTTGTTAATTAGTTAACTATTAGGGGGCGTCCATAAATTACGTGAGATGATTAAGGGGGGGAGGGGGTCGAGTCAAATATCATCTAATCTCACGTTGGGGAGAGGGGGGGGTCTCGACAAATATCACGCAATTATACTATTTTGTTGAATTTAATCCAAATTGTATGTACATGTTTAAAATTTAATCTTAAGCGTTAACGTAATATGATTACGATTATTCACTAATTCGTTCGGAAAAAAATTATTTTTAATCACAGTAGACATAATTTAAGTATTCTATTCTTAACTTTTTATTACATTTATAACTCTCAGCAATATTGATTGGTAGTCTTAACTAGTCGTAAATAAAAGCACAAACCAAATTGTTTTTTTCTTTTTACAATAAACAATCTAACGCGTTTACGTAATAAACCCACATTCTGAAAAATCTCACGTGAGATTGGGGGACGGGGGAGGGGGTTGACTAAAACCTCACGACATCTCACCAAGAGGAGAGGGAGGGACAGAAAATTTAAAAAAACACCTCACGTAATTTATGGACGCCCCCTTACATGTTAAAGTCACGAAAGGATCGAATTGGTGGAACTTAAAAAAATAGAAATCAATTATAGACCTGTAGTTATATGAAATAGTGAATTATACAGTGTATTAATTTCAAAAATAACTTAGAACCAATCATTCGATTTCATTTTTTTATCATGGTTGAAAATAATCACATCAGGTCAAGAGATATTAAGGGTGGTTATTTTTGAAATGAATACAATACACTATTTCATTGAACTACATATATGTAATTTGATTTGTAATTCTTTAAGTTATGTTCCACCAATTCGATCCTTTTGTGGCTTTAACATGTAATAGCTAACTACTTAACAAATAAGATATATTTTTTTGATAGGTGTCACTTTGGGTTTGGTATAAAAAACCACCCCCAAAAAATTAACTTCTTTTTTTTACAATTTATAATATTGAAAAAATTCTATAAAAAAGTATATTATAATTAGTTCATCGATAATCATGTGCAATTTCAATTTCATAAAAATATCTGATGACTGAAAAAAAAATTTATTCGTTCAGGGTTGTTACCCTTATTATAGTGGCTAGGAGTGTGAGATTAAGTATATGGCTATTTTAGATGAAAAACAAGGTAAGAACTAGAGAACTGATAGTGGTTTGGCCAAATACCGGATATTCGGCAAGATACGAGGCCGGAGCGCCGTATATACGGCTACCGGATATTCGACCCGGTAGTTCCACTTTATTCCAATTGTCTTGGTTTTAGTCAGACTATTTAGGAGTTCTTGAAAATGAAAAAGTCCAACAGAAAATCATGATAGAGTATAAAGATATTCTTCTGACAGCAACAGGTCAATCGCCGTCTTCATCACCTCCTCACACGTGAAGCTCATGACACCTTTTGGAACTGTTTTAATAAAGTGGCAAAGGATAATAGTAGTGATTATTGCGATGAAGAAAAATAAAATCCAATTGCTAACGAGCTTAACTTTTTCTTAAAGACATTTCGAATCGATCGCAATCATAACCCATGCATTTGGTGGTCGGTTAATTTAAATCAGTACCCGCAGTTGTCACGATTTGCTAGAATTTATTTTTCTGCACCTGGCAGTAGCGTTTACAGCGAAAAACTATTTTCAAAAGCTGGTCTGATATACGAAGCCAAGCAGGAGCGGCTACGGCCCACTCCATGTGACAGGTCTGCTTTCTCTGGGGGTGTGTGTTAACTCTCGATTAACACATGCTTAATGGGTCCAACACACTTTCCATTGACAATCACTATATTTCCAAAAATAAGTATTTATATCCTTTGAAATTTTGATTACTATCAAATTTTTATTGTCTGTCAGTTTAACCTTCTTGGTTTAATTTTTGTTTTCTACTACATTTGGCCTCTTACTAACAAATGCGGAAAATTTGGTAGTCATTCACCACGATTTACAACTTGTTAATTTTGTATACTAAAATAATTATTAATAAAACAAACATTTTTGACGTGCGATTATTAAAATCAACTCAAATAATGCTAATTTTTATAATTTTATTATTCGGAATTCGGCCGGATACTGAATTACTATCCGGTACCCGGACGGATAGTGGAAACAGGCCGGACACCGGATAGCCGTTTCATCTCTACAAGTTACCTGGTCGAAGCTAATTGGCTGACATGACAATTTGACAAATACTGAGAACAGTATAAATTTTAAACATTTGTAACGATCAATGTAGAGACCGTCACCAAATTAGCAACGAGTAACAACACACACAATAAGATTAATGACGATTAGCTAATTCATACTGATGATGATACTTGGTAGTCGAAATACATATTTATATAATAGAAAAAATTGATCTAGGAAATAAGGGCAAAATTCGAAATTTTTTTGCAAAAGATAATGCTTAGCGCAGCGAGCGGATAACAGTTAGTAAGAAATAATTTCTATTTACCTAATTCTTGATCAACAATTTATTCATTATTTTTAACTAGTTAATTTCCTTTGTAAGTAGGAAACACGAGTTTGACTCTGTCTTTGTCAGCGATTAATTACCAATATTATAACAAACTTAACCCCTGTTTCTTAAATTTGATTTTAACAGTAGATACTGAAAATAGCATGCGACTACGAACATATCGCATAAAAATTACGTTAAGTATCTTTAAATCATTTGCTTACAAAATGATCAATCGTAGCTCGAAAACACCTCGTCAAAAAAATTTGTGGCCGTGCCCGTGAGAGTTTTTGATCAGAACGTTCTGAAGAAGATTCTAACGGAGATTTAAAAAGTTTCACAGAAAGCCATTTTCCTAGTCATAGACTAAAACTATAATACATGCGTAATTTTAATTGTTCGTATTTTGAAAAAAAAAAACTGGTTAAAAAATTATGTGATCGTGAGAGATTTTAATCAGAACGATCTAAAAAACATTTTGGGGGCGATTTAAAACGTTGCTCAGAAAGCCAGTTTCCTAGTCATATACTAAAACTATAATATATATGCGTTGTTTTGATTGCCCGTAGCTCGAAAACTATAAGTTAATAAATTTTGTGACCGTGAGAACTTTGGATCAGAACGTTCTTAAAAGCATCTTCGGGGTGATATAAAAGTTCCAAAGAAAGCCATTTTCCTAGTCACATACTAAAACTATATTATATTCGTAGCTTTGATTGCCCGTAGCACGAAAACTATTCCTTCCAAAATTTTGTGGCCGTGAGAGCTTTTGATCAGACGATCCGAAAAACATTTTTGGGGGCGGTTTGAAAAATTTTCACAGAAAGCCATTTTCCTAGTCATATACTAAAACTATATTATATTAGTAGCTTTGATTACCCATAGCTCGAAAACTATTTATTAAATTTTGTGGCCATGATAGCATTTGATCCGAACGACCCGAAGAAGATTTTTGGGGGCGGTTTGAAAAAGTTTCACAGAAAGCTTACCGTCCCGAAAGGTCCTTTAACTGAATGAAAAATTTAATGAAAGTTGTTGCGGTGAATGCGATTTTATATACAAAAAGCGTAAGGTGTCCGATTTCTAATTGTATATTTTTACTAACGTACAAACATTTTTAAATGTAGATCAAAATTCTACACCGTTTTTCATCGAGGATTGAAAGGGTGAGAAAATTTTCCATCTTTTTATGATCTTAAAAGTAAACGGTAAGTGCAATAATTTTTTAGTATGAAAACCGATATTACTATTGGCAAGCTTGTTTGCTCTTTTCTTTAGAAGAGCGATGTTCAGTGTGGTCGAACGAGCTTTCTTGGCGCTAATAGTGTATATAGCATTTACGGCATACATGAGCAAACATGGCTTAGAGAAGCCACTCAGACTTCTGTATCGCACATACGAGTAAGACAGTGATACCCTAACCAGTGTCAACCAATAATACGAGTAAGACAGAGATACAACATTTTTTTTGATAGGTAGAAGAGTCGTATACTTGTCTCACTTACTCCTGTATGAGCAATGCAGATTTGCATAAAGAGACACACAATAAACTTTATGGCACGCAATAAACTTATAACAATGGTGGCTTTGACTTAAAATAACTCGCCAACGCCTGATTTACGGGTAAGTATTATCTAAATGAATTTTGTAGAGCCATAAAAATATCACAAAAAATTAAATTAAACATTTTAATAAATAATCGAATTATAACAGATTAATAAATTGTAATTGACTTTTAATTAAAGTTAATAGTGTAGCATTTATGGGTTAGTATTAACTAAATAAATTTTTTAAAGCCATGAAAATATCACAAAAAATTAAATTAAAAATTTTAAATAAATAATCGAATTATTAACAGACTAATAAATTGTAATTCATTTTTGATTAAAACTAAAGTTTATCTACAGGTAGGATTTACACTCAATTTTAGTGAATTAAGTGCTTTAAAAAACGTGTATCAATAACGTGATATTTAGCCACACATAGTGCCTAACCTTCCTTTTTGAGGGGTAGTTGGGGTTAATCAGTTTTTTACAAATTACAAAAAACTATGCAAGAAATAAATTTAAAAAATCAAAATAAAGTTCTAGCTGGTTTAATTGTGCACACTGTTTTATTTTTCGACTTTTTAGCTTTAAAATTGACATTTGACTGAGATATGTCAATTTTAAAATGGTTTATTTTTTACTAATTCAAAAAAGGATCCATCTTGTAAAGCATTAGAGATAGAACAAATATTTAAAGGTAAAAGTTATTCGATTGTGTCGAGCTTTACTTTGTGGAATTGCATTTTAATAATTGAAATATACACGTAATATATTTTAAAATTTTTTTAAAATTTTTTATTTAGCAGTAATCCAACTAGATTGACTAGTAAAAGTTATTCCTTCTAAAAAAATTAATAATTTTTGTTTGAAATATTTTTTCGTAATCATGACTGTTTGCACAAATTAGAATAAAAATTTGATGTCCAATTTCTGCAAAACTATAACAGATAGGGAGTTAAAAATTTGCAGATAGCTTTAACTAGTGGTCTTGTGAATCATTCTCGAGGAACAAAGAAAAACATTCAATATTATCGAAAATTTTTGAAACTATTTTCTATAGTTTTTTGTTCATTCAATCAAATGAAACCAATGTAACCCATCTTGTAAACCGATCGACAGAAAACCAAAATTTTAATGTTTCAAAAATTTGGAAAGTATTTTTAGAATTTTTTTTTTTCACTAACTCTCTCTGTTATAGTTTTGGAGAAAATAAATCCCCAAGTTTTGACCTAAGTTGCGCCCTCACGAGTAAACAATCATGTTTACAAAATAATATTTCTAACAAAAGTTTTTATTTTTTTATAAGGAATAACTTTCACTTTTAAACTTGTGTTCTACCTCTAACGGTTTACAAGAAATTGGCAATACATAGTCGGTGTGTAATCCACACGACACACGGCGGGATTACACACACGGTGTGTAATCCCTTTTACTTCCCAGAGGAGGGAAAAACATTAAAAAAGGGTCTTCTTATCCTTCATAGACTATTCTTCGAACACGTACTGTAGCTTATGCTGGAACGATCATATCTCCATTGATAAATGTGTTTTATCCACTTTTCAGATTCTGTTTGAAAACTCTTTCAGATCTTTAATACGCGATTAAGTTTCGAATAAGCCCAGTCACCTGTTAATAGAATAACTGGCCAGATAATCGAGGCGAAAGAATCCGAACGAACATACGAATATACGTATACACACACACACATACATTAGATTGAAAAGGTTTGATATTGTAGTCTTCAAGCCGCGGAAATATGTAAAACTGGAGATTTCAAATTCGGCCTCATTACATTAACTTCCTCTGGGAAGTTAAAAATTTTATTTTAAAATTGACATATCTCGGATAATTTTGAAAGTAGAAAAAAAAAAAATGTACATAATTAAATCAGCTAGATCTTTTTTCTATGCATACTTTTTTGTTATTTATAAAAAACTAATTAAAATCTTCCAACTACCCAAGGGACATTAGGTTTAAAGCGCCGAGTTATGGTTCTTTAAAATTTTCAAAGTCGTTTGTCTATTTTATAAAAACAATTTATTGTCACATAAATTAAACTTGTCAACGACATCTGTTAATGAGTTATCATACTCGTAATGAAACATACGGAAATTACAATGTAAATTATGATTAATCGTTAATATTTTTTGATAATGATCGATAACATGTATTTATATATATATATACATATATATATATATATATATATATATATATATATATATATATATATATATATATATGTTATCGATCATTAACTACAATAACTAATCAAATGAATGGTCAAAATACTATTTATTTTTTTTGTAATAGAATATTTTGAAAAAAAAGATGGACTGTTGACGACCCATACTACCTTAAATACAAAATTAAGAAAACCATTCAGCAATTTTATGCTAAAATACTTTTATATGTATAATGAATTCATTTAATCATTTATTAAGGCGAAAACAAAACATGAATTATCATTTTAAAATATAATGTTAAAATGAAAACTTACTTTGACAATTTGTAAGGGAACACGGTGTTTGATCATACAATGCTAATTGTAAATGTTTTAATGCTGATTCTAAATTTGAATTGACTTTGAACATTAATCCTAGCCGAAGGTGGACTTCATTTGCTCGAAAGAAGCATGGATCGGCATATAACAATTCTTGGAATGATTTTATCGCCCTATAAATACAAAAAAAAAAAAAAAACAATATTACAAAAATTAAACATTTGATAAAATTTAATATAATTTGCTACAGGTGTGCTGAAATATTACATAACAATGAAAAAAAAAATTTGAGTTAACTGTTGAAACACCTTGTATAAAGAATATTAAATATCAGTGCAGTGTGTATAAAAATTATCAATAAGAAAAGCTTAAAAAACCAACACATTTTTGGAGTCTTTTCGGCCACTACTTGCCACTCGACCACCAACAGAGTTTTAGGAAATTTCGCAATTTTATGAAAGAGTCGTTAGTTGAAACTACTAACAAATTTTTAACTCTCTAGCTTTCATAGTTTCGGAGTAAAGAGACACTAAAATTTTGCTTTAAATTGTGCTACGGGAAAAGAATGATATCTACGAAAATAGTTTCAATCTCTCATAGTTTCGGAGGAAATGGACATTAAAGTTTTCCTATAAATTGTGCCACTGAAAAACATTGATATTCCACCCTGCCTGTTATGTAAGCCTCAACTTTCGTGCTCTCGCAATCTACCTATTGTCGCTCTCGAATTACCGTGTCTTTTTTCTTACGTTTATTGTGTTTGTTAGTGCAATGAAATAAGAATATATTTATATTTTAGGCGAGGGTTTGTGCTTTTTTTTATAAGTATTTAATGTTAATATTTCTATTAATATAATTAACTATTTGTTGGTTCATATTTGTTGTTATAAATGGTGATTTTTTCATTAAAGTTTAAGTAATCTTTAATGTGTGCATGAAAAAAAATCTTGCGCGAACTTGCGCCTTTTTTTTTAAGACAAGGATAAGAATTGAGAGTAAGATACCTTAAGGCAAAAGTAAAAAAAGGAACAAGCAGTTTTTCAGTGAAACTTTGTAACTTATAATTCCAAAATCACGTTACGTGAAAACAAAAGCAAGCATAAAGAAGACAAAAAGTAACTCAGAAGCAGAAAGAGTTAAAAAAAATTGGAGTAGAAAATGATGTATTAAGGTTTGAAGACGAATATAACTAAAATTTTGCCTTTAATTTTCGCCAAATAAAAGGTGCTTTTGCATCTAAATAAGTCTTTAGAATCAATTTTGAGCATAAAAATCTCTTTATACATTTTGTCCAGAAAGGACAATATTGGTTGTGGTTAAAGACTCAACCCTCAAAAATCCTTCCCTTCCAAACTACGGCCTTTTAATGGTTATGCCTAAATGATATTCATTTTTCATTCATTTTTGGTTTCGATTAAAATTTTTTGAAAACTATTGATTTAGTTAGTTTTGATCATTCTGATCAAAAGTTCTTATGGATTCCTCCTTCAAAAACTTTTAACTACGGAGC
This sequence comes from Chrysoperla carnea, assembly GCF_905475395.1. Lineage (NCBI taxonomy): Eukaryota > Metazoa > Arthropoda > Insecta > Neuroptera > Chrysopidae > Chrysoperla > Chrysoperla carnea. The sequence goes on from NC_058342.1 coordinate 11,460,821, forward strand.
TACGGCCCCATGTTTTTGATAGTTGAGTCCATAAGAACTTTTGAATTTTTTCAGCATGATCAAAACGACCCTAATCCATACTTTTCAAAAAATTTTAATCGAAACGAAAAATCAATATTTCATGTAGGCATAACCTTTGTAAGTCCGTAGCTTGAAAGGGGAGCGTTTTTGTGGGTTGAGTCCATAAGAACTTTTGATCAGCATGATCAAAGTTACTTTAATCTAGAAAATAAATTCTCAGTTATAACTTCAGGTTTTTTTTTATTTATTTTTAAAGTGGTCTAGGGGAGTGATGGGCCCCCATAATCGTAAAATACCCTTATAGTTATTTGTTAAGGACATGATAAGGAATCACTTTTTAGCAAAATTAGTGGACGGCGCCCAAAATAAATTTTCAGTTATAACTTAATTTTCAAAGTGGCCTAGGGGGGTGATGGGCCCTCTCAATCGTAAAATACCCTCATAGTTATTCATTAAGGACATGATAAGGAAGCATTTTTTATACGAAAAAGTAGACGGCGGCAATTACAAAAATAAACTTCCTTATTTTATAATTTTTTTTTAAATTATCATAAAATGTATTCAGAAAGAAAAAACAATATTAACAATATTGTTTCGTTTTCAAGAAAAAAATTTTAAAAAATGTCCGTATTTTTCTACTTATCAATTGCGTAAACCTCTTTAAATTTGTTCATGGCCAATAAATTTTGTTATTTATTTTAAAATACAAATCTTACTCTTGTTTCTTTTAAAATTTCGATGCTATATCTTAGCACACATTTTTAATTTATAACAGTTTTAATATTTAAAAAAAAAAAAAAAAAAAAATCACTCTTAAAACAGCTTTATTTAATTAAAAATATAAGCCTGTACTCATCTTTAATTTTTAGAAAAGTTTTGTATATCACGCACTGAATATGAAGAAAGTTCTTGCTAAAGTTTTTGTAGAAAATTGGTGCGTTTATACGTACCAATTTCGCACAATAAATTGAAAAAACGAATAAAATCGTTTGAGCCTCTACAAGCGAATAATATTCTATTGGCCTAAAGATATTTTGATATATTTTATTTTTAATTCGAAAATATGCGCGCACATTTTTATTCGAACGCACGCATTCTATTAATTACCTATAGAATTATTCGTGTACAGTACGTTTACTTTTCGATTTACTATAGGAATTTCAATTTTCAAAAAGTTCAAAAGAAGCAATAGGAAAGAAGAAAGTAGAAACATATTTTTCATGTTTGAGTTCTTCCAAACGGAATTTATTTGAAAATTTCTAATAATATTATTTAATTAATTTTACTTTAAATAGTTAATACTTCCAGTCGGATTTGAAACAGCGACATATGGATTACTTTGATTTTAGTGTCCAAAGTCTACAGCTTAATCAACTGCGCTAGCGATACTTGTTACATATATACAAAAAAATATGGTTTATATTACAAAAATTCTCAATAAGTTTATTTCAAACATTCTGTATGTTAATAACAACAATCTTCATGTAATTGGCTCACTCAAATATGGACTAAACATAGATATGTGATCACCATAACCAAATTTTCTATTTATAGATTATATATTCCAAGTAAGTACAATTTTATTTTCCATCAATAAAATGCATGACTTTAAACTAAAATCAATCTATATCATAGAAGTAATGATTTTGTTTATTTAACTTCAGTGACTTTGTATCAATGAATTCATATTTTAAATTCAATCCTATTCTATTATAAATAAAATATTAGCTGTACATTTTCCAATCGTTAGGCAATTGTTTGAAAATGTTTTAACTTTTCTTTAAAATGTTTTAACTGTAATAACAACATGTTTATTCTAATTGAAACAGTTTCTGTTAAAAGTTATAATTGCATATTTTAGTGTGAATTACAACACAAAATTAAGATGTAATTTTGAGTTGTTGTTAATTAAATGTGTGAATTTTTATTAATTATTAATGTGTTTTGAATGTGCCTGTATAAAATAGTTTAATTTTATTACATCTTTCATGTTAAAAATCAGAAAATATAAATTGGACTGGTAAGTACCATTAAGATAATATAATGCTTTTTTACGCATTGCTATGATATTATTTTGAAAAAATAATATAGTATTTGAATTAAATCGATTTAAGTACAACGATTGAAAATTTGTTCGAGAAATAGAGCTATGGCTGATTATGAGTTTATAAGAATACTTGAAGAAGATATTCCAATCGATTTATCTGCACAAACCGATTAATAGGAAGATTTTGAACAGGAGGAGGATAATAATACTGACCACTTTACTGAAATGTTACTGAAATTTTTATAGAATTTTATATTAGTTTTCATCGAAATATTTGGATTTGTTTTGAATTTTTCTTAAAAATAAAAATCATTAATTTATTTTTGAAAATTGAATAATTTGAGTTTTATTGTTGCTTGAATCGTTTAGTAGTACCTTGAAGTACCAAAATTTTTCTCGGGTATGGTAAATAATTTTTGCATTAAAAAAAAAAAAAAACTGTATTCGGAAACTATCCGAAATTCCAAAACAGCAAGTAGCACCAAAAAATTTCGATTATTTCACATGCTGGAGTTTCAGAGAGAGTGAAATGGACTGAAAAGTACCACTAATCGCTAAGGGGTTAATATAAAACGAACGTGTTCGGGATGAGATTGTCATTATTTTAATTTTTTTTTTCAGTGAGTTAACAAAATTGCCTATTATTAATGGCCACTTAAATGCAAAAAATTTTGATCATCATATATTAGGCAATTATGTAAGTATTGATGCGACGCTATAAAGAACTTTCACTATAAAACACTTAGTAAGAATTACAGTTACATTACAAAGAGGAAATAAAATAAAATTAAAAAAAATTATTAAGTAATTGAATGAACTTCAACTGAGAATGTTATTGTACCTTACACACACAAAAAATCTGAACATTTTTCTAGGTCAAAGATTTTTATATAAAAATGCAGTAATTTAACATTCACCTTGAATACATTTTTAAAATAAAAAGTTAATGAACTTTACCAAATAATACTCATAATCATATATTACGCATACCGCACATTCAAATTATAAGAATAGAGTTGTGTGAATTTGGTAGAGACAAAAAATTATGGTAGTACGAATGCCAAGGTAAGTTTTAGACTTGTGTTGTACCTTATTTTCAACTTTGATGATGAATTTTGTTATAACTTCATGAATGTAGACGAAAAATAAGTATAAAATTTTTCAATATATGCCTTGGTTTTCGAAATATTGAAGGTTAAATTTTCGATCTTTTTAAAATTACTTCAGTTATTGAAAAATTGTATTCTTACTTTTCGTCTTATATAGTCAAGTGATAACATAATTCACCACCAAAATCCCTGCTCATACATCCTTAATTAGTAGAGCACAATTGTTGTTTTTTTTTTGTTTTTTTATTATTTAATAATTGATTAAGATTTTAACTTTAATTTAAAATAGTTTTAATGCGACTAGTTATGGAGAAGTTTATGAAAACATATCATCCATCTATCGTTTTCCCCTAAGACCAATGTTAAATATGCCTACATTTGAAATCATTTATTTAAATAATCAGACAACCCCCCCTCCCATTAATTTTCAGAATTTATCTAGCCTTAGTCCAATTCCATATAAAAAAAGATGAAGCCTTTATCCAAAATTGCCCTGACGCTCGTACATCCTTAAGGTATTACCAGCATGGTATTTGCAGTTCTTATGTTAAAACTCACACTTTTCGCCATAATTTAACGGAGTATTTCACAGAGTAAAACTTGGGCTTATTATTAAATCCCAAAGATATTTTGATCGTTCAAAATATGAGATAATTAATGCCAATTTTAACAATTAACGTCAAAATTAATATCTCTAAAACAAAAATAAAAGGTACTATGTTTTTTTTTTTAAATTCTAAAAACATTCCTTTTAAATTTTCTACTTTTTTATCAATTCTGTTAACTGTTTTACATGTCAACCCTAGTAGCTCAATTGGTTAAGGCGCAACCAATTCCGTTAACGGTATGCCTAGGGTTCGATTCCCGCCGCCACAACAAAAAACTGGTGTAGTGGTGCACTGGTGTAGTGAATGCTATATGCATGAAGAAAGTGCACTCAGCCTCTGAAAATAACTGAGGAGCTGAAAAATGAAATTGTCAGCGGAAAAGGTGATAAAACACATTTATGGTATCACAAAGGGCTATATAGCCTAAGTTTATCTTTCGAAGACAGTAAATATAACGTAACCTATGGATTAAAGGAAATTCATAATTAAACCTCAAAAACCGTTTCCCTTCAGGTTGGAATAGCCTTTAAAGTAGCTCGGAAAGAAAGGGTTTTTAGAGTTGAGTTCATAAGAAATTTTGATCAGCATGATCAAAACTACTTTAATCCATAGTTTTCAAAAAGTTTTTGTAGCTCGAAAAAGAAGGAATTTTAAAGGTTGAGCCCATAAGAACTTTTGATCAGCCTGATCAAGCTTCTTTAATTCATTGTTTTCAAAAAATTTTCAGCGAAAAAAAATCAATGTATTGTTTGTTGCGATATCCTTTTATCAGTGATATCGAAATCCAATGAATTGTGTGAAATTGTGATTTTTGATTGCAAACTGTGTTTCATTATAATTTCATACGATTTGTTGGACGTTTCTAAATCACACAATAAAATTAAACATATCAAGTGCGAGTAGTCGCACACGTAGGATTCCGTGCCATCGGACAAGATACAACAATGTGTACTTTTAAAGTACTCTTGTAAAAGAAACAAGTCAAGCGTAGACTCCGTTTTTTCTTTCTTGGACCTCCAAAAATTCGTCTTTTACTGCACAGACTAGTCTATACGTATTTTAAGGTTTGGTCAAGAACAATTAAATTAAAAAAAAAAAAATTAAAATAATGACAACCTCATCCCGAAGTTGGCCGTTTCATATTGAAATAAAGTAAAAATACTTTCAAACAATTGCCTAACGATTGGATCAAGTACAGTTAAATATTTGTATTTACAATAGAATGGGGTTGATTTTAAAATATGAATTAATTGATACAAAATCACTGAAATTAAATAAAACAAAAACATTAATTCTATGAAAGAAATTGATTTTAGTTTAAAGTCATGCATTTTATTGATGAAAAATCTTAGTTGCAATATATTATCATGCAAATAAAGCGAATCGATGAATTAAAAGAAAATTTCTTTTCGTTTGCTTTAAATAGAGCATTTGGTTATTATAATCGCATATCTATCATGTCTAGTCCATATGTGATTGAGCCAACTTCATGAAGAATGTTGTTACTAGTTAACAGAAAGTTTGAAATAAATGTATTGATCATTTTTATAACAATTACCATATTTTTCATACCAGTTGGTTAAGGTGTAGACTTTCGACACTAAAATCAATAGTAATCCATATGTCGCTGATTCAAAATCCGAAGAAATCATTTTTTTTTTTTAAATAAACCTATTAGCAGGTATAAACGTTTAATTTCTTTTACTTGCTCGTTTAGTTGTGACAATCACATCATTATTTTGTTATAATATTTATAATTGAAAGAACCAATCAAAAAAAAATATTTTAAAACTATGTTGCATTTCAAAACAACAATACTTAAAATTTGTTAGACAGTACATGATTTTCATACAAACAACTCATGCGTTTGTGTCAACTCCACCACTCAATCCCGTGCGGTAGTTGTATCACATTCGTGGGATCATTCGCCATATACAGTGCAACCTCGATATAACAAATCTGAAGGGAACCAGTAAATATTCGTTATATCAAGTAATTCATTAAACTGAGGTTTGTAATATTGAGGTTAAGTTGGTCTAAAATTCGTTATAAAGAGGAAAAAAGTGTCGGAACCTCTCGCGGCATGAATTACATACTATGGAGCATACTAACTGTCATATATTGGTGGGACTTTATACGTTATATAAAGGTTTTGAATTGGCGAATTTCGTTATTTAGAGGTTTTTAAATTTTTTATTATAGTTGAAAATTCGTTATAAAGAGACTGTTCGCAAAAAATATTCGAAATGTAGAGGTATATTTTATATTGACTCTTATGGACAATTCAAGGGGATTGCGAAAAATTTGTTAAATCGAGGAATTCGCTATATTGAGGTTCGTTATATTAAGGTTGCACTGTATATCGCGATGAGGTTGGGACAACCTAATATCGGTTGGTATTAAGAATTGTTTTTCAGTAATATATAATTTATATTGCATATAATCTTATTGCAAGCATAAGAAATTATTTTGTGTTTTATTTACTTTAATTTACTTTAGCAAATAAACTGTACGTTGTTCGTTTATTATTAATTTTTTTTTTTTTTTTTGGTTTTGCTTGGTTTTATTTTTATTTTTTTATTTTTGATTTAAATATTTAATGTGAATACAAAAGAATTGCTACAACAATCGATCGGTTTAACTTATTAATTTTTTAATAGTATTGTAAGCTTAATAGGTACATTTGAATTACAAAATTCTTTTATATTCACAATAAATATCAGTCATCACTTTATTTAAAGTTACCATGTTTTATTTATATTTGTTTGGTTATTTCCAATACAATTACAATCTGTTTTTTGCCACTAGATTGACGTAGATGTATGTAAAACTAATCATAAATATTTTATCCTTTTCCTAAACATAATAAGATAATTGACAACTTTTTCTTTAAAAACAATAAAACTCCCTTAATCGGATCAGTGGTCGAGCTGTCTAAAGCGTTAGTCTTTGACCGTTTGGCTACTGACTGGGAGGTTGCGGGTTCGAGTCCAGGCAGCAGCAGTGTGAACAATTATAATTAATGGGGGTGCAGGATCACATTTTCGCCGCTTAGATAAGAACGAAGTAACCGGATCCAACCACATCAAAATGTAATTGTCAATATGTATGTAGTTAAAATAAATAAAGTTTAACAAATAATGATGTTGGTGGCCTCTGTTATAAGGCGTATATGTCAGAGAAACGGAGGTTAAACTCCATTTTTATATTATTACAATAAAACTCAGGGTACATCCTTTTCGTAAAAAAATATGTTACAGATTATAGTTGGTTTAAGGAAGATGCATTAGTTATTATTGCATATTAAATAAAACTCCCCACTCAGTTTCATTTTTCCGCCATATCCTGCGTCAACGTCCAACTATTTTTGGAATTACTATAAAAGCAACAATTAATTATTCATCTGAAGTAATATAAGTTTAGGTATGAAACACACACTACAAATATATATTTTTATAAGATCCCATATACCTATAATTATTGTAATATATATATATAATTAATCAATTTTTCATAAATTTGCATGGCGGCCATTTTTCATTCCTTATTTTTATTTTTATTTCTTTTTTTTTGTTATACAGACAATAAATTCCGCTATTTTCCGCTATCTAATTATTGCGGTTTATGAAATACAGCAAACAAAAAAGGTAATAAAGGTACGGTCGGGCAGCGGAGTTTTATAACAAGAGATGTGTTGGTTACCATTCAGATACGGAACCCTAAAAAGCTACCATAATTACTTAGGCGGTTGCATTCTAGTCACGGCAAAATCCGTCATTGAACATGCTTAATTTTTGTACGTAAAATTTTTGCAGGATCCTGTATAAAACATACTACTGAACGTAAAAGTGCGGGTTACCGGTGGACAACACGGTAGGATACTGTTAAAACGAATTTTTTTAAACAAATAAATAATATTGGCCGAGTCGCTTCGGAAATTTTATCATATAATTGGGATCAAAATTAACAAAAAGTGTTTTTAGACTTTTTTCTCTAAACCCTTCAGTTTTCGGGTAAAAAATTTGTGAAATTTGAAAAAACTGGATTTTTACGATTTTCATCCCTCAAAAAATTAGGCTTACTGAACAACATCCCGCAAAATTTTTGACCTAATTGCACTTCAAGTGCTTGGTTGTTAATAGTTAAGAGAAAGAGCGAAAAACAACCCAACAATAACGATTTTCTGTTCCATTTTGGTTTTTTTCTTAATTATTGTATGTATTCCGTATAGCTCGGCCATGTATTTTTTTCTTCATACAACTTTTTACGGAATTGATAAGGTCGAATTTTGCACAAACAGTTAAAGTTGTAAGCTTTTTTTTGATACTCATGCTGTTGCTAGTTATTAGCAAAATAAGGACTGATCAACAATTTTAATTGGCACAATAAAAATGACACGTGTATGTTATTGAAGTTACATCGAGTACTACAATAGGGTATTATCTTTAGTCAAAAATAAATCATGAAATTTGAAAAAACTTAAAATTTATGTAAGAATATACTTAAATATTCTGATTTCGAGTCAGCAAATTTTTCTTTTAAAATATTATAATTAAAAATCGTAATGTTTAAACTGTATATCACGTGACCTAAAACGCTGGTAAGCTCTGTTGTGATGTCATAGCGGTATGAGTCATAGACCATCAGTTAGTTCAGTGTAGACAGCTGGGTATAATATACATAGATAATAAGTATTTAAATTTATTATAATCAGATTTCTATGAATATATCTGTCAAATTAATTTGTGTTATTTTGTATAGATGGGTATCACTATACAAAATAACACAAATTAATATTACGTCATCAAATTGAATGCCGGCGTTTTTAACAGTTTAAAAAAGTTTTAAATTTTAATTTAAGTTTTTGGCAAGAGCGCATGTGTATTTTTCCGAAATAAATTTTTGGTGGCTTTTTATTAGCAAAATCAACATTTTGAAGTACTTTTTCAAAAATTGTGGAATACCCTATTAGCATTTTGAAACAAACCACAAATCTCTTAAACAAAAAAGTGAACCAGAGCAAAAGGAATTAATTGCAACTGGAATGAAAAACAGAAATCAACAGTCAGCGATTATTATTAAATATATTGGCAAAAATTGTTATAGGAGCGCGGTAAGTTACTCGACTGCAAATGTCATTGCTTGGCGTAGTTTATTTAGTAATGAATTTCAAATACCTATTCCAGAGGCATTTGATATCACACTTGACAGAAAATTCAACGATACTCTCCCTTCTGTCGCAATCGGATAATTTTTATAATTTTTATATAACTTGCGTCACTGTAGCAAATAAGACGAATCTAACGATACTCTCAGAGTAAAATCCAGAGCGTACCATAGAAATACATGGTGTTCTGTTATTGATAGCAGAAAATTATACCAGTAAATTAAGCTTATCAAGACAAAGGGAAAAGCTCTTTACCAAATTTCGATCTGAGGCCTGATTCGGGAGATGTGGCTATGGGAAAAATAGAAAGATTTATGAATTCACAGACATATCAAATTCATTAAATTAGTAGGTGTCACTTAAGAATATAGAGGGGACTATCATAAAACAATAATTGATTTAATTGGGTAGCGAATACTAAAAAAAAATTTTGCTGTCGTTATTTATAAATAAAACAAAGAATAATACATATTTATCAAATTATTTCATGAATACAGAGACACTTAGATATGAGAAGTATCAAATTATTAATTAATATAGGTACGGGTTGGATTAAATGGTGTAATACCTACATAACGCATAATGGCTTAGAGTAACACAATCAAGGCTGCTCTATCCAAGTTGTTGTGTTTTGCTATGATGTTATGTGTTATGTATTACACAATTTCATCCCTCCGTACCTATGTTAATATCTAATTTGATACCTCACACATCTAAATGTCCCTGTATTGGTGAAATAATTTGATAAATATGTTTTTTTTCTTTATAAATAAAGACAACAAAATATTTTTTTAGCATTCGCTACCCAATTGAATCAATTTACAATCAATTATTGTTTTATGATAGAATTGGTGAAATAATTTGATAAATATGTTTTTTTTCCTTTATAAATAATGACAACAAAATATTTTTTTAGCATTCGCTACCCAAATAAATCAATTTACGATCAATTATTTTATGATAGTCCCTTCTTTATTCTAGAGTGACACCTACTAATTTAATGTAATGAGCTTGATAGGGCTGTGAATTCATAAATCTTTCTATTTTTCCCACAGCCACATCTCCCGAATCCGGCCTCAGATCAAAATTTGTCAAAGAGCTTTTCCATTTGACTTGCTAAGCTTAATTTACTGGTACAATTTTCTGCTATCAATAACATATCACCCTGTATACATTCATACATACATACATCCATAAGCTAAACTGGTGCAGTTTGGTAAAAACTGCAAAGAAACTTCTTAAAATTTCATCTTCTATATAGCACTGCTAACTAAAAACGTGTTATTTTGTTAAACGATGATTTTGTATATCCAAACAAACTTAAGAAAAATTTTTATAAACTTCCACAGAAAAACAAAACTAGAAAAATATTTTCTGTTTTTTCTGTTAGAAGTATTCCACCACCAAATTGTGTACATTTATGCTAATTTTTGTCATTCCCAGTCAATTTACGACAAAAAGATTATATAGTAAAATTTAATTTTTCTACAATTACAGTCTATGATTGACATCTATTTTTTCTAACTAAAAAAACGTGCATTATGTATATATGTGTGATGGCTATTTCATATTTAGAAATTTCTATTTGAAATCTTGGTGACAATTTATTTAAAAAAAAATAAACAATTTATTAGCTATTTATTAGTAAGTAAAACTTACGAAATGCAAATTATTTTTTAAAGAGTAACCAAAATGAAGTTAGTATAAAAGATTAAAAATTATTTTGTCTGAGCAGCTGATTAAAAAACAAGTGAAAACAAACGATTGAGTTAATTGATGAAATACTATGTATAAACAATGTGGATTACGCAATCGTTTATTTTTTTACATTATTTCAGTAAAGAAAGATAGCCACATACTCATACATTTCACACATACATAGCTGAAATTCCCATATAATACATACTATATAATTTGCGTCCTAACGGGTAAACAGTGATGTTTACGAAAAAATGTTTCAAACAAAAGTTGCTTATTTGTTTTTGTAAAGAACATTCTTTACATTTAAACTTTTGTTCTACCTCTACCGGTTTACAAGATGGATCCTACGGACGCAAGTTCGAATTGACCTATTGACCTGTTTGTTCATTTACGAACTCAACCTCACTTCTTACTTTAACAAAATGATTGTTTAGTTTATCAAGAATGGCCTAAATATTATTAATTTTCTTTATTTAATTTTACGAATTATTTTATACAGTTTTTATACAGAATCTTTTTTGTGTGAAATTAACTCACAAACAAAGTTTGTAATAGGTAAAACTGCAATAAACTTAATAGTTTACGAGATATTTGAACAAAACCTATTTTCTTACATCAGAATAAAGATAATCGCGGTGAAAAAAATTTTGAAAGCAAATGTTTGAAAAAATATCTTGTTTTATTATAAATTTCAAAATGACTCGATACTCGGGTAATCTTGGTCGAGAATTCTCGTTCCTCGAGAAAGAAAGAAGGTTAAAAGACCACAAATTCTAGATAAATACGATTCTGTCCCAGTTTTTGGTACAATTTTATAAAGGAAAATTGACAAAAAGTTTTTTTTTTTTTTAAATTAAAAAGCGTCATAGAAGACAATTGCAGCTTCGAATCATTCTCGGTATATTTCTGTGTAATCATTATTCCAGAATATACTGTAGATACAAGTGTTAATTTCGATTTGATAGTCTTGCTAAAAAAAGCTCGTACGACAACGACAAATAGTGCTTTTTCTAGAGAAAAGAACAACCTTACCAATAGTAATATCGATTATTATACAAAATGCATTTTGCACTTTGTGTTTAATTATTAAATGCATAAAAATAAGTAGCAAAATTATTCCCATCCTTTCAACTCGACGCAAAGTGATACGGGAATACCAAAAATATTTTTGAAGTTATAATTATCATACATTCTTAAAGTGTTTCGATACCAAAACAAAAGTCTTACCAAAAAACTGAAATTTTGTGTGCCAATAGAGTATTTAATACGTCTTCTGTATAAATTTCCGGTTTACAATAAATTAATTATTATAAGAAGCCATTTTTACATGGTGGTATAAGAAGAAGTCGTAATAAATGTTGGTTTTTTATTCAATAACTGCTTTTAAAAATGTTTTAACAACATAAAAATACTTTTATCAATATTCCTCAAGTTTTCAGCTTGAAAGCCATACCAAAATAAAGAACTGTGCATAAAAATGTAAATTATTTTTGGGTAAAAACACTGACTTTGACAGTTACTTTTTTCTAAACCATACAGAGAATCGATATTAATTTTTCACGAATTGATAAATAAAATTTCAAATCTTTGATATCATTGTAAATTTATGTAACTGAAGTTTCAACTAGTTATTAACTGAAAATTATAAAAAAAAAAATGTAGGCCGCCGTCCGCTTTTTTGGCTAAAAAATGATTCTTTATAATGTACTGAATAAAAAAGTATAAGGTCATTTTCCAATTCAAGGAAAGAAACACCCCCCCAGGGGACTTGGAAAATTTTTTACATATACATAACTGAATAATGGTCTCCGCCGTCCACCGATTTTGTCAAAAAGTAATTCTTTATAATGTACTGAATAAAAAAGTAATAGGTCATTTTCAAATTCAAGGAAAGAAACACCCCCCCAGGGGACTTGGAAAATTTTTTACATATACATAACTGAATAATGGTCTCCGCCGTCCACCGATTTTATCAAAAAGTGATTCTATATAATGTACTGAATAAAAAAGTATTAGGTCATTTTCCAATTCAAGGAAAGAAACACCCCCCCAGGGGACTTGGAAAATTTTTTACTGACAAAAGAATATAACTGACCCTTATTCACTTCCGCCGTCCACCGATTTAATCAAAAAATGATTCCTTATAATGTACTGAATAAAAAAGTATCAGGTCATTTTCCAATTCAAGGAAAGAAACACCCCCTCAGGGCACTTTGAAAATTTTTACATATACATAAAACTGACCCTTATTCACTTCCGCCGTCCACCGATTTCCTCAAAAAATGATTCCTTATAATGTACTGAATAAAAAAGTATAAGGTCATTTTAGAATTCAAGGAAAGAAACACCCCCTCAGGGGACTTTGAAAATTTTTTACATATACATAAAACTGACCCTTATTCACTTCCGCCGTCCACCGATTTTCTCAAAAAATGATTCCTTATAATGTACTGAATAAAAAAGTATAAGGTCATTTTAGAATTCAAGGAAAGAAACACCCCCTCAGGGCACTTTGAAAATTTTTTACATATACATAAAACTAACCCTTATTCACTTCCGCCGTCCACCGATTTTCTCAAAAAATGATTCCTTATAATGTACTGAATAAAAAAGTATTAGGTCATTTTAGAATTCAAGGAAAGAAACACCCCCTCAGGGCACTTTGAAAATTTTTACATATATATAAAACTGACCCTTATTCACTTCCGCCGTCCACCGATTTTCTCAAAAAATGATTCCTTATAATGTACTGAATTAAAAAGTATCAGGTTATTTTAGAATTCAAGGAAAGAAACACCCCCTCAGGGCACTTTGAAAATTTTTTACATATACATAAAACTAACCCTTATTCACTTCCGCCGTCCACCGATTTTCTCAAAAAATGATTCCTTATAATGTACTGAATAAAAAAGTATTAGGTCATTTTAGAATTCAAGGAAAGAAACACCCCCTCAGGGCACTTTGAAAATTTTTTACATATATATAAAACTGACCCTTATTCACTTCCGCCGTCCACCGATTTTCTCAAAAAATGATTCCTTATAATGTACTGAATAAAAAAGTATCAGGTCATTTTAGAATTCAAGGAAAGAAACACCCCCTCAGGGCACTTTGAAAATTTTTTACATATATATAAAACTGACCCTTATTCACTTCCGCCGTCGACCGATTTTCTCAAAAAATGATTCCTTATAATGTACTGAATAAAAAAGTATCAGGTCATTTTCCAATTCAAGGAAAGAAACACCCCCTCAGGGCACTTTGAAAATTTTTTACATATACATAAAACTGACCCTTATTCACTTCCGCCGTCGACCGATTTTCTCAAAAAATGATTCCTTATAATGTACTGAATAAAAAAGTATCAGGTCATTTTCCAATTCAAGGAAAGAAACACCCCCTCAGGGCACTTTGAAAATTTTTTACATATACATAAAACTGACCCTTATTCACTTCCGCCGTCCACCGATTTTCTCAAAAAATGATTCCTTATAATGTACTGAATAAAAAAGTATGAGGTCATTTTAGAATTCAAGGAAAGAAACACCCCCTCAGGGGACTTTGAAAATTTTTTACATATATATAAAACTGACCCTTATTCACTTCCGCCGTCCACCGATTTTCTCAAAAAATGATTCCTTATAATGTACTGAATAAAAAAGTATAAGGTCATTTTAGAATTCAAGGAAAGAAACACCCCCTCAGGGCACTTTGAAAATTTTTTACATATACATAAAACTGACCCTTATTCACTTCCGCCGTCCACTGATTTTCTCAAAAAATGATTCTTTATAATGTACTGAATAAAAAAGTGTCAGGTCATTTTCCAATTCAAGGAAAGAAACACCCCCCCAGGGCACTTTGAAAATTTTTTACATATACATAACTGAATAATGGTCTCCGCCGTCCACCGATTTTATCAAAAAGTGATTCTATTTAATGTACTGAATAAAAAAGTATAAGGTCATTTTCCAATTCAAGGAAAGAAAAACCCCCCCCCCCCCCGGGCACTTTGAAATTTTTTTACATATACATTGTTGAACCTTATTTTTATCCGCTGTCCATAAATAATGCCAAAAAAGGATTCCTTATAACGTCCTAAAGAATTAACTAGCGAGGCATTTTTCGATTTAGAGGGCCCATCAACCCCGTGGTTCGCTTTGAAATTTTATTTTTTTTAACTTAAAAATTTTTAATTAAAATTTCGAATATGATGTAATACTATTTTAATATTACTAATAATTAGTGATAACTACTAATAAATAGTTATAACGCTTAAAATATTTTAGTATTTCGATTTTAATGACCAAGAGATATATGTTTTTTCATTTTTAATAAACATTCTGTATAGTGGGTTCGTACATGCTGTATATAATACACATAATATTATTTTATTTAAGATACTGTTTCAATTTTAAAGTTTAGTCGCTGGATGCGTTACCTTTGGTAAATTATTTTCATACTTGTTTCGCATGATGTAACTTTCATTTGATTAACGTGAATATTAAATTAATAATAATTTTTCCAGTAAATTATTAAGAACAGTAAGTAAAACTCATACCACGAACAAATACAAAATTTTGATTTCTCTTTTTTGAATTCGTAATACTAAATTTCTTACCTTGTAATAAAATTTTCCTGATTTTCATTCATTTATTCCTTGTAATAAAATTTTCACTGAATTTCACTCATTTCACTTTAATCACTTTCAACATTTAAGAAACAATGCTTTTCACAGATTTTACAAATTCACTTAAAAAAAACACTCTGAATTAATTCAAAAACTACATATTCTATTAATTAAAACTTTGAATTAATTCAAAAACTACATATTCCACTAATTAAAACTCTGAATTAATTCAAAAACTTAAAAAGTTTTCACCAACAACACACTGAATTAATAACATACTAACTTAAATCATCATAATAATTTTAACAACTGCAGAATATATCGAAAATCCATATAAAAATGAATTAAAAAAAGAAACATTTATCAAAGAGAGTGAAAGATATTCAAAAAAACAATAATTCTATCCTTTTGTCCATCCACAGTACAGTCTCTAAAAGATATTATGAAGAACATGTAAAAACTTGATTAAAATTTACAATAACATATCTTAATATCGTTCAGTGTTGATACAATTAATAATATGGACAAAAGGATAGAATTATTGTTTTTTTGAATATCTTTTACTCTCTTTGATAAATGCTTCTTTTTTTAATTCATTTTTATATGGATTTTCGATATATTCTGCAGTTGTTAAAATTATTATGATGATTTAAGTTAGTATGTTATTAATTCAGTGTGTTGTTGGTGAAAACTTTTTAAGTTTTTGAATTAATTCAGAGTTTTAATTAGTGGAATATGTAGTTTTTGAATTAATTCAAAGTTTTAATTAATAGAATATGTAGTTTTTGAATTAATTCAGAGTGTTTTTTTTAAGTGAATTTGTAAAATCTGTGAAAAGCATTGTTTCTTAAATGTTGAAAGTGATTAAAGTGAAATGAGTGAAATTCAGTGAAAATTTTATTACAAGGAATAAATGAATGAAAATCAGGAAAATTTTATTACAAGGTAAGAAATTTAGTATTACGAATTCAAAAAAGAGAAATCAAAATTTTGTATTTGTTCGTGGTATGAGTTTTACTTACTGTTCTTAATAATTTACTGGAAAAATTATTATTAATTTAATATTCACGTTAATCAAATGAAAGTTACATCATGCGAAACAAGTATGAAAATAATTTACCAACGGTAACGCATCCAGCGACTAAACTTTAAAATTGAAACAGTATCTTAAATAAAATAATATTATGTGTATTATATACAGCATGTACGAACCCACTATACAGAATGTTTATTAAAAATGAAAAAACATATATCTCTTGGTCATTAAAATCGAAATACTAAAATATTTTAAGCGTTATAACTATTTATTAGTAGTTATCACTAATTATTAGTAATATTAAAATAGTATTACATCATATTCAAAATTTTAATTAAAAATTTTTAAGTTAAAAAAATAAAATTTCAAAGCGAACCACGGGGTTGATGGGCCCTCTAAATCGAAAAATGCCTCGCTAGTTAATTCTTTAGGACGTTATAAGGAATCCTTTTTTGGCATTATTTATGGACAGCGGATAAAAATAAGGTTCAACAATGTATATGTAAAAAAATTTCAAAGTGCCCGGGGGGGGGGGGGGGGGTTTCTTTCCTTGAATTGGAAAATGACCTTATACTTTTTTATTCAGTACATTAAAAAGAATCACTTTTTGATAAAATCGGTGGACGGCGGAGACCATTATTCAGTTATGTATATGTAAAAAATTTTCAAAGTGCCTTGGGGGGGGGGGGTGTTTCTTTCCTTGAATTCTAAAATGACCTGATACTTTTTTATTCAGTACATTATAAGGAATCATTTTTTGAGAAAATCGGTGGACGGCGGAAGTGAATAAGGGTTAGTTTTATGTATATGTAAAAAATTTTCAAAGTGCCCTGAGGGGGTGTTTCTTTCCTTGAATTCTAAAATGACCTGATACTTTTTAATTCAGTACATTATAAGGAATCATTTTTTGAGAAAATCGGTGGACGGCGGAAGTGAATAAGGGTCAGTTTTATATATATGTAAAAAATTTTCAAAGTGCCCTGAGGGTGTGTTTCTTTCCTTGAATTCTAAAATGACCTAATACTTTTTTATTCAGTACATTATAAGGAATCATTTTTTGAGAAAATCGGTGGACGGCGGAAGTGAATAAGGGTTAGTTTTATGTATATGTAAAAAATTTTCAAAGTGCCCTGAGGGGGTGTTTCTTTCCTTGAATTCTAAAATGACCTGATACTTTTTTATTCAGTACATTATAAGGAATCATTTTTTGAGAAAATCGGTGGACGGCGGAAGTGAATAAGGGTCAGTTTTATATATATGTAAAAAATTTTCAAAGTGCCCTGAGGGTGTGTTTCTTTCCTTGAATTCTAAAATGACCTAATACTTTTTTATTCAGTACATTATAAGGAATCATTTTTTGAGAAAATCGGTGGACGGCGGAAGTGAATAAGGGTTAGTTTTATGTATATGTAAAAAATTTTCAAAGTGCCCTGAGGGGGTGTTTCTTTCCTTGAATTCTAAAATGACCTTATACTTTTTTATTCAGTACATTATAAGGAATCATTTTTTGAGAAAATCGGTGGACGGCGGAAGTGAATAAGGGTCAGTTTTATGTATATGTAAAAAATTTTCAAAGTGCCCTGAGGGGGTGTTTCTTTCCTTGAATTCTAAAATGACCTTATACTTTTTTATTCAGTACATTATAAGGAATCATTTTTTGAGAAAATCGGTGGACGGCGGAAGTGAATAAGGGTCAGTTTTATGTATATGTAAAAAATTTTCAAAGTCCCCTGAGGGGGTGTTTCTTTCCTTGAATTCTAAAATGACCTTATACTTTTTTATTCAGTACATTATAAGGAATCATTTTTTGAGAAAATCGGTGGACGGCGGAAGTGAATAAGGGTCAGTTTTATGTATATGTAAAAAATTTTCAAAGTGCCCTGAGGGGGTGTTTCTTTCCTTGAATTGGAAAATGACCTGATACTTTTTTATTCAGTACATTATAAGGAATCATTTTTTGATTAAATCGGTGGACGGCGGAAGTGAATAAGGGTCAGTTATATTCTTTTGTCAGTAAAAAATTTTCCAAGTCCCCTGGGGGGGTGTTTCTTTCCTTGAATTGGAAAATGACCTAAACTTTTTTATTCAGTACATTATAAAGAATCACTTTTTGAGAAAATCGGTGGACGGCGGAAGTGAATAAGGGTTAGTTTTATGTATATGTAAAAAATTTTCAAAGTGCCCTGAGGGGGTGTTTCTTTCCTTGAATTCTAAAATGACCTTATACTTTTTTATTCAGTACATTATAAGGAATCATTTTTTGAGAAAATCGGTGGACGGCGGAAGTGAATAAGGGTCAGTTTTATGTATATGTAAAAAATTTTCAAAGTGCCCTGAGGGGGTGTTTCTTTCCTTGAATTCTAAAATGACCTTATACTTTTTTATTCAGTACATTATAAGGAATCATTTTTTGAGAAAATCGGTGGACGGCGGAAGTGAATAAGGGTCAGTTTTATGTATATGTAAAAAATTTTCAAAGTCCCCTGAGGGGGTGTTTCTTTCCTTGAATTCTAAAATGACCTTATACTTTTTTATTCAGTACATTATAAGGAATCATTTTTTGAGAAAATCGGTGGACGGCGGAAGTGAATAAGGGTCAGTTTTATGTATATGTAAAAAATTTTCAAAGTGCCCTGAGGGGGTGTTTCTTTCCTTGAATTGGAAAATGACCTGATACTTTTTTATTCAGTACATTATAAGGAATCATTTTTTGATTAAATCGGTGGACGGCGGAAGTGAATAAGGGTCAGTTATATTCTTTTGTCAGTAAAAAATTTTCCAAGTCCCCTGGGGGGGTGTTTCTTTCCTTGAATTGGAAAATGACCTAAACTTTTTTATTCAGTACATTATAAAGAATCACTTTTTGATAAAATCGGTGGACGGCGGAGACCATTATTCAGTTATGTAATGTAAAAAATTTTCCAAGTCCCCTGGGGGGGTGTTTCTTTCCTTGAATTGGAAAATGACCTAAACTTTTTTATTCAGTACATTATAAAGAATCACTTTTTGATAAAATCGGTGGACGGCGGAGACCATTATTCAGTTATGTAATGTAAAAAATTTTCCAAGTCCCCTGGGGGGATGTTTCTTTCCTTGAATTGGAAAATGACCTTATACTTTTTTATTCAGTACATTATAAAGAATCATTTTTTAGCCAAAAAAGCGGACGGCGGCCTACATTTTTTTTTTATAATTTTCAGTTAATAACTAGTTGAAACTTCAGTTACATGTAAATTTACGGTATCGAAAACCCTAAAGAGTCAAAATGAAAATGATAACAAAAATTTTAAATTTTATTTATCAATTAATGACTCATCTTTTGTGAAAAATTTATATCGATTCTCTGTACGGTTTATGAGAAATGTGCCCTTTTTGATAAAAAAAAAACTGACTTTAATAGTTAAAATCTCCTAAACTGTTGAGAGAATCGATATGGATAATTAGTTGATAAATCAACTTTTTTTGATCATTTTCTTTTTTTTTTTTTTTTTTGTATCGAAATACCTTAAGATAATTCGGCTGTTTGAGCAAGTACGGTAAATGATAGTTCAAGGTCCCTTGATCACAATAATCACAGTTTTGGGGCTTCTTGCGGGACAAAATTGTAAATTATTTCATTTTAAAATTGTGATTTTTCACACAGTACCTTATGGCAAAAACTCGGCCATTGAACTTCAAAAAGTTTTTCATCATGAAGAAAATATATCACAGATTATTTTTATGCAAAAAAAAAATTACCATACGGCGCTTTCTAAAAAGAAAACATAAAAAGAACTTCAAAAACTAGCCAAATATTTTTTAAGTATTTAAACTAATCATGGACGGCCGCACCATTTTATATGTGCAAATGTGTAAATATTAGTGATAGTTTATTTCCAATATTCGCGAATGCGAATGTTAACTTTCAAATGAAGCGCTCACAAATTTTATTAACTTAATTAATCCTTAATTCTCCAGCATGTTTTTTCTGTCCATACCTTATCTTTCTTATTTATTTATCAAATTCCATGATTCACCCCTCATTTTCAAGCTTATCATGTTGGCTTCTGATGAAAAATATGCTCATGGACTAAAATTATACCGCTTAGGAAAAAACAGGCTGGACAAATAATATATACATAATCAATAATAAATAATTTTAACGAAAAAATATATCTTATTTTAAATAAGTGTATTAGGCATACATAATGCAAATGTAACAGTTTTTATAGATGTTTTCCTAATACTGAAAACATACATCATTAAGACGTGAATCTGCAACTGTAAGATATTTTAAATGAAATTATTTTTAAAACATGTTCTTCTTATATTAATTTAAAAACTTTGATTCTTTTCACCACTTTTCTACGAAATTTTTTGTTGTTTTTTAGCTACGAGTACAGGATAGCCATGAGTTACGGTAGCCACGGGAGCGAAATCCGTCACGGGTCGAGCTAGTACATATAATTCTTCATCAGCGTAAAAGAGTCTGTCGTATAGGTCCATTAAAAACAAACCATGTAAGTCTATTTAAAGTGAATTCAGTTTTTTATTAAATTTGAGGTTAGTTATAATTGCATTTGTCTAACATTCAAATTTAACAGTGATTAAAGGTGATCTATAAATATGAAAAAAGTACAAATTACTGAAGTTTGGAGTTATTCTGCAATTTATGATACAAAAT
Source organism: Chrysoperla carnea (assembly GCF_905475395.1). Taxonomy (NCBI): domain Eukaryota; kingdom Metazoa; phylum Arthropoda; class Insecta; order Neuroptera; family Chrysopidae; genus Chrysoperla; species Chrysoperla carnea. The sequence goes on from NC_058342.1 coordinate 11,481,803, forward strand.
GATGATGATTTTTTGTAAAAAACCTTCGCATCGTTGTTTGCGTGTGCGAATGTTAAAAAATCCGCGAATATTCGTCCCATCACTAGTAAGTATTAACAAAATTTGAGTATGTCTAAAATGATTTAATTGACACGCGGTATATTCTAAATATTTATTAAGCTATTTCAGTAAAGTGTATGCTAAAACTAAGCAAATAACATTTGAAACATTGACTGATACACTATTTTTAAAGTATAAATATTCATTGCCACTTCTTATTATTCATGATTGGTCTTGGCGTAGTCAGTACTGTAGTTGTAGATGGTTGAATTGAAAACAAAAGTGTGAATGGCCTGTGTTACATAGAGATGTCTCAAGACAAGTTTATCTCTTTAACTATCTATTCATTTATCTTACGAAATAAAACTACAGTCAAAATCGATTATACCGACATGCCTTGTATTGACAATATGCTTCAAGTGCACAATTAAGGGCAAATAATTTGAGGCACACGCTTCGTGATCATGAGGGATGGGTTCAAAATGTTATCAAAAACAAAAATTCAAAAAAAGTTGCACAAAAATTTGGCCCGTAACGATCTTTAAAAAGGTGGGTTTTTGGGAAAACTATTGATTTTCTGATAACATTAAATGAGTAAGGTAAGATAATTCAAACATATCCTGTATCTTTATCCGTTCTCTAGTTGAAAGCAATTGAAGTTTTGAAATTGACAAATTTTTTTTCTCGGAAACGGGGGGGGGAGGTGTTAGTGATAATAATAGTATGAAAAGGTAGCACTTTTTATGTACTACTTATAATATTCTTTTCGAATTTGTATTAAAAATAAAAACGGGCCTATACCTGTTTGTTTTTAAAAATTGAAAGACCGCCGCAGACAATTGAGGGGGTTGGTGATCAAAATGAACTCTCTCAGATCGAAGTATGACTAAATATCTACAAAATATTAAGAAATCAAATTTTTTTATTAACTTAAAAAGGAAAGGTAGTAATTGCAGTAATTACACATGGGGAATTTTTCAAAAAGTAATTAATACTACATTTTAGTTAATAATTAATATTTTTTAATTTTTTAAATAAAAATATTAAAATTATTAGATAAAAAGCCAAAATTTTTAAAAATGTGCCAAATTTTAATTCCACAATTAATTGCGGGCAAATGAATTTGATTTTTTCACATTTTGTAGATATTTAATCATACTTCGATCTGATGGGGTTCATTTTGGTCGCTAACCCCTCCTAAATTAAAAGCGGCGGCCCATCTATTTAAAAAACAAACTATATAAATGAATGATTTGCTTTAAAAACAAAGGATTCCGTACCATCTCTCATGTCCCTGAAGCTACCAGCCTAAGAAGATTGGGTAACTTTTTTTCCCTTTTTTGATTTCCTGGTATGTACTTTTTCTCCGAAGCGTACAGAAATCGGCGATCCCAAATCCATGCATTTGGATTTCTTCTTTTTCATATAAAATGTCTTGCAAAGTTATTTCTGCTAAGCGAACTGTTTTGCCTTCTTTCGAAGCAGCAGAAGCTCGCAGTTCAGAGTGATCAATTCGAACTTCGTTACCAGAATGTTGTATCTTCGAAAATAATTCGAATTTTGAAAAATCCGTTGAAGGGTATATTCTTTAGAGCCTAACCTTTAAAAATATGCACACAAAAAATCGATTTCTTCAAATTTCTAGACCAGAATACTGCCTTAAACAGTGTAGAAGTTCATAACTAAAGATTTCGCTTTTAAGGCACATTCAAAAATGACTGCCACTAGATCCTTGCCTTTAACCTTGTGTACCCTTGCCCAACCTTTAAAACTATGCACAAATTCGAGAATTCGCTATTAAGACACATTCAATTATGACTGCCACTAAATCCTTGCCATTGACCTTGTTTAACCTTTAAACAAATGCACAAAAACAAATCGATTTCTTCAAATTTCTAGACCAGAATACTACCTTAAACAGTGTAGAAGTTCAAAGCTAAAGAATTCGCATTTAAAACACATTTAATAATGACTGCCACTAAATCCTTGACCTTTTTATGGCCTTAAAGTGTCCACTTAACATAAATTTGATTGGGGTTTAGTCGGCAGTACCCTTACCGTGTGCATGATGCTCTAAGAGCCAAAGGAAATGGTGACACTTCTGATTCATGTCTAATCGGTCTAATGAAATAATAGTATTAAATAGTATTGGAACTTGCATTGCCGAAAATTCGTTATTCAGCCGAATATTCGTTAATAGAAATTAAAATGGTAATGTTCGGAAAATACCGAATATTGTCGCTATCAAATATTGTTTCAACACTAACAGTTAAACAAAAATAGATGAAAATTATATTATTTATAAAAAATTTTCATGATATTGTTAATTAAACCAAATCTAGTTGCTAATGAAGTCGGTCATAGCTGTATACCCCCTTTTTCCTTTATTTGCACAATCATAATATTATGAAATACTGTGTACACAACTATGTTGTTCAAAAAACAATGAATCAACAATCAGGTTTATTCATATAGATGTCTGACCGATGCTTCTATATTCGATAATCCTAATTGAAGAGAACGAGGTCAAAAAATGATAACATTTTTAGCTTCAATCTTTGATGAAAGCCAATTATTTCACTCTTATCTACACTGAAAAAGAAATTAAAATAATGACAACCTCATCCTGCAGTTTGACGTTTCATCTTGAAATAAAATAAAAATACTTTCAAACAATTTCCTTCGATTGTACAGTTAAATATTTGTATTTACAATAGAATGGGATTGAATTAAAAATATAAATTCATTGATACAACATCACTGAAGTTAAAAAAACAAAAGCAATACTTCTATGAAAGAGAATGATTTTAGTTTTAAGTCACGCATTTTATTTTATGGAAAATAAAATTGTATTTAGTTGGAATATATAATCGTGCAAATCAAGCGAATCGATGAATTAAAAGAAAATTTCTTTGCGTTTACTTTAAATAGAATTTTTGTTTATTATGATCGCATATCTAACATGTCTAGTCCATATGTGATTGAGCCAACTTCTTGAAGATTGTTGTTACCGGTTAACAGAGAGTTTGAAATAAACATATTGATCATTTATATAACATTAACTTTTTTTTTAAATATATTTGTAATAAACATCGATAGCGTAGTTAGTTAAGCTGCAGACATAGGACATAAAAACCAATGGTAACCCATATGTCGCTGGTTCAAATCCGACTTTTTTTAGTAGTTTTTTTTTAAACAAACCTATTAGCGAAATAAAACTTCTATTTCTTTAAACCTGCTCGTGTAGTTGTGACAATCACAAAACTATTTTCTTATAATATTTATAAGTGGTGAACCAATCAAAAAAATATGGTTTAAAACTACGATGCATTTCAAAAAAACAATATTTGAAATTTTTTAGACAATTAATTATTTTCGTACAAACAACTAATGCGATTGTGTCAACTTCACAACTCAACTCCGTACGATAGTTATATCACATTCGTAGCAACATATTGATCATTTTTATAACATTTACCATATTTTTTGGTATAAATGTAACAAGCGTCGATAGCGCAGTTGGTTTAGCTGCAGACTTAGGGCACTAAAATCAATAATAATCCATATGTTGCTGGTTCAAATCCGACTTGAGTAATTTATTTATTTTAAATAAACCTATCAGCTCAGGCATAGGCAAATGGGACTCACAGTCCCTCGGACTTCTCACCTAAAATACTAGAAAGACAGACAGTAAGACAACCTTACCAGTGACAACATAAAATACGAGTAAGGCAGAGAGATAACATTGTTTTTTCTACTTATCTCATTACTATTAGAGAAACTAAGAAAGATAGAAGAGTCGTAAACTCGTGTCGCTTCCTCCTCTATGAGCAATGCGTACTTGGATAAAGAGACACACAATCAAGTTAAAACAATGGCGAACTCGGCTCAAAATAACTCGCTCATGCCTATATTAGCGGGTATAAACCATTTGTTTTTTTACCTGTTCAGTAGTTGTGACAATCACATCAGTATTTTGTTATAATATTTATAAGTGGTAGAGCCAATAAAAAAAAATTCGTTTAAAACTATGTTGCATTTCAAAACAACAAAATTTTTAATTTCATGCGAACAACTCATGTGTCTGTGTACACTGGTGAAGTTGGGACAACCTCATATCGATTGGGATTAAATTTTTTTTCAGTGCAACGACATACAACGACACTTGAATTAATTATTTAGCGGAGCCAAAGGCCAAAAATGCAGTGAAAATTCGAAAAAATAAATTTCTAGATAGGTGTTTTTCATCATTAAATTTGGTACAATGATTCTCTAAGAAATAAAAACCGTTCAAGTAACGTTATGTACCCTAATTCTTCACTTTACTTTCAGTCAACATGTGGCATTCGCAAAAGCACAACATTATTTTATACTCAAAATGAAAGGTCATGAACGTGTGAAAGTGCTTCGGCTAAACGAAATCCGACAAAACCAAATAGAATCTACGCCTGGCGGTTAGTAAAATCAATATTGTTTAAATCTTCCGGATTTTGATAATCAATTTTCTTTAAAGGTGGTTTCTTGCGTTGTTCCGCACGCGATTTTGGGACAAATTATCTCCACATTATTTTCCTATATGCCGTTTTCTTGATTTTCTCGGCTGCTATTGTTCGGATTGTGGCGAATAAAAAAAGGAATTGTTCTTATAAATTTCTGCATCGATCTTGCTTTCTATCGAACCCTGAACATGGCAAAATAACCTCAAATTCTCAAGAAAATCGCAGTTACCTTATATTATCAACTTTCTCTGATAATTTTTCGAAACAATGAAGAGATTGGGCTGAAATTCGAGAAAAAGAAATATTTTATGGTAATAAAAAAATTTGGTAAATTTCAGCCCAAAAATTTCAACAATTCGTACAGTTCAGGCAAATCAGTGGATTTTAACTTCTTCATCATTAGTGGATTTTAAGATTGTGTGGGACGTTCTTGAACCAGAAAACTTGTTTTTTCTGCTTTTACAGCAAAATTTTACAAAAACTAGCTTTTTCTCAAAATTTTCCAAATCTTAATCAGGGAGATTTACCCCATTATAATGAAACTTCTTTACTTTCAATTATTTTTGGAAACTCTAACGTGTTAACTCTCCATAAGATTAGAGAACGATATAACAACTTATTTTGAAGAATATATAGGACCAACTTTTTCCAAAATTATATATATATATATCAATAATATAAATATATATCATATAAAAGCTATTTCCCAATTTTCCAAAATATACAATCTCAAATAAAATGAGATTCGTGTCATTAAAAAAAAAATCAAAATATATTTATTGGATCCACCGAAAATAGTCGTAGCCATTAAAATAATCCACTTATATTAATAGATTACACGTTTATAAATGATCCAATCCAATTTCGTCTAAGAAAAACCATTTAAAATAAACAATACTTTTAAAAAAAATTTGAGAGCCATCGTTATTATTGTATTATTATTATTAGAGTCCCTATATATTCGTTCGCACACGCTGAAAGGGGAAGTATATTATAGGTTGGGGACGTGCGTATACATGAACATACGTGCTAGAACTCCACATCAACATGGCGTCTGTTATACACCGAATACATAAATCCCTTCTTCGAAACTATACAACACTACACAAGCACAAAAGAATTAAATAAAGATAGATGCATAAATATATAAAATACAAAAACAGTACGATGACACTAAAACCGTGTGTAGATTGTAAACAAAGAAATGAGAATAAATGATTAAAAAAATATATTATTTAATATTTATTTCAATAATTTATTTTCAAAATTACACTCACCAACTTAAAAATTGAACACATTATTTTTTAATATAGACGTTCAATCAACTTGAACACACACAATATTACGAAAAACGTGAAATAAATCATCCCCCTTATTTTCAAAAAAATATTATATATAAATAAATATCACATTTCGATTCAAATAATGTCACTCCGAAATACACATCACTTTTAAATGTAAAAATCCACAATTACACAGGCAACACACAATATAAACAGAGAAAACTAGACCAAAAAAATATATAAATAAATTTTAGTCCTATTCCACAAAAAGAATTTTACTTAAAAATATTTAGAAATAAAAAAACTAAACTAAAAAATATGAATTTGAACCTTCCAATACTCTGTGTACAACTGCACTATGCACATGGATGCAATGGTCAAATACCTACGAAATCTAACAGCGAACGCACAAACCAACACACATGTTGCGCATGTGCAAACAAAACTATCCAAATACACCCCTCAAGTATATAAAAAAAAGAATAATAATACCAAGGCAGGCACAGGCACACCAGTAAACACAATACACACACACATTCAAAGATACACAACATAGTTTCATCATGTATAATGTTGAGAGCAATCATTGAATTCGGTCGTTGTTTGAAATATTTACCCATACAAAGAATAATGCCTAGTCAACAAGTTCAAAGTGGTGATAAATAGAAATACTATCGTAAAAATACGTGTGATACCTCGTTCGATTCGGAATGAAGAAAAATGTGCTTGAAGCGTTTGCCAGCATATTAAAAATGGCAAATTTAGTTATAAACACTTAAAAATGAAAAAAACCTTTTTTCGTTTTTCGTCAATATTTCAAAAAATACTAATATTACAAAAATTTAAGAAAAGAATATTAAAGCCGAGGAAATTTCCTAAATAAAAACTCCTACTTCCGGAAGCCTATTTTTCATATATAACTCACAAATGAAAAGAGAAATGAAGGTGAAATTTGTATAGCGTAAAAAATGAGTTTGAGTTCGTAAATGAGCAACATTGCTCAATTGGGTCTTGGGTCCGTATTACCCATCTTGTCAACCGTTAGAGATAAAACAAAAGTTTAAAACATGGCCCTTATAAAAAAATTAACAACTTTTGTTTGAAACATTTTTTCGTAAACATCATGTGAGGAGGCAATTTAGGAAAAAATTTTGGTGCGCATTTTCTACTATAAAAGATAAAGAGTTGAAAATCTTCAGATAATTTCAGCAAGTGATCTTATGAAACAGTCTCGAAAAACGAAAAATATATTTTCTAGAACTTTTTTTCGTTCTTCTCAAATGTTTCACAAGACCATTAGCTGAAGTTATCTGCAAGTTTTAAAAACTCTATCTTTTATAGTTTTGAAGAAAATAAACTTTTATAGTTTTGAACTAATTTGCTCCCTTATGGGTACGCAACGATGTTTAAGAAAAAAATGTTTTAAACAAAAGTTTATTTATTATTAGGAATAACTTTTACATTTAAACTTTTTTTCTATCTATAACGGTTTACAAGATGGATTTTTGTTGTTTGGTTGAATTTGCAAAAAGAAAGAAAACCGAAAAAAAACACAGAAGTGAGCAGAATTAAATCAGCTAGAACTTTAAGGAGAATTTTTTTTTATTTGATGCATAGTTTTTTTGTAATTTGTGAAAAACTAATTAAACCCACCAACTACCGTCAAAAAAGAGGGCTAGAGCCACCCCTGAGGGGTCGATTCTTTGGTACGAAGTTTTTACAACCTAATAAACAACAGTGAAAAATTTCAAAGATGCATCACTTTTTCTTTATTACCACGATATTTTATTTCATTTTGTTGTGTGAATATGTCAACGTGTTTTGAGAAAAAATTCATCAAATGATTCGATTCAGTAATTGCGATTAACTCAAGCCAATATTATTATAATATTTTTCTATTTATCTCTTTGTCTGGTTATCTATCCAATACACTTTGGTTAATGTTCATATGTATTCGATGTACTCTCTTGTACAACAACTAAAAACTGTACGAAACTGTTACATCATAATTTGACGTCATTAATTACCTCATTATTACAACTGTCTTCATGTAAAATAATTATTAATTACAATAAATGAAATGATGAGTATTATTGTAAATTTGTTTACATTATTTTTATTTTTTTAGTTTTTATCGCTGCACTGTGTTCATCAATTTAATTATGTTATCGTTGAATTCGGGAGCTAAGTCTCCAAAAAACTATACAAATGCAATTACTAATCCCTATCTCTTCCCTATATATCATAAATGTGAAAGTAAGGATGCTGTTTGTTTGTTTGTTTCTTGTTACACTTTCACGCAAAAATTAATGAATGGATTTCAAAATAATTATTCAAAAAAAAAATAAAAAAAAAAATATATATATATATATATATATAATAGGTTGGCTGATAAGTCCCCGGTCTGACACATAAATGGCGTCGCTAGTATTAAATGCATATTATTTTTATATAGTACCAACCTTCAAATGATTCGTGTCAAAATTTGACGTCTGTAAGTCAATTAGTTTGTGAGATAGAGCGTCTTTTGTGAAGCAACTTTTGTTATTGTGAAAAAAATGGAAAAAAAGGAATTTCGTGTTTTGATAAAATACTGTTTTCTGAAGGGAAAAAATACAGTGGAAGCAAAAACTTGGCGTGATAATGAGTTTCCGGACTCTGTATTTTTTCCCTTCAGAAAACAGTATTTTATCAAAACACGAAATTCCATTTTTTCCATTTTTTTCACAATAACAAAAGTTGCTTCACAAAAGACGCTCTATCTCACAAACTAATTGACTTACAGACGTCAAATTTTGACACGAATCATTTGAAGGTTGGTACTATATAAAAATAATATGCATTTAATACTAGCGACGCCATTTATGTGTCAGACCGGGGACTTATCAGCCAACCTGTTATATATATATATATATATATATATATATATATATATATATATATATATATATATATATATATATATATATATATATACATATATTTAAAAAAAAAGTAAATAAAAAATTTAATTTTTTCTGACATTTTACTGCTCCATCTATGAACATCAATTTGAACCATAAATTACAGATTTCTATAAAAGTTTAAAATAGTAAACGTAAAACAATTCATAGCCATCTTTTCTGGTATACTATTTTGCACTTTAAAATATTGAAAACTGTGTATATATTTTAGCTGTGTTTATGGAAGAGGGATAAGTGATGTAAAAAGAGGTGGAGGCTATAAAGCGGGGGTTTTTATTTTTAATCCCAGTGAATCGGGCGGGTTCAAGCTAGTTTTATAATAAATGTGATAATAAGGATGTTTGTGTGTTTGTTTGTTACACTTTTGCGCGAAAACTACCGCATAGATTTGAATGAAACTGTACAATAATATAGCTCATTCATCAGAATAACACATGAACTACATTATTTCTTCTTGTTTTCGTGTACTTTTAATCATGCATACCATATTTATTTACATCATGGTCTCTTCGATTATAATTGATGTTTTTAATATGATATATACACGTAAACTAAATATTGATAAATATCTTTTCTAGTAATCTTAATTAAAGAGAACCAGGACCTAGTTCGAATGTATTTTTTTCAATTCTCTTTAATTAAACATGAACTATAATTTATAAAAATATATATTTTTTTTTAATTTAAAAAATTAAATTTAATCTGACATTTTACTGCTCCATCTATAATAATCATTTTGAACCATAAATTAAAGATTTCTATAAAAATTTAAATAGTAAATGTTAAACAATTCATGGACATTTTTTTCTGAAATTTAGGTGGAAGCCATAAGGCGGTGGTTTTTACTTTTAAGCGCAGTGAAGGAGACGGGTATCAAGCTAGTAATTGTATAAAAACAATTTACTTACGAAACATTTTATTAAGTTAGTACAATGAAACCAAATATCTAAAAGGAAAAAAGTGATGCATCTTTGAAATTTTTTACAGAGGCCAGTCACCTGGCAGGTTTTGTTGATTTTTTTGCAAATGGCTGAAAAAAACATAGAAATTTCGGTTTTCTAGAGTCTAGCTTTAAACAGAGGGGTCAAATCAAAAAAGTTTTCAGACAAAAGTCGTACTTACAGTACATACGCACAATTTTCTGCTCATTAAAGAATTTTTTAAGGTCATGGGCCCCTGATATGGCCCCTTATGCCCATTTTTATCATTTTTTTTCGAGTTGGAGGTAGATTCTTATATTAAAATATATCACGGGAAGATGTATGCTGTTTCCCCTCGCTTTTCATTTTTTTGAATTTCACGTAAAATTGAATTTTTAGACACAAAAATGCAGTTATTAAAAAGTCAAATTAGGTCTTGTAGATTAAGGTCAGTATAAAAATATCATGCATTGTAAATTTGGTCAATACCCAAACTTCTGAGATAACTTAGGAAAATACGGACCTCAAAAAAGCGGTAAGTTTTCGAGGTAAGAATTATTTTATATTGTTATTATTGTTGCCAAACCCGTTGTTAAAATAGCCTACGATCCAACTTTTGCCGTCAGCCGATTTATTTTATCTCATCTAGAATCGGAGATTTTGATTAAGATGGGGCTACCTTGGGTCCAAATTTAGTCAAGGAAAAAAGTTCAAAATATGGGCGGTAGATTAGGGCATCCTTAGTTTAAATTCAAATTTGCGACCTCCTAACTATCAATAAAAAAATTCTAAAGCATTTTGAAAATCAAAAAAAGTGCGCGAGTTGTTTGTTCACTAAGTTGCTATCTTGGGAAAATTGTGTGTATGTACTCAAGGTACAACTTTTGTCTGAAAACATTTTTGATTTGACCCCTCTGTTCAAAGCTACACTCAAGCAAATCGAAATTTCCATGTTCAATTAAAATTTCGCGCTTAAAAATGACCATAATTTATTTCCTCACCTCGGAAAGCAAAATGGACAAAAAATTCGTGGTCAGTGCACAAATTTATCCCTTACAAAAGTACTTTCAGCCATTCGCATTTTTTTTAACGGGATCGATTCTGACTACTAGTAGACTGACTTAACAGTTGTTGATTTAACAACCTCTCGACCTGTCAGGGCGCGCCTAATTTTTAAATGTATAAAATGCGCCTTATAAAAAAATAAACAAGTTTGTTTGAAATTTGTTTCATAAACATCACTGTTTACCCGTGCAGACGCAATTTAAGACCAAACTTTGGTGTCCATATTCTCCAAAACTATAAAAGGTAGGGAGTTGAAAATTTGCAGGTAGCTTCAACTAGTGGTCTTGTGAAACATTTTCGAAAAACGGAAAAAAAAATATAGAAAAGACTTGAATGTTCTGAAATTTTTGAATATAATTTTTAGACCCCTCACGGGTAAACTGTGATGTTCACGAATAAATCTTTCGAAAGTTTTTTTTTAATAAAGAATATGTTTTACATTTAAAATTTTATTCTATCTCTAATGGTTAACAAACAAGATGGGTTCTTTTTCATTTGATTGAATGAGCAAAAAATTCTAGAAAATACTTCAAGAATGCTTCACAAGACCACTAGTTGAAGCCAACTGCACCTGTTTTGTCCTGATTTGCGTAAACAGTGATGTTTATAAAAAAATATTTCAAATAAAAGTTTTTATTTTTTTATAAGGGATACCTTTTAAAGGACCCTGCTCACAATACATTGATTTTTTATTTTGGCAAAAATTTTTTGAAAACTACGGATTAAGGTAGTTTTGATCAGGATGATCAAAAGTTCTTATAAACTCAACCCTCAAAAACTCTTCCCTTCCGAGCTACAGCCCTTGAAAAGTTATTCCTACATGATACCGGCAGCGGAATGTTTGGGTATGTATAAAGAACAACTTTCTAATTTAAAGTGTTCGTCTAATGTATGTCAGTTATGAATCAGAATGAGGTTTTAATTGAGCCTGAAAACTTAGATCGAATTCGATGCCTGTATAAGCTATGTTCTCTTGAAACTAATATTTACCGTTTGAAGCATTTTCCTCGACTAAATTTATATGCCGAGTTTCAAGCATATGTCAATTTAAAAAAGACACCCTGTTTATTGTATGAGTGTAAAGGGCGACAAATATTATATTTGCCCGGAGCGGCTAAATAGCTAGATCGGGCTCTGATATGTTTTCATAAATTTCTCCAAAACTAATCGGTGGAAATAAATCCTTAATAAATTATTGAAAACAATAAAAAAAAAACCCGTTGTGCCCGACTAATTAAGGATGTATGCTATAAGACGAATAGCAAGAATAATATTTTTCGATATCTGGAGTTATTTTCAAAATATCGAAAACCAAGGCAGATATCAAAAAATTGTATTCTTATTTTGGTCTAGATTCATGAAGTTTTAACCATATTTATCCAGTTGAAAATAAGGTTAAAATAATTTCAACTCTAGGTCTAAAATTGCCTTGGCGCTCGTACTACCTTAAGTCTACTTTGTTCATAAAAAACGTCGGCTAATCGTATTAACTGAGTAATTGCAAGCCTGTTACTTCAATTTTGAAACCGTATTTTTCAAAAAATTCAAAATCATGCTAAAAAAATTTGCCAGGTATTGTTTAGGAACAGAAGACAGAAGACGTACGAACTCGCCCGAAATTACATTGTGTAAATAAAATCAGTATTAAATTCATGTTTATATATGGAAGCAGTTGTGAGCTCATATCAGATTTTTATTTGTAATATAAAAGTCCTTTATGATGAATAGGACGGAAACTATTAACGTTATTACAATGAAATAAAAACTATTACTAGGGTTGGATTACTATCTGTATAACCCCTACATTTTCAAGTCTACAGCATCCACGCAAACCTAGACAGTCAAACATTTGATGATACGATAACTAAACTGAGAAATCTAATTTAGTGCCATCTACATACACTCATACAATATCATAAATATACCTTTAAAAAAATAAAATAACTAGTCTAGTTAAAAAATTCAAATTGTTGAAATATAGAGAACTAGCTCGTTGAATTCTAAATGATGTCTAGAAAAATGTACCAAAAGCGTTTTTCAGCGCCTAAAAAATTACAAAAGATACAAACAATTAGAGATTTTAAAAAATTTTTCGTTTTTCGCCAATAACATTAGCATTATATATATATATATCATATACAACGTGTTCTGTTATTAACTGCAGAAACCTAACTTCTCAAAATAAGCTCATCCAGAGCAACAAAAAAACTCTTTTCCAAATTTCGATCTGAGCCTTAGTTTGGGAGCTACAGGTATGACAAAAATTGATAAATTTGATTATTCATTGGCTGTCATTCGATAACCAGTAGCCAATGATAATCAGAAGATATTAGTAAATTTTTTTAAAATAATATTCAACTAAGGTAGGGATTTTTAGAAATTATAACATGATTTGATTCGATTATATTATTTTGCAAAAACATTAAATTATTGTACTTAAACAAACAAACTATGTGTCAATGGGTGTGGTTTGCTTGCTTAGGTCCAATGATAAGTTGTTTACTAATAATTATTATTATTTTCTCAGAATAATAAAAAACAAAAAATGTATAATATTATTAAATTGTCCCACTTTTTATAATTTAAATATTTTTATTCTATTATTCTGAGAAAATAATAATAATTATTAGTAAACAACTTATCATTGGACCTAAGCAAGCAAACCACACCCATTGACACATAGTTTGTTTGTTTAAGTACAATAATTTAATGTTTTTGCAAAATAATATAATCGAATCAAATCATGTTATAATTTCTAAAAATCCCTACCTCAGTTGAATATTATTTAAAAAAAATTTACTAATATCTTCTGATTATCATTGGCTACTGGTTATCGAATGACAGCCAATGAATAATCAAATTTATCAATTTTTGTCATACCTGTAGCTCCCAAACTAAGGCTCAGATCGAAATTTGGAAAAGAGTTTTTTTGTTGCTCTTGATGAGCTTATTTTGAGAAGTTAGGTTTCTGCAGTTAATAACAGAACACGTTGTATATATATATATACAGTGCAACCTCGATATAACAAACCTGAAGGGAATCAGTAAATATTCGTTATATCAAGTAATTCATTAAACTGAGGTTCGTAATATTGAGGTTAAGTTGGTCTAAAATTCGTTTTAAAGCGGAAAAAAGTGTCGGAACCTCTCGCGACGTGAATTACATACTATGGAGCATACTAACTGTCATATATTGGTGGGACTTTATACGTTATATAAAGGTTTTGAATTGACGAATTTCGTTATTTAGAGGTATTTAAATTTTTTATTATAGTTGAAAATTCGTTATAAAGAGACTGTTCGCAAAAAATATTCGAAATGTAGAGGTATATTTTATATTGACTCTTATGGGCAATTCAAGGGGATTGCGAAAAATTTGTTAAATCGAGGAATTCGTTATATTGAGGTTCGTTATATTAAGGTTGCACTGTATATATATATATATATATATATATATATATATATATATATATATATATATATATATATATATATATATAAGCGCTCCACGAAGCCCAAAAACTTATTACACCAATTATTTAAACATTTTTTGATTTACAATGAAGACGAAAAAGCCAGAAAATTTTCGGTAAACAACTGTCTAACTGGTTGAAAAATTAACTTCCAATGATAATTAATTCTTTGGAGTGTTTAGAATACACCATAATTTTTTCAAATCTTCAAATTTATATTTAACACCTTAAAAAAATTATTTAGTGTGAGATACTTTTACAACATCAAAATATATAACGTCAAACGTTCATCCAAACTAAAATATTATAAAAAAGGAACACAATATTTTCTATTGAAAGAGAAATTTTTAAGTTTATATAACAATTTTTTAATATTTTGTTTCTTAAAAATACAGCGCGTCCTTGAAAGTTACAATAAGTACCTGAACTTTCATAATTGACAAACTAAATTCTATGAAACAATTTCACAAAATTTTTTTACAATTGGGGGTATAAATATAAAATATATATTATAAGAATATTATAAGTAAGATTTTAAATGGTTTGAGGGTTGGATTAACTCTATTTTCTATTAATTAGTGTTGTTAAACCCCCAATTAACAGTAAAAAAAAAACATGTGCTCAACATGGGGGTAAATTTGGCATATTTTTACCTTTTTTTATCTTATTTATTTTTTCTAGGAATTTTATTCCCTTCTTATATTTAAATTATCTTTCTTGTATACAGGATGACCTGTTATTGATGGCAGAAAATTAAACCAGTAAATTAAGCTTATCAAGACAAATGGAAAAGCTCTTTACACCAAATTTCGATCTGAGATCTGATTCGAAAGATGTAGCTATGGGAAAATAGAAAGATTTATGAATTCACAGACCTATCAAATTCATTAAATTAGTAGGTGTCACTTTAGAATATAAACACCCTGTATAATGTATGATATCAAATCATAGAAGTAATAACATAGAACCGTAATGTGGCCATCCAAACGGTTGATCATTATAGAGAGAGTCCTAAAAAAAATACGCGTATAGCTGTCTTCGTCTGTCTCATACTACCTCTTTGAAATACAAACTCATGCACGTGTTTATGCAATAATTCAAAATATGAATATGGATACTTTGTCACCTGCGAGACAAAGAGGGGAGACGCTCCCTTTTTTCAGCAGTCAATAATTCACTTATTGCGTTTCTTATGCCTATGCTTTTAAGCCTCTATGTTATAGTATAACCTCTTTGTATCAAATACTAAATCAAAATCCCCTTGAAAGTTTTTTGTACCATGAACGATATAAAGTGTCTTCCTTAACTATAATGTTTAATTTTGAAAACTTATTTTAATTGAAAAAGTAAGTTATTTTTCAAAGTTAAGGTATTTTTAGCATGATATTTGCAGTTCCTATGCTAAAGCTATATTAAAATTTTTTCGATTGAATTTAACGAGAAATTAAAGTTAAGAACATAATACATCTGACTATTAAATCCCAACAAACAATTTTTGTTCAAAACAAGTTTAGTACATAAATATAAATATTTATAAATTAAAAGGGTACTGCCATTGTGGAGGAAAGAGCAGATGTATAACTTAACTTTTTAGTCATATTTCCTCAACAAAAAAAATAGACCTATGCATCACTATGTTGAAGAACAACGGAAAGGGGTGGGGATATGTTATACAAACGTTTCATGATCCTTCAAGCACGATTCCTATTTGGTGGAGTTTTGGATATCTTATACATTATTTCTCAAGCCTGTTTTTTTCCTGCCCACGCGATATCTTCCTTATTCCTTTATCAAACTACATGATTTATTTTCCGCCTCCTTTTTAAAACTTTTCATGCTGGATAATAACAAAAAATAGACTCCCAGTCTAAAAATAGACAGCTTAGGAAAAAACAGACTATAGAAATGATATTAAGACTAAGTTTTGTTCATTTTGTAATTTGTACATCATATCTGTACTAAAGTTGTCTATAAATAAAAAGACAGTTAATTACTATTGATATTTTTTACTAGGCTGTGTTAAGCCACGGATGCCGCACAGGTCGAACAAAAAAAAAAAAATAAATAAATATATATATATATAAAATCTGATGTCAGAACATAATGACCCCCATCAAACTCTGCAATTCTTGTTATGATCATTTTTTAATAGGTGGCACCTCTGGCAAGATATATATCTGGCATAAAATTAAACATTGCTCCTTGTATCCAATAAGATACTTTGGTATTTTTGATATGTTGTTTGCAATGTAAGGGCAATGTTAAATCCAAGTTTTAGACTTCGGCAAACGACCAGATCATGCCGAAAAATAATAAAAACCCCCGAAAATTTAGACCTTATTTCAGTTTTTTCCGATTTTGAACCAGAAGGACTGGTTTTTCCTCAAGAATTGTAGTAATTATTTTCAAAGAAGGTTCTATTTTCAACAATTTGAGATAAAACCAGTTTTTATTGGCCCAACAGTTTCTGAGATACAGTTTGTCTATTTTCTCAAGTTTCACGATTTTACGCAAAATTCCATCTTGTGAACCTTTAGAGATAGAACAAAAGTTTAAATGTAAAAAATGTTCCTTATTTTATAGTATGTATTAATATAGGATTATCAGTTATGTATGTGTGACATGTATATGCATATGTGTAATGTGATTGAGTAATCAACACTGTCAATCCATGGTATTTCAAAAATTTAACTCAGTCAATTGATCGTTTTCACTTCTTTATATATAGTTTTTGTTCTATCTCTAACGGTTTAGAAGATGAAACTTTACGAAAAATCGTATAACTTGAAAAAATAGACGAAACTTTGGAAAGCTGTATCTCCGAAATTATTGGTTCTACAAAAACCGACGGAATAAAATTGTTGCAAATTTAACTTTCTTTAAGAATAAAGACTACTGTTTTTTTATGAAAAAGCAGTCCTACCAGGTCCAAATCGGGAAGAATTGAAATAAAGTCAAAATTTTCTATGTTTTTTTTATTTTTTAGCATGATTTGGTCGTTTGCCGCGGTCGAAAAGTTTGATTTAACACTGCCTACAACATATCAAAGAAAAAAACATACCTGCTTTCGAAATATCATGTATAGACAGTGTAGATTACTCTGTCACATTATACATATATACATGTCACACATATATAACTGATATTCCCATATAAAATATACTATATAATTTGCGCTATCACGGATAAACAGTCTATGTTTACGAAAAAATGTTTCAAACAAAAGTTGTTTATTTTTAAGGAACATTTTCTACATTTAAATTTTTGTTCTATCTCTTACGGTTTACAACATGGGTCCTACGGATCGAAGACCAATTGACCTATGTTACTCATTTACGAACTCCATCACACTTTTTACGTCCTTAACACGCTAATTTCAGCTTGATATCTCCTTTCGTTTTTAAGTTATCGTGATGACAGACGGACAGACGACAGACAGACAGACAACCGAAAATGGATTAATTAGATTATTTAATGAACACCTATATCAAAATTTTGTTCATAGTATCAATATTTCTAGGCGTTACAAACTTGGGACTCAACTTAGTCTACCTTGGTATATATCATACACATGGTATAATAAGAATCATCTATTCAAGGGGAAATTTCATTTTATAATTATATCTTTGGTAGATTTTATGGCTTAAAAAGGTGCAAAGTTTACTTACAAGCGTATTAACAAAGTATATACAAGTTGTAGGTAATTACACTTAAAAAAAATTTTTAAGGTATTTCCAGCATGGTATTTGCAGTTTCTATGTTAAAGCAATGGTACAATTTTTTTTTCGACAGAATTTAACGAAAAATTAAATTTAAGAATTTAATAATGCTTACTATTAAGTAGTTTCAGAAATTTTGACCGTTTAAAATGGGAAATAATTATGCCAACGTCCCAATTTCGATCAATTTACGTCAAAATTAATATCTCGAAAGTGAAAATTAATTTCTAAATTTTTTTTTTAGAATTGTATTGTATAAACATTTTTTTCTACTTTTTCTTCAATATATAATAATATCATAAAAAATAGTTGGAGAGACCGGACATTTTACATGCTTTAAATGGGACATGACCCTCAAAATCGCGAACTTTGTCTTTAAATATCTCGCGATCTAAACGGTCAAAAATTATGAAATTTTAGGAATTCATAAATAAAGCTATTATAAACCCGAGAAAAAAAATTCGGCCAAATCTGTCGAAAAGTGATTTCATGCTGGTACTACCTTAAGTTTATAAATCAAATTACTATTAAATGTTTTTACCTAAACTATGTTCAGAAATCTATACCTCTACATCTACAATCTAACCGGAAGATTGTCATATTATAGAGGTAAGATTTAAAAAACAAAACTTGTGAGTAGCAGAACTCTATCAATAGAATTATATTTTTCCATCTTTTAATGTTTCTGAATATTAAATGCATTTAAGGTAGTATGGGTAAAATATAAAAATAAAGTTAGAACAGTTAGGCTTTTATTATATTAAAGATAAGCATCTAAATAATGGGTTTATTCAAGTTTGAGGATGCCTTATTGACTTTTTTAATGAAATATTGAAAATTAAAAATCTTAGTTTTTACATTGACTCAATGGGATCCCGTGCATTATTCTTTATACAAAATTCTCATATTTCCAAAAAACTGTGTTCACATAATAATGCACCAACAAAAAAATAATAAATAATAATATATATCTATATATACAGTAGAACCTCGATAACTTAAACCTCGATAACATAAAAACCTCTGTTACTTCAAAAAATACTATGTTCCCTTCCCATCAGAGCCCAAAACCTCTATAACTTAAAATACGCAACCTCTATAACTTAAATAAATAATCTCTGTATAGGCCCTCAGTAACTACATAGAAACATGTACATACCTCTATATTAACCTTTACCTAACATAGACCCTTGATAACTTAAAACCTCTATAACTTAAAATATTTTGTGTTTCCCCTGGACTTTAACTTATCGAGGTTCTACTGTATATATATATATATATATATATATATATATATATATATATATATATATATATATATTGCAATTTCCTCATCGGTTGAGAAGTTTAATTAATATGTCAAAAAAATTGTTTTTATAAAATAGACAATCGACTCTAAAAATTTTAAATAACCAAAACTCGGCGCTTTAAACCGTTGTAACGTTGCCAAATTTATTATTTTCATTATGATACACTAGATTTCTAGATTATAATATGTCCATAATATAAAAATAATGGGGGTTTAACCTCCGTATTTATGACACCCGCCTTATCACAGAGGCCACCCACATCATTATTTGTTAATCTTTATTTATTCAATTACAAACATATTTAAAATTACATTTTTGATGTGGTTGGAGTCGGTTACTTCGTTCTTATCCAAGCGACGGCAATAAATTTTATGTATTATTAATTGTTATAAAATCAGTTTAATTATTAGGGTATATTATGGTTAATGTGTGTATTAAATTTTGTATGCTATTCAAAATTTTGAACAAAAAAATCTGTTGACGACCCATACTACCTTAATTGAAATGACTATTTAGTCCCGGCATAATCTGTCATTGAGCATGATTAATTTTTCTCTAAACCTTCCAGTTTTCAAGGTAGAAATTTGTAAAATTTGAAAACACGGGATTTTTACGATTTTCATCCCTTAAAAACTCTATGAATAATCAGATTTTGATTATGTGTAAAATTTTTATTTGTTGTGTAAAGCTTAGTCAACAACATCCATCAAAAATTTTTAGTCTTATTCCATTTTAAGAGCTTAATTCTTAATTGATAAGAGAGCACGTGAAAAACCACCCAAAAATCAAGATTTGCTGTTCAATACATGCTAGAAAAATGAGATTTTCACCAATCGATTCGAAATTAAGTCAAATATTAACAGAAAAGTTCGAAAAATTTCATTTTCCACAATGCAACTCTCCAGAAAATCGGAAAAACTGGTTTTCTAATTTTCTGGGGGGTTGCGTAGTAGAAAAAACAATTTTTCGAACTTTTCTGTTAATTTGATTTTATTTAGAAAATCGTTATTGCCCGGTGGTTTTTCACGCGCTTTCTTAACAATTAACAATCAAGCACTTAAATGCAATTAGGTCTAACATTTTTTGCGAAAGTTGTTGAGTAAGCTTTACACAATATATAAAAATTTTATAGATATTAAAAATCTGATTTTTACAAAGAGTTCTTGAGGGATGCCGTTTACGGGAAATCGTAAAAATTCCGTTTTTTCAAATTTTACCAATTTTAAATTTTACTCGAAGACTGGAGGGATTAGAGGAAAATGTCTATGAACATTTTTTATTAATTTTGACTCCAACTATATGATAAATTTTTTTTCTGAAATGATTCGGATAACATTACTTATTTAATTTAAAAAAATTTGTTTAACCTAAATTTTTACATTCAGGAGTATGTCTTAAACAGGATCCTGCGAAAATTAAGCATGCTCAATGACGGATTTTGTCGGGAATAATTTGGGAATTTGAATTCTGGGCATTAGTTCACCTTTCAAAACAGTTATAAACTCTCTACTAAATTTGGAGGAGCAGCGGAGATACAAATCCTTTAAAACCATAAAAAACAGGCTTTTGTGAAGCGTGAAGCTGATGGAAAGTCTCTATGCATTTTTATGAAAAACTTGACAGTAATGAAAATCGTCAGATGGCGGCAAAGTAACCAAAATAAATACTGGCGGTAAAACTGTTAAAATTTTTGCAAACACTTACTCGAAATTTAATCGAATATCATATATCAATTGTGTTCAACTGCAATTTTTGAATTCAACGCGGGAACCAAGGGCATTGATCACGCAAAAACATGACACATTTTTCAAGGTCGCTTTCTTACTCGATGTGCTTGGAGTGTAAAAAAGTGGTGGAGATTACATAACAAAGACCGTTACAAAGTAAGGTTGTTTGTTTGTGACGTTTTTTTTTTTTTTTTTTTTTATATGGAGTGCTTGAGGAATAGCCACATTTAGGCGTATCCTTGAAATTTCAATCTCGAGCCTTACACTGAATGCCAAAGTCTTACTAAAGTAAGGCATGCCCAATTCGGCTGCTAATTGGAGTGCTAGAGGACAATTGGGCATGGCCTTAAAATATATAAATTTGCGCCCCTTGAATTTTCTAGGATCATAAACTAACTGTTTACAATATATAAATATCTTAATTAAATATTATCTATCATTACGATGAACTTAGGGCGCAATGGTTAACGTCTTAGGTATCTATTCCGACGGTCACCAGTTTAAATCCCATCATGACCATTTTCGAGACACTAAATTTAATAATAAATGGAAGATCCAAAAGACCACCTCCCTGCCGAAATAGGAGCGCCTAATGTGGCATGCATTCGGAAGCTACAAAGCAAGTAATGAAGGGATAGTTGGGAAGGCCTAATATGAATACAATTAGGAATTGCTAATGAGGGATACGTCAGGATGGGCTAATGTGGATACGTTCAGGAAAAAAGTGTGGCTTCCGAATGCACATTTAGGCATTTCTATTTAGTATCTACAAACGTTTTGTAATTTATAATAAAACACGATGTTATTTTCAATATTTGGTTTTTTACAAATTAGACTGATAGATGCGCTCAATTAAATCAAATGGTAAATTTTTTGTTTCCATTTATTTCTTTTATCAATTAACAAACCAGCAATAAACAATAAATTAAACAAACTTGACTCGGCTCACGGCTGGTCTATATAAAAAGTAAAGAGTAGGGTAGTGCTTAACTATTTAATTTTGGAGGATATCTCCGATTTTCAGGGGGGTTTCTATGTTGGAAATGAAATTTTTCCAAGTATTCAGCTGACTTAAGTTTATTTTAGGTAGATTGCTGAAAATCAAAATTTTTGACCGTCTAGTTTTCCATAATTTTAATGTCGTACTTAGTGTCGGTTGTTATTTAAGGTAGTGCGAGCGTTAAGGAAAATTTAAACTTATGGTTGAAATTCTTTGTACCTTATTTTCAACTTTGAATTTTGTTATAACTTTATGAATGAAGACGAAAAATAAGAATAAAGTTTTTCGATATCTGCTTTGGTTTTCAAAATACCAGAAGCTAAATAATAAAAAAAAAAAAATTATTTAACTATTGGCGAACGAAATTACCTAGAGATGGCTCTGGTGTGAATGCAATATGGTCGATATAGAGGATTTTCGTTCAAGTTGTCAAAATAAATTTTTGCATTTTTTTTTGTTTATTTGTTTTTTTAACATGGAGAAAGCCCTGGATATTAATATTGGTGATATATTTTATCTACTTGGTGGATCAGTAAGGCCGTTGATGGAAGGAGAGGCGCTTTCTCGTTCCAAAAACTTGTTTTTCTGTGGTATCCAATCGAAGCAAAATAATTGTTTATTAATCAAATCTTTATGTTTGCAAACGTCGAACATCACCGAGAAACCTCATGAGATCTAAATCAAAGTGTTTGTAGCCAATGACAACAAAAAAATCGAATGCTATTGTTCTTGCAAAGCGGGCGCTGGAAGCAAGTGCAAGCATGTTTTTGCGACATTGTGCGACAAGTGAGCCTGTAGATCTTGTTTTCCCACACTGGGGAACACCACAACGTTTTTCATTTTTGATAATTTCCATCTCAACAAAAAAAAACATTCAGCACTTGTATAGCTGTCAAAACTCAAAATCCTCTATAATAGTTTCACTAATACTCCCTGCGCGGCGCCACCGTATCTTGCGATCGCGAATAACAAATATATTTTTTTAATTTGTGTCTCCACTATCGTGCTCATACATCCTTAATTATTTGGGAGCAACCGGGTTTTTTTTTTCAATATTTTTTTTTATCGAGTATTTTTGGAGAAATCTATGAAAACATATCATCCATCTATCGTTTTTCCATAAGACAAATATTAAATAGCCTACTTTTGAAGTCATTTGTTTATTTAAATAATCGGGCAGCCCCCCCTAAAATTTTCAGAATTGCTTTACTTACAAAAAAAAAAAATCAAGCCTGTTATCCAAAATTGCCCTGGTGCTCGTACATCCTTAACATAAGCAATAAATAATTGTTATATAATGAATATGCAGACAATTAAAAAAATGTAGGTCAGATGAAGACAGATGAACAAAGCGGCCTCTTTAAAACTACATAAGAACAAAGCTAATTTACAAATGATTGCCATATGGTGGATACGAATATACGTGCACGACTGTACGTATGCACATATACTGGAGTAAATCTAAGCAAAAAAAGGCTGTTATATGGATTAAAAGTTCGAGCAATGAAACTTTGGGGTTTTTCTTTTCACATCAAAATAAGTATTTTTTGAAATTTTTTACTTTCCCGGAGTGGTGCAACATGTTTAAAAAACAAAATGGCGTCAAAAATGAAATTTTTTTCAGAAATTTTATCATTTTTATTTTATATTCGCAAAAGGAGACATCGGTGCATATCCAAATTTGGTAGGTTTGTAGTCAATGTTAAGAACTACTCCTCATATTTTTTTGGTGGGGTTTCGTCCCTTCCCCTCCCAGTTATATATATATGTATACATACATATGGTAAAACAGTTCATTTGACTGTAACTTGAAAAATATTCGATTGATTTTAATGAAACTAATATCAATAGTAGGTTTGATTACTTACAACTTTCGGTTAAAATTTTAGCGAAATCCGTTAAATAGTTCGGCCAAAATTTCCAATTTAGGGAATTGTTTAAAATGGCTGCCATTTTGTCCTACGAGGTTAAATTTTTTTTTAAATTGTAGCATTTTTTATTATCTTTCGATTTTATAATAAGTGACTTACCCGTAAAATGACTCCTTGATCCATATTTTTGCGAAAAACGGAAAATTTAACACTTTCTGGAAATAATTGTTTGGGGGGTGTATGGACTGGCTTTGGGGGGTGTTTTTTGCTTTGGCATGAGAAAACTATTTTTAAAAGAGGTCTATATGGTTTAAAGCAAAATTTTTAAGTTTTAACCCCCGCGCTGTAAGGGGGAAGGGGTGTATGAAATAAATGTATCTTAAAAGATTTTAAAAAGAGGTCAAAATAGTTTAAAATGCTAAAGTAACCCAAAATTTTAGCTGTTTATATTAATATAGCACTTTTTACAACATCCACCCCTTTCCCTCCCGCTTTCATATTTTTTGCAAATTCAAAATTTTTAGGACGTATAAAGGGGTTTTTGGGGTCGCTGATCTCGAATTTTGCAATAGATTATCAAAAACAATTGTAATATTTTTAGGGGGTGTACTTATTTGGGCCAAAAGTTCGAGATCAGCGACCCCCAAAGCCCCTTTATACATCTTAAAAATTTTGAATTTGCAAAAAATATGAAAGGGGGAGCGGAAGGGGTGGATGTTGTAAAAAGTGCTATATTAATATAAACAGCTAAAATTTTGGGTTACTTTAGCATTTTAAACTATTTTGACCTCTTTTTAAAATCTTTTAAGATACATTTATTTCATACACCCCTTCCCCCTTACAGCGCGGGGGTTAAAACTTAAAAATTTTGCTTTAAACCATATAGACCTCTTTTAAAAATAGTTTTCTCATGCCAAAGCAAAAAACACCCCCCAAAGCCAGTCCATACACCCCCCAAACAATTATTTCCAGAAAGTGTTAAATTTTCCGTTTTTCGCAAAAATATGGATCAAGGAGTCATTTTACGGGTAAGTCACTTATTATAAAATCGAAAGATAATAAAAAATGCTACAATTTAAAAAAAAATTTAACCTCGTAGGACAAAATGGCATAAAATGGCAGCCATTTTAAACAATTCCCTAAATTGGAAATTTTGGCCGAACTATTTAACGGATTTCGCTAAAATTTTAACCGAAAGTTGTAAGTAATCAAACCTACTATTGATATTAGTTTCATTAAAATCAATCGAATATTTTTCAAGTTACAGTCAAATGAACTGTTTTACCATATGTATGTATACATATATATATAACTGGGAGGGGAAGGGACGAAACCCCACCAAAAAAATATGAGGAGTAGTTCTTAACATTGACTACAAACCTACCAAATTTGGATATGCACCGATGTCTCCTTTTGCGAATATAAAATAAAAATGATAAAATTTCTGAAAAAAATTTCATTTTTGACGCCATTTTGTTTTTTAAACATGTTGCACCACTCCGGGAAAGTAAAAAATTTCAAAAAATACTTATTTTGATGTGAAAAGAAAAACCCCAAAGTTTCATTGCTCGAACTTTTAATCCATACACAAGGCGTAATTTCACTCTACTAATATTTACACAATTGCTTAGTGCAGTTTACATACAACAATATAGTACAGGATATGTGAGCGTAGTCGATGCGAAAGAATTTCAAACTAAATGTATTAAATTGGCCGCCACCCATTTAATGTGATTTCGGTGATGTAACCGCCGTGGGTGGCGCGTAGATAGCACAATCTGAATGTCAAGTTTTCAAGTCACTTTTCGCTGCAATTGCGGTAGTATTTCTCAAAAAACTTGCCGAAAGTTGTATTCCAAGTGTTCCATGTGAGCACAGTCGAAGCGAAAAAAATTTCATACTAAATGTATTAAATTGGCCGCCACCCATTTAATGTGATTTGGGTGATGTAACCACCACGAGTGGGCGCGTAGATGGCACAATCTGGATGTCCAATTTTCAGTCACTTTTCGTAGCAATTGCGGTAGTATTTCTCCAATAACTAGCCGAATGTTGTATTCAAAGTGTGCAACCGTCTGTGATTTATCGGTGTAGACAAGTGATTTTACATATCCCCAGAAAAATAATTTAATGGGGAACGATCTTAGAGGCCAATTATAAATAGGTTCATTATGTGAAATTAATAAAAATAATCATAAAAACAAATCAAAACAAACAATTGACTGCGTTAACTGTTGAAATACCCTGAATAGAATGTGAATATTAGTACTTGCATAATTTTGTTATAAATTAGAAGAATTAAAAAAACCATTTATTTGATTTTCGACAGAATTTTCTAGAATTTTTTTTCGTTTTAAAAAAATGCTTCAAAAGTTGTTTATTTTTTTATAAGTGTCAATTTTTCCATTTAAATTTTTGTTCTATCTCTAAAGGTTTACAAAACCCAATTGACGTATGTTGCTCATTTACGAGCTCGAAATCACTTTTTACGCCCTAACCACGCTATACAAGTTCCAGCTTGATATCTCTTTTCGTTTTTAGGATTTCGTTGCGACATACGGACAGACACGTGAAAATGAATTAATTAATTGTTTTTATGAACACCTACAGCAAAATTTTGTACCATGATATATATATTTCATATATATGGGGTACAATAAAAAATTTCAACGCCATATTACCGGTTCGCCAGTAGTTATCGGTAAAGGTCACTCATTTGCTCGCTTAAAGAAATCATTGCGATATGCGTTCTATGGAACAATTTATCTAAGAGAACCTCCGAATAGTTTAACGAGTCGTTTATTTTTAAAGGTTTTTGGGGACGTCGTCGTGTTCATAAAATTCCCCTAATCTTTTTGGTGCATTTTTTTCGTCCAGAAGAGAGAAAATGTGTTTAATTGGAAAAAACGGTTACATTTTATGTATAATTTTACGTATAGTTTTTCCTAACCTCTCAGACCCGCATCTGCGCACAACGAGTCAAACTGGAGGGAGAATTAAAAATTCAAATAAAAAATAATTATGAATGTAATCGATATAATAATTAAAAACAAATTATTGGAATTAGGATTTAATGCGATGGATGTGGCTCATGACAATTATTTGGAGATCAGAAAACATGTCAAAAGTACAGTGTATACTTCCTGAAAGAAATGCTATTGGATGTGAGGAATAAGGTTTCATTGGATTTGTATTCAAAATTGGATCACTATGAGGGTGGAGCAATGTATGTAAATTTAACAGACAGAGATGTAAGAAGAACTATTGCTATTTTCAGAATGAACAGGTTTGCTTGGGAAAATAAGAAAAACCGAAGCGGGGATAGGGTTTGTGTTCTGTGTAACGGAATTGAAACAATTGAACATATTATAGAGGAGTGATATGGGACAGTAGGGAATGAAAGAGACGATCTTTACAGTGACGGATTGAATAATACGAAATTGATTTTGGACGCTAAGAATATTGTAGATCTTAAAGCAGTGTATAAATATTTGCGTTTCATCTTGGACAAGCGCTCACAATATCTTTGAATTTCAGTTTGCCTTGTTGTACTTGTGACCATATTTTATTTTATTTTATTCATTTATTTCTGATTGGACATTTGGTTTAAAATTTCTATTATTTATATTTTTCATGATGTTTCTTTTTGTAATATGTTATCTTTCAGTTTTATTCTGATTTTTTGTGTATAAGTTATATAATGTTAACTATGTATTACTTTGATTAGCCAATTGGCATATCAATAAAGTTTATTATTATTATAATGTAATCGATTGATTACATAAAAATTTATTTTAAGAAGAGTTTTAATCCTTATTGTATTTGTATTTTTAGAGATTGTTTTTTTTGCAGATGCGATTTTAATTCAAAAAGACAAGTGAAAACAAACAATTAATTCTTGAAATACCATGCATAAACAGTGTTGATTACTCTATCACATTACACATACATACATGTCACACATACATAACTAATATAGCTGATATTCCCATATAATACATATGTAAATTATTATCACTTCCATAGTGATATAATTGTTTACTTTTGTTTCAATTGACATACCTGAACTAAAGATTTTTATAATTTATATTGTGTTAGAATCATAAACGTTTATTAGTGGACATTCTATTAAATAACGTTGTAATTTAATTTATTCCTTTCAGGTATGTTTTTGTTTGTAAATTTAGTGTAATTCCTTTATATAATTTTGTCAATATATTCCTTTCAGGATTAAATACAATCTCGTTATTTATTCAATAAATTAATAACTTACAAATTAAATTACAATCATTTAAGATGGAAAAATTGTTTGTCCACTTAATAAGAAGAAGCGATGAATATTTTGAATTAGCTGGACTATCCGAAGATAAGCGGTTATGGTTTAGCTTACCAGATGAACATAAAAATTTATATGAACATAAGGTATTATCATCAAAAACCACCATTAAAAGTGCAATTGCTGCTATTAAACCGATTAATGGTTTCCGAAAAATTGGCATTAAATTAGATGAGGATTTGAAAAAAGAATATTTTGATGAAGATGGAAACCTTAGCTACAAAAACTATCCGTTACAGGAATCTGTAGTTTTTTTTGATGTGAGTGAAAAACTCCAAGAAGAAAATTTTTTAATTAAAAGAATCAAGGAATTAGAATTAAAATTAAATGACAAAGATGAGATAAAATTGCAAAATATAGAAAAGAAGTTTGTTCTTGATAAATATGACAAAACACAAAACCCTTCTGAGTGGTTTTCTAAATTTGAAAGTGAATGTGACCGAAATAAAATAAAAAGTGGTACCCAGATGATTGAAGCTTTACGATTTTTTGTCGCTGGATCGGCCAAACACTGGTATGAAGGAAATTTGAAAAAATTTGGTCTAACTAATTGGTCTGAATGGCGAAATTCATTTTTTTCCATTTTTATTGACAAAGGTTGGACAGCTGTCAGAAAAGCATATACCTATAAATACTTAGGCGGCTCATTGATCGATTACGCTTTAACAAAAGAAAATTTATGTTTAGAAGTAGAAAGTGATAGTACTATGAGTTCCAGAATAAACTTGATTGTAATGGGTTTACCATCTCAAGTTCAAGATGAGCTAGATCGCGAAGACATTAACACTATAAAAAAATTATACAATGAACTCCGAAAGCTAGATGGTCAATATAATAAACGTTCGAAAGAAAATAAACCATATGATAATCGGCATGAAAAAACAAAATTAGGAGAATCGACTAAAAAGAAACAAATTGATATACCCTTGAAAAAACCATGCTACATGTGTGAAGCTCTTGGTTGGAAAAATCGATTTCATCCCTCTAACGAATGCCGAAATAAAATACTGTACGCTCAGAAAAAAGAATCTAATTTAATTGAAACGAAATCTGATTCAGAAAATGAGGCTGAAATGATGAAAATGGAAATTGACCGAAATTCTTTAAACTAGAGAGCCCGGATAATTTGATTCCATTAATTCATGTAAACGTAATTATTGATGATAAAATGAAAATAAAAGCAGTGTATGACTCAGGATCTAACGTGAGTCTAATTAATCAAAGAGTTGTAGATGTATTAAAAACAAGTTTGTTAAAGCATAACACTGCATTCAAGACAATTAATGGTTTCAATTTTAGTTCGGCCCGGGCAAACATAAAGCTTAAAATTGGAAATATTACAAACAATTTGAATACTTTTGTAGTTAAAAATTCAGAATTTTCTTATGACCTGTTACTAGGTTTAGATGCTATTAAAAAATTTAAACTAATTCAAGACGAGAATTTAAACATATACCAAAAACCTAAAAATGATGAGATGCTCCAAATAAGAAGTAATCAAAATCAGAAGAAATCTTGTGAAATTTCTAACAAAATAATTACAAATGAAAATAAAGAAGATAAAGAAAATGTAAAGAAAGAAGATAATATAGATGTAAAGAAAGAAGATAATAAAGATGTCAATAAAGAAGATAATAGAGATGTAAAGAGAGAAGATAATAGAGATGTAAAGAAAGAAGATAATAAAGATGTTAAAAATTTTAATAAAGAAGGTAAAATCAATGAAAATGAAAAAGAAGAGAAAAACACTGAAAATATTAGAATTTACCATCAAGAAGAAACTAATGAAAATCAGTTCAAACCTAAATTAGATCACATAGATGGATATGAAAAAAAAGTAGAACTTTTAAATATTATTGAAAATCACAAGAAAATTTTTGCCAAAAATAAATTTGATGTCGGTAAAGTAAAGTCTAGAGAGGCCGAAATAAAGTTAATGAGAGATGAATATGTTACGGCCCGCCCTTATAAATGTTCTATACCAGATGAACGTGAAATCAAAGATCAAGTACAGAAGTTACTAGCATCCGATCTAATAGAGGAATCTGATTCACCGTTCGCATCACCGGTAACACTCGCATATAAAAAAGAAGATGGAAGAAAATCAAGGCTTTGCATCGATTTTAGAAACTTAAATAAAATAACTATCCCAGAGTGCTACCCATTTCCAACAATAAATGATATAACGGAAAAAGTTTCGAAATGTAAATACTTTACTGTTGTTGATATAAACTCCGCTTTTTGGTGTATTAGGTTAAAAGAAAAGGACCGTGAGAAAACTTCTTTCGTTACAAAGTACGGGAAATTTATGTTCAAAGTATTACCTTTTGGATTGAAAAATGCTCCTGCAATCTTTCAACGCATACTTTCAAATATTATAAGACGAAATAACCTAGATGAGTTTTGCGTCAACTACATGGATGACTGTCTTATTTTCTCACGCAATTGGAAAGACCACATGCAACATATCTCAAGATTTCTTGAAGTAATAGGAGAAGAAGGATTTAAATTAAAGCTCGAAAAGTGTAAATTTGCAGCCCAATCGGTTAAGTATCTTGGCCATTACATTGAAGAAAATAAAATATCACCAGCACAAGAAAATTTAAAGGCAATAAAAAATTTGAAAAGACCTACAGATAAATCTGGGGTTCGAAGTGTTCTAGGAACAATAAATTACTTTATAAAATATATCGATCATAGTGCTCAAAAATTTGAGCCCCTTCACAGATTGCTGAAAAAAAATACTGAATTTATTTGGACGGAAGAATGTGAACGCAGCTTCTCCATGATCAAAGAATATCTGTGTTCCCGTCCAATTTTATCAATTTATGATGTCGAAAAAGATGTTTACATTGACACAGACGCTAGTCAAAAAGGACTTGGAGCGACTTTGAGGCAACCACAGTCAGATGGTCTATTACACCCTGTAGCTTATTTTTCTAGAAAACTGTCAGAAAGAGAAAAGAAAATGGAAACGATTCATTTAGAATGCAAGGCGATAAAAGAAGCCATTAAATACTGGAAATACTATCTTATTGGACGAAAGTTTTTCGTTTGTAGTGACCATAAACCATTGGAAAATTTAAGAACAAAGTCACGAACTGATGAGATTCTTGGCGATCTGGTCCACTACTTGTCACAATTTAATTTCCAGATAATATATAAAAAAGGAAAAGAAAATATTATCGCTGATTTACTATCACGGCAACCAGTTTTAGAATATTTCGAAAATGAAGATGTCATTCAAGTGGTCAATTTAATAGAATTGTCTGAAATAAAGAGGGATCAATATGAAAATCAAAGAGAACTTACAACTGCAAAGGGAACTGAGCGTAGACACGATATTATATTTAAGATGTTAAAAGGAAGAAAGCGGATTTTTGTATCGGAAAAGTTAGGCCTTGAAATAATTAACAAGTTGCACAATCACTATGGTCACATTGGTGTTGCACAAATGAGAAACAAAATACGACAACACTACTATTTCAAAAATTTAGATAAACTTATCATTGACTTTTGTAAAGGCTGTGTGACATGTAGGCAAAGTAAAACTCGCCGAGGAAGATTGATTGGAAAATTGTCAAGAATTGGACCTGCAACAGAACCCTATGAAATATTGTCCATAGATACAGTGGGTGGTTTTGCCGGAAATAAGTCTATAAAGAAATTTATGCACATACTAGTGGATCATTTTAGCAGGTATGCTTGGATTTCTACTACAAAAAGCCAATGCGCAAAAGATTTTATAAATCTTATACATCCGATCGCTAAAAATAATAAAATAAAGTTAATTCTTGCCGATCAATATACTGGACTAAATTCCGTAGAACTCAAAAATTACCTAAATAGAAGAGGTATCCAACTTGTTTTTACAAGCATAGATTGTGCAAGTTCAAATGGTCTCAACGAACGTTTAAATCAAACTCTAGTTAATAGAATTAGGTGTAAAATTATTGATGGAGATAAACGAGCATGGCCTACGATTGCTGCTGAATGTGTTGAAAATTATAACTCAACGATTCATAGCTCTACTAACTATGAGCCACAATATCTGCTCCTAGGCAAGAAATCAAACATTTCGCCAATATATGAACCACCTAGTGATTTAGCTGAAGACCGCCAGCAAGCTTTCATTAATTCATCCAGAAGTTTTATGGAAAATAAAAAAAGAGTTGACAAAAATCGAACAACTTTTCAATTTGAAATTGGAGATCTTGTGTACGTAGAGAATGGGAACAAATTAAATCGCAATAAAATGGACAAAGTTCGCCTTGGGCCTTTTAAAATATTAAGCCGGATTTCATCTTCGTTTTATGAAGTTGATTGTGGCAAGAAAAGAAGTGAATCAAATTATTTTCATAGCAGTAAGCTGTCACCTTTTACTTCGCAAAAAATGACTTCGGGGGGGAAGGTGTAAATTATTATCACTTCCATAGTGATATAATTGTTTATTTTTGTTTCAATTGACATACCTGAACTAAAGATTTTTATAATTTATATTGTGTTAGAATCATAAACGTTTATTAGTGGACATTCTATTAAATAACGTTGTAATTTAATTTATTCCTTTCAGGTATGTTTTTGTTTGTAAATTTAGTGTAATTCCTTTATATAATTTTGTCAATATATTCCTTTCAGGATTAAATACAATCTCGTTATTTATTCAATAAATTAATAACTTACACATACTATAGAATTTACGCCTAATTTGCGCCCTCACGGGTAAATAGTGATGTTTACGAAAAAATGTTTCAAACAAAAGTTGTTTATTTTTTGATAAGGAACATTTATTACACTTAAACTTTTGTTCTATCTCTAACGGTTTACAAGATGGGTCCTACGGACCCAAGACCCAATTGACCTATGTTGCTCATTTACGAACTTGGTCTCACTTTTTACGTCCTGAGTACGCTGTAAAAATTTAATCTTGATATCTCTTTTCGTTTTTGAGCTATCGTGATGACAGACGGACAGACAACCGGAAATGGACTAATTAGGTGATTCTATTAAAATCTATACCAAAATTTTTTTCCTAGCATCAATATTTTTAGGCGTTACAAACTTGGGACTAAACTTAGTATACCTTGCATATTACATATATGCATGGTCTAAAAATGAATTAAAATTTAATAGTTTTTAAATTAGTCAAAATTGGATTTATTTTTGGTTAGTACTAGTTTTTCATATAATGTATAAACTTAATACATATAATTCTTTATTAGCGTGAAATAGTCCGTCGTAAAGAAATCAAAAAAAAAATCCATTAAAAACAGACCGTATAAGTCCATTAAAAGCAAAATTCAATTTTTTTTTTTAATTTTGAGGTTAGTTTGCTATAACTGCATTTGTCCTACATTCAAATTTAACTTTGATTAAAAATTAAAAATGATTTCTTAATTGTTAAAATAACTTGTATAGAAAGTGTTCAACGTCAGTGCTTGCATTATTTTTAATAAATTAAAAAAGTTTAAGAAATGACAACGTTTTGGTTTTCGGAAATTTTCGAAAGTATTTTCTAGAATATTTTTTTGTTTTTAGAAAATCTTTACAAGACCACTAGTTCAAAATACCTTTATAGATGATATTTTATAGTTTTGAAGAAAATGGACAACTTATTTTTGTCCTAATTTGCGCTCTCAACTGATGTTTACGAAAAAATGTTTCAAACAAAAGTTTTATTTTTATAAGAAACAATTTTTACAATTATGCTTTTGCTTTATCTCTCACAGTTACAAGATAGAGAGAGATAGATAAAGAGACAATTGACGCATGTTACGTCAACATCATCAACCTCATCAACAAGTTTTGCTAGATTTATGTATACCTATACTGAAAAAGCGGTTCACTTCCTGTTTAATAGTACAAATTTGTATCGCAAGTTTGCGGGATTTGTCTAATTTGAATATTTTTATTGGCCTTTAAAAATGGTGAGTGCAAGTATTGTCATCTGCTAGTCGAAATTGTAACTACTGAATTCGGAGCCACTTTTAATTTTAATTAGTACGAATGTTTTTGCCAGTTGGCGAGTTGCTGCTCCCAGTTATCAATAAAAACAAAATAAAAATTGTCGATTTTTGCCTAAAAAAATTGAAACGATCCCTTATTTCTCAGTGATCCCTAGCAATAAAAATGTATAATAAATTAGTGTTACGATTTTGAATTATGTTATAATAAATTTTAGCACACCAAAATAACAGTAAGAAATAAAGCCAGAAAAAGGCCAAAAGGTTGCAATTCTTTGGAACAATATGGCTTTTAATAGGACATGGCTAAAATTTTTCGTATGGGTGTAGAACAAAGTCATATTTTAGGCTATTCTAAGCATTTT
The DNA here is from genome assembly GCF_905475395.1 of Chrysoperla carnea. NCBI lineage: Eukaryota > Metazoa > Arthropoda > Insecta > Neuroptera > Chrysopidae > Chrysoperla > Chrysoperla carnea. The sequence goes on from NC_058342.1 coordinate 11,516,336, forward strand.
TTCTAAAACTCACCATTTTTGAGATACAAGTGACTAAACCTAATTTTGATGAAAATGTGATATTGTCGAAATTAACGATTATTGTGTTATTTCGATCAAATATTTGACTTAAAATTTGTTTTATCACATATTTTGGATGATTTGAAACAATTTTTGTATCTTGACTCTTTTCCCCGGACCTCACCGTCCAAAATTCTCATTTTAAGCTTAAATTATGATCAAATATTTGATTTAAGTCGATTGAAATTTATATTTTAGACTATCCTAAGATCATTTTGCGTTTAGTAATTTTTCAACTTACCTCATCGTTTTCGCGCTTTTTCGAGATTTAAGCGCTTTACGCTTTTTTTAACGCTTATATCTCGAAAAATTTAATCACAATCATACGATAATCGTCGTGTCGATGGCAAAATTTTAGCTTAAAAATGCGAATTTTTTTTTTATAAATATTTCAAAAAATGTGGGGAGAGGGGAAAAAAATCAAGAGACAAAAATTGTTTGAAATTATCCAAAATACGAGATACAACAAGTTTCAAGTCATATATTTAATCGAAATAAGACAATAACTGACAGTATCAAATTTTATCAAAATTAGGTTTTGTTTTTTTTAATCACTCGTATCTCAAAACAGTGAGTTTTAGAAAAAACAAGCGAAACTAACAGTTGACTGAATTAATTGTTGAAATAACATATATAGACGGTATTGATTACGCTATCGTTTGTTTTTAAAGGCTGTAGCGAGAATCGCATTTGAGGTAGAGCAGCATTGGTTACTGGTAGGGCGGAAGTAAAAAATTTATCATAATTGATCTCCCTCGAAGCACGGGCTCCTAAATCAATCTCCATGTATACAACTGACCTTTAGGTCAGTGATGTACATTCAATAGCTATTCATAGACATATAATTTCTGAGATAGACCATGAGCATGGATCTACGAACTATTAAATCCACATTGATAAAGAACAAGCGAACAAGATGCTTCCAGATTTGGAGTAGAGATCTACGTTTGCGTGAGAGTGAGGTAATAATTAATTGTTGGGTGGGGTGATACGAGTAAATAGATACGTCCATAAATACCATTTAGTTCATATTATTTCAAGCTAAAGTGTTATAGCTATTAGGGTTATAATTAAGTAGACCAATCGCTTTATGAAATGTCGCTTCAAAAGCCATCTATACACTGAACAAAGAATTATTATAATAGGAAATGAATGTCCGAAGCTGGTGGTATGTTCGCAAAAGTTTAGATACCTAGCGCTACAATTTGCTTTATCTCAAACTTTGAACAAACCATTTAGTTATAATAATTTATCTTAATTTTTGGTATTTTTAAGGTAGAGCATTGTGATTTCAAGGTACGGCATTGCCCCCCCCCGAGAAAGTAGGGATAAATAATCGAATATTTTCAAATATACTCAAGTGGGATATCAAATAAAAGAGCATGACGTTTAAATTACAAAAGTGTAACCCCGACGCAAGGGGATATGGGGGAGGGGAGAAAATGGTGGTGTTGCAAGGCAAAGCAGGTAGTTCACAGCTAGTTTGAAAGTAAAGGGAACGATTTGATGATCGAAAGTATTGGAACAAATAGATAGATTTTGGGGATGTCTGATTTATAAACAGAATGGACCATTTTAATCGATAAGTTGAAAAATAAAATAGGGAATATGGCCTCAAGGGGGCATATTCCGAACACCTTCAATTTGACCCTATCTTTCAAAATCATCTAAATATTATTACTTTTGAGAATAAAGATTCTTATTCTTTTTTTTTCGAATTAGTGAAGAAAGATTTGAAACATTTTTTTCCCAAAATAAATTGTTACGATAATCGGAAAAAATAAACCCGGGAAAAGTATACCGAAAATTTTATAGACCCGGAATATTGTTGTTGAGTTTGTCGACTATAGAGGAGTTGGTTGGGTACTGAAATTTTTTAACGTTGCGTTCAAAAATGGTACACTATTACAGAAATTTGTTCGGCCTATTTTGTCCAGATTTATTTTTTCCCACCTATTTTTTTCTAAATTCAATTGTTAAGACAGAAATTCAAAGCGAAAATAGAAAAAATTCGTTTAAAGTAAAATATTCATAATCAGAAGCGGTAAAATATTTCTAACAAACTTTGTTACATCGAGAGTCGTAGTTAAGGTTGTTATGAAAAAAATGCGATTTAATGAAAGACTTTCCAAAAATTGACAGTCAATTATTCACATAATAAGAAAAGTCTAGCCAACATATGATGTCATTCCTGTTCTTGATTATCGTGAAAAACGATGTTAAACCAGTTTAAGACGGGTTATTACCTTGTATTATAGGGCGGCGACGGTAAACATACTAATTTAAGGTTTTAAACTTAATACCCAGAAATAACAGCTTCCCAAAAAAGTATCACAGCGTTTATTAAAGGCTAATAAATAAATGTACCCATTTACAAAATATTCTTGCTTTTAATTTTTTATTTTAATGTAATTATATGTAATAGGATTTTGCCCTAAATTTGAAAAATTAATTTATACGTTACTCAAATTTACTTCTAAAACAGTTTAAAGTATCATGGCGTCTTGAATGACTTGAATCATTACTTGACATACAATCATTTTTGTATAAGCAAGTTACATAGCCTTTCAAATGGTGTGACGTAGTACCTTCAAAGTACATCTGATTGGTGTTTGCTGTTACGTGACCGAATGAATAATTTTAAAGAATTTATTTTTAAAACAAGTGAAAACAAACAATTGACTGAGTTAATTGTTGAAATATCATGCATAGTCAGTGTTGATTTCCTTATCAAATAACACATACAAACATGTGACACATACATAACTGATAATCAAGTATAGTACATATTATAAAATTTCAGCCTAATTGGCGCCCTCACGGGTAAACAGTGATGTTTACGAAAAAATGTTTCAAACAAAAGTTGTTTAATTTTTGATAAGGAACATTTTTTACATTAAAACTTTTGTTCTATCTTTAACGGTTTACAAGACCCAATTGACCTATGATGCTCATTTACGAACTTGACCTCACTTTTTACGTCCTGAGTACGCTGTAAAAGTTTCAGCTCGCTATCTTTTTTCGTTTTTGAGTTATCGTGTCCACAGACGGGCGGACGGACGGGCGGACAACCGGAAATGGACTAATTAGGTGATTTTATGAACACCTATGACAAAATTTTTTTCCTAGCATCATTATTTTTAAGCGTTAAAAACTTGGGACTAAACTTAATATACTATGTATATTTCATATATGCATGGTATAAAAATGATAATAATCCTTATATTTCATAAAAATTAATTTGGTGTTTTAATCGTTAGAAACTTTAATCCAATCGATTTATTTTATGGGCAAAAGCCTATTATATGAATAATTATAAGTATGTATTATATTGTCAAAAAATAATTTTATTAAATAATGATAAATTTGTAGTTTTTTATTAATTTAAACATAAAATAATTCAATAATAAAATAATTTTTTAATCACAATTGAACTTAATCCCAAATTAAAATTTTCAAATACTTTTTTTCGATATCATGAACTGATCGTAAAATGTCAACATAAACATTTCAGTGTTGTCTTTTTTAAATACGGAAAATTTTTAATCATTAAACTCATTGAAATTATTAAATATAGAATCTAATGATTAAAAAATATTGTTTTAAGGTAGTACGATCATCAAGGCAATTTAAGATTTAAGTTTGAAATTATTTGTACCTTATTTTCAACTTTGAAGATGAATTTTGTTATAACTTCATGAATGTAGATGAAAAATAAGAATAAATTTTTTCGATGTCTGCTTCGGCTTTTGAAATATAAAAAGCTGGATCAATAAACAAAATTTTCGATATTTTGAAAATTACTCCATATATTGACATATTTTTTTTACTTTTGTCTTAAGGATGTATGAGCATGGTAGTGGGGGGACAAATTTAAAAATAGATATTTTCAATTTTGATGATAAATTTATATTATTACCTGACGATATAAGACGAAAAGTAAGAATAAAATTTTTCGATATCTGGCTTAATTTTCAAAATATCGAAAATTGCAAATTTTGTTTGAATTATTTAGCTTTCGATATTTCGAAAACCAAGACACATATCGAAAAATTTTATTCTTATTTTTCGTTTACATTCATGAAGTTATAACAAAATTCATCATCAAAGTTGAAAATAAGATAAAAATAATTTCAACCCTTAATCTACCCTGCTCTTACATCCCTTATATGGACGGTGACACTTAGTTTTTTTCTTTTCTAATTCATTGCTAATATGTTTACTTTCTATTAAAAAGTTTTTTTTAAATTTGTTTTCATTCATTCCAAATGAAAATTATCAAAAACTTCCAAAATATGTCGTTTTTTGAGATTCCTCCATAAGAGCCAATGTATTTTATATCGATTTTTAATGACTTTTTTCTTAAAAATTTGCACGGATACCTAAGCTGAAATTTTAACCACATATTCTTTGAGTAAAAGACTACCTACAAACAAATTTTGAGCCTTTAAATCAAACATTGTTGTCATGCTCATACATCCTTAACATGACAAGTTATAACATAATTCACCAGCAAAATTGAAAATATACATGCTTTATTAGTCGGGCACAATGGGTTTTAAAAAAAATTTATTAAGTTTTAACTTTAATTTAAATAGTTTTTTTTTAAATTTCCGCCGGCTAGGTTTGTAGAAATCTACGAAGACATATCACCCATCTACCGCTTTACCATCAAACCAATGCCTACTTTTGAAATCATTTATTTATTTAAAAATTCGGGCAAAATTTTTAGAATTGATTTAGATTTAGTGCAACCACCCTAAGATTTTCATAATTGATTTAGATTTAGTCCACTAACATATATAACAATCAAGTTTTTTATTTAAATTGTCTTGGTGCTCGTACATCCTTAATAAAAAAATTGGCAAAAATATATATTCTATGCGTCTGACGCTTAGCGTATGTAGATTAAAATGATCCCCTCCATAGATCGGACATCCCCAAAATCCCATAGTGTTCTAGAAGTTCAAAGACGGATTTATAGCATACCCTTAGCTCTCGTTAACCTTCGAGACAGTGCATAATTCTGTTTTTGCAGGTAAAATATGACTAAAAATCAGCCTATGGAGATGATATGAATCTCGTCTCGGAGTTCATGGTTATAGTGGCAACTCGTTTTTCATTCGATTACATCGAGTAAATTTTGTCGTAAGTACCAAAAAATTATTTTTCACGAATTAAATATTACAAAAAAATTTTGTTGACATTTTAATTGCACTGTTTTTTTATTTACAACCTTTTCAGAAAATTCTGTAGAATAAATTTTACTGTCAATCAAAAAACGTTGCGGCCAAAATAATTTTTTTTAAATATTTTGCTCGTGAAATTTGTTCCAGCTCTTCCTGAGAAAAATCACGCATGAATTTCTAAGCAATATGTGAGGGACCAAAGTTTTTTCAGAAATTTTTAGAACAGCATAAAATTGTCCGAATTTTGTGAAATTCCCTTCAGAAAATTTGATAACTATTGTTTTTATTTTTAATTAAAAACTTTTTCTATAATATTTTCCAGTTTTCACTAGCAGAAAACTAGAAAAGTAGGTACTATTACACTGTTATTAGGCGACACAGGCGACTGTACACAATTATAGTTAAAGGGTTCTTAAGGTAGTACCAGCATGAAATCACTTTTCGACAGATTTGGCCGAATTTTTTTTCTCGGGTTTATAATAGCTTTATTTATGAATTCCTAAAATTTCATAATTTTTGACCGTTTAGATCGCGAGATATTTAAAGACAAAGTTCGCGATTTTGAGGGTCATGTCCCATTTAAAGCATGTAAAATGTCCGGTCTCTCCAACTATTTTTTATGATATTATTATATATTGAAGAAAAAGTAGAAAAAAATGTTTATACAATAAAATTCTAAAAAAAAAAATTAGAAATTAATTTTCACTTTCGAGATATTAATTTTGACGTAAATTGATCGAAATTGGGACGTTGGCATAATTATTTCCCATTTTAAACGGTCAAAATTTCTGAAACTTTGGGAATTAATAGTAAGCATTATTAAATTCTTAAATTTAATTTTTCGTTAAATTCTGTCGAAAAAAAAATTGTACCATTGCTTTAACATAGAAACTGCAAATACCATGCTGGAACATCGTTAATTTTTTTAAAGGAATTTTAGAACTGCACTATTTGTGTAGAAGGACGATAAAGTCTGTACGGGACGACGGCCATGACCATGACCATAGGTGCAATGACATCTGACGAGAAAGGCTGTATCTTTAAAGCAGTATTTCTGGTCTAGAAATTTGAAAAAATCGACCTTTCAAAAATCGAATTTTATAAAAATCATATTTTCAAAGTTTAGACACTTAAGAATATGTCCTAAAACGGATTTTTAAAAATTCGAATTATTTTCGGAGATACAGTGATTTTATGACGCGGTATCTAAGCCGGTCGAGCGAAACGCATCACAAAATATACGGCAAATATTGCCGGCTGACTTGAGTACTTATTCTTTTCATGAACTTCAGTAGAAGATGGTCAAATTTCCAGTAAAAGAGCCAATGCATGGATCTGGAATCGCCGATTAATCCAAACTCCAAAGTGAGTATTAAATATCATTATCTGAGTTACTCTACCGGAATTGTCTGTCAAACTTAACACGCGCTTCTCGAAACTACTTTTTGTCATGCCTACGTCATTTTTTGATTTTTTTTTTGCCTAAAATCAAGGAGATAGCGTAATCTTTACTGTTACAGAATTTTTCCAAATTTTTTGTTTCAGATACTATAATAAGGCTGCAATCATGTCAACCAGTGTTCACAGTTTTTTTATTACTTTCTTACAGTTATTATCAAATACATTCTAGCTCGAGCCAAAATGCTACGAGTTATCAAAATCGGTTGAAAAATGTTCATGTTACAACGCTTTTTGCAAACAAGAAAATTTGATTCTCATCATGATATCGATATTGTGCCATGTCGTTTTACGATTTTCCGGGGGATTGCGTTGTGGGTAATGAATTTTTTCATAATTTTCTGTTAATGAGCCCAACTATATGATACAATTTTTTCGGAAACAATTTGGTCAATATTATTTATTTGTTTAAAAAAAACTAGTCTAAGCCTAATCCTACCGAATTACACATCGACAACCTGCACTTTTACGTTCAAGAGTATGTTTAAAACGGGAGTCTGCAAAAATTTTTCTTGCGAAAATTAATCATGCTCAATAACGGATTCAAATTGACAGAGTTACAATTGTAAGTGCGCAGAGTACATGAAAACGATATTTTTCTCCATAACTTGAAAATTTGGGGGTGTTAGACAATTTTGAAACACATTTTCATGATGTACTCACCAAGACCTACAACATTTGCCAGGTCGCTTAGGAAGTGCTTTCAAGATTTTTTTGTAACAATTTATTATTCAAACTTTTAAGTTTACACATCTGTATGGCGTAAGAACATGGCGGCTACTATTTCATGGTTTTAAAAAAAAAACATTAACTTTGAATTGACTTTTAAAATTTATTTTGTTATTTTATGAAATAAAATTAACATTTTTCGACTGTTTTTTTCCTAAGCAATAATATATTTATACACTTTTTTCTCATAAAGAGTAAAATACCCTATTAATTGCTCGATTAATGTTTGACAAATTAATATTTTGTGAATAAGCAAAGGTAAATATAATAAAATTTGCTACTAATTAATCCAATTAGCATTGGACTTAAATATTTGAAAGGCTTATTATTTGTACATCATTTATTTAAACATGTCAACATGAATTATTAAAACAGGTTGCAGAAGGAGTTTGAGTTGCAAAATACTAAGCATCTTTGATGTTAATTGTCCAGCCTGTTTTATTGCCACATGGCGTTATCTTCCTTACTGTTTTATCAAGCTCCATTATTTACCCCTCATTTCAAAGCTTATCGAGCAGGCTAATGACAATAGACCCACGGTCTAAGAATGCACCGCTTCTCTTAAATACATATACTCCAAGAGTGACAAAATTGAGTAAAATTTCAAATAGGTGAACTGGTTTCGAATGAAACAGTTTTTATAGATGTTCTCCTAATATTGAATGCTAAAGTAAAAAAAATAAAGAGAAAAGTTTAGTACGCAGTGTATGCGCTAAGTGGGTTTCGTATCCGCATACAGATCGCACCGAACAAGGAGTGTATTTAGAAGTATTTTGACCCGCTGAATCCGAATTTTCTGCTTGCTCATCACTCAGAGTGGGGGAAAATTTGTTATAAAAAAAATTAATTCTTTATATGGCCATAGCTTCTAAACTATTGAAAATTTTACTTAAATTTTGGTACCATTTTATTCTACATGAAAAAAAATTATTTCTTCTTGTTTTATTCGTCTTGACACGACAAATAGAACCGGAGATATGGTTAAAATTGTAAACAAAAATGATATTGCATAAGGTTGGCGCGCAGCGTTTGGTTTAAAACGCCCGTAGATTGGCCAATAAATAATATTTTTGTACTTTAAGGTACTCGTTTTAAACGTCTACTGAAATAAGGTCAAAATTTTCGAGGTTTTTCCTATTTTTCGGCACGATCCGGTTTGTCGAAGTCGAAAACTTAGATTTAACTTTGCAAATAACATATCAAAAAAACAATCATACTTGATTTAATGCAACGTTCACCCGCTTTTCATTTTTTCGCGTTCGGTTGAAATAACTCAAGTTTAGAGATATTTAAGTAAAATTTACAATAGTTTAGAAGCTATGGCCGTATAAACAATTAATTTTCTTTAAATAAATAAATTCGCCCTCCCCCTTCTGAGCGATGGAGCAAGAAAATTCGAATTCAGCGGGTCAATATACGTCGAAATACATTCCTTGTTCGGTGGACCTGTAAATGCATACGAAACTCACTCAGCGCCTACATTAAGGAGGATATATTTCAAATTGAAACATTTCTATAACATGTTCTCCTAACACTAAAGTCCACAAAACTAAAGGGTGGAGTTTAGTTCAAATATCTTTTCAGGCCCTTTGGCATTTAAAACTCGGATATAAATGACGTCAAAAAATTATTTTAAGATTTAGGAAAGCTCAAAAATTTCATTCTTTAGTCTCGTTTGTCTGATTTGAAAATTGTCCTTTTAGAGTTTTTCCAAACATTAATTTGTTACGAAAAAATCTCAAGAGATCCTTAAACATAAAATGACCAAAAAAAAATATAATTATTTGATTCAAAAATTTGATATTTGATAGCTATCAAAAAGAAAATTTTTCAAAATAAAAAAAAGATAGGCAGTCATGGTGACTGTCGACGGAAGTGAAAATTTAAAACTTTGAAATAACTGTTTTGAAGTTATACTTCTTTTGGCGCGTTAGGCAGAAATGATGAGGGTAAATTTTTACGATGCGCGCGCACATCGTCACGAAAAACCGACATGATGAAGTTAGCTATAGTTAACATTTTAGTTTTTCAAATAAAGGTACCAACAAAGTAAAAGTAAGGACATCTACGTATGTTTGCGTGAGAATTGACAACTGTATTCACAATATTTCTTTATTTAAGTATTTCTGAACCTACCACACGTGTTTTGTGTCTGTCCGAATAAAATATATAAAAATATGCATAAATACATATTTTCTCAAATAATATCATAATATATAATAAAATAATTTACTATGATTATAAGTGATAATAATTGCTTTTATATATTACTTTGAGTAATTATTTTAAGTGATAAGAACAGTTTTTACATATTACTTTGAATACGTTTATAGAATTTGGGGTTAGTTGACGGTATGTATTATTTATAAAAGATTTTTATCTTGTTACGCCGAAGAAGTATAACTTCTAACGCGTGTACATAAGTACACACACACTTTTTTTTTTTTTTTTATATTAATTAAAACTTGTGTATAAAAAACTGTTATAAATAATTAAAAAAAAGCAACAACACAATGTTTTCAAGCGGTCGAGCGGTCGATGAATCTTAGAACTAAGTGTGCTCAAAACTGCTTCTTCACTTCAGTGTTCGGGTGAGAACTGTTGTTTTCTATGTGGTGGAGCGTGACGATGACGCGAATTCCATTACTTTTGTTCACCCAAGAAAGTGCTGAACATGGGCTTTCGCATAGCAACATGGATTTTGTCATTTTTTTGAGTATAAAGAATAAGATTGCAAGCTTAGATAATGGTCCCCATATTTTGCAAATTAAACTCTTTCTAGCGCCTGCATTATCTACTATTAAAAAAATTAATAACGACTTACCATTGATATGAATTATAATGAAAATATATTAATCCTTGTCCATAAAGGAAACAGGAATCAGTCCAATAATCACGTTTCAACGAATAATAAATTTGATAAGCTGACAAAGCTGAAACAAAAAATTTACAAATTTAAAATTATTTTCGAATGTGGCAGAATTCTACACCTAAAATCGCTAGACAATATCCTAACTAGATAAGTGCAACAGATGCACTCGCACAAGCCCTTGTTAATTGCGCCTAAAATACTACCTACAATTTAAATATTTTTCATCTCTCTAACAGGCATGTTATAGATAAGATAGAAAAGCTATATTTTTCTACGACCCTACTTAATGGGTCTTTTCAGTTGAAAAAAAAAACTATTTTTGTTTTTGCATTTTTGTATTATTAAATGAGTCCCGGCTTCGGTGTAATTTTTTCGTTTATTTCAATTTTTTTTAAATGAAAATACATAATGTGCGTTTTCCATTGAAGTGTACAGTCTCACCCTCATATTTTAAATGGTAAAATGTGTTAAGATAGCCAAAGTTATTAAAAGTATCATGTATGAAGGACTTTGACTCATTAAGTACGCAAAAATTTTAAATAAATGTAAAAAGTTTAGTTTCATAATACAAATATGTTATTAAATGTGTTTAGAATACACTCCCGAAATTATAAAACAAAACTTGTATTGTTTTAGAAGTTACAAATAATATAATACGCCAATCAAATTAAACATTGAACGTTGCATCACATCAGGTATTTTTTTTTATGTTGTTTGCAATGTAGAGGTATTTTTAAATTCAAATTTCGACCCCGGCAGACGACCTTGAACCGGAAGGACTGGGTTATCCTCAAAAATTGTAGTATTTATTTTTAAAGAATGTTAAATTTTCAACAATTTGAGATAAAATCGGTTTTTATAGGACCAGTAGTTTCGGAGATACAGCTTTTCAAAGTTTGTCTATTTTTTCAAGATACACAATTTTACAAAAAATGTCCTCTTGTAAATCGTTAAAGATATAACAAAAGTTTAAGCGAAAAAAATGTTTCTTATAAAAAATGAACAACTTTTGTTTAGAACATTTTTTCGTAAGCATCACTGGTTTTCGAAAATTGCCGAAAAAGTATTTTCTAGAATTTTTTTTTTTGTTTTTCCAGAATGTTTCACAAAACCACTACTTGAAGCTACCTGCAAATTTTCAACTCCCTAACTTTTATATTTTTATAGAAAATTGACACCAAAATATTGTCCTAATTTGCGCCATCCTAAGGTCAAATTTCTAAGCGCGCAAGTGTGTACATAGTGAAAGCACACTTTCTAATCAATATGACTCTGATCTACACACTCATACGAACATTTTGAGCCGAGTCTCATAAAAAGTCATATTGCTCCATAGAATTGCAACCTTTTGACCTTTTTTCAGCTTTATTTCTTACAGTATTTAATAATTTATGAGATATTTGAAAAAAGCTATTTTCGCAACCTTTGATCTTGAATAATTTTTGTTGCATACATGATTTTGCAATGGACTTTTCATAGGTCATTTCTTGCATTCAAATAATATGAAAATAATCCCGGTGAAAAAAACTTCACTCGGATTTCTAAGCAGATCAACTGTATTGTCTTCTTTTTCCAAGTTCTCATGTTTTAATCGAAAAAAAAAAATTTTTTTTGTATCGTTTATAAACTACTACAATAATTTATCTGACGTTTAGATATATGAAGGGAGGGTTTTATCCAATTGACCTAGTTGCAAATTTACTAGTTATTACGATAGTTGTATCATTTTAAAGATTCTCATAAAATGCAAAAATACTTATTTAGAGACAAGCTTTTGTTTAACTCAAAAGTAGAAAATAATTTTTCTTATGTGTCACTCATACATGAATGTTTAGATTAGATTATAGCCTGCATTAGCCCCGATGGAAAAAGGCCTCCCTCAGTGTATTTCAAACTTCCCTGTTGACAGCTTTTCTAGTCCACTGACCATCGCAAAACCATCAATCTCATCTCTTCATCTTGTTGATGATCGACCCCTTTTACGTTTGAAATTTAATGGTACCCATGAAGTGCTGACAGTTACATCTTTCATTTCTGTTATTGATCTAATAGCAGAAATGATAAATTTTTCCATACTTCTTTGGAAAGTTCTTAATTTTTTGTAATGTGAAATGGTCGTAGCCGATGTTTGAGTGCCATAAGTTAAGATCGGAAGGATACACGCATACGAAGCTTTTCTTTTCAAAGACATGTTTAATTTACTTTTGAAAATTTCTTTTAGGGACCAAAATTTTTTTCAAGCATTATTTATTTATTTTTTTTTTTTGTATGTCAATGCTGTTCTAATCCTGGAACGAAACTATTATTCCGAGATATTTAAAACTATTTACTGGCTTTATTGTCTCATGCTCTAAACTAAGTCTAAGGTTGAGACTATCTTGGGTTGCATTTGACATCCATTTGATTTTCTAAACATTAATTTTGAGTCCTACGAGCTTACGACGATATGATAATAGGGAATATTAATAAAATTTAAATTTTGACCAAATATTTTTTTTTTTTTTTGTAACTTTATTGGCTGGAAATTTTAACTAAACCATTATTTTAGTAATTAATATCTTTTTAATTACTAAAAATTAATTAATAAAAGTACAAATTCAGTGAGAGAAATTCAAATTTAAAAACGGGCGTGATGTCATCGTATGAGGTTTGTCAGATTTGTTAATATACTGTATGTTATTAATTACTTACTTTTGTATGATATTACATTGAGTTATATTATTCTACGGCTTTTTATTAGAAAACTTAATAAAACCGTATGTAAATTCATTTTTTTATAGCGTTATATATTGAACTGTAACCCTATGACAGCTCACATATTTATACGTCATCAACAGAGAGCGCCAAAAGGACTGCGTTTAAATATCTCAAAATTATTTTCCGTTTTAAATATTTTTTACACTTAATACAACATTATTAAACAGTATTTATATTTTTTACTATGTTATAACGGTGTAAACAATGAATTGAAAATATAAAAAAATACATTAATATTCCCTATTGGTTCAGCATTATTTGTAGATCATGGACATTAATTATCAGGAAAAAGTACAATATCGCCTGTACAATAACAATAACTAAAGACGTAGTTCAGAATAGCATCGAATAATTTTGCTGATAATGGATCACCTTGACGTACTCCGCGCTGCAGGCTAAACTTTTTTCCGAATCTTTCATGAATGTTTGTAGAATTTAAAAACAATCATGTATATGGGACTAATAAGATAAAACTAAGTACTAAGTACGATAAAAGCTTGCCTCTAAAAAAACCTTCCCTCAGTCAAAATTTGAGGTTTCGGATTTCAAAGGGCGTAGAGTTAGAAAATGCAGTTTAAAATAATCGTAAAACCTCCCGCAGTATTTCACTTTAATATTCTGGTTACTTCTAAATGAAATATAACTATGGCTCAGTAGGAAATTGACAACTAGCTTCGAGACATACTCATTCAGTGATTTTCTCTAATTATAACAATTTTTCAAAAGTATTGGACTAAAGTAATATTCTTTTGGGATTTTGAGTAATAGTTTAATTATAAATTGATGCTATATGCCAATTTTCTTAACTAATTTCGATATTTAACCAAAAAAAAAATGTAGAAAACAAATAACTGGGTCAAATTTAAACATTGTAAAAAATTTGATTTGTCGCTCCAGTCTAGTTCATTGAATTGTTTTCATTTTAGATGCACTTTAAAAGAATTCATATTTCATTTAACAGTGTTTGCCTTTCATTCATACCTTTTGCATATTCTCCAAGCAAAAGTTGAAAATGACCCAATTTACACACAGTTCTAGGATCAATGTTTATTTTTCTAGTTTCCCCTTGGGGGTTAGCTCGTTCTTTTTCAGCCTGAATTAATACATTTTCTAATGCTTGAACTCCCTGAAAAATGATAAAATATATATATGTCAAAAATTACCGGCAACTACATCAAAAAACTCCATTTACACAAACCTTTATTAATAAAGCTTTTTTTTCAGAATTCTGTTGATCCATTAACTTCAAGAAACCAAAATGTCGACTAAAAATTATTATAGCATATATTGAAATTTTTTTTAAACAAATGTTTACTCATGTTAATATTTACCTGTCAAGTTCTGATAAAACTTGCAATTCTTGTGGTGTAAACACAAATTCACTATCCGATTGTGACATTTCTAATGATTTGTCCACTTTCATTAGAGAATCATGACACATTTTCTAATGAAATCAAAATTAAATTGTAATCAACGTTTGCGTCATTTCATTAAAACATAATTATACTATTCACTTGTAACGTGTTTACATCATTTGGTTATGATTATCATTAACTTTGTAATTATAATCTTTGGCAGAGATGACAACTTCACACTGAAGTTAGCAGCTGTCATCTATTTATCACGAATAACAGCTACCAACGCTGGACTGTAAGACATATCTTAAAGTTTTTCGTTTTGGCTTTGTTTAATTATTTGAATGCTTATGATGCGCGACAATTACACGTCCAATAAACTGTATTAAATTAATGATTGAAAAATGTATTTGTCGAGAAAAATTTCATAGAATTAAATAACAAATCTGTTAATAGAACTGCCGACTAAACTTTATGAAATTATGTTTTACCCATAGATTTTTCAATCATCGTTCAGAATTTCATTATCAAAATTGATATTATGTAAAAGGTACCATTTTTACCTATACACATTGGAACGTCTCGGGACAGTATGCATTGGGCTAACCAAAGACTATAGGATAGACAAGAAGCAGAAGTATAATTATAAGTGACATCTGGAGTCTGAGGCGATCAACTATTAAGTTTGTCGGCCTTTGCGGGTATGGCTATTAAGTTTAACTACTTTGCGGGGGTGACTATTAACTATTAAGTTTGAAAGCCTGACTCGGTAGAGGCGCTGAAACTCGTATACTACGATTTTACATTAGCTCATATGGGCTGCTTCTCCTCTATCCTATGCTCTTTGGGGCTAACTATAATATTTAATTTAGTATTATGTATGTTATTGGATTTTAATACTAAGATGTCAGCTCCACGAGTAAAAAAAATGTAAACCATATTGTTATAATCAGCTGATTATTTCATTGATATAAGAAGCAGGATCGCAGGATGTATAATATGATTTATTATACACAGAGACTATATATTTTACCGATATATTCTCTGTTATACATTTTAATGTGCTGTGCTATATTTGCTCACCGAGTCTTTTATAATTACGATATCTTTCCTACTTTTTTATATAAACTTTGCAGTTTGTGTTGTTATATAAATTTTTTAATACAAATTTTGGACCTAATTTTATAATTTTTTGTTTTTGATTTACATTTTGAACTTTTAATTTTATATTCTTTTTAATATGATAGTTGTGTGTTTTCAAGTACATTTTTGTACTTTTAAGTTTTGGTTAAGTGATTTTCAAATAAATTTTCTATTTTTAAGTTTTAATTGAAGTGATTTTCAAATACATTTTCTGTTTTTAAGCTTTAGGTTAAGTGATTTTCAAATAAATTTTCTATTTTTCAGTTTTAAGTTGAGTGATATTCATATACATTTTTATTTTATAGTGCGTTTTGGGTGTTTTATATATACTACATTAAGATTTTCATTAATTGATTAGTTGGGCTATATGGTAGGAAATGATAATTCCCGAACAGTTTCGGAAGAGGAGCAAGCCCTTAACGCGGGGCAGATAGTTTTATGTGGAGTTATGGAGAAAAATGTAGACAGCATCAAAGTGTATGCTTTGGGTCTACAAACAAGTGCCCTACATGACCCTACACATTAAATTGAAATAACATTAAAATTATTCCTGACATTAAATATCAAGTGCAATACGCGCTATGGCAAAGTAGGTGATGTAAACATATTTCAGCGGTTTTAATAATGTGTACAAGGTGTTGATCGTTTCTAATTATAACGGTGCAATCAAGCCAGTGTGATTTTATGTTTTTATTTGTTTTTGCCTTGTTTGCTTTGTTTTTTTTTTCTTTCAGAAAATCGCCAGGAAATTTAGAAAAAATTCAGATATTTCTTGTGGTTGGGCCACGCAAAAGAAGGACACGCAGAAAAAGTATAAAGCTGTTCCAATTGAAGAAATGCCCTGTTCAAATATTGATGTCGAGGAAAATCAATGATAGCATTTTAATGCAGATTAAAAATAATTTTATATCCGCTATGCACTATCATTACATTGCAAGTAATGACAAATATTTCATTAAAAATTTTAGAGCTGGTAGAAGATCTGAACAGGCTACACAGAGCACCGGGAATTAATTTGAAATTTTGACTTCTTTGACTATTCTAAACCATGCTTGTCAATCATCATTGACAATGAAATTGGGTCAATTGAAAAATAATTTTTTGGCCGATTGTTGCCAAAAGACGTATGATAACAACTGAGACTCTGTAATAATCGAAACAAAGAAATCAAAATTTAAGTGGATTTCTGAGAGGCAATTTAGAATTACAGGGTCACGAGTATATGAAATTTATAATTATAGTGAAAAGGATTGGGGCCAAAAATGGTATTTTTTCCCAATCAGTCGCTCGGTCAAAATTCAAAATTAAAACAGATTTTAGTGAAGCTGAGTGTGGCCTGGTAATTTTGCTGTTTAATCCATGGCTAGGATTTTTACCGGGCGGCATAATCATGGAAACCGAAGAAAAGCCCATGGCCTTAATTGAAATAAAATGCCCTTTTTCAGGTAAATTGTATAATAAATTCACTTGCTTATTAATAATTATCGAATAATTTTTTATTTTAGGAAAAAAAGACTATAAGAAATGTAATCAAAAGTTGACCGTATTTAGAAATTCAAAATAATTCACCAACATTTAAAAAAAATCATCAATATTACGGACAAATTCAGTTGGGAATGACAATTTTAAATTTGGAATTGATCTATTTTGTTGTTTTTTGTTCGTTCGATAACAGCCTGGAAATAATTAAATTAAATTACGCTTACGAATTTTCAAAAAAAATGTTATTTAATGTAAAAAATTAAACTTTATAACAATATGTTACATTAAATTTGTAATATTAAATAATTAAAATAAAAAATAATTTAAATCATAAAAATTCATAGCTGCGTTTTGGCCGATAGAGCGCTCTCTGTAAACAAACTGAGTGATCACAAGAAAATGAAAACTATTTTCCCAAAGACACTGATGTTTCGAAACATCGCGGCTATTTGCGATTTGCTATTGTTTTTAAACGTTGATAATAATAACAACCCTTTTACCGAAATCAAAATGATTATCTAATCATTTTTACGTGGTAATTAGTCTACCCGAAAAATAACATCTGTTCAGTAGTAAGTGACAAAATTTATGTAGAAATTTTGCGGTGCCACTAACAGAGGCATCGTGTAAAATACAACTACCACTACCATTAGGTTAATGATACCAAAGAATATCTTCGTAAATTTTGCTAATCGCTATTGAACACATCATTTTTCGAACAGATGCATGTATCACATGATATTAATTAATCGTTTTGATTTTAACAAAGAACGTATCTATTATTAATCAACCGGTACAAACTGCATATTTCTGTACCGAATTTAATCGGTCTATGTAACCATTATAGCCCAAATCAACGAATCCCTAAAACCATTTATGATTATCCACTTTTTTAATATTTGTGTTATTTTAAAACGGGGAGACATACCGGAAAAGTAAAATAATTTTCACAAGTGTTTGCTCTGAAGACGTAGACGAGTGGACAGACAGTTTATAATATTTCAAAAATCGATTTAAGGTTTTACTAATGCAAAAATTTGTCATTTTTTAAAATTGGGGCACTCAAATTCGTCACTGCACATGCAATAATAAAAATGTCCTCAACTAAATTTACTAACTCCCATGGTAATTTTTCACTTAAAACTTTGAACACTTTAATTTTTTGATTCGTGCGTTCAATGTGAACCCGAGCTCCTGCAAGTTTTGTATTGTATTATCATTCACTTTTGGTTAGCTGTCGTTTTTTACGGAGAAATGGTGGTCTGCATAACTTTATATTATAGGTTTCGCAAATAGAATCAATTAAAAAGCCTTTATCTACCATAATAGCAGAATTTGGCTCTAATTGTTCTATTAATTTGCTATTTTCGAATATAGTTTTATCAGAAGGTCTGCCACCGTATGGCTTGCTGATAAAAGTGATTAAACCAGCTGGTGATACGCCAGTCATAAATTTGACAGTTTGAGTGCCTTTGTAATGAGAGTAAAAACGAATACGGCAGCACAAACACTTGGGTACTTGTGTTATTATTTCAGTACAATCTAGCACAATTTGTGTATCTTGAAACTCTTCAAAACAAATGGGCATATTTTGTTGAATTTCATTTATTGAAGGGAAATGAATTGCTGCTTTTAAAACTGCTGAAAGTAGTTTTAACATTGGCTTTACAAAATTCTTACACAAGTTGAAAGTTATGTTGAAAAACACCGACAAAATTGTGTAGGTTAAATTCCACTTCATCTTAACAAAAGTTAACACAATTCTTTCATAGATTGATAGTTTATGAATTCGTCGCATCAATTGAACCGATGCAACAATTTGATTCAATAATTCATGACTACATAGCCCGGTTAAACTTGTCAAAGAAGCATCAGATGTTTAAAAAATGGTACAAAGTTAATTTCTGTGACGTGTTAACTTTTAATTGAAAATCTTGGAAAGTTTTTTTGGGAATTTCTTCATTCGATTGTACTTGTGATAGCAATACATTTGCAGCTTCAATATCTTCATCAGTGTGATTTTCATTAACTGAATCTATAATTTCATCATCACACATCAGTAATTGCATTCGAACTAGTTGGAGGTTCCTCAGGCATAGCACTGGTGCTCCAAGATGGTGTTTGAAGAAGCTGATGTTCATTTGGCAAGTTATTTGATGGAATGGAAATTGATTTCAAATTTTGTACTTTTTTGTTGCCTAAAATAATAAATTTATTTTTTATATTATCATATGTGAGTACAAATAATCTTTGTTTGTACACTTAACTTCGAACTTTTAAGTTTTTCTATCCACAGTTGTCTTCTGTTAACCATTTTATCTCCTATTTTTATTTCTTGATTACAATTTGGAAATTTATGAAAACTTAACTCGCGATTTACTTTCGTTGAAGAATTGCACATTGGCACGCTACAACGGTACGACATAGTGACGCAAATTAAAATAAAAACAATTATTTTAATGTTTTATATAATTCTTTAACTAAATTTGTGTTAATAAAAATTGTTGCATTAACCTTTATTATATGCTTATGACATATGCGTGTAGTTTCAAGATTGTAAACAAACATTTCCGTTAGGTTTATGTATCTATGGGCGTTCAGACTATGGTTCTTTTTTCTATCGCTAGATAGAGACTTTTAGTATTACTTTAGTATTACATTACTTTGAAAGTAAGAATAGCAGTTAGTGTCCGACCGAAGCTTCGGCTTCGGCCACCTTCGGCCAAAAAAACCACCTTCGATCAAACATTCGGCCGAAGCTTTGGCTGAAGGTTCTTAGCAAACGTCGGAATTGAACGAATTGTACTAAATGTTATTATTTTGAAATAAATTTCAAGGTAATTTTTTTAATCATCTTTACATTGACTTCTAGATCAACTTCTAGAGATCAACTTTAATATTAAAGTTTTAAAATCATGTTTTTAAACCTTCGGCTTCGGCCGAAGGTTGTGGCGATATCCGATTAATCGGCTTCGGCTTCGGCCAAAAATCGGTCTTCGGTCGGACACTAATAGCAGTAGAGGTGGGGCTATATAATTTGTTATTTTAGTGATTATTTAGTTTGAATCCAGCAGTAGTTTCATTTAATTTTTAATCATTTTTTTATTTTAAATTTATTCTCATATTTAACTCTTATTCTTCTCATTACGAGGTGGTTGGCTTGAGTTTGTCGACTATATGGGAGTTGGTTGGGTTCTGAAGTTTTTAGCTCTTGCATTCAAAAATGGGACACTATAACAGAAAACGGAGATATACCGTAAACTATATCCACCTCGTAATGAGAAGAATAAGAGTTAAATATGAGAATAAATTTAAAATAAAAAAATGATTAAAAATTAATTTAATAATTAAAATTAATTATTGGGGGGGGGGTAATTTGGCCCCTCAAAAAAATTTCTTTTTGGATTAATTAATAATAATCTTTTTAAGTCTATTATTCGTCGTTTGTTCTTCATTGTTTGAGCATTAAAATTATTTGTTCGATCGTTGTTTATTTATTGTTTATTAAACAATTATTTGTTATTAAGTTAGTCCCCCATAATATTGATTTCCACTTTTTCTTCTTTATTCAATATATTTTAAGGAGTTATTGATTGTTCATTTATTATTAGCAATTGTAAGATTATAAATATTTCACATTAATTAATTAAATTCCTTCTCAGGTATGTAACTTCTTAATAATAAATTATATTAATGACATTCTTTCTTTGATATTATATTTTTAAAACGAAATTTCCTCCTGTATGATTTAATAGAGCAATATTTATCATTTATTTTATGAAAATAAGAATCCTCAAATGTTTTTGATCTGTTATAAATTCTGAAATTTGTATATATTTTTAATTTATTAAAAATAAATATTTTAATAATTTTAGACGGGTAAAGACTCTTGGCGGAATTTGTAATTATCTCAGGAAAATATTAATTTTACAGATCAAAACAAAGACATAAATTTTCAAATATTAATCTACATAATGATATCAATAAAGATAAAGTAATAGACTACGCGCGCATGCGCAATAAAAGAGGAAAAGCGTCTGTTATTTAATTAATTAAAAAAAAAAAAAATTAATTAATGTGAAATATTTATAATCCAACAATTGCTAATAATAAACGAACAATCAATAATTCTAACTATCGAACAAATAATGTTAACAATAATGTTATGTAATAGGTTGGCTGAGCTCCGTATACTTAGCAGATAAAATTGTTATTTTTCACTCGAACTATTTCCATTCATTTGGGAATCGTTTGGGAGGATTAGGGAATATAATTTTAGAATTTGGGAATCATTAGTTTTCCTGTAATTAATGATTCTTTTTTCAGCGTATAGTTAGCAGGTTGGAAATTAAATCCACTTAATTTTTATGTTATTTGAAAGGAAATCATTTGGGAATTACGATAAACACGGTTTCAGAGTTTGGGAATGTATAATTAATTAATAACACCTATTTTTTAGTTTATTTATAGGTTATGTTAATTAACCGTAAACAAAATTATTCTAAATGAAGTAACATTTGAATATTGCCGCCATTCATATTACCATAAAAAATTATTACTAAAAAATAAATGTAATTAATTAAATAATTATACTGTCCCAAATGATGAAACCGTGTTTAATATAATTCCCAAATAAATTAGATTAGTCTCCATGTAAATTATTATCAAATAACTTAAAAATGGTGAAAATTTAATTTTTGACCTGCTAATTATACGCTTTGAAAAATTAATTAATTACATGAAAACTAATCAGTCCTAAATAATAAAATTATATTCCTAAATCTTCCCAAACGATTCCCAATTGAATAAGAATAGTTTTAATGCAAAATAAAACTTAACATTAACATAAATTAAAAAATAAATTATTCAGTAATATTTGAATATCGGCGCCATACTTCCATATAACAATTAATGATTCAGGTGTACGGTTAATTAACATAACCTATAAATAAACTAAAAAATAGGTTTTATTAATTAATTATACATTCCCAAACTCTGAAACCGTGTTTATCGTAATTCCCAAATGATTTCCTTTCAAATAACATAAAAATTAAGTGGATTTAATTTCTTACCTGCTAACTATACGCTGAAAAAAGAATCATTAATTACAGGAAAACTAATAATTCCCAAATTCTAAAATTATATTCCCAAATCCTCCCAAACGATTCCCAAATGAATGGAAATAGTTTGAGTGAAAAATAACAATTTTATCTGCTAAGTATACGGAGCTGGTTGGCTGATAAGTCCCCGGTCTGACACATAGATGGCGTCGCTAGTATTAAATGCATATTATTTTTATATAGTACCAACCTTCAAATGATTCGTGTCAAAATTTGACGTCTGTAAGTCAATTAGTTTGTGAGATAGAGCGTCTTTTGTGAAGCAACTTTTGTTATTGTGAAAAAAATGGAAAAAAAGGAATTTCGTGTTTTGATAAAATACTGTTTTCTGAAGGGAAAAAATACAGTGGAAGCAAAAACTTGGCTTGATAATGAGTTTCCGGTATTTTTTCCCTTCAGAAAACAGTATTTTATCAAAACACGAAATTCCATTTTTTCCATTTTTTTCACAATAACAAAAGTTGCTTCACAAAAGACGCTCTATCTTACAAACTAATTGACTTACAGACGTCAAATTTTGACACGAATCATTTGAAGGTTGGTACTATATAAAAATAATATGCATTTAATACTAGCGACGCCATCTATGTGTCAGACCGGGGACTTATCAGCCAACCTGTTATATATATCACAAAGTGAAACCATTCTTTATCTTTATCTTCATTTTATCACCATGCGCACTATGGTGTACAAAATAACAGAATGTAACCAAATAATTTGCTTTTGATTTGTGACATCTTTTCTTGGTTGTTGGGCTCTATGTATATGAATGGCTTTTGTATTTTTTTTTTATAGGAGTGATTCTGTAAATGCAACGGAAACGTGTAAAAAGGACGGAAATGTAAGCCATATAGGCGCGCATTATTTGAATTCATTTATATTTAAGAACAATCGTTCACATATAATATACACAGAATGTTTTTGTCAAAACGAACGAACAGACAAACCATTTTAAATTTTAAAGTTTTTAATGCTTACAAGATGTTTCGACATATCCAAACTTATTTTTATCATTAAGACTGTTAATAAATGAAACTTAACATTTACATAAACAAAAAAACAAATTATTCTAAATGGAGCAACGTTTGAATATTGCCGCCATATAACAATCAATGGCGGCAACTGTTAATAAGAGGAGTGGCTCGCGGCAGGATGAATTAGGCTGCGGATACCAACTGTGACACATTCAACTGTTACTAGACTTAAATTTAATATTATTTAATTTTACTACACATTACTCAATTGACTACATTTATATAATACTTTGCACCAAGAAAATATCGGCTGAATATCGTTTACGATAATATCTCCGTTTTCTTAATAGTATCTCATTTTTGAACGCAAGGGCTAAAAACTTGTAATTATAACAAGAGCTACGAATGATAATAAGTTTAAAAAAAAAAATGTGAGCCGTCACGGGACGCCTGGCAGATGTGAAACATCGACATTATTTTGCAATATGCAGAAAAGAACAGATTGTGGTAGGAACTTAATATGTCATAATGATAAAATAAAACATTACGATTTTTTTTCCAGATAACGATGGCTATTTATTGAATAAACATTTATTTTTATTAAATACAAAAATTTACGAATTTATTTCAAATCGTGACTACTTAATTCGTTTAATTAGTGACTTCGGTAATAGTTATATTCGATGTTGCCTCTGAGGACGGTATTATTGTGACAATTGGTCAATGGTAACTGAAGTATGTTACAAAATTATTGGACATAACATTATCAAGATATCTAATAAATACAGCATCTATTGTACACACTACTGCATATAGACTGTATATATATACCATCATAAAGCTACTACTACTGTCTACACACTACTGCATATAGACTGTATATATATAAAATCATAAAGCTACTACTACTGTCTACACACTACTGCATACAGACTGTATATATATATACCATCATATAGCGTGGCGATGCGTCGCCACGCCAGAAATCGATTCTACGTGCGGCTATAGATGTTTCACATCAAAAATATGATTAAAAAAATTTTGTAGACTACTCTGGATCCGAATTAAATAATCACTAAAATAACAATATTTATATATGCACGCCTCTATTGACTGAGCTATTCGTACTTCATAGTATTGACTATAATGTAACATACATAATGCTAAAATACATATCATATTATGTGTCATGCTAATTCATCCTATCGTGAGAAGCTTTGTAGGTATATTTAAAAATTACATAGTGTTACATCTTGCACGATGGTATGGAATTTATCGTGTGGCTGAATAAGATGGAACCTGAGATTCCATGACCCAATTGACTTATGTTGCCGTTTTACCAAACTCTTTTTTTACGTATGAGCAACCAAAAAAATTTCAGCTCAATATCTGTTATACTTTCTCGTGATTGCAGACAGACGAACAAACAAACAGAAATGACTAATTAGGTGATTTTATGAACATGTATACAAATATTTGGTTTGTATCATTAATATTTCTAAGCGTTACAAATTTGGGATTATACTTAACGTAACCATTTTTATTTTTACTCAAATTAACAGGAATCTGTCTAAATCTGCGAATTTGATACTCCAAGGCAGTGCAGTTCCATAGCGTTTTCCAGGATTGCCACCTTTCTAGATTACGATTGGGAGGCTTCAAAACTCGTGCAGTTTCTTCCGACTTCTGATATCATAAATTCTCCACAATTCATTGAATAAACATACGTTTTGATAAATTTATTTCATATTCAAGTAAACTGGACCGTTCTGGCTAGCTTTTATTTTAAGTCCATTTGAAGGATATTTATTTAAATTTTTAATCATCGTAAAACTGAACACACAAAACAACAAAAATATCCGTTCAGTATTATTATGATTCTTTGAAATAATTATATTAATTTCTATATCTTCCTACTTTCTGGAGCTTTGCGTTTTCCTTGGCGTAGTAAATATACTATTAACTATCGACTACCCAATTTAAATCTACTGCATTCATGTGCTACGTTTTCTATTCACTTATCTTTCTAATTGTAATTTTTGGAAAAACAACACTTTATCAAAAATTACAATTAATTCAATTATATATCGTTTAATGTTAACTACTAGCTGAAAACGAGATAGTTCTCCTTTCTGAAGCTTATTTCGAGGACACCGGGGCGGCGTGTTGAAAAAAAAGATTCGGGACTTATGACTACATAAATTATAGACACTAAATACATCCCATTTATATTTCATGTACACAGAGTATAATAACATCACATTAATGAATATTATTTAATTGTTTTTAAACACACATTTTTATAATTTTTCAATAAATTTATAAAATTAAGTAAAATAATTAAAATAAAATATGGTTAGGTTAAGTAAGGGTGGAGTGGCTGTCCTGGGGCGGGACACGCTTAGACTATGGGGTCCATTGTGATACCGAAAAAGGGACGGTTTAAGAACGACAGGAGTGCTTTGAAGTCAACGGACTTTAAGCCAGACAGGTCGTCAAAGAGAGGCTGGCACAAAAAAACTCATCACCTCTTGACAATAGCTGGACAGTGACAGAGAAGATGAGACATCGTCTCCTCTTCCTCCACACTGTGACAGCTCCTGCAACAGTCGTGATACACTGTCAGGCTATGGCGTTCGGGATGCCTGCCGCCCAGCCATTGTCCTGTAATAGCCGCAATTACTTTTGCTAATAGAGGCTCTTGGAAGCGATATAAGACCTTCGGAACGCCTACGATTGTACACAGACCATATCTGTCTTGCCGTACCACAAGCACGTTTCTCCCTCCATCTAAGATTGGCCCTTTTTTAAGATATCCACCTATTGATGCTTGTGTCTGACAGCATTGTGCCATTTCTAGCAAGCCTGTACCCATACCAGGTTTACATTCATTTATTCCGCCAGCTCGTTTAAGTACGTATGGCAACCCCGTGCTACCTTGGAGGCTAGATAAACTGAGCTGAAGGATTTAAGAGCTACTTGGCTGTCGATGATAGTCGTGTCGCTGCACCTGAGAGTGTTCAGTCTTATACATTCACATGCCTCGTGAATAGCCGTCACTTCCGCTTGATACATACTACCGTGATCTGGCAGCCGAAATGATAGATGCAAATTGAGATTTTCAGAGAAGATCCCACAATCTACCCTCCTTTCTAACTTAGATCCATCGGTATAAAATACCACGCCCTTTGGTTTAACCAAGTTCTTATCCTAATTCTGTCTGGAGGGAAATTTTTACAGAGAACTTGTTCCCGAAGTTAGGGGAGGGCAGAATGTAGTCAACGGATCTTGGAAGTGAGTATCTTCTTAATATCCGTGCTTGACCATAATGAATCTCAGTTTCCTTTCGGGACCTTTCCAAGACGTTGCGTTCCCATAGTAACTTTTGGTCTAGGATGATGCCTAGATTTTGGCAGACTTTCTCCGATAGTTTAAGTCTCACCTCCTCACCTTTGGGAGGGTAAAGGAGGAGATTTGTATTTCCTTGTAAAGAGTACCAACTCTGTTTTATCTGGGTTCATCCCAAGGCTAGATTTGGAGCACCAGTGTGCTAGAACTTTTAGTTCAGCTTGTATCATGTTTGATAAGATATCAGGAAATTACAGCTATTTCGACAGACTTGCCCTTACAGTACGCATGTTGCTAATCGGATATAATTCTTGTTATCATGCTTTCAAAAGTCTTGAGTTATATTCCGCATAAAAAAGTAGCACACAATTAATTAAACCTTTATTGCTAACAACATTTTTAATAGAATGAATATACTATTAATAGAATGTAGAAATCAAAATTAGTTCTAAACCACGATGTTCAAATTAATTAATCAATCGATTTCTACTACCTTTAAAATATCTCTATATATTAAAAATGTGAAAGTAAGGATGTTTGTTTGTTACGCTTTCACGCAAAAACTATGAATGGATTTGAATTGAAACTTAACAATAATACAGCTAATACATCAGAATAACACATGAACTATAATTTATAAAGATATATTTAAAAAATAATGTTTATTGTTTTGACTTTTTATAAGACAGGGTGAAAGAGAACAATTTATAGATGTCTATATTACAAAGGTTATAAGACATACTTCTTACATTTAAAGAAAATTTAAAAATGATTATTTGATAGATATCTTATTTTTATCAATATAAAACAATCGAAGAATTTTACGTTTGCATTTTCACTGAAAAGAAGTAGTTTAAAAGGAATAATCATTTTTACATAATAGTAAAAAAAAATTAGTTTAACGGTTAGTTTTAATCCTATTTTCTCTTTATGTATTTCCATTTTTTTAAGCAATAATTAATATATTTCTAAAAAATTTTATTGAAGCACTTTTTGGGTGAACAAAAAGTGAACTCTTTCTAAACGGATAGACCAATTTTTATGAAATTTTTTGTGTGTGTTCAAGTGAATGCGAGGATGTTTTGGATTCACAATTCGGTCCACTACAAAACGTTTTTGAGGGTTTCGCGGCAAAAAATTAAAATTCATGAAATAGATTGTGAAAAGCTATTTGAATAGTATTGAGGTATTATTCAGGTATAGTGAATATGTATTAATTAGAGCTATATGCGCACACAGTAAGCTCCACTGTCGTTTATACCAGGCCATTTATACCAAAGCTTTATGTTTTTACTTCCATCGACAGTCCCCATGAACGCCTATACAGGAAAGATTCTTATGACCTTTTCCATTTTATACGTTATCTTTAATCTTCATATATTTGCAATAAAAACAAGTTCATATTATTTTACTTAATTTTATTATCTTTGCCAATTATTAAGGCAAAAACGCAAAATGAAGTCGTGGGTAAAAGCTATAGTTACTTAATAAAGTTAAGAGAATGATTGAGTCGGTAATTGTTGGTTTCTATATTATCATAAATAAGATTATTAATATTTTTTGATAACAGGAATGACGAAAGACGAAAGAAAATTTAATGTAACAAGCGGGTATTCTAACCACTATACTACGGAAGACTTGATTAGTTTACAAAAATAATAAAACAAGTATTAACGTGTTATCAATATTTGACAGATATTTGATATTTTTTAATCGATTTGAATAACAAAATAAGAATTGTTTAATATTTATCAACATTTTGATTAGGAATTTAATTTTGTTTATAAATAAATGCTAATTATGAAGTATTTTTTAGAAATTAAATATAAAACAATAGATTTTTGAAGTGCAACAACTATTTAAATCTTAAAACTATTTCAAATGATCAGAGTCTTATTCTTAAAGTACGAATATTATTATTATTTTGTTATATTATTAAAATATCTTCTTCTTAGTATATAAAAGAGCGCCGAGTTAGTTACACACCGTTTAAAACTCAAGAACGGCTGGACCGATTTTAATGATTTCTGAACTATTAAAATAACAACCCCCCCCCCCGGGGTAAAAAAAATTATATATAATCATATAAAATTATATATAGTTACATATAATTATATATAAATTACATATAATTAGATATACTCATATACAATTATATATAGACGCTCGAGAAATTAATGTATCGTTATATCTAATTATATATAGTTATATACATAATTATATATGAGTATATCTAATTATATGTAATTTATATATAATTATATATAAACTATATATAATTTTATATAATTATATATTATTATATATAATTTTTATACCCGGGCAGTTCGGTCACGGGTCCATAGGACGCATCTTTCAAAGCGCAACAAATAGAACACACATTGTGCAAGACAAGGTTCCTTAACTCAAATTAAACTACATTTTTTCGTAAATAGATTTTGCCGTGATCGTCCAAAATAGTGCTTAACTTAAGTTTCCAATTTCTCAAAAATTATAAAATATAGAGAGTTTAAAATTTGTAGTACCTTTAAATAGTGAGTCGATTGGTTCTAGTTTTATACTAAGCCCATCCAATAATATTAAGGTAATCGAAGAGGTCAATTTCGAGGAAAATTTTTTTGTTTAACAATTTATTTCAAAGCATATACCTAAATATTGAAAAAAACAAAAACAAAACAAAACAAAAAAAATTCCTAGAAAAAATTTCGGAGAAATAATGGTCATTTTATCCTGCATGAATCTTTTAACTTTTTGTTTTTAAATTTATTTATAAAAATAATGCAAGCACTGATATTCAACATTGTCTATACACGGTATTTCAATAATTAATTCAGTCAATTTTGTTATTTTTATTAATTAAACACACTTTAGTTGCTTAAAATCCACTTTATTTAAGATTTTGTCTATCAAAATATTTTTTTTATGTACATTTCGACTTGTTAGTCATCTTCAGAACAATAGTATTTTAAACAAACAACGTACCTGTATTTATACTAAAATACAAATTGAAATTATGTAATAATCAGATGATACTGAAACCTGTAGATTTGTTAAAAAATAAATAAAAACAATTGTATGATCCAAAATCGTTAAAACTTATTCGTTAAAAGAGACGAAAGTTTTCGCTTGATAAAAATTACTTAAAAATTACACATAATAAATAACAAATAAATATAGTTAAAAATAAATAGATAAAATTTGTTTCTTTTTCAGAAAACCGTTAAAAAGTTAAAAAATAAATTAATAAACAATTATGAACTAATGTCAATTTGACTAGAAGGAACTAATTTCTATAATTGAGAAAATAAAGTTGAACCCGATAGAAACATTTGATCGTTCAAAACTTCGAAACCATCCCTGGTATGTTTATGAATTTCCAGAGCCTCTAGTAGATTCATTCTTGTACCTTTTTGGGCAAAATGTAGAATTTCCATGGTGTCTTTAGGTTTATGCCTTGAATCCACTAGGTGCTTTGCAAAGGTGGAATCATCAGTATTGTTTCGATACGATCTTAAATGTTCCCTTTTTCTCAATTCAAAATTTGGTCCAGTCTGCCCCAAGTATACTCCAGAGCAATCTTCGCGGGTTAACTTGTAAATACCAGATTTCTTCATTTTCTCCACTTTTGACTTGTTGTTCAATAAGAAATTAGACAACTTTACAGAAGGTTTAAAAGCTATATTAACTCCATGCGATTTTAAAATTTTTCCAATTTTATAGGATATGTTCCCATAAAAGGAGATGGTTTTATAGCCTTGTTGTATTTTAGTACCTGGATTGTACAAAGTGCTTTTTGCCAAGTTGTTCAATTTCTTCTTAATAAGAAAATCTATTACATAATCTTCAAATCCAATAGTTGCAGCGATGTTTTTTATTGTAGTAAATTCTTTTTCCAAATTTTTATCACTTAGTGGGATATTTAAAGCTCTATGGATCATTGAATTAAAAGCAGCCATTTTGTGGGCACGTGGGTGGAGAGAATCCACTGGAATGGTGGTATCTGTGTACGTAGGTTTTCTATAGATATCAAACTCAAAATGGTCATCAATACCCTGCTTAATTTTAGATCCAAAAAGTTTAAGGACTTGTTCACTTCCTTTTCTAAGGTGAATTTTAATTTGGAGTCAAAAGAATTTACATGGTCCAAGAAAGTGTTCATTTGTCGATCCGATCCGTCAAAACAAAGAAAAATATCATCCACGTATCGGAACCAAAGGATGACGTGTTGTTTTGCCTGAGGTGACAATAATATCCTTTCTTCTAAAGAAGACATGTATATTTCTGCAATGACTGTTATGACATTTTTACTTACTTGTGTTATTTTACAAATAACACAAGACTGTATGTAAATCATGGTACCATGTAGAAAACACATATAAATTAAACATTATTTTATTTATAATAAGTTTACTGTCGCAGTAAATTAGAATATTGGCTTAATATTATAAGCAGCTGACAATCAAGACGCTTTCAACAATACCTTATTTATGAAATTATTATAAGTAATTTAGAAGTTATGAAGTAGAGTTGAAACGTATACCAAGCCACTGGCCGGATATTCGGCAAGAGACGAGGCAGTAGCGCCTGATATCTGGCTACCGGATATTCGGCCCGGTAGCTCCAATTTATTTCACTTGTCGCCTTGGTTCAAGTCAGACTATTTAGGAGTTATTGAAACTGAAAAAGCCCAACAGAAAATCAATGATATACTATATAAAAAAAACTCTAACGACGAATCTTCTTCTGACAACAACAGATCATCGCCGTCTTCATCATCTGCTCACACATGAGGCTCTTGACACTTTTTGATTGTAGCGATCAAGAAAAACAAAATCCAATTGCTATCGAGATTGACTTTTTCTTAAAGACATCTCGTATATTCAATACATATATTTGGTGGTCAGTTAATTTAAATCAGTAGTTGGTAATATTTGTTAGAATCTTTCTGCACCTGGCAATAGCGTTGACAGCAAAAGGATATTTTCATAAGCTGGTCTGCTATACAAAGCCAAGTGGAGTCGCCTCTTACCAACAAAGGTGGAAAATTTGGTATTCATTCACCAAAATTTCTCATTTGTTAATTTTGAGTACAAAAATCCCTATAAATATTATAAATGTGAAGTAAGTTTGTTTGCTTGTTTATTACGCTTTCACGCAAAAACTTTTAATCCGTGGTTTTTACTTTTAATCCCAGTGAAGTGGGCGGGTATCAAGCTAGTAACTAATAAAACATTTTTGACTTACGATAATGAAAATAAACTTGTGTAAAATAATGATAATTTTTTGAATTTTACCATCCGGATAGTGGAAACAGGCCGGATATCGGATAGTTACCGGATATCCATTTCATCTCTATTATGAAGGACCAGATGCACAGCTGAAAAACATACATATAGTCTAAGATCCCGCTGCAGATTGGTGTGCTCATCGACTTTTTGTTTAAAACCAAATTTTTATGTTTATTTATAGTTAAGAGAATATATATTTACTAGGGTGCCTATCAAAATTTGGCCGCCATTATTTTTAATTAAATTATTTTTAATTGATTTTTGGTAAAAAATTTCCCCTATTTATTTTTTAAATAAAATAACGTCTACATCACGGTAATTAATATGAAGATTCTAAAAAATCACGGTTGCCGTTGCGCACCAGGCCGCACCTCTTTGCAGCCAGGTGTAAACAGGTATGATTTCGATAAATTTATACCCTTATAACCTATTTTTATTAATTATATGTCAAATTGAAGCTAATTTTTTTCTATTAATTATCATATAAAGTTGCTTAATTAAATCTGGCCGCAAATAAGGGTTGCTGGCTGTTAAAGATAATAAATATTTAAGGTAGAGTGAAAGAGAGTTAGCGCGTAAGATCATTTGTCAGACGAGGACAGCGATTGCCGGCTGTGCGACGCTTTTAAGCCATTGCGCATGCGTCGAACGTTAGTGTTCTCAACCACCGGGGAGTAATAGAG
Organism: Chrysoperla carnea; assembly: GCF_905475395.1. Classification (NCBI taxonomy): domain Eukaryota; kingdom Metazoa; phylum Arthropoda; class Insecta; order Neuroptera; family Chrysopidae; genus Chrysoperla; species Chrysoperla carnea. The sequence continues at coordinate 11,548,794 of NC_058342.1, forward strand.
ACGACTTATAATAAATACTCCAAAAAATATGTAATGCGTCGCACAGCCGGCAATCGCTGTCCTCGTCTGACAAATGATGTTACGCGCTAACTCTCTTTCACTCTACCTTAAATATTTATTATCTTTAACAGCCAGCAACCCTTATTTGCGGCCAGATTTAATTAAGCAACTTTATATGATAATTAATAGAAAAAAATTAGCTTCAATTTGACATATAATTAATAAAAATAGGTTATAAGGGTATAAATTTATCGAAATCATACCTGTTTACACCTGGCTGCAAAGAGGTGCGGCCAGGTGCGCAACGGCAACCGTGATTTTTTAGAATCTTCATATTAATTACCGTGATGTAGACGTTATTTTATTTAAAAAATAAATAGGGGAAATTTTTTACCAAAAATCAATTAAAAATAATTTAATTAAAAATAATGGCGGCCAAATTTTGATAGGCACCCTAGTAAATATATATTCTCTTAACTATAAATAAACATAAAAATTTGGTTTTAAACAAAAAGTCGATGAGCACACCAATCTGCAGCGGGATCTCGTACTAATACATACATACCTGTTAAACACATAACTCTCGCCGTAGTCGGGATAAAAAGATTGATGAGGATGTAGGGGAAATTGGTCTATAATGATCCCTCAGGGTAAAATGATCCCCCATTGTTTTAAGTAAACCATTAAAGCCATCTAGTATATTTATCGATAGATAGTTACCCATATTGTAAAATTTGTATAAAGAATTCGAAAATATTTCAACGTTGTACATATGTCGAATAGTCGGGATATAAATTACATTTTTTCTTAGGGGGGTCATTTTAGACCACCTTCCTCTAGTAGCATAATATTTTGTAGTGTTATTTTTTACAGAATTTATTGAGAACATTAAAATTACAAAGTCTATTATTTAAATATACAAAAGTGATCTTTCAATATAATAAGGCCCAGGCCGTGTATTTGTTGGTAATTTAGATTTTGAGCGGTTCCAGTCTCCTAAATAAAAGTAATTGATGAACTAATTTATGGATGATCATTTGCAGTGTGTTTAATTGCATAAACTTTAAATCTGTATCTAAAAAAACATGTATATGCAGGATGACCATGATTCGAATGAATTATCAATTGTAATTCATGAACATTAATATTTTTATTAATATTAAAATATTGTATTGGATCATCTAAATCGTTTATTGAATATGTAAATGAACCTAATACTATTTTATTATCATTAGTCTTTGCATTATTATTCATTATAGTTGTCTTCAATTCATTCTTCAAGATACCCTTTAAAATTAAAATTAATAGATTTATTGTTTATTAAATGTAATATGTAAGCATAATAAGTGTTGCAAGTGTTCAATTATAAAAGTTTTAAAAATTTGAGCCGTAAGTTTTTTATATAAAAGTATTTATATATAAAATTGCAGATAACAAATAGGAAATAATGAAAATATTAATTATGAAAACGTTTTTAATTTTTAATGGTATAGTTATCAAAATGTGTACATGAAAAAATTGAATTTTTAGTTTGTAACGCTTAAAAATAATGATGCTAGGAAAAAAATTTTGTCATAGGTGTTCACTAAATCACCTAATTAGTCCATTTCCGGTTGTCCGTCCGTCCGTCTATGGACACGATAACTCAAAAACGAAAAAAGATATCGAGCTGTAAAAAGTGAGGTCAAGTTCGTAAATGAGCATCGTGAGGGCGCCAATTAGGCGGAAATTTTATAATATGTACTATACTTGATTATCAGTTATGTATGTGTCACATGTTTGTATGTGTTATGTGATAAAAAAATCAACACTGACTATGCATGGTATTTCAACAATTAACTCAGTCAATTGTTTGTTCACTTGTTTAGTTATATATATATTATGTCCTACACTAAAAAACAGGTCCGGTCTTGCAACTAATTTTATCCTTTACAAAATGCAATAGGGTTTCCACTATTTTTGAAAAAGTACTTCAAAATGTTGATTTTGCTAACAAAAAGCCATCAAAAATTTATTTCAGAAAAATACACACGCTTTCTTGCCGAAAACTTAAATTTTAAACCTTTTTTAAACTGTCAAAAACGCGGGCATCCAATTTGATGACGTAATATGGGTATCAGTATACGAAATAACACAAATAAGTTTGACAGATATATTCATAGACATCTGATTATAATATATATAAACCTGATTATAATTATCTATGTATATATTATACCCAGCTGTCTATACTGAACTAATTGATGGTCTATGACTCATGTCGCTATCATACATCACAGCAGGGCTTACCCGCGTTTTAGGTCATGTGATATACAGTTTAAAAATTACGATTTTTAATTTTAATATTTTAAAAGAAAATACTTTTAAAATATGCTTTGCTTTTATGACTCGAAATCAGAACATTTAAGTATAATTTTATATAAATTTTAACTTTTTTCAAATTTCATGATTTATTTTTGACTAACAATAATACCCTATTCATTTGGTCTATGTATATATAGATGATAAATAAATGTCTTACGTAAATAGTAAAATGGTTGATAGCACTTGTTAAATGTTCTTGTTGTTGATTAGCATTACGGTCATGTTCATGTTCTTGTTCATGTTCATACATTATAAATTTAATATTATAATATACATGATTATCATGGTCATGATTACTATTATCACCTAATTTAATATTAAATATTAAATTATTTCTTGTATTATTATTATTTATTAATTTAAAACATTGTTTATTTTTATTATTTGTTGGTATTTTATTTGATGATGTTGACCAATAAAATGTATTTACTCCAAATATTGTAAATGTATTTATTGATTCTCTTTTATATATTATTATTTCGTTTTTATTATTATTTAATAATTTTATTGATCCACCTAATAATTCTGATGCATAATCTATAAATTAATTTATTTATTTTTAATTATATATTTTGATAACTAAACTAACCAGATGCATGTGAAAGTTTAGTACAACGTTCTACTCCGTTTACCCAATAGTTGAATAGAATATCATGATAATAAAGAATAGAATATCATGTATCTTTGAAATTTTTCACAGTTGTTTATTAGTTTGTAAACACTTTCTAAAAAAAGTCTACCTCTCAGGGGCGTAAACTAACCACGTTTTATGAGGGGGCGGTTGGGGGGAGGGTGCGTTTAATCAGTTTTTTTTTAAATTACAAAAAAACTATGCATCAATTAAAAAAAAAGATCAAATTAAAGTACCAGCTGAAGTATTTGTAGACGTAGGGTAGCGGTTCGATTTTCGCTGTCGCGAAAAAAAAATTAATTTAATTAATAGTTGTGATGGGCTGGTGTAGTGCATGGTATATGCATGAAGGAGGTGCATTCAGCCTCTGAAATTGAGGAGCTGATAATTGAAATTATCAGCGGAAAGGTGATAAAACACATATATGGTATCACAAACACATATATGGTATCACAATCACAACTTCGGAGAGCTGAGAGAGTCGTTTTATAACGAATAGAACAAGGAGTACAAGAAAAAACAAGTGAAAACAAACAATTGACTGAGTTAATTGTTGAAATACCATGCATAGTCAGTGTTGATTTCTTTATCACATTACACATACAAACATGTGACACATACATAACTGATAATCAAGTATAGTACATATTATAAAATTTCCGCCTAATTGGCGCCCTCACGGGTAAACAGTGATGTTTACGGAAAAATGTTTAAAACAAAAGTTGGGACTAAACTTAATATACTATGTATATTTCATATATACATGGTATAAAAAGGTCTCGTATACAGGTACGAATACCAAAACGAAAGTATTACCAAATAAGTGAAATTTTGTTTATCAATTTCAAATTGATTATCTGTGCGGATTACGATCTTTTTAATGGTATATCGAATTTTTATTACTGCCATTTCTTCAATGGCACTTTCAAGATTAACACAAATTGATTAACGTCAAACACATAAAAATCGGCCCGCGCGTTTGGTCTCTAGTGTACCATATAGGAACACATATATAGACTGATAAACACATTACCACTAATTTGCGTTGTTCAGTCAGGTAAATAAGTCGATTTGGCTAAACTTGCCTTTGTTCCGAATTGCTTTGTTTGGAATCTAGACAGTCGACAGTTGAAATTTTGAAACAGCTCTTTGTAACTTAATATCAAATGCGAAAAGATCTTTTGCTAAAATCGGGTTGGTTGGCTTTGTTTTGTAGGACAAAAGATCCACACAAAATAAAGTTTATCATCGATCCATTAAAGGATAGCGTAGGATTTTTATTTTTTTATTCAAATCTTATTTACGCAGAATTTTTTTTCTCTAAGACTCCTCTAGCGCGCGTGTGCGTGTGTTTTTATTGCCCTTAATGTAATAAAAAATGCTAACCGTCTACTTTTAAATCATCTAATTCCGCGAAAAAAAGCCTTCGAATGAGCTATCACTCGAATCCTCAATCCATTTTTAAAAAAAACCTACTTTAGCGCCCCCTTAACTCTCCTAAAGGAGTTGAAATATTTTCGTTAAACGATCCGTAATATAATCTCCTTTAACTCATAAATATAAATATCAGTCCTTTATCACTATATATACCAACCTTATTTGTTGTTAAAAGCTTTATTAATTTTTGTTCCAGGTTTTCATATCATTCAATCGAGAATGAGGGTGTTTTCCAGATAAGGTCTTTTATAAAGTATGGGGAAACCGTGAAATACTCTTTTTTGTTTTACTACAAAGTATACTAATTTTAGTCCCAAGTTTGTAACGCTTATATTGATGATACGAACAAAATTCTGGTATATGTGCTCAATAAATGTGTAACCTAATTATTTCATTCCCGTTTGCCCGACTGACCAAAGACGGCGGCCAAACATTGCCATTTTATTTAACACACATTTTTTTGTTTCTTTTAACTTATTTATAAACCAATACAAGGTCTGGTATTCGACACTGTTATATAGGGTATTTCGATAATTATCTCAGTCTATTTTCACTTGCTTATCACTGATTCAGATTATCTATGTTAAAAAAAATTTATTTTTACTCATGACATTGAAAAGTTGAACAATTTTGATGCTTGTACAATTCATTTCTGGATTAAAATAAATATATTCGTCAAAACGTAATCTTTGTTTAGTGTTTTTTCGTGAACAAAACGGTCAATTACTTTCTATTTAGGCTCAAAGCATCCCTAAAGTGTTTATTTATATACAATAGTTCACCCATCAAAAAATAAATTAAACAAAATATGCAGAGTCTTTACATCATGTTCTGACCTCAGATTGAATCTAGTTCTTAGGGACGTACACTGCAAAAATACATCAATGTTTTTATTCGATGCAATGCATCGAGACTTTGCATCGATATTTTCCGATGCATCGGCTAGAAACATCGATGCTTTCTCAACATCGAGTACTTTTACAAATATAGCAAAAATGTTGTAGTCAACCCCCTGACCTAAGGGAAAATGGCTAATACCCAGAAGGCAAAATCCATAAAGACGTTTTTTCTTAGTCTTCGTTAATGAATTTGGTGCTCCCTCGTGGTGTGTTTTACCGCCTTTGGACCGCCTTGTGGGGCCCTTTTTATTGGCAACGACTCCTTTGCCTACTTATTAACCTTGATTACCATTGATTCGATGTTTTATGAAAATACATCGATACATCGAGTAAATCAATAGTTTCTCAAAACATCGTACCGTAAACATCGAGTGAATTCGATGCATCGATGTATATCGAATATCCCTACTCCAGGTTGCTCCAATAGTCAATTTAAATCCCAAAAGGTAAGAGACCATTTAGGATCAAAAGTAATTGAGATCCTAAAAATTTATTACGTAAGCATTTGAAGAGGGTTTTAAAATTCTGTTCATGTGCCTATGTAAGGGGAGGGGGTATTAAACCCATTTTTACGCAAGATTTTATGTGTTGAAATTCAATATTAGAAATAATAATAATAATAAATAGTTATTTGCGTTACACCATTACAAATGATATACAAAACAAATAAAATTACCATCCATACAATTCATCTATAGTAGATTTTAATTATTTAAATAAGCTATTAAACTTTTCTTTAACAGATTCATTTGGCTTTGATTTTTAATATCTGGAGGAATTTTGCGACCTTAATATAACGAACCTCAAAATAACAAATTCCTCGATTTAACAAATTTTTTGTAATCGCCTTGAATTGTCCATAAGAGAATAGTTTTTGCGAAAAAACATTTTCAACTATAAAACGAATTTTCAAAAGAGAAAAGTAGTATACACACTACGGGAGCAAGTAAAGAATATCTCAGATCTTATGTTTGTCAGCGAAATCTGAGACAATTATAATGAGATCTGAGACATTCTTTACTTTTTCTCCTTAGGTGTAATATACTACTTTTACCTCTTTATAACCAATTTTAGACCAACCCAACCTCAATATAACAAACCTCAGTTAAACGAATATTTACTGGTTCCTTTCAAATTTGTTATGTCGAGGTTGCACTACAATTATATGGACTATGAAATGTTTTTGTAAGACTGCTAGCATTAGTTCTTAAATTATTTTTAAGTCTAGTATCATAACTATAATTAAATTGCTTGTCAATGAATAAATGACGATTATTTTTAAAGAAAATTACCGATTCCATATTTAATGTATGCACATCGCGAACTAAGGTCTCTCTGCTAAAGAATAAAAAAAACTTTAATTTACGCAAACTGTGAATTTTACTGTAACTGATCCTTCTAACAATGTTTTATTATTCGATAAAACGAGATTGAATCTTACGTAAGAAGGGGAAGGAGGAGTTCACGAAATCTTATGTACACTTACGTGGAGGAAGGGAGGAGGTCAAAAATCGTAAAAATCATGCTTACGTCATTCATGAATGGCTAAGAGATAGAATAACACTCTAAATTAGAAAGTTGATCTTCATAAAGACCTAATATTTTTTTCGAAAATCGTTGGCTTTCGGAGGAAATGCGACTAAAAATATGTCATTAATGCATTTAATCGAAAGAAAACACGCTATTTACAGAAAATGCTTTATCCAAAAGTTGTCAAGGGCATTCAGATTAGTACATGACTTGGATCTTCCTTGATATCTTGATCAAACAATGATCTTTTACCTGCGCTTAAAAGTTATAAACACAAAATAAGGGCCTTTATTGCCGTTGATAACTTTTGTGTAAACAATTTGTCTAAAGCGAACGTATTTTCTTTCAATTAAATGCAATAATGACATATTTTTAAGTCGCATTTCTTCCGAAAGCTAACGATTTTTGAAAAAATGGTTTAGATAAAAATGTAAATTTAATGTGTTATTCTATCTCTTACCTTTTAGGGTCTAAATTAACTATTAAAGGAACCTAGAGAACTAGTTACAATCTGATGAAAAAACATAATCCCCCCCCCCATCAAACTCTGCTACTTTTTGTGAGTTAATTTTGGATTGGTTAATTACAAAACGAGCTATTAGTCATAATAGATTAAAATATTTCACTCTGTATATCTATTTTTTGTAAGTTATTTTCTTTACCAAAACGCGAACTAAAAATTTTCATAAATGCGTTCTTAATAGTATGAATTCCAATCCTTTACATATTAAACATCGACAACTTTGAAAATTTATTGCAGCTAACAGAGACGGTCAATGGTACTAAAGTTTTGTTTACAGCTTTATTTCATTGAAAACTACGTATTTGAAATTTTCCCAGAAAAACTATTTTTAGTCGCATATCGTTAGAAGTACCTTAATACCAACACTGAGTTGATATTAATCATGATTGATATGGATCTTGTGTTATTAGCTGTTATCGATATGTGTTGACAAACTGACGAATGGACACCAAAGTGTGCACACTAGATGAAAAATGCCACATTGCGCGTAATTTGACTTCAAGTTGATGCCAGTTCGTCACTTTGTGTCCAATAAAACAGTGTAACCATTAAAATTTTTTTTAAATCTCGCATTCCATTTTAAAAATAAAAATGAAGCAATATTACAAAAAAGTAAAAGGACTTCGCCCGATTATGAAATATTTCAAAACGCCTTAGTTTTCGAACTTCAAGCAACGGACGATCAAAGCTACACATATATTAAAGTTATTGGTACAGTTAATAAACCGGTAACGTGTTTATGAGACCATAAGGAACATTCAGTCAACTTAACATAGTCATAAGAAGGAACAGGACTCCAGTAAGACGCAGCCGAAAAACTGACCCAATCCAAGAGATGACTAAGTAATTGTTTTGAAATGCTTATTTTGGCTTAAAATTATCATCTACAAGGTATTTTTGGTTGGCGATTATTTAGTTTGCCGTTTTTGTGCCAAAAAAGTGCTATGCTGGTCAAAAAATGGCACGATTTTCGGAAGACGTCACAAAATCCGTGTAATCTAACATAGGATTCAAAAATTACATATGACAAAGGATAAAAATTGTTTTTAAATAAGCATTTCAAAACAATTTTCTATCATCTCCTGTGTTGGGGCAGTTTTTTGGTAACATATGTTCCCCGCTGGAGCCCTATGTCCCCTTATGACCAGATTAAGTTGGCTGAATGTTCCTTAGGATCCTATAAACACGTAACCGACTTATTAACTGTACTATTAACTATATGTCTAGCTTTGATCACCCGTAGCTTACAATTCGTACCGATTTGGGGGCGGTTTGAAAAAATTTCACAAAAATACTACGAGGTACTTTACTAAACGAGCACATTTTATGAACTCGGCTGGGTAGATCGTTATAAAGACCTTTCAGAGGCACCTGTATATAATTGTATCCTTACCTTTGATATCGTTGAATACAATATTATTATAATTATTACACATATTAATAATTTTATAATTAATTTCATTTATTTTTACATTTATATCATATAATTGATTTGCATTATTCAGAAATATAAAATCTAAAATAACAATAATTATTTTTTATTAATATTAAATAATTAATAAATATTCTTGATAGTTAAATATGTAACATACATGTTAATGTTGTTATAAATATAATAATAATGATTAATAATTTTTTAATCCACGCATTAAAAGTTTGTTCTTCTTCGTTGTCGGTTTTTCTCATTATTTTTTGACTTTTACTTTTAACTGAAACAAATGTTTATCAATTAATTAATTAACCATCAAAATAAATACAAAATTAAAAATTTTATAGTCTTTTAATTAGTATTCAAAACAAACCTTGCAACAAATCATTACATTTTGATAATTGATCAAAATCAAGTAATTCAAAATCGCTTTCGCTATCTTGATCAACATTATTTTGCATAGTATTATTTGCATTGTTTAAATTCCTCAATGCTTTAGTAAAAACATTAACTCTACCTAAGTTTATTAATAAATTAAACATTAATATTTTTAAACGTATGTTTTGTTGTGTTTATTTTACGTTTACCTGATATTAATCTACGATTGTACATGTTATTAATAAAAAATAAATAAATAATTATTTTAAATCATATAATAATTTAAATATAATTAAGAGGTTTCTGTGTCTCATTAATTTTTTGCTTTATTTAAATGACAAATGACATATTCATTTGTTTGAATTTACCACACACATACGCATGTTCCACTTATATTGAATATCGTACTACCAACCTCCTTTAACTTAGTCAGCCAACTTAACTTTTTTGATATATTCATTTATACTTTATAGTTTATACAGATCGTTAGAGAGGGTTTGAGAGCAAGAGAAAATTGTTTAAGAGTTAATATTTTCCACGGAAAGCATTTCTTTTTTTGTGTGAATTTATTTTTTTCGGTTGGTAAAAATGACTTTCATAAGAAAAAAAAGTCAAGAACTTATATATATATAAGGACGTAAAACTCCTATGTCGAGCCCATGAAGGTTATAAAGAAGGAGAACGATCGCTACGTGTTAAAGCATTAGCGCGTCTGTCCCTGAAAATTTGTAGAATTTATAGTTCATTTTTCAGCCACCAGCCGCGCTGTCATCAAGAAGTAGTATCTGCGAAGTTAGCTGTTTATGAGTACAAGTAGATGAAGTTAGTTGCACAATGTACAAATTGATATATCATTTCAAATTAGCGCACAACAGCCCGCTTTTATTGATACTACTTAGCGGTCGCAGCGCCTCACTTATTTTATCCATATTTTGGGGACAATATTTTCTATAGCGATCGTTCTTCTTCTTATAACCTTCATGTTCGAGCCCATGCTTTTGATCCGTCTAATCGTGATCTTGATGATAACGTGGTCCTTCTCTCCCAATCTCGACTTCGTTCAGCTGTGAAACGAGCTGAAATACGCTCCCTCTTCGAAGATCATCGGAATCGTGACCTTCAGGGAATTTTCTACCGTCATCTAGACACCTGTAGTCTTTCCGTTGATCTTACGTTCTCTTTTCTCCGATCAGCTGGACTCAAGTCCGAAATGGTGTGATAGCGACGCTAACTCACCAAAAGTATGTATGTAAGGAAGCAGTCTCCACTACTATGTGAAGAGCGTGCAAATCTCAGCCGGAGACGCTGATGCACCTCATCTCGGCATGTCCTTCATATGCCACAAACACCTACATATATCGCCATAACGCTGCCCTCCGCGTGCTGTACTACTTCTTGAGACAGAAGTATGAAGTGGACCCTTCGCCAGTCCTACCATATGGCGATCCAGGCGAGATCGAGTCCGTCGTCAAGAACGAGAAATGCATTATCTTCTGGAATTTCTCGTTCCCAACTACCAGGCAGCTCTCTGCTACTAAGCCTGATATAGTGCTCCAGGATATCTCATCCAAGACTATGTACGTCATCGAGTTCTGCCTGCAGGAACGAACATAGTCACGAAGGAGGAGCAAAAACGGACTAAATATCTTGATCTCTTACAAGAACTACGTCAGCTACACCCTGGCTACTCAGTCAAAATGGTTGTCCTCGTTATCAGTTGTCTTGGCGGAATTCGTCCCACTCTCGAGACGAATCTATCTCAAATTCCGGTCTGCAGGTCTCATCTTCGTTACCTTATCTCTTCTATGCAGAAGGCTGTCATCATAGGCACCCTTCGTACATTGAGATCGTATCAGACTGTCTTCAAGTAACAGCCCTTGAAGTTTTTTTTTTTGTTTTTTTTAGTAGGTACCACATCGCTGCGGTGTAGGGACGGAGCCTCCTTGACCAGGGCATCAGACTTACGTACCACCGACTCGGAAGACAGACGGACTAACGGACGTCGCGTGGACTGACGGACGTACAGACTACACGGCCACAAGTCAGTGAACTTTCTTCAAAAGACGTAGCTGCCTTGTGAAGATTTATGCCTCTCAAGGAGATGGGAGGCTCTGGGATGAAAATCCTGTATCCTTTCTCCCTCCTTGGCAGGCATGAATTCGTTAATATTCAAATCTAATAATAATAATAATAATAATAATAATAATAATAATAATAATAATAATAATAATAATAATAATAATAATAATAATAATAATAATAATAATAATACATAAGAGGGGTACCGTAAATGGGTCTCTGAAACGTAGACATAGGAGTGCTCTGTGTCCTCCTTGAGATCAACCTATCACTCGAAGATATCTCCGAGTAAGAGGTACTACTTTAAGCAGATGACACTATAGGATTCCATAGCTTCTCCGCCGGGATTGATCCTAAGATTGATGGGCCCGATTTTTGAACCCAATCTATACATAACAACCTACAGGTTGTTGGTGCAAATAATATGTATGAGGTTTCATCGTCCTCCAATTAAGCATTTAAAGTAAATATTCTGTTTTATTCACATATTTTCTAATTTTATTTTTACATAATGTTCTAAAAAAAGTTCTAATAAAAATTTAGATCAATTATTATTATAAATGATAATTATTTATAAAAAGAACTACAGTCTGCACGACCATAGATATATTTTAACGGAAATGTTTGTTTACAATCTTGAAACAAGACACATGATAAAAGTTATTGTAACAATTTTTAAAACACAAATTTTGTTCATGAATTCTATAATATAAAAAAGTAATTGTTTTTATTTTAAAAAATACATTTGAAAACAACTATCCCATAGTAGACAGTTTCAACTAAAATCAACAGATGGTGAACAGTAATTGAGAAGTATCAATAGATATAATCTAGAGTATATTATAATATGTCTATGGACATTATAGACAAAGACAGTAGAGTTAATTCCTTGTAATTTTTTATTTAGAATCATTTTGGCATTTAAATTACAATAGTGAATAGACAAGACAACACAAGGCTTGGTATTGTCTTTCGATAAAATAGAATCGAAGAATTGTGATTTATACGTTTATATCAACAATTTCTTATTCGTTATAAAATCAACAACAATATATTAATAATCAAAATGGAGGAAGATGATGCATTTGACTTTACTATAACAACAAAAATAGAATATCGAATCTTAGAATATTGTAAAAATGGACAGGTTTTAGTAAATTTAACTGAAAACAATATACGAGATATTAAGAGTAAAATTACAAAATTTAGAAATGCATTATGTAATAATTTGTGTTTTCCGACTACTTCTGATGGTAATAATTCATTTAGTACTAATAAATTTTTATTTAATCAGGCTACTTTTTATAATCTGTGCAATTGGTTTACGCAAGTAAAATAATATTTCTAAAAATATTTTACTTTTATAGATGATGATGAACAAGCTATGCCTAATAATCTATCAAATGAAAATGAATTCCCTGGAAATATCGAAAGCTTACAATATAGCCCACCACCTCCATCACTTTCGGCAGCTTCATCGAAATCCAAAGCATTGAAAACTATTATAGATGGCGATGAACAAATTATGCCTAGTAATCTATCAAATGAAAATGAATTCCCTGGAAATATCGAAAGCTTACAATATAGCCCACCACTTCCATCACTTTCGGCAGCTTCATCGAAATCCAAAGCATTGAAAACTATTATAGATGGCGATGAACAAATTATGCCTAGTAATCTATCAAATGAAAATGAATTCCCTGGAAATATCGAAAGCTTACAATATAGCCCACCACCTCCATCACTTTCGGCAGCTTCATCGAAATCCAAAGCATTGAAAACTATTATAGATGGCGATGAACAAATTATGCCTAGTAATCTATCAAATGAAAATGAATTCCCTGGAAATATCGAAAGCTCTCAATATAGCCAACTACCTCCATCATTTTTGACAACTTCGTCGAAATCCAAAGCATTGAAAACTAGTAAAGACAGAAAACCGGTTGAAAATCGAGTTAAGAAATATACAGATACGCTAACAGCTCAAAATAACCAAGTATTTTCATGTAAAATGATTACATATTCTTCTAATAATCGTAGGTGAGTTGTGTTTATTATTTACTTCGAATATTATATGTCGTATTCGAATGTATCTATGTCATTTTTGTACATTGTATCTGTGGTATGCATTTTTACAATCGTAAAACTCGTTTGTCATAGCCGATGAATGTACATGGTTGTACCACAGCTGCAGCCCAAACAAATTAGACGTCCTGGCAAAATCTAGTGCCTTTTTGAATAAATTTAAGCAGTAATAAACCGATATTTTTCCCAAAAAATTGGTCAAAATTCTTATATTAACCCCATTTTTCAATATTGTGAACTGGCTTATTGTAGCTTTTTAATATACAATAATGTTAATAAAAATAGAGACTTTATGTATAGAATATGGAATTTCAATACATATTTAATAATGATAGCATTGAAATGTTTCTGACACCATTTGAAAGCTGAAAGTACACTAGACATAAATAAACAAGGTTACCTTTAAATAAGCAAACAATCAATTTTTATCATCCTATTTTTATGCATATACGCTTTCCAAATTCATAGGAAACTTTGACATAACTTTTCTCATCCTTCCAAGCCTCGACATAAAGCGGCAGAGTGTGGTACTAATTTTATGCATATATGCAGGTGACAAAAATGATATTTTATTATTTTATACCCAATTGTGATTCTGATTTAGTACTTAATTTTGGGTTAATTTAACTTTGGAAAGTGTTAAAAGACCATTTTCTCAGATAAATTGCATGAATTAATTTACATTAAACGTACATAAAAGCTCCCCAGTTCAACAAAAAGTACCCGAGTAAAAAAATAAAAAAAATGTATTTGAAAAAAAATCGATTTCGATAGTCTGTTAGAATTTTAATAAAGCTATTAATTATTCAAATATAATAAGTTACAGTTAATCACAGCTATCTATATATAAATTAGTTTTTTGTAGATTGATGTGACATTTTGAACGGGTGTAAATACACACGTATACCAACTTAAGTTAAAACTTCTCACGAAGGTCTTAGCTAGAAGAAGGCTTGGGAGTTACACCCCGTTATTTATCTGTCAATTATAGTCTTTTCCATTCTAATTTATCCTTTATACATTTCAGTTCAACATCGACCTCAATGGAAATCTTTAATAATCAAATACCTTCGACTTCAAATAATCCCAATAATGTAAATATCGAACAGGCACCAGCTGCATTGGCTTCAAGAAAATTGAATAACAGTATCCAATCACAGCTCAACACATCAATGGAAAATCATTTTGAAAAAAATCCAAAGCTATTCCCATTTTTATTGAACTGCCAACGTAAACGTAAAACGTGGCTTCAGCCGAAGATAACAGATATATTTACGGAAAGAAAAGTACATAAAAGGAGTCGGGTCAATATTTCATCTTTGGAAGTTTCTGCAAGAGATAATACACCAAAGTTTTCAATCGTTAATTCGAATGAAAGGAACATAAATGGTGGCGTGCATACAAATTTTAATGAAATGTCTCTTGAAACTAAAAGAAGCAGCAATCTTGAGTTACTTTCTAAATCAGCTGAAGGCGAATATTTCGTAAATAAATCTGCTTCTGATAAACAAATGGAATGTTTAAATACTAACTTTAAGGGTGAGCGAAATCACATTTTGAGTTTAAGTAACGAAATTCGATTCAAGAATTCGTTAGGTCTTACTTTTCGGTTTAGAAAATATTATCATATTTGCGATTTGTAAAGCGGCTGTTATTCTTTGAGGATCCTTTTCCTTGATTGAAAATTAGATATGAAAAAAAATTCTTATTATTGACGATTTTATATTGAAATGGGTTTTTTGTGTCTTTCAACACACGAAATCGTTACATAAAAGGATAGAAAGGGGGTCTGAAACAGGGTTCGAAAATATCCGATATTTATTATAAATATCAAAATATCGGATATTTTTGATAGGTATCCGATATATATCAAAATTTTGATATTTAAAAACAAAACTAAAATGTTTTAAATTTTTAATTTATTAAGGTACTTAAAATCAGACAAATGAATTCAAAACATAAAATATTCTTTTAGATCAGGCAAAATCAATTAAAAATCAGAAAATTTTATAAATAAAACACATAAAACAATTTTATAAATTCTATCCAATCAATGGTCATACCTACACTAAGGTAACAAAACAATAATTATTACAAATAATAACTATAGAGTCTAATCAGTCCTTTACTTATCAAATCAGTCATTCGTAATAAACTGTTAATTACCAAATAAAAAAATGTCGTATTCATAATTGTGCTTGGTTTCACTGCAAGGAAGATACAGGTAGATCATCTTCCTATTCTGAATCTTACTTAAACTTATTCTTGCGAAACGAACTTTTTCTGGCACGACACGATTAGAACTTAGTATTAGTATGTTTTAACTCTACTTCAATGCCATCAAAATTTGGGAAGTAAGTTACAAACGCCAAAAATTACTAAAAAATATTAAATTTTTTTAATCATTTTTGTATTGATATATATCGTAAAAATTCATGTGATATATATCGGATATATATCATCATATATATCCATTGATATATATCCTCGAACCCTGGTCTGAGCACTCGACATTTTCTTAGTATTATCTCAATTGGAGCTTTAGAGTTGTGCAAAGCCTTAAAAATTTCGAAAACTCTCGATTTTTCGACTCGAAAAAAGGGAAAGGAGGTTGTGAAGTTGAGAAATCCCCATATAGCACTTCCGTGGCTTATTCCGTTAAAGTTCGAGCAACAAATATATAGATCAGACATTCCCAAAATCCCATAAATCATGTATGTTCTAGGGGTCATAAAACGAATTTATCACACACTTCCGACCCTCCAGAATTATTTATAACACACTCCCAACCCTCCATGTATTTTCATGGTGCATTGGTTTATATTTTCGAGAAAATATGAATAAACAAATTATCGGAGAGTAATAGAAGATCATACAATTCATTCTCTGCAAAAGCTATTCAAAAATTTACTGCCTTTTTCAGAAATTAAGTAAAATGCGATAGAAATTCTGTATGTTTTTTATGTAAAAAACTCTCTCTAAAATTTTGGGATTACCGCTTACAAAAACTCACATCTTGAGAATGTAAAATATTTAAGAAATTAAAAAAAAAATTGTTAAGAAGAGGCAAATTTCCAATAAAAAACTCCCGGAAGTCCATTATTTATAATTTTAATTTAATGCTGAAAATGGGTCTTTTTGCGTCATTTTTAGCCTATTTGTCAAAATAATATCGTCAAAAACGAGTATCTCACACTAAATAATTTGTTTAAGGTATTAAATATTAATTTAAAATTTTTAAAAATTATGGTGGATTCTAAACATTAAAAAATTTATTACTGTTGGAAATTTATTTTAATGTTAATTTTTCAACAAGTTAGACTATTGTTTATTAAAAAAATTTTCTGGAATTTTCGTTTACATTGTAAACTAAAAAAAAAGGCTTAAATAATTCGCGTAAAGTT
The DNA here is from genome assembly GCF_905475395.1 of Chrysoperla carnea. Classification (NCBI taxonomy): domain Eukaryota; kingdom Metazoa; phylum Arthropoda; class Insecta; order Neuroptera; family Chrysopidae; genus Chrysoperla; species Chrysoperla carnea. The sequence goes on from NC_058342.1 coordinate 11,565,553, forward strand.
TTTTGGCTATGTTAAAAGAGTTAAAAAATTTTAATACTTTGTTTATAATAATTTTTTTAAGTTGAAAAAAATGAAAAATCATGCATTTTTAGTTAACTAAAATAATTTATTATAAAAGTATTAAAATTTTTAAAATTTTGTTGAAAAATTAACTTTTAGATAAATTTCCATCGCTAATAAATACTTTGAAATGTTTAGAAGCCACCATTCATTTTTTCAAATTTTTTAATTAATATTTAATACCTTAAAAAATTATTTAGTATGAGATACTCATTTTTGACTATATGTACTGGTCAAATATGTGATATCATCGATATTTCTAATTATTTTGAGTAAACAAACACACGTGTACAAATTTAATTTTTTCATAAATAAAAATATAAAATAGTCAACACCATTTAAAATATGACCTAAATGGTAAATATGCCTTAAATAAGAAGTGATATTATTTAATATATAGAGTTGTAGAATTTCGATAATTTGAATTCAGCACGTTTTGTTAAGACGCCCTATTTATTCAAATTAGGTAAAAATTTTAACTTAAAAGTAACATAGATTACGTAAACCGATTTTTAGGTTGATGCAACGCAGTGTATTTGTGTCCCATCGTTACCTCAAGCTCACTTAAGAATAAAATTTGCACTGCATTCATATTACATCCATGTACAGCCGCTTACGTGCAGCACATAGTGCATATAAATAAACTGTTTTCGTGTTGCCTCGTATATTATCGATATTTTTTTTTTCTAACAAAAACACAACTCTTTCTTCAATCGAAAAAAAAAAAAATGCAAATTTGGATAATTTTACGTTGTTTAAGTGAGTCTTATATTTGCAGGTTATCATGCGAAATATAAAAATCCAGGAGAACATCAGATTATGAACGTTCAGCCAAAGGAAATATCAATAAAAAAATTGGATAATAAAAAAATACGTGTTCGAAGTACATCTTTTTTAATGGGATCAAATCAAATTCGATTCGAGGATAAAAATTTGCGGAAAAAGAAAAATAAATTTCATAATCAATCGAAGGATGTTAACGAATTACAAAAAACAAAAATTGTCACTACATATAGTTTGAAATCGAATGAAATTTTTCAAGACTATGTAATACCTTATAAAAGATTAAAAATTGATAAAGAAAAGTTTGTAAGAAATTACGAAGAAACCGTTCAGACTATCGAATACCCTGAAATAGGTTTGGATTCTTCGAGCACTTTAACATTGAGTGAAACAGAATCATCTCAGTTAAATGAAACAGAAAAAGGTGAGTTAAATAAAAAAATAATGAAACAAACTAATAATAGGATAAATAGAAAAACTGAAACCAAAAATCGTCACAAAAAAAGCTCACATTCATTGACTGAAAATGGTATTGAGGAAAATCTTCATTCTTACGAAAATAGAAATCCTAATCAAATTGATTCTGAAGAAACTTCTAAATTTACACGTACAAAAATGGTCGAAAATCTTGAAACCACACATCCATTCGTTAGCAATACAACTAAGAAGAAAGTTCGTACATTCGAAATACAAAATACAAATAAAAAAAAGAAATCGTCGAATGTAAAATCACATAATACGTCTAAAGAAGAGAGTAAAAAATTCCCTAGTTTAGAGGCTGAGTTACTTAATGCTGAACTAGAAAGCGAAGTAGGCAGGGAAAAAAAAAGACGTATTATTAGAATGTTACAATTGATCGAAACTGTCGAAAATGCTGAGTATGAAAATGAAAAAAATGAATCTTTGAATGCAAGATCACATAATTTCTCTAGTGAAGAGAGTGAAGGATTCCCTAGCCTAGAGGCTGAATTACTTAATGCTGAACTAGAAAGCGAAGAAGGCAGGGATAAAAAACGACGTATTAAAAGAATGTTAAAATTGATCGAAATTGTCGAATCTACCAATTCAGTTTAAATGAATATTATTGAAATGGTAAAAGTGATCGAGAATATAGAATCTTTTTACTAGTTTATAGTGCAAGAATAAATTTTTTGGTTATTTTCCTATTTTACGTACTGCTTATTTATTTTCATTTTATGTACTAAAAAAATTCTTATTTACATAATAATTAAGTGCTATACTTTGAAATTTAGTACCAAAATACTTTTATTTCAACTCTTTAAATTAAAACTTTTATATTATGAATTTTTAAATTAAAATTAAATTGATGGCGGGAAATGGTAAATATTAAAAAAATGACATTGTCATAAATATCGCTTTTTTTTAAACATTTCTAGCATCGACAGTGGTTTAACAAAAATTCGCACTCTAGCTATTTGCTTATTTCGCATAATAATTTACTGCGTCAGTTGCTTATTTCGCATCTGGGACTAAGTTTTTGAAGACCTGTAATTAATTAATGGAACTTTCTTCCCTCGCTAAACAGTAGAAATACCTAATCATATGAATAGATATGTCTCGTCATTTACATTCGTAGCCGAGCATTTTGAGACCGAACTTATTGAAGAATCTAATTTATTCACATATTTTGCTTTTATTTCGCAGGAAAATGAAACCGACGATTAAGCACGAAATTTTTTATAATTATACCATGTATATATGAAATATACATAGTATTATAAGTTTAGTCCCAAGTTTGTAACGCCTAAAAATATTGATGCTACAAAAAAAAAATTGGTATAGGTGTTCATAAAATCACCTAATTAATCCATTTCCGGTTGTCCGTCCGTCCGTCCGTCTGTGGTCACGATTACTCAAAAACGAAAAGAGATATCAAGCTGAAATTTTTACAGCGTGCTTAGGACGTAAAAAGTGAGGTCAAGTTCGTAAATGAGCAACATGGGTCAATTGGGTCATGGGTCCGTAGTACCCATCTTGTAAACCGTTAGAGATAGAATAAAAGTTTAAATGTAAAAAATGTTCCTTACAAAAAAATAAACAACTTTTGTTTGAAACATTTTTTTGTAAACATCACTGTTTACCCACGAGGGCGTTAATTAGGTACAAATTTTATAGTATGTATTAATATAGGAATATCAAAGTGAATATCTTTTGTTATTTACATGACGTCAAAAAAAACAAACGATTGCGCATCAACACTTGCGCATTATATGAGAATATCAGTTAAATATGTCAGATATGTATGTATGTGAAATGTGACAGAGTTATCAACACTGCCTATACATGGTATTTCAACAATTAACTCAGTCAATTGTTTGTTTTCACTTGTTAAATATATAATTTTGTATAAGATCACATATTTTTTACAGTGCATTTATAAATGAGCTTTTGGGAGGACTCATTGGAGTGCCTAATTTTTGGTAATTTTTATGAAACAATATTGAATTCAGAGAGTAATTTTAAGGTACCTAATTAGCATTTAATAATTGGTGTAATATATTCCGATTAAGAAGCATGTATTTTCATTTGATTTTGTAAATTACCCGGTCAAAATAAACAAATAAATATGAGTGAAGGTACAAAATTTCGCACACGGCTGAAATTTGGCAGGATTGTTCAAAACATCATCATAAAAGAAATCTAAAAAGTCCTCATCGATCCGAGACGTGGAAAAAAATTTACGCGGGTCAAAGGTCACAAAAACGGGGTTTTCGTGATTTTCAGCAAAACGGTAGGTTTTATCATAAAATTAGCTCAGGCGAAAATTGTAGATCAGATAATTAAAAATAAAAAATGTCTCAATACTTTTTTCTTAAGAGCCACCGTTTCTGAGATATAACGATTCAAAAAGTTGGAAGAATTGTAATCGTCATATAATTTTATGAAACGGTGGCTATTAGGAAAAAAGTATTTGGATATTTTTTATATTTAATTATCTGATCTACAATTTTTGTCTGAGCTAAATTTATAATAAAACTTACTGTTCCGCGGAAAATCGCTAAAAATCTGTTTTTGTGACCTTTCATTCCGCGTACATTTTTTCCACATCTCGGATCAATGAGGATTTAGATTTCATTTATGATGGTGTTTTAATCAATCCTACTAAATTTCAGCCCGGTGCGAATTTTTGTACTTTCGAATGTTTAAATTGACCGGATCAAAAATAGTTTTTCTATGTAGGGAAGGGACGGGAGTGGCGTCTTTACATGAGTTCCACAAATTTCGAAGTATAGCATCTAATTAACACTTAACTATCATGTAAATAAAAATTTGTTTTCTTTTTGCTTTATACAATGAAATAATACGTGGTAATTATTTGGTGGTTTTGATGTCACGTGGTAATAAAGAATTTATATTTTGAAATAATATGTGATAATTGTTTGGTGGTTTGGATGATAAGTGGTAATAAAGAACACTACATACATAAATATGAAAAAAACAAAACCTTTCGTTTGCGGTTGAGTAAAAACAAATTAAAATAATATCGGCCCAGAAAAATTTTTTCTGGCTTACGTTTCAATAATCTGACAAAATATTAAAATTAATTTACTTTAGAAAATTATTCCATTTTAAAATTGATCCCTGACTATTGGTCTATCCTTTATCAATCATAGACGGCATCTATGGGAAATGAATACCATCTTGTTCAAAATTTGAATGAAAGTAGCAAAAAAAATTTGAATGGCATGAAAAAAGTGTTAAAATCGGGAAAAATTCTTTTATATTATTGAACGGCATTCATATTTACGCTTTCAATTCAACGTTTATTTTTCAATATTAAGTATTTTTGGTTCTAAGTAATTTTTCCGTAAACTTGAAGTTAAAAAATTATGAACTGTTTTGGCCAAAAACTATGCAAATAATCAAATTAAACTCTCGCCACTGAAACCTAAATGCTTTTTTGAATTTCATGGCCTTCAAATTTTTTTCCTAAGTGAGGTACCCGTTTTGCAAAGGAAGCCCCATAGATATATGCAAATATAATAATTCCCAGATATAATGGTTATTTTATACGTCTTTATTATAAAACCCGTTTTCCTATTTTTTTATTTAGATTCTAAAGTGCCTTTTCCAACTTTCAACTGAATTAAATCCTTAAACATAACTCTTGTTAATTATTAAATTATCAAGCAGCAAATTAGATCACTCCTAAACTTTTCAGCAAATACCATGGTTTTCGTAGAATTTGACTTAACCCGATTTGATCTCAGATATTTTGTCAGAAAAGGTCAACTTTTAATTTTGTTTCCTTACTACCTCTAATAGTACACCAATGTTTAAATTATTTGAAGTGAATCCTTAATTTAGTAGGGTACTTGCTATTAGTTAAGTTTCAATAAAGTACAATTTATAAAATTAGTTTAAAAAAATTTTAAGAAAAATTAAAATTTTTTTATTGCAAAATACATTCAGTTATTTTAAAATAATGATTTTAAAAAAAAATTTTTTTTCTGGTAGATGGCGTCTCAAAAATTATTATTTTTTCTTTTGAAATTAACCAATTTAACTTTTGATTAATTTCCAATTTATTTTCTTTTGCAAGTCCCCGTATACGAATGTTCCTGTTATTTTAAGTTAATGGTTAATTTTGTTTTTTCATTGTTTACAGAATTTTATTTTTGTGTTTTTATGTTGTATTGATAAATAAATAAATAAATGCAATTTTGAAATTAGAATTGAGAAATTATTTATGGCTCGATGCATTTAAATTCTTGCGCAAAATCTCTGCTCCAAAATCTTATATAGAAGCTTCGATCTTTTATCTCTACCTGTTTAACAAGTAAATTGTTCAAATATAAATTTCTGTTTCACTGACGAATTTTGATTTTAATAAATCGTTTTAAAACTTTTTATCGTATTACAATGATGAGCACAAAAAAAACTCGTGAGCAACAGAGAGCTTCACCACTAAAGTTATATTTCCCCCTCATGTAATGTTTTTTACAGTTAGATGCATTTTAATGGGAATATATACAGGTGTTCTATAATTGACCGCCGAACCCGGAAATTCTTGAATAAGCTTATCAAGACGAACGATAATGCTCTTTACTGAACTTCGATCTGAGGCTTAATTTCCAGTATTCACATAGTCAGTAGCCACGATAGGCGTGCATTTGGTAATATGGACGCGGACACATAATTTGCACAGACTATTGTTGGTTAATACTATTATTAATTGATTCAACAATTCAAAATATAATGATGTTTAAAAATATGTGCCACAAGCTTTTTTCAGCACATAAAAAATTGCAAAAGTTATAAACAATTAAAGATGAAAAAAAGATATTTCATTTTTCGCCAGTATTTCATAAAATATTAATATTTAAGAAATTTAAAAAAATAACACTAAAGAGGAAAGTAAATTTCCAATTAAAAATCTCCACTGTCGGAATTAAATCTCCATAATTTATAATTTGAATTTAACGCTGAACTAATTATTAAAATTTTTTAAACTTTTATGACGTGATATTGTTAAGTATATTTATAAGAAGGATTCCAGGAAGCCAACAAATTTTACGCTAATTATTTAAACTTTTTTTTTAGATAACAATGAGAACGAAAATGGCAGAAAATTTTCTAAATAAACAATTGTCTAACTTGTTGAAAAACTACCTTTAAGATAAATTTCAAACAACAAATTCTATAATTCAGAATACACCTTATACCCTAAAAAAATTAATTAGTGTGAGATATTCAAATTATAAATAACGGAGGTTCCGAAAGTTCCGAAAGTGAGAATTTTTTATTGGAAATTTCCTCTTCTTTAAGAGTATTTTTTTTTTATTTCTAAAATAGGCGAATGGATTGGAATTGGAAATATTGGCAAAAAACGAAATACCTTTTCTTTAATTTTTAATAACTTTTGTAATTTTTTATTTGTTTAAAAAAGTTTCTGGCAAATTTTTCTAGATATCATTCAAACGAGCTGCCACACTTATTTTTACGACCATTATTTCTATATTTCACCAATTTGATCTTGTTGGCTATATATATTTTCATTTGGCAGTTTATATAAAATTCAAAAATTAAAACAAAAGCAGTTTGTTGTCTTCATCGTTGCGTTTAATTATAAAATTATATAAATTTATTGATTATTAGTGAACATTTTTCTACTATAAATAAGCCACCTCCTTAAGAGCAGGAGTTTGCATAATATGAAGACCGCTTTTTGTCGATTCAGAAATTCAGTCAGTTTTGTCAGTTATGAAATTTTTTGTCAATTGATTTTTGTTCAATTTTTGTTTATGCCCCCCGGCACTCCATAGCATCAGTCAAATGTCAATTTTTAGAACCAAGTAAAGTTACGTTAGGTTTTTTAGGTCATTTCACATAAAAAAGATCCTTGTGATTTTTTCGTAAAGTTCATCGTTTTGTCATCATCAGTATGAATTATCTAATTCGAAAACGTAATCGTAATTAAAAATTCTATATACATATGAGTTCTCATTTATTGTATTTGATAATACTTATACTACCGAAAATTGATAAATGGTAAGTTACCTGGTAATCTACATTGGAACTAATTATAACGGGTCAGGTTCCAGTTTTAATTAGTACGAATTATTATAGCCAGCTGCAGGTACAACTCCCAGTTATCTGATCAATGGTAAGTACAAGTATTGCCATCTGGTAGTCTAAACTACGCTGGTAATATTTTCAAGGAATTTCTCCATAGAAGTAATAACATAGAACCGTAATGTGGCCATCCAAACGGTTTATCAAGAGATATAAAAAAATAAACATGCGGATAGCTGCCTTTGAAATTTTCGAAAATATTTTCCTAACTGAATTATATTCATTCCAATTGGTTGAATTGGAAATTTGCGATTCATGAATTGGACTTTTTTATCAGGGTAAGTACTTTGAAAAACTTATTTCCACAAATATTTTATTAAAATTAATTTCATAGATGAGGGTATCACAAAACCTCAAAATGTTCGTATAGAAGGTTGTACTATCCCGCCATGTGAATTACCAATATAGGACAAAAGGTGAAAATGGAAATTGATTTCATTCCAGGTAGGTACATATAATAATAATTGTAAGACACAAAATAACTTTTTGAGTTTATTTTGTGTTGTTGACTTTTAAGCAGAGTTGAATTAACAACGAAAGTTGTTGCAACCGCCACTGGAATGGATACAAATTTTCCACTTCCGGAAATGGATGCTTGTGAAGATTTAATAAGTGGCCAGTGTCAATATAAATCGAATGATAAACTCAGTTATTCGATTGAAATGCCAATTTTGAAAATTTACCCAAAAGTAATTTTAAAAGAAAATTTAATTTCATATACTAGACGTAATTTTTGGTTTTCAATTTTAAGTTCCACTAAATATAAAATTCACGTTATATGATTCGAAAAAGGCTCCAATAATTTGCTTCATTGTCCACTGCCCGGTCGTTTAAAAATAAAACTTCTTATAAAATAAATATAAAATGAACAAATTGTAAGAAAATAAACTTGAAATTTAAGATATTGTCATCAATTTGATGGCATTTGACCCACCCATCAATCCATGCAGCGCCATATTCTAAGCACCTACCTACCAATGGACCAGTTCGTTTTCAAATCACAGGATTAATAAACACGTTTCACATGCTTTCAGGCGCTTAATTTTTGTAAACTACTCAAATTAAACTTCTAAACAAAACTCAAAGAGATAAAACCCAAAGAGATAAAAAAATAATGAAGAAATAATTGTTTTTAAAAAATATATATATGTGAGAAATATTGTCCGCAACAATTTTTGCTACAACCATAACATAAGGCCAGTATTTACGGAGGAAATTGAATTCACTCCTGCCATTTAAATTGACAATGTTTTGTACACGCCTCCAATCACAAAGTTCACAATGAAGTATTATATATTACGAACGAGCGTGAGTGATTTTACGAAGGCGCGCTCGTTTGTAGTTACATCGCGCGGGCAAAAATTAGCATTTTGAAACAAATCGCAAATCTGTAATCTATAAAAAAGAGAGAACCAGAGCAAAAGGAATTAAATGCAAGTACAACGAAAGACAGAAATAGAAAGTCAACATCTGTGTTTAAATTTTTAGGCAAAAAAAAATCATGCGAGCGAGGCAAATTACTTCGCTACAAGTATCTTTGCTCGGCATAGTGAAGTTTTTCAAGGGTGAAAGTTTTTGAAGGAAGTCTGGTTAGCCTGATGGCTCTCACTTTTTGATGAAATAAAGATAAAATGATTCAGCGCATCAAAGATACTAGATACTCCGCTATCCAGAAACACAATAAAAGAAAGAACCTTCAAGCTGACCGGAAATGTATCAGATGTATCAGAAAAAAGTTCTAAACCCCCGGGAAGGGATTGAAAAAATTTAAAACTACCCTGAAAAACACGATTTTTGGGTTATATTTTGAAAATATGAAACACAGTTTTAAATAAAAGTTGTAGAGCATAAAATTTTAGGTCTAACTCTCTCAAACCAATTTTTCCTTAAAATGCACGCTTTCACCCCTAGAACATTCACAGTACTAAACAAATGAAAATTCAATAAAAAATATAAAAATTGGACTTTATTAATTTCTTAAAAAAGTTACAAACAACAATCGTAGAGAAAATTTTTTTTTGTTCATCCCATTCTATTAAAAAGGAAGCTGACTAACTGAATGATTAGGGTACACTCACTCTAAGGCACTAGACAAGATAGAAACATACGGTATTCTACATTCGACGCGAAATCGCTTAAAACCTACAGGAAAAATCGGAAAATAACTAACGTTTTCATTGTAAACCCCAAAAATAGGAAAATTCACCCAAAATAACGATTTTCTGTTCAATACATCCTCGAATGACAGCATTTACACCAATCGGCTCGAAATAAACTCAAATTAACCTGATTCATAAAAAAATATCATTGAAAACATCGCTACCATCCGTAACATTGAAAAAACATTCCCCATAATTGTCATTTTAGTTTATACATGCTAGAAAGATGGGATTTTCACCGATCGACCCAAAAAAAGTAACAGTTACAGAATTCTTCGAAAAATTTCATTATCAACCCCGCAACCTTCCGAAAAATCAGAAAACCCCCCGAAAATTAGTGTTTTAAGTTTTTTTACCCATAGACACGAAATAAAGTGAAGGGAACATATGCTTTCAAAAATTTCACCATCCGCATCGCAAACACCCCATAAAATTACGTTTTTTTGTATACTTACATGCTGTAAAGATAGGATTTTCACTAATTGATCCAAAATAGTTTCGTATTAATAGAATACTTTGAAAAATTGCATTACCCACATCACAACCCCACATTGAAGATTCGAAAAGACAAATAATCAAAAATAGACAAAAATATTTTTATAATTGAAACGCTAAAATATATTAAATTATTTTTTATTGAAAAAAAAAAAATCCGAAATATTACAATTTTGATTTATAACAATTTAAAATTAACAATAGGTATTGCAGTATGAAATATTGAGAAAAAAATACAATTTCTGAATTACTTCAAAATAATTTTATCTAAAACTACAAGGTGAGTTTCAAAAAATTAAATATCATTCGGCAGTTTATTTATACATATTAATTGGCAATACATAGAAAAAGAATAATACAAACATCCAACAAATTAATTATTAAGTACGTCAATTAAAATCACAGATGAATCTTAACCCACCTTTTTTCAATTTTAATTTCTTTTTTGAGCATAAAATAAGTTAACCTTTCAAATAAACTCAAAGAAAATAACCCAATCACTCAGTCACTGTTTTCAATCAGAGATTCATTAAGTTCTTTCATTGAAAAAATTTCGAATGAAAACCTTAAAAAGAACCGCAGTTAACATTTGAACTATTTTTATTAAAAAGTTTTGATTTTATCTTATAAAATTAGTGTTTACTTCAACTGAGACTGAGTAATTAAGGCGAAATTAATTCAAATAAATCTAAATGTCGACTTGTTGGCAACAAGAGTTTGGATGCCAGGACATCATAGAAGAAGCTTGGGTGAAAATGCTTAAGTAAATTATTATAATAATAATTGAATGAATTAACGATGTTCCAGTATGGTATTTGCAGTTTCTATGTTAAAGCAATGGTACAATTTTTTTTTCGACAGAATTTAATGAAAAATTAAATTTAAGAATTTAATAATGCTTACTATTAATTCCCAAAGTTTCAGAAATTTTGACCGTTTAAAATGGGAAATAATTATGCCAACGTCCCAATTTCGATCAATTTACGTCAAAATTAATATCTCGAAAGTGAAAATTAATTTCTAATTTTTTTTTTTAGAATTGTATTGTATAAACATTTTTTCTACTTTTTCTTCAATATATAATAATATCATAAAAAATAGTTGGAGAGACCGGACATTTTACATGCTTTAAATGGTACATGACCCTCAAAATCGCGAACTTTGTCTTTAAATATCTCGCGATCTAAACGGTCAAAAATTATGAAATTTTAGGAATTCATAAATAAAGCTATTATAAACCCGAGAAAAAAAATTCGGCCAAATCTGTCGAAAAGTGATTTCATGCTGGTACTACCTTAATAATAATTATAATTATTTAACAAATTAAAAAGTATAATAATTAAACAAATAAAATATAATAGACTAGAACCTGAGTTATTTAGACGAAATTAATTCAAATAAATCTAGATGTGGACTTGTTGGCAACAATAGTCTGGATGCCAGGACATCATAGAAGAAGTTTGGGCGAAAATAGAAAAAATGAAAATGGTTAAGTAATTACTTATAATAATTGAATGAATACCAAATTGATTAAAAAAGTATAATAATTAAACAAATAAAATATAATAGACTAGAGCCTGAGTTTTGTAGACGAAATTGATTCAAATAAATCTAGATGTCGACTTGTTGGCAACAACAGTCTGGATGCCAGGACATCATAGAAAAAGCTTGGGTGAAGAAGTTTTATCACTTAACCCATTTAATTGATAGTTTCATCTCTCAAAAGGTATGGTAGTTGCCAAGCTAAGATAGAGCAGTAGTGCTTTTTGACAGAATATCTTCTGTTAGATGTATTATTGAATTTTCGAATACAGTACAATAATAATAGCACAGAATAGGGTACAATAATATTACCAGAGTGAGCGAATTGCGTCGCTGAAGTTAACTAAATTTTATGTTATTCACTGTCTCTGTTATATTAGCAGTTTCTTAGTTACAATGAGTAGAAATTATTCCATCATACAAAATTAGAAATAGAAATACATAAATTTTAACAAAAGATGGACTGTGTAACTTAGAAATAACTGGTATTACAGGTAACTTAACTTTCGAAATCACAAAAAAGTGATTTTTGTCCTTACTCTGATAAAAAAGTCCGATTGAATTCCCTTTTAAATTTCCAATTCATTCCGATTGAACTCCAATTCAATCCAATAGAACCCAATAGAAGCGAATTGCAACCAATTGGAAATTTCCTATTACTTCTGTTGGATTGAATCGGAATTCAATCGAAATGAATTGGATATTTTTATCAATTAAACCCGATTCATTTCAATTAAATTTCGATTCAAAATTTTCATTGATTTCAATTGGAATGAATGGGAATAAATCGAAACTTTTTTTACAAATGAATCCTGTTCATTCCGATTGGTTAAATTGGAAATTTCCAATTCCTAAATCGGATTTTTTTATCAGGTATATTTTCCACCAAGTAACGCGCGGTAATAAAAAAATACCCTAACTAAAAAAACAACTCCTTAGCATCTTTAAACCAAATTTTATTTTTTTATCGAATGGCTACTTTATCTGAGAAAAAAAATCTACCATTCTTCTTTGTAGATTTGACTTATCTGTAGACAGCCAGGTCCCAGACTTTTTTTTATTTGAATATTATTTTACGGATATAGCGAGTTGTTAATCACTAATGAAAGAATTTTGATTGATTGCTCTTCCGTATTATCATCATAATTTTCATAATTTATCTTTTTCTTCGTATTTTCTCTGATGTAGTCCGCGGTGTATTTGTTAAATGCTCTCTTTGTCTTTTACGACATAAATTAACAATATTTTGTGATAAAATTTTATACATAATTTTTCGTAATTCAGGAGTTATTTGTATCTCATTTATCACGTCTAAAGGTGAAATTCCACTGTAGTCGCGTTTTTTCGGATCTGCACCTTTTTCAATTAATAATTTTACCATTGGTTCTAAATAAAAAGTCAGCAAATTTTTTAATAAAAATCAGTTTAAAATTTGAGTCATATTTTATTTACCCTTATTGGCTATAATCGCTTGGAATAATACAGTACGTCCTGATTTTAAATCTTGTACTTCTGTATCAGCCTTATGTTTCAATAATAATTTTGCAATTTCAACATTATCGTGGTCCGTACACAGCATTAATGGCATTAACCCTAAAAAATAGTATTAAAATACAAATGTATTTTAATGTATTTTTTTACTTTAATCAATTATCACAGTGGTGAATATCCCCATATGGGCATGATAGGCATGCCTATCACCTAAATAGACTTATTAATTAATAAAATTAAAAAAACAAAAAAAAAAAAACAAACAATGAATCGCTACAAATAGTTAGCCTATTGTTCCTAATTTCATACCACCATCTGATAATTTTTGGGCTGAAAGTTTTTTTTTTCTTTTTTTTTTTTTAAATTCGTTTCAATTTACATACCCTTATATTAAATTCCGTTATCAATTAATCAAATTTTGGTGTCAATTTAAATATTTGAATGTCCATATCCACAGTGAAAAAGTGGTTCAGATGCATCGACGATTCATTAATGATAGTGAGTCAATTATTATAAATGAATACCTACTCTAGAGGGCCAAATGGAAAACACAATGTGAAAATAAGTCGGCCATACCAGAGTCGGTAGCTCATCTCATTGAAGCATGTGACCAAGATTTGTAACGTAACTCTTCCAGTTAGCGTAGCTACCACAGAGAAATCTTGATTGCGTGCCTCAATGGGACAGGAAAGATTATTCGGGCTTGCTTCCCTAAACATTTCGAAATCGATATTATTAACGCTTTCGCGAAAAAAAAAACGAAAGCTTGAATTTATTATTTAAGTAAATAACCTAGTTATTGTAAAATGTATACTGGCGTTTAATTTTAGTTGTAAAAATTTCACCAAAATTCGTCCAGTAATTTAGACTCTCATGATAACTTTTGTCCCATGTATGGTACAAAATATTTTACAACCGTTAAGCCCAATTAACAAATGAAAACAATATTGATTTTCTTAAATTTTGAGTTGAATATTATAGAACTACACGATAATTTGAAAGTTTAAAAATAAAGTTAACTTAACAGTTTTTCAAAATTTCCCGCACATGTCACATAAAATATCACCGTTTCTGATTTTTCGTTATTTAAAATGAAAAATAAATGTCCCATATTTAGGACAAAAGTTATCAAGTGATGTAAAAATGAACTAAGAGCACAGCACTCGAAAATGGGCCAAATTTGAATCGGAGTATAAACTCGCTCATGATCGATATAGTACATTCCTATAAAAGAGATGTTTACAAAATATATGACGCCCTGACCAAGAGTTTGTACAGTGTATTTGTAAATTAATAAACCTGTAAAATGTTGGTTTGTTCGCTCACAAAAATTATAAAAGTAAATATACGTTTGTTTACAAATCACAGTGTCACATTTAGTGTGTTATTCATAGTACCACATAAAAACTACTGAACAAATTTTGAAGAAATTTTTACAACTTCAAATAAAATTAAACGTCAGTATACATTTTACATTAAACAATTTTATTTAGGTTCTTTACTTAAATAACAAATTCAAGCTTTCGTTTTTTTTTTTGGCAAAAGCATTGATAATGTCATCGATTTCCGCAGATGTTTAGAAAAGCAACATTACCCCGTGAAGTATAAAAAACGATCTCTCTGTGGCAGCTACGCTGGCTGGAAGAGTTACGATACAAATCTTGGTCACATGAGATGTTTTATCGACTCTGGTATGGTGGAATTATTTTCACATTCTGTTTTCCATTTGGACATCCAAATTCGGTATTCATTTAAAACAGTTGATTCACTATCATTAATGAATCGCCGGTACATCTGAATCACTTTTTTCACTGTCTGAGTATCGATATTCAAGTATTTAAATCAAAATTTTATTCAATGATAACGGAATTTAATATAAGGGTATGTAAATTGAAACAAAGTTTTTACAAAAAAAAAAAAATTTCCAACCCAAAAATTATCAGACAGGGTTTTAGTATGAAATTAACAACAAAAGACTAGCTATTTAAAGCAATTTATTGTTTTTTTTTTTTTTTTTTTTTTTTAATATTAAATCATAAGTCTGTTTAGGTGATGGGCAAGTCCATCATGCTCATATGAGCGGATCCGTCATTGGGTTATCATGATTCGTCACTGGGTTATCATTTTTTCACGCCTAAGTCTTTCTCTGGACTTCGAGTTTGTCTCTAATTCCGTTATAAAATTTGGCTTTTACCTGATTCAGGGAATGGATGTATCACTGCGTCACAAAATTTGCACAAGTTTTACCATTCTAAGTGATATAGCTGTATGTACTCTTATAGTAAACTCGTGAAAATTTTGTGATGAGTATACATAATCATTGATTTAAGAACATAATTACGGGAATCATAATTTAAAGAAAATAATTAATTAAAATAATTTGAAAAAGCTTTAAAACGATTTAGTTATTCATTCCAATCAACATTTTCACATATTTAAATATGATAAACTTATCAGTAAACTAAAAAAACGTTAACAATCCAATACTGACACCTAACGTATACAGACAACATATTTGTAATAAAACCAGATGTTTACCGATCGCTCAGTTTTTCGAACAATATGAGTATTTAAGAGTGATTAGGTTTGTTCAAAAGTCGATTTTTTTTTTTCATATTTTAGTTCTAGAGGCTCTGTTATTTTTAAATTAAAAATTTAAGTGTTTCTTATTTTTTGATTAAAATAAAAAACTCCCGGAATAACATACTACCCCGTAATAATGTACATTTATCTTATACATAGAAAATAACTTACCATTATAATTACAAGCATTCAAGTTTAAATTGGAGCTTTTATATTTTGTTAACACTAAGTTCATAATCCTGGCATTACCATGTTGTGAGATCGTATGTAAACAATTATTACCATTTATATCCTCAATTTCTGGATTAGCTCCACTTTCAAGTAAATGTTCGATAATTTCTATATCGCATTTGTTTGATATTGCTAAATGAAGTGCTGTCTGTAAAAATAAAATAATGCTAAATTGTATAAAATTTTTACAAAAATTTGAACTTATTCTCTATCACAATAGCATCGAAAGGCAATAGGATCACGAATTGATAGAATGTTTGAAAAATTGTATGTGGAATAAAAACCTTAATTGTTAATTAACGTTAATTAATGTAAAATTGCAATTTTAAATCTTGTCCCGTGGCATGCATCTTTGATAAGCCTAATTTAAAATTTTTATATCGCAGAGCATGCGAACTTGAACACATGATTACCCAAGTTGGGTTTACAAATGTCCAAATGTCTCGAGGTTGTGACAAGGTTTTAGAAAATATATTATTAAAAATACATTATGAATGCTCTTCAAATACTAGACTATGCATTGAACGTGCCAAATTTTATTATTTCCAATAATATTTAATCGTTTCGATGTCCCATTTGTTTTTAAGAATGTTTAGGACATGCAATGGTATAGAGTTACACTTGTTCAGAACATTCGATTTTTCTGAGTATGATTTTTTATTTCATTCTTTATTCATTTTTCATATTATGAACTCTAACATTCTTAAAATTACTTAAAATATTAATTATAACAATTAACAAGTGAAAACAAACAATTGACTGAGTTAGTTGTTGAAATAACATGTAGAGACAGTGTTGATTACGCAATCGTTTGTTTTTTAACGTCATGTATAAGTAAAGAAAGATATCCACTCTTCCTACATACAAATACAAAACGTGTATACATACTATATGTTCCTAACCTAATTTGCACCGAAGTTGTTTATTTTTTATAAGGAACATTTTTTACATTTAAGCTTTTGTTTTATCTCTAACGGTTTACAAAATGGGTCCTACGGACCCAAGACTCAATTGACCTATGGCGCTCATTTACGAAATCGACCTCACTTTTTATGTCCTAAGTACGCTATAAAAATTTCAGCTCGATATCTCTGTTCATTTTTGAGTTATAGTGTTGACAGACGGACGGACAACCGGGAATGCACTAATTACCACCAATATTTTTAAGCGTTACAAACTTAGGATTAAACTTAGTATACTTTGATATATTTCATACATACATGGTATAAAAATTAGGTAAGCATTATTTAATTGTGTCACCGAATCTACTCAGGTGCACCAAGTTGACTCGGTAACTTGAGTGTAAACGAGCTCGAGTAAAAACAGTGCTCGAATCGCATCACTTACTCTAGAGCAGTATTGCGCAAAATATTTCCATTCACGTTCCCTTTAATGTGCGAACAATTTTTTTTTCGGGTCCTATGAATGGGCAGTATTTAAAGATTTTGGTGTAATTTGACACTTGTCGAATAAAAAACTTTACATTTTTTTATTGCAAGTTCTTTAGAGTTAAAAATGAGTTTGTAAAAGATGAAAGTTAATAAATTGATCAATTTTACCAGAGTAATCGATATTTTAAACTGTAAAAGATTTTTTTTTTAAATTCAAAGAAAAAAATTTCGTTTTTTAGGAACCTAGAAGTTGATTTCGATTAGATGAAAATATGTTATCTGTAAAGATTCCCTTAAAAATCACGAGTAAATTTACACAAAATTAAAATTAATAAAACCAACCATTAAATGATCTTTACCTTACCTAAGAATGTTAACATAGACACCTTACTGTATCTATGTTTACATTCTTACACATGCTTATATAACAGAGAACCGTAAGGTATAAATATCTTAAAATTTCGAAATCCAGGGAAAGTCAATGAATCTTTATGAAAAATGTACGACTGCATTGTTTGAAGCTTAAAGAAGTTAAAAACAAAAATTTGTGCAATCCACCCCTCTTCGAAGGCAAAAAATTTATGCTGCAGAAAATGACAACCGGAATTGATATAGGAATGAATTCTAAGCATACAATTTCTAGAAACATATCGAAAAGTCAATACTTCCGAGTTATTGGCGATTGAAATTCAGAGTATTTAACGTCAAATTTTTATATTATTTGACGTTTTTTGAAAAAGGTATATCGTACACTTTTTAAAGTAGTTTAAAAAACCATGAAAATGAAAAAAGTTTCAAGTCATTTCCATAAAAGTTGACGGAGTTATGATGAAAACAAAGTTTATCAGACCTTTCTTTTTATGTTTTATTCAGTACAAAAACTGATGAATTTATCAAGGAAACTAAAATTAATGGTTGCTTTCCATAATTTTATTTAGGTACTAGCGACAGGTTCAAAAAGTTTTATCAGTTTCGGATAAATATTTTTTGAAATATTGCAATTTAACGTAAACAAAATTTTCGAAAAATACAAAAAAAATGTCTTTACCGTTGAATAACTCGAAAAAAATAAAATAAAGATACAAAAAAAAGTTTAGAAGGTAAAATATTTTGTAAAAAAAGCAAAATTTTTTCCTCTGAACTTTTTTTCTGTAACTTAATTATTTTTTGAGTTATTTAATGTAAAGACAATTTTTTTTTGTATTTTTCATTTAAGTTACAATATTTCAAAAAAACATTTATTCGAAACTGCTAGAATTTCTTGAGCATGTTGCCAGTACCTAAATAAAGTAAATTGGAAAGTCGCAGCATTAATTTAAGTCCCCATGGTAAGTTTATCAGTTTTTCTACTGAATAAAACATAAAAAGGAAAGATCCGATAAACTTTGTTTTCATCATAACTCCGTCAATTTTTATGGAAATGACTTGAAACTTATTTCATTTCCGAAGTTTTACTACTTATTATTTGACGTTAAATACTCCGAATTTCAATCGTCAATAACTCGGAAAGTATTGACTTTTCGAAATATGTTCCAATGACATTTTGTGCTTAGAACTAATTCCTTAATCGATTCCCGTTGCCATTTTCAGCATAAATTTTTTCAAATCCTTTGCATCGATATTTTCCGATGCATCGGCTAGAAACATCGATGCTTTCTCAACATCGAGTAATTTTAGTAATATAGCAAAAATGTTGTAGTCAACCCCCTGACCTAAGGGAAAATGGCTAATACCCAGAAGGCAAAATCCATAAAGACGTTTTTTCTTAGTCTTCGTTAATGAACTAGGTGCCCCTCGTGGTGTTTTTTACACAAATTTACAAATTTGCCTTTCCCCTCCTATTTTTTTTAATCTTCGAAAATGCTCTTTGGATCGGCTTGTGGGGCCCTTTTTATTGGCAACGACTCCTTTGCCTACTTATTAACCTTGCTTACCATTGATTCGATGTTTTATGAAAATACATCGATACATCGAGTAAATCAATAGTTTCTCAAAACATCTACCGTAAACATCGAGTGAATTCGATGCATCGATGTATATCGAATATCCCTACTCCAGGTTGCTCCAATAGTCAATTTAGATCCTAAAAGGTAAGAGACCATTTAGGATCAAAAGTAATTGAGATCCTAAAAATTTATTACGTAAGCATTTGGAGAGGGTTTTAAAATTCTGTTCATGTGCCTATGTAAGGGGAGGGGGTATTAAACCCATTTTTACGCAAGATTTTATAGTTGAAATGCAATATTAGAAATAATAATAATAATAAATAGTTATTTGCGTTACACCATTACAAATGATATACAAAACAAATAAAATTACCATCCATACAATTCATCTATAGTAGATTTTAATTATTTAAATAAGCTATTAAATTTTTCTTTAACAGATTCATTTGGCTTTGATTTTTAATATCTGGAGGAATTTTGCGACCTTAATATAACGAACCTCAAATTACGAATTCCTCGATTTAACAAATTTTTTGTAATCGCCTTGAATTGTCCATAAGAGAATAGTTTTTGCGAAAAAACATTTTCAACTATAAAACGAATTTTCAAAAGAGAAAAGTAGTATACACACTACGGGAGCAAGTAAAGAATATCTCAGATCTTATGTTTGTCAGCGAAATCTGAGACAATTATAATGAGATCTGAGACATTTTTTACTTTTTCTCCTTAGGTGTAATATACTACTTTTACCTCTTTATAACCAATTTTAGACCAACCCAACCTCAATATAACAAACCTCAGTTAAACGAATATTTACTGGTTCCTTTCAAATTTGTTATGTCGAGGTTGCACTACAATTATATGGACTATGAAATGTTTTTGTAAGACTGCTAGCATTAGTTCTTAAATTATTTTTAAGTCTAGTATCATAACTATAATTAAATTGCTTGTCAATGAATAAATGACGATTATTTTTAAAGAAAATTACCGATTCCATATTTAATGTATGCACATCGCGAACTAAGGTCTCTCTGCTAAAGAATAAAAAAAACTTTAATTTACGCAAACTGTGAATTTTACTGTAACTGATCCTTCTAACAATGTTTTATTATTCGATAAAACGAGATTGAATCTTACGTAAGAAGGGGAAGGAGGAGTTCACGAAATCTTATGTACACTTACGTGGAGGAAGGGAGGAGGTCAAAAATCGTAAAAATCATGCTTACGTCATTCATGAATGGCTAAGAGATAGAATAACACTCTAAATTAGAAAGTTGATCTTCATAAAGACCTAATATTTTTTTCGAAAATCGTTGGCTTTCGGAGGAAATGCGACTAAAAATATGTCATTAATGCATTTAATCGAAAGAAAACACGCTATTTACAGAAAATGCTTTATCCAAAAGTTGTCAAGGGCATTCAGATTAGTACATGACTTGGATCTTCCTTGATATCTTGATCAAACAATGATCTTTTACCTGCGCTTAAAAGTTATAAACACAAAATAAGGGCCTTTATTGCCGTTGATAACTTTTGTGTAAACAATTTGTCTAAAGCGAACGTATTTTCTTTCAATTAAATGCAATAATGACATATTTTTAAGTCGCATTTCTTCCGAAAGCTAACGATTTTTGAAAAAATGGTTTAGATAAAAATGTAAATTTAATGTGTTATTCTATCTCTTACCTTTTAGGGTCTAAATTAACTATTAAAGGAACCTAGAGAACTAGTTACAATCTGATGAAAAAACATAATCCCCCCCCCCCCATCAAACTCTGCTACTTTTTGTGAGTTAATTTTGGATTGGTTAATTACAAAACGAGCTATTAGTCATAATAGATTAAAATATTTCACTCTGTATATCTATTTTTTGTAAGTTATTTTCTTTACCAAAACGCGAACTAAAAATTTTCATAAATGCGTTCTTAATAGTATGAATTCCAATCCTTTACATATTAAACATCGACAACTTTGAAAATTTATTGCAGCTAACAGAGACGGTCAATGGTACTAAAGTTTTGTTTACAGCTTTATTTCATTCAAAACTACGTATTTGAAATTTTTTCAGAAAAACTATTTTTAGTCGCATATCGTTAGAAGTACCTTAATACCAACACTGAGTTGATATTAATCATGATTGATATGGATCTTGTGTTATTAGCTGTTATCGATATGTGTTGACAAACTGACGAACGGACACCAAAGTGTGCACACTAGATGAAAAATGCCACATTGCGCGTAATTTGACTTCAAGTTGATGCCAGTTCGTCACTTTGTGTCCAATAAAACAGTGTAACCATTAAAATTTTTTTTAAATCTCGCATTCCATTTTAAAAATAAAAATGAAGCAATATTACAAAAAAGTAAAAGGACTTCGCCCGATTATGAAATATTTCAAAACGCCTTAGTTTTCGAACTTCAAGCAACGGACGATCAAAGCTACACATATATTAAAGTTATTGGTACAGTTAATAAACCGGTAACGTGTTTATGAGACCATAAGGAACATTCAGTCAACTTAACATAGTCATAAGAAGGAACAGGACTCCAGTAAGACGCAGCCGAAAAACTGACCCAATCCAAGAGATGACTAAGTAATTGTTTTGAAATGCTTATTTTGGCTTAAAATTATCATCTACAAGGTATTTTTGGTTGGCGATTATTTAGTTTGCCGTTTTTGTGCCAAAAAAGTGCTATGCTGGTCAAAAAATGGCACGATTTTCGGAAGACGTCACAAAATCCGTGTAATCTAACATAGGATTCAAAAATTACATATGACATAGGATAAAAATTGTTTTTAAATAAGCATTTCAAAACAATTTTCTATCATCTCCTGTGTTGGGGCAGTTTTTTGGTAACATATGTTCCCCGCTGGAGCCCTATGTCCCCTTATGACCAGATTAAGTTGGCTGAATGTTCCTTAGGATCCTATAAACACGTAACCGACTTATTAACTGTACTATTAACTATATGTCTAGCTTTGATCACCCGTAGCTTACAATTCGTACCGATTTGGGGGCGGTTTGAAAAAATTTCACAAAAATACTACGAGGTACTTTACTAAACGAGCACATTTTATGAACTCGGCTGGGTAGATCGTTATAAAGACCTTTCAGAGGCACCTGTATATAATTGTATCCTTACCTTTGATATCGTTGAATACAATATTATTATAATTATTACACATATTAATAATTTTATAATTAATTTCATTTATTTTTACATTTATATCATATAATTGATTTGCATTATTCAGAAATATTATTATATTAAAATCTAAAATAACAATAATTATTTTTTATTAATATTAAATAATTAATAAATATTCTTGATAGTTAAATATGTAACATACATGTTAATGTTGTTATAAATATAATAATAATGATTAATAATTTTTTAATCCACGCATTAAAAGTTTGTTCTTCTTCGTTGTCGGTTTTTCTCATTATTTTTTGACTTTTACTTTTAACTGAAACAAATGTTTATCAATTAATTAATTAACCATCAAAATAAATACAAAATTAAAAATTTTATAGTCTTTTAATTAGTATTCAAAACAAACCTTGCAACAAATCATTACATTTTGATAATTGATCAAAATCAAGTAATTCAAAATCGCTTTCGCTATCTTGATCAACATTATTTTGCATAGTATTATTTGCATTGTTTAAATTCCTCAATGCTTTAGTAAAAACATTAACTCTACCTAAGTTTATTAATAAATTAAACATTAATATTTTTAAACGTATGTTTTGTTGTGTTTATTTTACGTTTACCTGATATTAATCTACGATTGTACATGTTATTAATAAAAAATAAATAAATAATTATTTTAAATCATATAATAATTTAAATATAATTAAGAGGTTTCTGTGTCTCATTAATTTTTTGCTTTATTTAAATGACAAATGACATATTCATTTGTTTGAATTTACCACACACATACGCATGTTCCACTTATATTGAATATCGTACTACCAACCTCCTTTAACTTAGTCAGCCAACTTAACTTTTTTGATATATTCATTTATACTTTATACAGATCGTTTACAGAGAGGGTTTGAGAGCAAGAGAAAATTGTTTAAGAGTTAATATTTTCCACGGAAAGCATTTCTTTTTTTGTGTGAATTTATTTTTTTCGGTTGGTAAAAATGACTTTCATAAGAAAAAAAAGTCAAGAACTTATATATATATAAGGACGTAAAACTCCTATGTCGAGCCCATGAAGGTTATAAAGAAGGAGAACGATCGCTACGTGTTAAAGCATTAGCGCGTCTGTCCCTGAAAATTTGTAGAATTTATAGTTCATTTTTCAGCCACCAGCCGCGCTGTCATCAAGAAGTAGTATCTGCGAAGTTAGCTGTTTATGAGTACAAGTAGATGAAGTTAGTTGCACAATGTACAAATTGATATATCATTTCAAATTAGCGCACAACAGCCCGCTTTTATTGATACTACTTAGCGGTCGCAGCGCCTCACTTATTTTATCCATATTTTGGGGACAATATTTTCTATAGCGATCGTTCTCCTTCTTATAACCTTCATGTTCGAGCCCATGCTTTTGATCCGTCTAATCGTGATCTTGATGATAACGTGGTCCTTCTCTCCCAATCTCGACTTCGTTCAGCTGTGAAACGAGCTGAAATACGCTCCCTCTTCGAAGATCATCGGAATCGTGACCTTCAGGGAATTTTCTACCGTCATCTAGACACCTGTAGTCTTTCCGTTGATCTTACGTTCTCTTTTCTCCGATCAGCTGGACTCAAGTCCGAAATGGTGTGATAGCGACGCTAACTCACCAAAAGTATGTATGTAAGGAAGCAGTCTCCACTACTATGTGAAGAGCGTGCAAATCTCAGCCGGAGACGCTGATGCACCTCATCTCGGCATGTCCTTCATATGCCACAAACACCTACATATATCGCCATAACGCTGCCCTCCGCGTGATGAAGTGGACCCTACGCCAGTCCTACCATATGCTCCAGGCGAGATCGAGTCCGTCGTCAAGAACGAGAAATGCATTATCTTCTGGAATTTCTCGTTCCCAACTACCAGGCAGCTCTCTGCTACTAAGCCTGATATAGTGCTCCAGGATATCTCATCCAAGACTATGTACGTCATCGAGTTCTGCCTGCAGAAACGAACATAGTCACGAAGGAGGAGCAAAAACGGACTAAATATCTTGATCTCTTACAAGAACTACGTCAGCTACACCCTGGCTACTCAGTCAAAATGGTTGTCCTCGTTATCAGTTGTCTTGGCGGAATTCGTCCCACTCTCGAGACGAATCTATCTCAAATTCCGGTCTGCAGGTCTCATCTTCGTTACCTTATCTCTTCTATGCAGAAGGCTGTCATCATAGGCACCCTTCGTACATTGAGATCGTATCAGACTGTCTTCAAGTAACAGCCCTTGAAGTTTTTTTTTTGTTTTTTTTAGTAGGTACCACATCGCTGCGGTGTATGGACGGAGCCTCCTTGACCAGGGCATCAGACTTACGTACCACCGACTCGGAAGACAGACGGACTAACGGACGTCGCGTGGACTGACGGACGTACAGACTCTCACACATGGCCAAATTGCACACTATTCAAAACCGACGGAGAACGTCCCAATCGCTCATCGAACGCGAAAGCGAGCACAACACAATACAACACCACACACATCACCCAAAAGGCGAGGTCGCTGAACACAATAAACATACATACATTTATACACACTACAAGAACAAAAATACCCTCACAAATATACACGCACACTCACACACATTCTCCGGTTCACATGACAGACCAGAACAAGGAAAAAACAGTTTACCGTCACTTGACTGTGTCCGTGCGGTAAACTAAATCGGGCTCAGCCCTGCTATGAAATAGATGAGACAATAATAATAATACATAAGAGGGGTACCGTAAATGGGTCTCTGAAACGTAGACATAGGAGTGCTCTGTGTCCTCCTTGAGATCAACCTATCACTCGAAGATATCTCCGAGTAAGAGGTACTACTTTAAGCAGATGACACTATAGGATTCCATAGCTTCTCCGTCGGGATTGATCCTAAGATTGATGGGCCCGATTTTTGAACCCAATCTATACATAACAACCTACAGGTTGTTGGTGCAAATAATATGTATGAGGTTTCATCGTCCTCCAATTAAGCATTTAAAGTAAATATTCTGTTTTATTCACATATTTTCTAATTTTATTTTTACATAATGTTCTAAAAAAAGTTCTAATAAAAATTTAGATCAATTATTATTATAAATGATAATTATTTATAAAAAGAACTACAGTCTGCACGACCATAGATATATTTTAACGGAAATGTTTGTTTACAATCTTGAAACAAGACACATGATAAAAGTTATTGTAACAATTTTTAAAACACAAATTTTGTTCATGAATTCTATAATATAAAAAAGTAATTGTTTTTATTTTAAAAAATACATTTGAAAACAACTATCCCATAGTAGACAGTTTCAACTAAAATCAACAGATGGTGAACAGTAATTGAGAAGTATCAATAGATATAATCTAGAGTATATTATAATATGTCTATGGACATTATAGACAAAGACAGTAGAGTTAATTCCTTGTAATTTTTTATTTAGAATCATTTTGGCATTTAAATTACAATAGTGAATAGACAAGACAACACAAGGCTTGGTATTGTCTTTCGATAAAATAGAATCGAAGAATTGTGATTTATACGTTTATATCAACAATTTCTTATTCGTTATAAAATCAACAACAATATATTAATAATCAAAATGGAGGAAGATGATGCATTTGACTTTACTATAACAACAAAAATAGAATATCGAATCTTAGAATATTGTAAAAATGGACAGGTTTTAGTAAATTTAACTGAAAACAATATACGAGATATTAAGAGTAAAATTACAAAATTTAGAAATGCATTATGTAATAATTTGTGTTTTCCGACTACTTCTGATGGTAATAATTCATTTAGTACTAATAAATTTTTATTTAATCAGGCTACTTTTTATAATCTGTGCAATTGGTTTACGCAAGTAAAATAATATTTCTAAAAATATTTTACTTTTATAGATGATGATGAACAAGCTATGCCTAATAATCTATCAAATGAAAATGAATTCCCTGGAAATATCGAAAGCTTACAATATAGCCCACCACCTCCATCACTTTCGGCAGCTTCATCGAAATCCAAAGCATTGAAAACTATTATAGATGGCGATGAACAAATTATGCCTAGTAATCTATCAAATGAAAATGAATTCCCTGGAAATATCGAAAGCTTACAATATAGCCCACCACTTCCATCACTTTCGGCAGCTTCATCGAAATCCAAAGCATTGAAAACTATTATAGATGGCGATGAACAAATTATGCCTAGTAATCTATCAAATGAAAATGAATTCCCTGGAAATATCGAAAGCTTACAATATAGCCCACCACCTCCATCACTTTCGGCAGCTTCATCGAAATCCAAAGCATTGAAAACTATTATAGATGGCGATGAACAAATTATGCCTAGTAATCTATCAAATGAAAATGAATTCCCTGGAAATATCGAAAGCTCTCAATATAGCCAACTACCTCCATCATTTTTGACAACTTCGTCGAAATCCAAAGCATTGAAAACTAGTAAAGACAGAAAACCGGTTGAAAATCGAGTTAAGAAATATACAGATACGCTAACAGCTCAAAATAACCAAGTATTTTCATGTAAAATGATTACATATTCTTCTAATAATCGTAGGTGAGTTGTGTTTATTATTTACTTCGAATATTATATGTCGTATTCGAATGTATCTATGTCATTTTTGTACATTGTATCTGTGGTATGCATTTTTACAATCGTAAAACTCGTTTGTCATAGCCGATGAATGTACATGGTTGTACCACAGCTGCAGCCCAAACAAATTAGACGTCCTGGCAAAATCTAGTGCCTTTTTGAATAAATTTAAGCAGTAATAAACCGATATTTTTCCCAAAAAATTGGTCAAAATTCTTATATTAACCCCATTTTTCAATATTGTGAACTGGCTTATTGTAGCTTTTTAATATACAATAATGTTAATAAAAATAGAGACTTTATGTATAGAATATGGAATTTCAATACATATTTAATAATGATAGCATTGAAATGTTTCTGACACCATTTGAAAGCTGAAAGTACACTAGACATAAATAAACAAGGTTACCTTTAAATAAGCAAACAATCAATTTTTATCATCCTATTTTTATGCATATACGCTTTCCAAATTCATAGGAAACTTTGACATAACTTTTCTCATCCTTCCAAGCCTCGACATAAAGCGGCAGAGTGTGGTACTAATTTTATGCATATATGCAGGTGACAAAAATAATATTTTATTATTTTATACCCAATTGTGATTCTGATTTAGTACTTAATTTTGGGTTAATTTAACTTTGGAAAGTGTTAAAAGACCATTTTCTCAGATAAATTGCATGAATTAATTTACATTAAACGTACATAAAAGCTCCCCAGTTCAACAAAAAGTACCCGAGTAAAAAAAAAAAAAAAAAATGTATTTGAAAAAAAATCGATTTCGATAGTCTGTTAGAATTTTAATAAAGCTATTAATTATTCAAATATAATAAGTTACAGTTAATCACAGCTATCTATATATAAATTAGTTTTTTGTAGATTGATGTGACATTTTGAACGGGTGTAAATACACACGTATACCAACTTAAGTTAAAACTTCTCACGAAGGTCTTAGCTAGAAGAAGGCTTGGGAGTTACACCCCGTTATTTATTTGTCAATTATAGTCTTTTCCATTCTAATTTATCCTTTATACATTTCAGTTCAACATCGACCTCAATGGAAATCTTTAATAATCAAATACCTTCGACTTCAAATAATCCCAATAATGTAAATATCGAACAGGCGCCAGCTGCATTGGCTTCAAGAAAATTGAATAACAGTATCCAATCACAGCTCAACACATCAATGGAAAATCATTTTGAAAAAAATCCAAAGCTATTCCCATTTTTATTGAACTGCCAACGTAAACGTAAAACGTGGCTTCAGCCGAAGATAACAGATATATTTACGGAAAGAAAAGTACATAAAAGGAGTCGGGTCAATATTTCATCTTTGGAAGTTTCTGCAAGAGATAATACACCAAAGTTTTCAATCGTTAATTCGAATGAAAGGAACATAAATGGTGGCGTGCATACAAATTTTAATGAAATGTCTCTTGAAACTAAAAGAAGCAGCAATCTTGAGTTACTTTCTAAATCAGCTGAAGGCGAATATTTCGTAAATAAATCTGCTTCTGATAAACAAATGGAATGTTTAAATACTAACTTTAAGGGTGAGCGAAATCACATTTTGAGTTTAAGTAACGAAATTCGATTCAAGAATTCGTTAGGTCTTACTTTTCGGTTTAGAAAATATTATCATATTTGCGATTTGTAAAGCGGCTGTTATTCTTTGAGGATCCTTTTCCTTGATTGAAAATTAGATATGAAAAAAAATTCTTATTATTGACGATTTTATATTGAAATGGGTTTTTTGTGTCTTTCAACACACGAAATCGTTACATAAAAGGATAGAAAGGGGGTCTGAAACAGGGTTCGAAAATATCCGATATTTATTATAAATATCAAAATATCGGATATTTTTGATAGGTATCCGATATATATCAAAATTTTGATATTTAAAAACAAAACTAAAATGTTTTAAATTTTTAATTTATTAAGGTACTTAAAATCAGACAAATGAATTCAAAACATAAAATATTCTTTTAGATCAGGCAAAATCAATTAAAAATCAGAAAATTTTATAAATAAAACACATAAAACAATTTTATAAATTCTATCCAATCAATGGTCATACCTACACTAAGGTAACAAAACAATAATTATTACAAATAATAACTATAGAGTCTAATCAGTCCTTTACTTATCAAATCAGTCATTCGTAATAAACTGTTAATTACCAAATAAAAAAATGTCGTATTCATAATTGTGCTTGGTTTCACTGCAAGGAAGATACAGGTAGATCATCTTCCTATTCTGAATCTTACTTAAACTTATTCTTGCGAAACGAACTTTTTCTGGCACGACACGATTAGAACTTAGTATTAGTATGTTTTAACTCTACTTCAATGCCATCAAAATTTGGGAAGTAAGTTACAAACGCCAAAAATTACTAAATAATATTAAACTTTTTTAATAATTTTTGTATTGATATATATCGTAAAAATTCATGTGATATATATCGGATATATATCATCATATATATCCATTGATATATATCCTCGAACCCTGGTCTGAGCACTCGACATTTTCTTAGTATTATCTCAATTGGAGCTTTAGAGTTGTGCAAAGCCTTAAAAATTTCGAAAACTCTCGATTTTTCGACTCGAAAAAGGGGAAAGGAGGTTGTGAAGTTGAGAAATCCCCATATAGCACTTCCGTGGCTTATTCCGTTAAAGTTCGAGCAACAAATATATAGATCAGACATTCCCAAAATCCCATAAATCATGTATGTTCTAGGGGTCATAAAACGAATTTATCACACACTTCCGACCCTCCAGAATTATTTATAACACACTCCCAACCCTCCATGTATTTTCATGGTGCATTGGTTTATATTTTCGAGAAAATATGAATAAACAAATTATCGGAGAGTAATAGAAGATCATACAATTCATTCTCTGCAAAAGCTATTCAAAAATTTACTGCCTTTTTCAGAAATTAAGTAAAATGCGATAGAAATTCTGTATGTTTTTTATGTAAAAAACTCTCTCTAAAATTTTGGGATTACCGCTTACAAAAACTCACATCTTGAGAATGTAAAATATTTAAGAAATTAAAAAAAAAATTGTTAAGAAGAGGCAAATTTCCAATAAAAAACTCCCGGAAGTCCATTATTTATAATTTTAATTTAATGCTGAAAATGGGTCTTTTTGCGTCATTTTTAGCCTATTTGTCAAAATAATATCGTCAAAAACGAGTATCTCACACTAAATAATTTGTTTAAGGTATTAAATATTAATTTAAAATTTTTAAAAATTATGGTGGATTCTAAACATTAAAAAATTTATTACTGTTGGAAATTTATTTTAATGTTAATTTTTCAACAAGTTAGACTATTGTTTATTAAAAAAATTTTCTGGAATTTTCGTTTACATTGTAAACTAAAAAAAAAGGCTTAAATAATTCGCGTAAAGTTTTTTGGCTATGTTAAAAGAGTTAAAAAATTTTAATACTTTGTTTATAATAATTTTTTTAAGTTGAAAAAAATGAAAAATCATGCATTTTTAGTTAACTAAAATAATTTATTATAAAAGTATTAAAATTTTTAAAATTTTGTTGAAAAATTAACTTTTAGATAAATTTCCATCGCTAATAAATACTTTGAAATGTTTAGAAGCCACCATTCATTTTTTCAAATTTTTTAATTAATATTTAATACCTTAAAAAATTATTTAGTATGAGATACTCATTTTTGACTATATGTACTGGTCAAATATGTGATATCATCGATATTTCTAATTATTTTGAGTAAACAAACACACGTGTACAAATTTAATTTTTTCATAAATAAAAATATAAAATAGTCAACACCATTTAAAATATGACCTAAATGGTAAATATGCCTTAAATAAGAAGTGATATTATTTAATATATAGAGTTGTAGAATTTCGATAATTTGAATTCAGCACGTTTTGTTAAGACGCCCTATTTATTCAAATTAGGTAAAAATTTTAACTTAAAAGTAACATAGATTACGTAAACCGATTTTTAGGTCGATGCAACGCAGTGTATTTGTGTCCCATCGTTACCTCAAGCTCACTTAAGAATAAAATTTTCACTGCATTCATATTACATCCATGTACAGCCGCTTACGTGCAGCACATAGTGCATATAAATAAACTGTTTTCGTGTTTCCTCGTATATTATCGATATTTTTTTTTTCTAACAAAAACACAACTCTTTCTTCAATCGAAAAAAAAAAATGCAAATTTGGATAATTTTACGTTGTTTAAGTGAGTCTTATATTTGCAGGTTATCATGCGAAATATAAAAATCCAGAAGAACATCAGATTATGAACGTTCAGCCAAAGGAAATATCAATAAAAAAATTGGATAATAAAAAAATACGTGTTCGAAGTACATCTTTTTTAATGGGATCAAATCAAATTCGATTCGAGGATAAAAATTTGCGGAAAAAGAAAAATAAATTTCATAATCAATCGAAGGATGTTAACGAATTACAAAAAACAAAAATGGTCACTACATATAGTTTGAAATCGAATGAAATTTTTCAAGACTATGTAATACCTTATAAAAGATTAAAAATTGATAAAGAAAAGTTTGTAAGAAATTACGAAGAAACCGTTCAGACTATCGAATACCCTGAAATAGGTTTGGATTCTTCGAGCACTTTAACATTGAGTGAAACAGAATCATCTCAGTTAAATGAAACAGAAAAAGGTGAGTTAAATAAAAAAATAATGAAACAAACTAATAATAGGATAAATAGAAAAACTGAAACCAAAAGTCATCACAAAAAAAGCTCACATTCATTGACTGAAAATGATATTGAGGGAAATCTCCATTCTTACGAAAATAGAAATCCTAATCAAATTGATTCTGAAGAAACTTCTAAATTTACACGTACAAAAATGGTGAAACAAACTAATAATAGGATAAATAGAAAAACTGAAACCAAAAGTCGTCACAAAAAAAGCTCACATTCATTGACTGAAAATGATATTGAGGGAAATCTCCATTCTTACGAAAATAGAAATCCTAATCAAATTGATTCTGAAGAAACTTCTAAATTTACACGTACAAAAATGGTCGAAAATCTTGAAACCACACATCCATTCGTTAGCGATACAACTAAGAAGAAAGTTCGTACATTCGAAATAAGAAATACAAATAAAAAAAAGAAATCGTCGAATGTGAAATCACATAATACGTCTAAAGAAGAGAGTAAAAAATTCCCTAGTTTAGAGGCTGAGTTACTTAATGCTGAACTAGAAAGCGAAGTAGGCAGGGAAAAAAAAAGACGTATTATTAGAATGTTACAATTGATCGAAACTGTCGAAAATGCCGAGTATGAAAATGAAAAAAATGAATCTTTGAATGCAAGATCACATAATTTCTCTAGTGAAGAGAGTGAAGGATTCCTTAGCCTAGAGGCTGAATTACTTAATGCTGAACTAGAAAGCGAAGAAGGCATGGAAAAAAAACGACGTATTAAAAGAATGTTAAAATTGATCGAAATTGTCGAATCTACCAATTCAGTTTAAATGAATATTATTGAAATGGTAAAAGTGATCGAGAATATAGAATCTTTTTACCAGTTTATAGTGCAAGAATAAATTTTTTGGTTATTTTCCTATTTTACGTACTGCTTATTTATTTTTATTTTATGTACTAAAAAAATTATTATTTACATAATAATTAAGTGCTATACTTCGAAATTTAGTACCAAAATACTTTTATTTCAACTCTTTAAATTAAAACTTTTATATTATGAATTTTTTAATTAAAATTAAATTGATGGCGGGAAATGGTAAATATTAAAAAAATTACATCGTCATAAATATCGCTTTTTTTAAACATTTCCTGCATCGACAGTGGTTTAACAAAAATTCACACTCTAGGTATTTGCTTATTTCGCATAATAATTTACTGCGTCAGTTGCTTATTTCGCATCTGGGACTAAGTTTTTGAAGACCTGTAATTAATTAATGGAACTTTCTCCCCTCGCTAAACAGTAGAAATACCTAATCCTATGAATAGATATGTCTCGTCATTTACATTCGTAGCCGAGGATTTTGAGACCGAACTTATTAAAGAATCTAATTTATTCACATATTTTGCTTTTATTTCGCAGGAAAATGAAACCGACGATTAGGCACGAAATTTTTATAATTAAATATATAATTTTGTATAAGATCACATATTTTTTACAGTGCATTTATAAATGAGCTTTTGGGAGGACTCATTGGAGTGCCTAATTTTTGGTAATTTTTATGAAACAATATTAAATTCAGAGAGTAATTTTAAGGTACCTAATTAGCATTTAATAATTGGTGTAATATATTCCGATTAAAAAGCATGTATTTTCATTTGATTTTGTAAATTACCCGGTCAAAATAAACAAATAAATATGAGTGAAGGTACAAAAATTCGCACACGGCTGAAATTTGGCAGGATTGTTCAAAACATCATCATAAAAGAAATCTAAAAAGTCCTCATCGACCCGAGACGTGGAAAAAAATTTACACGAGTCAAAGTTCACAAAAACGGGGTTTTCGTGATTTTCAGCAAAACGGTAAGTTTTATCATAAAATTAGCTCAGGCGAAAATTGTAGATCAGATAATTAAAAATAAAAAATGTCTCAATACTTTTTTCTTAAGAGCCACCGTTTCTGAGATATAACGATTCAAAAAGTTGGAAGAATTGTAATCGTCATATAATTTTATGAAACGGTGGCTATTAGGAAAAAAAGTATTTGGATATTTTTTATATTTAATTATCTGATCTACAATTTTTGTCTGAGCTAAATTTATAATAAAACTTACTGTTCCGCGGAAAATCGCTAAAAATCTGTTTTTGTGACCTTTCATTCCGCGTACATTTTTTCCACATCTCGGATCAATGAGGATTTAGATTTCATTTATGATGGTGTTTTAATCAATCCTACTAAATTTCAACCCGGTGCGAATTTTTGTACTTTCGAATGTTTAAATTGACCGGATCAAAAATAGTTTTTCTATGTAGAGAAGGGACGGGAGTGGCGTCTTTACATGAGTTCCACAAATTTCGAAGTATAGCATCTAATTAACACTTAACTATCATGTAAATAAAAATTTGTTTTCTTTTTGCTTTATACAATGAAATAATACGTGGTAATTATTTGGTGGTTTTGATGTCACGTGGTAATAAAGAATTTATATTTTGAAATAATACGTGGTAATTGTTTGGTGGTTTGGATGATAAGTGGTAATAAAGAACACTACATACATAAATATGAAAAAAACAAAACCTTTCGTTTGCGGTTGAGTAAAAACAAATTAAAATAATATCGGCCCAGAAAAATTTTTTCTGGCTTACGTTTCAATAATCTGACAAAATATTAAAATTAATTTACTTTAGAAAATTATTCCATTTTAAAATTGATCCCTGACTATTGGTCTATCCTTTATCAATCATAGACGGCATCTATGGGAAATGAATACCATCTTGTTCAAAATTTGAATGAAAGTAGCAAAAAAAATTTGAATGGCATGAAAAAAGTGTTAAAATCGGGAAAAATTCTTTTATATTATTGAACGGCATTCATATTTACGCTTTCAATTCAACGTTTATTTTTCAATATTAAGTATTTTTGGTTCTAAGTAATTTTTCCGTAAACTTGAAGTTAAAAAATTATGAACTGTTTTGGCCAAAAACTATGCAAATAATCAAATTAAACTCTCGCCACTGAAACCTAAATGCTTTTTTGAATTTCATGGCCTTCAAATTTTTTTCCTAAGTGAGGTACCCGTTTTGCAAAGGAAGCCCCATAGATATATGCAAATATAATAATTCCCAGATATAATGGTTATTTTATACGTCTTTATTATAAAACCCGTTTTCCTATTTTTTTATTTAGATTCTAAAGTGCCTTTTCCAACTTTCTACTGAATTAAATCCTTAAACATAACTCTTGTTAATTATTAAATTATCAAGCAGCAAATTAGATCACTCCTAAACTTTTCAGCAAATACCATGGTTTTCGTAGAATTTGACTTAACCCGATTTGATCTCAGATATTTTGTCAGAAAAGGTCAACTTTTAATTTTGTTTCCTTACTACCTCTAATAGTACACCAATGTTTAAATTATTTGAAGTGAATCCTTAATTTAGTAGGGTACTTGCTATTAGTTAAGTTTCAATAAAGTACAATTTATAAAATTAGTTTAAAAAAATTTTAAGAAAAATTAAAATTTTTTTATTGCAAAATACATTCAGTTATTTTAAAATAATGATTTTAAAAAAAAATTTTTTTTCTGGTAGATGGCGTCTCAAAAATTATTATTTTTTCTTTTGAAATTAACCAATTTAACTTTTGATTAATTTCCAATTTATTTTCTTTTGCAAGTCCCCGTATACGAATGTTCCTGTTATTTTAAGTTAATGGTTAATTTTGTTTTTTCATTGTTTACAGAATTTTATTTTTGTGTTTTTATGTTGTATTGATAAATAAATAAATAAATGCAATTTTGAAATTAGAATTGAGAAATTATTTATGGCTCGATGCATTTAAATTCTTGCGCAAAATCTCTGCTCCAAAATCTTATATAGAAGCTTCGATCTTTTATCTCTACCTGTTTAACAAGTAAATTGTTCAAATATAAATTTCTGTTTCACTGACGAATTTTGATTTTAATAAATCGTTTTAAAACTTTTTATCGTATTACAATGATGAGCACAAAAAAAACTCGTGAGCAACAGAGAGCTTCACCACTAAAGTTATATTTCCCCCTCATGTAATGTTTTTTACAGTTAGATGCATTTTAATGGGAATATATACAGGTGTTCTATAATTGACCGCCGAACCCGGAAATTCTTGAATAAGCTTATCAAGACGAACGATAATGCTCTTTACTGAACTTCGATCTGAGGCTTAATTTCCAGTATTCACATAGTCAGTAGCCACGATAGGCGTGCATTTGGTAATATGGACGCGGACACATAATTTGCACAGACTATTGTTGGTTAATACTATTATTAATTGATTCAACAATTCAAAATATAATGATGTTTAAAAATATGTGCCACAAGCTTTTTTCAGCACATAAAAAATTGCAAAAGTTATAAACAATTAAAGATGAAAAAAAGATATTTCATTTTTCGCCAGTATTTCATAAAATATTAATATTTAAGAAATTTAAAAAAATAACACTAAAGAGGAAAGTAAATTTCCAATTAAAAATCTCCACTGTCGGAATTAAATCTCCATAATTTATAATTTGAATTTAACGCTGAACTAATTATTAAAATTTTTTAAACTTTTATGACGTGATATTGTTAAGTATATTTATAAGAAGGATTCCAGGAAGCCAACAAATTTTACGCTAATTATTTAAACTTTTTTTTTAGATAACAATGAGAACGAAAATGGCAGAAAATTTTCTAAATAAACAATTGTCTAACTTGTTGAAAAACTACCTTTAAGATAAATTTCAAACAACAAATTCTATAATTCAGAATACACCTTATACCCTAAAAAAATTAATTAGTGTGAGATATTCAAATTATAAATAACGGAGGTTCCGAAAGTTCCGAAAGTGAGAATTTTTTATTGGAAATTTCCTCTTCTTTAAGAGTATTTTTTTTTTATTTCTAAAATAGGCGAATGGATTGGAATTGGAAATATTGGCAAAAAACGAAATACCTTTTCTTTAATTTTTAATAACTTTTGTAATTTTTTATTTGTTTAAAAAAGTTTCTGGCAAATTTTTCTAGATATCATTCAAACGAGCTGCCACACTTATTTTTACGACCATTATTTCTATATTTCACCAATTTGATCTTGTTGGCTATATATATTTTCATTTGGCAGTTTATATAAAATTCAAAAATTAAAACAAAAGCAGTTTGTTGTCTTCATCGTTGCGTTTAATTATAAAATTATATAAATTTATTGATTATTAGTGAACATTTTTCTACTATAAATAAGCCACCTCCTTAAGAGCAGGAGTTTGCATAATATGAAGACCGCTTTTTGTCGATTCAGAAATTCAGTCAGTTTTGTCAGTTATGAAATTTTTTGTCAATTGATTTTTGTTCAATTTTTGTTTATGCCCCCCGGCACTCCATAGCATCAGTCAAATGTCAATTTTTAGAACCAAGTAAAGTTACGTTAGGTTTTTTAGGTCATTTCACATAAAAAAGATCCTTGTGATTTTTTCGTAAAGTTCATCGTTTTGTCATCATCAGTATGAATTATCTAATTCGAAAACGTAATCGTAATTAAAAATTCTATATACATATGAGTTCTCATTTATTGTATTTGATAATACTTATACTACCGAAAATTGATAAATGGTAAGTTACCTGGTAATCTACATTGGAACTAATTATAACGGGTCAGGTTCCAGTTTTAATTAGTACGAATTATTATAGCCAGCTGCAGGTACAACTCCCAGTTATCTGATCAATGGTAAGTACAAGTATTGCCATCTGGTAGTCTAAACTACGCTGGTAATATTTTCAAGGAATTTCTCCATAGAAGTAATAACATAGAACCGTAATGTGGCCATCCAAACGGTTTATCAAGAGATATAAAAAAATAAACATGCGGATAGCTGCCTTTGAAATTTTCGAAAATATTTTCCTAACTGAATTATATTCATTCCAATTGGTTGAATTGGAAATTTGCGATTCATGAATTGGACTTTTTTATCAGGGTAAGTACTTTGAAAAACTTATTTCCACAAATATTTTATTAAAATTAATTTCATAGATGAGGGTATCACAAAACCTCAAAATGTTCGTATAGAAGGTTGTACTATCCCGCCATGTGAATTACCAATATAGGACAAAAGGTGAAAATGGAAATTGATTTCATTCCAGGTAGGTACATATAATAATAATTGTAAGACACAAAATAACTTTTTGAGTTTATTTTGTGTTGTTGACTTTTAAGCAGAGTTGAATTAACAACGAAAGTTGTTGCAACCGCCACTGGAATGGATACAAATTTTCCACTTCCGGAAATGGATGCTTGTGAAGATTTAATAAGTGGCCAGTGTCAATATAAATCGAATGATAAACTCAGTTATTCGATTGAAATGCCAATTTTGAAAATTTACCCAAAAGTAATTTTAAAAGAAAATTTAATTTCATATACTAGACGTAATTTTTGGTTTTCAATTTTAAGTTCCACTAAATATAAAATTCACGTTATATGATTCGAAAAAGGCTCCAATAATTTGCTTCATTGTCCACTGCCCGGTCGTTTAAAAATAAAACTTCTTATAAAATAAATATAAAATGAACAAATTGTAAGAAAATAAACTTGAAATTTAAGATATTGTCATCAATTTGATGGCATTTGACCCACCCATCAATCCATGCAGCGCCATATTCTAAGCACCTACCTACCAATGGACCAGTTCGTTTTCAAATCACAGGATTAATAAGCACGTTTCACATGCTTTCAGGCGCTTAATTTTTGTAAACTACTCAAATGAAACTTCTAAACAAAACTCAAAGAGATAAAACCCAAATAAAATAATGAAGAAATAATTTTATTTAAAAAATATATATATGTGAGAAATATTGTCCTCAACAATTTTTGCTACAACCATAACATAAAGCCAGTATTTACGGAGGCAATTGAATTCACTCCTGCCATTTAAATTGACAATGTTTTGTACACGCCTCCAATCACAAAGTTCACAATGAAGTATTATATATTACGAACGAGCGTGAGTGATTTTACGAAGGCGCGCTCGTTTGTAGTTACATCGCGCGGGCAAAAATTAGCATTTTGAAACAAATCGCAAATCTGTAATCTATAAAAAAGAGAGAACCAGAGCAAAAGGAATTAATTGCAAGTACAACGAAAGACAGAAATAAAAAGTCAACGTCTGTGTTTAAATTTTTTGGCAAAAAAAAATCATGCGAGCGAGGCAAATTACTTCGCTACAAGTATCTTTGCTCGGCATAGTGAACTTTTTCAAGGGAGAAAGTTTTTGAAGGAAGCCTGGTTAGACTGATGGCTCTCACTTTTTGATGAAATAAAGATAAAATAATTCAGCGCATCAAAGATACTAAATACTCCGCTATCCAGAAACACAATAAAAGAAAGAATCTTCAAGCTGACCGGAAATGTATCAGATGTATCAGAAAAAAGTTCTAAACCCCCGGGAAGGGATTGAAAAAATTTAAAACTACCCTGAAAAACACGATTTTTGGGTTATATTTTGAAAATATGAAACACAGTTTTAAATAAAAGTTGTAGAGCATAAAATTTTAGGTCTAACTCTCTCAAACCAATTTTTCCTTAAAATGCACGCTTTCACCCCTAGAACATTCACAGTACTAAACAAATGAAAATTCAATAAAAAATATAAAAATTGGACTTTATTAATTTCTTAAAAAAGTTACAAACAACAATCGTAGAGAAAATTTTTTTTTTTGTTCATCCCATTCTATTAAAAAGGAAGCTGACTAACTGAATGATTAAGGTACACTCACTCTAAGGCACTAGACAAGATAGAAACATACGGTATTCTACATTCGACGCGAAATCGGTTAAAACCTACAGGAAAAATCGGAAAACTAACTAACGTTTTCATTGTAAACCCCAAAAATAGGAAAATTCACCCAAAATAACGATTTTCTGTTCAATACATCCTCGAATGACAGCATTTACACCAATCGGCTCGAAATAAACTCAAATTAACCTGATTCATAAAAAAATATCATTGAAAACATCGCTACCATCCGTAACATTGAAAAAACATTCCCCATAATTGTCATTTTAGTTTATACATGCTAGAAAGATGGGATTTTCACCGATCGACCCAAAAAAAGTAACAGTTACAGAATTCTTCGAAAAATTTCATTATCAACCCCGCAACCTTCCGAAAAATCAGAAAACCCCCCCGAAAATTAGTGTTTTAAGTTTTTTCACCAATAGACACGAAATAAAGTGAAGTGAACTAATGCTTTTAAAAATTTCACCATCCGCATCGCAAACACCTCATAAAATTACGTTTTTTTGAATACTTACATGCTGTAAAGATGGGATTTTCACTAATTGATCCAAAATAGTTTCGTATTAATAGAATACTTTGAAAAATTGCATTACCCACATCACAACCCCACATTGAAGATTCGAAAAGACAAATAATCAAAAATAGACAAAAATATTTTTATAATTGAAACGCTAAAATATATTAAATTATTTTTTATTGAAAAAAAAAATCCGAAATATTACAATTTTGATTTATAACAATTTAAAATTAACAATAGGTATTGCAGTATGAAATATTGAGAAAAAAATACAATTTCTGAATTACTTCAAAATAATTTTATCTAAAACTACAAGGTGAGTTTCAAAAAATTAAATATCATTCGGCAGTTTATTTATACATATTAATTGGCAATACATAGAAAAAGAATAATACAAACATCCAACAAATTAATTATTAAGTACGTCAATTAAAATCACAGATGAATCTTAACCCACCTTTTTTCAATTTTAATTTCCTTTTTGAGCATAAAATAAGTTAACCTTTCAAATAAACTCAAAGAAAATAACCCAATCACTCAGTCACTGTTTTCAATCAGAGATTCATTAAGTTCTTTCATTGAAAAAATTTCGAATGAAAACCTTAAAAAGAACCGCAGTTAACATTTGAACTATTTTTATTAAAAAGTTTCGATTTTATCTTATAAAATTAGTGTTTACTTCAAATTTAAAAACTCAAAATAATTGAATGAATACCAAATTATAATTATAAATTAAAATTAAAAAGTATAATTATTAAACAAATATAATATAATAGACTAGAGACTGAGTAATTAAGGCGAAATTAATTCAAATAAATCTAAATGTCGACTTGTTGGCAACAACAGTTTGGATGCCAGGACATCATAGAAGAAGCTTGGGTGAAAATGGTTAAGTAAATTATTATAATAATAATTGAATGAATTAATAATAATTATAATTATTTAACAAATTAAAAAGTATAATAATTAAACAAATAAAATATAATAGACTAGAACCTGAGTTATTTAGACGAAATTAATTCAAATAAATCTAGATGTGGACTTGTTGGCAACAATAGTCTGGATGCCAGGACATCATAGAAGAAATTTGGGCGAAAATAGGAAAAATGAAAATGGTTAAGTAATTACTTATAATAATTGAATGAATACCAAATTATAATTATAAATTAAAATTAAAAAGTATAATAATTAAACAAATAAAATATAATAGACTAGAGCCTGAGTAATTTAGACGAAATTAATTCAAATAAATGTAGATGTCGACTTGTTGGCAACAATAGTCTGGATGCCAGGACATCATAGAAGAAGTTTGGGCGAAAATAGAAAAAATGAAAATGGTTAAGTAATTACTTATAATAATTGAATGAATACCAAATTGATTAAAAAAGTATAATAATTAAACAAATAAAATATAATAGACTAGAGCCTGAGTTATGTAGACGAAATTGATTCAAATAAATCTAGATGTCGACTTGTTGGCAACAACAGTCTGGATGCCAGGACATCATAGAAAAAGCTTGGGTGAAGAAGTTTTATCACTTAACCCATTTAATTGATAGTTTCATCTCTCAAAAGGTATGGTAGTTGCCAGGCTAAGATAGAGCAGTTGTGCTTTTTGACAGAATATCTTCTGTTAGATATATTATTGAATTTTCAGAATTTTCGAATACAGTACAATAATAATAGCACAGAATAGGGTACAATAATATTACCAGAGTGAGGGAATTGCGTCGCTGAAGTTAACTAAATTTTATGTTATTCACTGTCTCTGTTATATTAGCAGTTTCTTAGTTACAATGAGTAGAAATTATTCCATCATACAAAATTAGAAATAGAAATACATAAATTTTAACAAAAGATGGACTGTGTAACTTAGAAATAACTGGTATTACAGGTAACTTAACTTTCGAAATCACAAAAAAGTGATTTTTGTCCTTACTCTGATAAAAAAAGTCCGATTGAATTCCCTTTTAAATTTCCAATTCATTCCGATTGAACTCCAATTCAATCCAATAGAACCCAATAGAAGCGAATTGCAACCAATTGGAAATTTCCTATTACTTCTGTTGGATTGAATCGGAATTCAATCGAAATGAATTGGATATTTTTATTAATTAAACCCGATTCATTTCAATTAAATTTCGATTCAAAATTTTCATTGATTTCAATTGGAATGAATGGAAATAAATCGAAACTTTTT
Source organism: Chrysoperla carnea (assembly GCF_905475395.1). Lineage (NCBI taxonomy): Eukaryota > Metazoa > Arthropoda > Insecta > Neuroptera > Chrysopidae > Chrysoperla > Chrysoperla carnea. The sequence goes on from NC_058342.1 coordinate 11,607,802, forward strand.
TTACAAATGAATCCTGTTCATTCCGATTGGTTAAATTGGAAATTTCCAATTCCTAAATCGGATATTTTATCAGGGATATTTTCCACCAAGTAACGCGCGGTAATAAAAAAATACCCTAACTAAAAAAACAACTCCTTATCATCTTTAAACCAAATTTTATTTTTTTATCGAATGGCTACTTTATTTGAGAAAAAAAATCTACCATTCTTCTTTGTAGATTTGACTTATCTGTAGACAGCCAGGTCCCAAAATTTTTTTTATTTGAATATTATTTTACGGATATAGCGAGTTGTTAATCACTAATGAAAGAATTTTGTCGTGCCTCAATGGGACAGGAAAGATTATTCGGGCTTGCTTCCCTAAACATTTCGAAATCGATGTTATTATTAACGCTTTCGCGAAAAAAAAACGAAAGCTTGAATTTATTATTTAAGTAAATAACCTAGTTATTGTAAAATGTATACTGGCGTTTAATTTTAGTTGTAAAAATTTCACCAAAATTCGTCCAGTAATTTAGACTCTCATGATAACTTTTGTCCCATGTATGGTACAAAATATTTTACAACCGTTAAGCCCAATTAACAAATGAAAACAGTATTGATTTTCTTAAATTTTGAGTTGAATATTATAGAACTACACGATAATTTGAAAGTTTAAAAATAAAGTTAACTTAACAGTTTTTCAAAATTTCCCGCACATGTCACATAAAATATCACCGTTTCTGATTTTTCGTTATTTAAAATGAAAAATAAATGTCCCATATTTAGGACAAAAGTTATCAAGTGATGTAAAAATGAACTAAGAGCACAGCACTCGAAAATGGGCCAAATTTGAATCGGAGTATAAACTCGCTCATGATCGATATAGTACATTCCTATAAAAGAGATGTTTACAAAATATATGACGCCCTGACCAAGAGTTTGTACAGTGTATTTGTAAATTAATAAACCTGTAAAATGTTGGTTTGTTCGCTCACAAAAATTATAAAAGTAAATATACGTTTGTTTACAAATCACAGTGTCACATTTAGTGTGTTATTCATAGTACCACATAAAAACTACTGAACCAATTTTGAAGAAATTTTTACAACTTCAAATAAAATTAAACGTCAGTATACATTTTACATTAAACAATTTTATTTAGGTTCTTTACTTAAATAACAAATTCAAGCTTTCGTTTTTTTTTTTTTTTGGCAAAAGCATTGATAATGTCATCGATTTCCGCAGATGTTTAGAAAAGCAACATTACCCCGTGAAGTATAAAAAACGATCTCTCTGTGGCAGCTACGCTGGCTGGAAGAGTTACGATACAAACCTTGGTCACATGAGATGTTTTATCGACTCTGGTATGGTGGAATTATTTTCACATTCTGTTTTCCATTTGGACATCCAAATTCGGTATTCATTTAAAACAGTTGATTCACTATCATTAATGAATCGCCGGTACATCTGAATCACTTTTTTCACTGTCTGAGTATCGATATTCAAGTATTTAAATCAAAATTTTATTCAATGATAACGGAATTTAATATAAGGGTATGTAAATTGAAACAAAGTTTTTACAAAAAAAAAAAAAATTTTCAACCCAAAAATTATCAGACAGGGTTTTAGTATGAAATTAACAACAAAAGACTAGCTATTTAAAGCAATTTATTGTTTTTTTTTTTTAAAATATTAAATCATAAGTCTGTTTAGGTGATGGGCAAGTCCATCATGCTCATATGAGCGGATCCGTCATTGGGTTATCATGATTCGTCACTGGGTTATCATTTTTTCACGCCTAAGTCTTTCTCTGGACTTCGAGTTTGTCTCTAATTCCGTTATAAAATTTGGCTTTTACCTGATTCAGGGAATGGATGTATCACCGCGTCACAAAATTTGCACAAGTTTTACCATTCTAAGTGATATTGTAACAAAAAAAAATTAGGACAGAAATTGGGTTATCTGATTGATATTTATTGATTCGAAATTACGAAGAGCGTTTGAACTCTAAGACCGGGTATTACCATGTTAAGCGGTTCGCAGAGTTAGCGCAGCTTTAGCGTACGGGCATAGGTCTTTAAATGGGCCCTAGTAGGGGTTGATAACAACCCTTTTCCAGAGGAATTACCCGCCAACCTAATTCCCGTTCAGGAATCCCTGGGCATTACTATGGTTTTAGTATTTCAAAATACCTGCAACGTAAACGAAGGTCAGTCCGAAGAAATAACTAAATGTAACGAATTTGACATTTATTATACAATCAATATAAGTTAGTTACCACGTACAAGAATAACAAATTTAACAACTAATAGCAATTTTTAACAGTATCAATACATACATCCAAATATTATATTTTTGCTTTTTTAATGAAACATTTTTTGTTATCAAAACTTGACCTAACTGTCACGATATTTATCTTGACAGTTAATTAATCTAAAATTTAACCACTAACTTTTACAATCGGAGCTAACGGTTAACAATTGTAACCTTTTCAACGTTACGATATTTACATAAACAAAAACATTAGGCTAAAACAAACTATCAACGAGCTATTAAATTAACACTAAAAATAAGAATTGGAATTTTTACTGCTACAATATTTATATGAACTAAAAACTAGCCAAAGCAATTTTTCAACGAACTACTAAACTTAGCACTAAAATTAAACAATTGAAATTTTTAAGTGTTACGATATTTATATTAACAAAAACATTAGGCCAAAACAAACTATCAACGACCTATTAAATTAACACTAAAAATAAGAATTGGAATTTTTAATGCTACAATATTTATATGAACTAAAAACTAGTCAAAGAAATTTTTTAACGAACTACTAAACTTAGCACTAAAATTAAACAATTGAAATTTTTAAATGTTACGATATTTATATTAACTAAAAAAAATAACCGAAAAGCCAAAGAACTTTTCACATTAAAATATGAACAACTAATAAAATTTATTTAAATACGATAGCGCTCGTACATTATGAATAAGTTTACCCTACGCAACTACAAAACATCGAACAAAATATTAATGCATTAAATCTATTCATGTAGCCTTTTAAATTCCTATATTTATATATTTAAACGCGATAATTTTTAATATGAACCTCGAGCATGAATATCGCATTTTGTTCAAAGAAATGTGAGATTTCCCTGGATACAGCATGTTCTGTTTTACAAAACGTGGCTAAATTATTTTAGGTTAAAAAAAACAAGAAATGCTTCGTGTTTTAACAACACGCGAACCAGGTGATCACAACCATAACGAAATTAAAAAAAAATAATCAGACCTTGAATCAGATGTTTAAAGATGATGTTTCCACATTTTAAAAAACTAATTACGCTTGCTCCATCTTGGGTAACGTACGTTCGGTAAAAAAACTAAGTTGATCTCACCTTCAACACATGAGTGCTACCCTCCGAATATACATTTCACTGTCTACCATTTCTGAACATGAAAGCATGTCTGGTTCCAAACAAACTGATAGCGTGAAAGTAACTAGTGTTGAAACTTTGACAGTTTAGTAACTAACGAATACAGTAATATATATATAAATGTAGGTTAATACTGTAGGAGCGATCGATCTAAAAGCAGTTACACACGATAGACGCATTTACGTCGTAACATCCCAAGCGGGTTAAGGGAAAAAAAAATTTTTTTTTTTTTTTTTTTTTTTTTTTTTTTTATAAAAAAAAATTTTTTTTTTTTTTTTTTTTCTTTTTTTTTTTTTTTTTTTTTTATATATATATATATGTACATACGTACACAAGAATAAAGAAATTGGTTGTCATCACCTGCCTCGCGAACTCGTAAGAACATACCCAACATAAATTAACTTTGTTTTCAAGAAAATATAATACATCCACGGCAAGTTAAATTAAAATGATCTCTGAAGGAGCTTAAACAAGATTAAATTATGTAACACTTCCATACGGTTTAATGTCTTTGATATGTGCCTTTCTGATGGAACTGGAGCCGATCTCTTGAAGATCCACAGACACTGGCGTAGTAAACTTTAAAATTTTATAAGGGCCACTATATTTGTCCATAAACTTTTTTGTCAAGTTCTGTTGTAGAAACTAAAGAGTGATTCTTGACCATGACTGATTGGTTAACGTGAAACTTTGAAGCATAGTTTAACGTGGGTTTTGATGCTTTAACGAAGTATTTTTTAAATTGTTGAAAACTACGGATAAATCTGGGTTTTCTTCGCCCAAATCGATGTTAAGAGACAGATCCAGAGAGGTATATAGTTCTCTTCCAAAAAACACAACCGCTGGAGTACATTTTGTAGTTTGATGATACGATCTGTTACAGTTGTAGATCACATATGGAAGCATATCGCTCCACATTTTATGTTGAAGTTTACATTGCTTCATGATAGCGGTTAAATTTGTTTTAAGGTTTTTATTGTACCTTTCACACATGTTACTCTTCGGGTTATAATTTGATGTAAAAACAGATTTAATACCATGTTGCATTAAAAAATCTGCAAGCTTTTGTGACTTGAAAGCCGATCCGTTATCTGACGTTAACAATTTGGGAAATCCATATTGCAGAAAAATGTCTCTTAAAACTTTCGTAGTAACTTCAGCTGTACATCTGCGAGTAGCTCTTGCGATTACATACTTCGAAAAAGCGTCCACAACAACTAGAATAAAACGTGAAGAATCAGTAGATGTTATAAGGGGACCAATATAGTCTATATAGAGGTGGGACCACACTTCATCTGGGGGAATTAAGGCCAGATTTGGAGCACCAGGTAAGTTCGATGATTTTGAAGAAGCACATATTTTACACTCACTCACAAAGTTCTTAACAGTTTTAAATAATTCGGGAGCCCAAAATCGCTTGGCAATGTCCCTGTAAGTTTTTAAAGTACCGTGGTGTATGGTAGAATGAAAATACTCCAGAATAAAACCCAACATAGTATTTGGTAATACGATTCTTTTGTTACGATTTTTTCCGACGAAGCGACAAAGTAAACCGTCACGAATAAAGAAGTTTTTGACATTTTTGCCTGACTTAATGTCAGCATAAACGGACTTACAATATTCCGAAAGCTTTTGTGCTTCGCGAACAGACAAATACCCTTGAGGGTTCGAATGAACTAACGTATTTAATAAAGCGACTGGGTCGGATTCTGAAGCATCTTCATCTTTTACATTTTTATAACAATCATCAAATAAACGTGACAGAGCGTCACTTACAAAATTGTCTTGACCACGAACATGAATCGGGGTAAAGTTAAACCGTGACATCTGGAGTATCCAGCGCGAAAGTTTATTGAAGGCTTGTGGTTGTTTGAATATCCAAATTAATGATCTAGCGTCCGTTTCAAGGACGAATTCCCTCTCCAACAGATAATCTTTAAAATGTGCTAATGATTTTACGACTGCCAATAGTTCAAGTTCATGAGCGCAATATCGAACTTCTGCGCCTTGGAGTCTTCTTGAAAAAAATTCTATTGGATGCCTGCCATCATCAAAATCCTGACTCAAGGTGCCGGCTATACCTTTGGAACTAGCATCCGTGGTTAATATAAATTTTTTATTGAAATCAGGAAACCTTAATAGCGGTGGTGAAATTAACGCTTTTTTTAACGTTTCAAAAGATTCGTAATGAGCTGACTCTATAACAAATTTTGCGTTTTTCTTTTTTAAAGCGTTCAAAGGAGCGACTATTGAGCTAAAATTTGGAATAAATTTTGAGTAGAAGGCACACATACCAATGAATTTTTGTAGGTCTTTAAGTTTTCTAGGAAATGCTAAATTTATAATAGCTGAACATTTATCCGGATCAGGAATTCGACCTTGATTCGAAACGATATGACCTAGAAGTTTTAAACGTGTCATGCAAAATTTAACCTTATCCGGATTCACTGTTAGGTTTAATTCTTTAAATTTTGATAAAACTCTTTCAATTTGAGATATATGCTGATCCAGGGACGAACTATAGATGATTAAGTCATCGTAATATTGTAAGAAAAATTGCTCTCGTCTAAATTGAGCGAACTCTCTGACTAGATACCTATTTAAACCTTGTGCTGAATTTACCAAACCGAAGGGTAAAACGGAAAACGCGTATTGTCCAATTTGAGTAATGATTGCGGTAATGTGCTGCGAGTCCTGGGTCAACGGAATCTGATAAAATGACTGATTAAGATCCAATATAGTGAAGTATTTTGCGGAGCCTAAACTGTTAAAAATAGTATTCATTTTACAAGAACTAAAGGGATCGAACTGAATTTTTGCATTTAAGAACCGATAATCGGCACATAGCCTAACACCACCCGAACTTTTAGCTACGAAGAATACTGGTGAGGCGTATGGACTTTGACATGGGAATAGTATCCCAGAATCAACTAACTCATTAATATGTTCTTCAAGTAAAGGTAACTTGTCTGGAGGCAAATAATAAGGGCCCTTTCGTACTGGTTCGAAATCTTTTAAAATGATTTTGTACTCATAATTCCTAGCGCGACCCGGTGTTTTGGTGAGAACCATAGGATAACTATTAATGATATTGTTGAGACGTTTAGTTTGACAATCGTTTAAATCCGCCTGAAATTCCGTAATAAGCGCAATAGAGTTTTGAATAAATCCTTGTTTTTCAAAAGGAATGGATGCAGCAAGATTAAATGAAAACTTTACGCGTGAAATTGAGAAATCTAATAACATACCGCATTTAGACATAGTATTGGACCCAATGATAACATCGTATGGTAAAAACTCAGTAATGAAAAATTTAGCAGTCCAGGAATACGAATTTAATTTAAAATGTAAGAGCGAATATTTGTTCAGTTTTAAAGACAGAGCTCCAGGTAAATATGCTTCGATTTTAGATACATTAACTTTAGTATAACGCGGATCGAAAATTTTATAAAAACATCTTGAAGAGATTAAATTTAAGGTACTCCCTGAATCGAGTAGGGTTAAAAATGGAGCATTATAAAAATCTACATATATTAACGGAAGTTTTGCTATGGATGTATTGTTTTCGCGAGGATATCGAGGTTCAGTAACTAGTTTTTTGGGTTCGGTGTATTGGATCTGGCAATAGAGGGCTTGTTATTCGAAGATTGAGCGTTTACGTTTGCATTTGAGGAGCTATGATTATTATTGGAATACGAGTAACGGGAATTGTTATATCGTCTTCTACGACATTCCGAAATATGGTGACCTCTAACTTTGCAGTAGGCACAGGTAACAGAACGATAATTATTAGGATGAGAGTTACTCGTAGCATTAGCACAATTACAATTCTTGATGTTTGAAACTAAACATTGAGAGTTATCTCGAGTACAAGAATAACTATTGCCGGATCCACAGACCGAATTTGCGTTCGACGTTTGGGCCGAAATTATATTCGAAACCCTATTTGGGCAATTATGTCCCGTTAAAGTGTAACATAAAGAGCTACACGTAGCCTGAGGGGCATTTCCATGAGAAACAACATTATTGGTCATGGAGGAACATGGACTTTGATCCGAAGTAGTGCACGCATTAGCGTTGCATATAGCCGAATGGGCTGGTAAAGCAGACGAATCTGTAGTCGACGGTGAAGGTGTGTCGACCTTAGGCATACTATTAGCTACAGACAGCGTATGACCTGACGAACTACTGACAGACGGACATGAAGTTGCAAGCTCAGAACCTTGATAAAAATCTCTAACGCGGGATTGAATTTCTTCAACCTTGACGCAGAGCTTATCCAATTCATCATAGCTATTTGGTTGAGAATGTAATTTTAATAGATCAAATGTAGAATGATTAAGATGTGAAAATATAATTTCAATGACTTCTACAGGACTAAATTTAGGGCAGAGTATTCTTGCGTATCTACGAATATCCGATGCAAATGTAAAAAATTTTTCGTTAGGATTTTGTTTTCTACGGATATTTTTGTCGACTACCTGATGAAGTTCAGACGAGGATAATAATGACAAGAGTCTCTGTCTAATGACACCCCACGACAAATCCTGAACAATAAATGAGGACCATAACTGCCTAGAGTCAGGCGACATTTTTGACATTAAAAATTTAAGAAGTACATCTTGCTTAAGTATATTCAAATTAACTACATCCTCGACCTCGATACAAAAATCTACAACCGAACTAGAAATAAGTATGTTCAACATAGGTATACGCGTCGACAATTCTCGTATTAAGATAAGAGAGTCAGAATTATTTTTAATACTCATCTTTGAGACATTGTTGGTTTGTTGTAAAACGTTAGCTGTAAGTTGATTGACGCAATCCACTAGGGTGTCCATCTTCTGTGTTAGTACTAAAAGAGTAGATGCTGTTGCAGATCTTCGGGAATCGCTGGATATGCTGTCGTTCGCTGTTTCAGGCATCTTGGCTTGGAACTCCTTAACCGTATTTCATTAAAAATCTAACTATTGGACCGCAAAATATAATCAACCATGTACCTCGGAAAATAAATGAAAGGATGTTTAGAAAAATTCTTTGAAAAAATAAGTATTATGCCTACTCTAAGACAACGTTGCTAAAATTAATAACATTAATAGAGTAATGCCCATTTGGCTCTGGTATCAAATGTAACAAAAAAAAATTAGGACAGAAATTGGGTTATCTGATTGATATTTATTGATTCGAAATTACGAAGAGCGTTTGAACTCTAAGACCGGGTATTACCATGTTAAGCGGTTCGCAGAGTTAGCGCAGCTTTAGCGTACGGGCATAGGTCTTTAAATGGGCCCTAGTAGGAGTTGATAACAACCCTTTTCCAGAGGAATTACCCGCCAACCTAATTCCCGTTCAGGAATCCCTGGGCATTACTATGGTTTTAGTATTTCAAAATACCTGCAACGTAAACGAAGGTCAGTCCGAAGAAATAACTAAATGTAACGAATTTGACATTTATTATACAATCAATATAAGTTAGTTACCACGTACAAGAATAACAAATTTAACAACTAATAGCAATTTTTAACAGTATCAATACATACATCCAAATATTATATTTTTGCTTTTTTAATGAAACATTTTTTGTTATCAAAACTTGACCTAACTGTCACGATATTTATCTTGACAGTTAATTAATCTAAAATTTAACCACTAACTTTTACAATCGGAGCTAACGGTTAACAATTGTAACCTTTTCAACGTTACGATATTTACATAAACAAAAACATTAGGCTAAAACAAACTATCAACGAGCTATTAAATTAACACTAAAAATAAGAATTGGAATTTTTACTGCTACAATATTTATATGAACTAAAAACTAGCCAAAGCAATTTTTCAACGAACTACTAAACTTAGCACTAAAATTAAACAATTGAAATTTTTAAGTGTTACGATATTTATATTAACAAAAACATTAGGCCAAAACAAACTATCAACGACCTATTAAATTAACACTAAAAATAAGAATTGGAATTTTTAATGCTACAATATTTATATGAACTAAAAACTAGTCAAAGAAATTTTTTAACGAACTACTAAACTTAGCACTAAAATTAAACAATTGAAATTTTTAAATGTTACGATATTTATATTAACTAAAAAAAATAACCGAAAAGCCAAAGAACTTTTCACATTAAAATATGAACAACTAATAAAATTTATTTAAATACGATAGCGCTCGTACATTATGAATAAGTTTACCCTACGCAACTACAAAACATCGAACAAAATATTAATGCATTAAATCTATTCATGTAGCCTTTTAAATTCCTATATTTATATATTTAAACGCGATAATTTTTAATATGAACCTCGAGCATGAATATCGCATTTTGTTCAAAGAAATGTGAGATTTCCCTGGATACAGCATGTTCTGTTTTACAAAACGTGGCTAAATTATTTTAGGTTAAAAAAAACAAGAAATGCTTCGTGTTTTAACAACACGCGAACCAGGTGATCACAACCATAACGAAATTAAAAAAAAATAATCAGACCTTGAATCAGATGTTTAAAGATGATGTTTCCACATTTTAAAAAACTAATTACGCTTGCTCCATCTTGGGTAACGTACGTTCGGTAAAAAAACTAAGTTGATCTCACCTTCAACACATGAGTGCTACCCTCCGAATATACATTTCACTGTCTACCATTTCTGAACATGAAAGCATGTCTGGTTCCAAACAAACTGATAGCGTGAAAGTAACTAGTGTTGAAACTTTGACAGTTTAGTAACTAACGAATACAGTAATATATATATAAATGTAGGTTAATACTGTAGGAGCGATCGATCTAAAAGCAGTTACACACGATAGACGCATTTACGTCGTAACAATATAGCTGTATGTACTCTTATAGTAAACTCGATTAGAATCGTAAAAACCGTGAAAATTTTGTGATGAGTATACATAATCATTGATTTAAGAACATAATTACGGGAATCATAATTTAAAGAAAATAATTAATTAAAATAATTTGAAAAAGCTTTAAAACGATTTAGTTATTCATTCCAATCAACATTTTCACATATTTAAATATGATAAACTTATCAGTAAACTAAAAAAACGTTAACAATCCAATACTGACACCTAACGTATACAGACAACATATTTGTAATAAAACCAGATGTTTACCGATCGCTCAGTTTTTCGAACAATATGAGTATTTAAGAGTGATTAGGTTTGTTTAAAAGTCGATTTTTTTGTTCATATTTTAGTTCTAGAGGCTCTGTTATTTTTAAATTAAAAATTTAAGTGTTTCTTATTTTTTGATTAAAATAAAAAACTCCCGGAATAACATACTACCCCGTAATAATGTACATTTATCTTATACATAGAAAATAACTTACCATTATAATTACAAGCATTCAAGTTTAAATTGGAGCTTTTATATTTTGTTAACACTAAGTTCATAATCCTGGCATTACCATGTTGTGAGATCGTATGTAAACAATTATTACCATTTATATCCTCAATTTCTGGATTAGCTCCACTTTCAAGTAAATGTTCGATAATTTCTATATCGCATTTGTTTGATATTGCTAAATGAAGTGCTGTCTGTAAAAATAAAATAATGCTAAATTGTATAAAATTTTTACAAAAATTTGAACTTATTCTCTATCACAATAGCATCGAAAGGCAATAGGATCACGAATTGATAGAATGTTTGAAAAATTGTATGTGGAATAAAAACCTTAATTGTTAATTAACGTTAATTAATGTAAAATTGCAATTTTAAATCTTGTCCCGTGGCATGCATCTTTGATAAGCCTAATTTAAAATTTTTATATCGCAGAGCATGCGAACTTGAACACATGATTACCCAAGTTGGGTTTACAAATGTCCAAATGTCTCGAGGTTGTGACAAGGTTTTAGAAAATATATTATTAAAAATACATTATGAATGCTCTTCAAATACTAGACTATGCATTGAACGTGCCAAATTTTATTATTTCCAATAATATTTAATCGTTTCGATGTCCCATTTGTTTTTAAGAATGTTTAGGACATGCAATGGTATAGAGTTACACTTGTTCAGAACATTCGATTTTTCTGAGTATGATTTTTTATTTCATTCTTTATTCATTTTTCATATTATGAACTCTAACATTCTTAAAATTACTTAAAATATTAATTATAACAATTAACAAGTGAAAACAAACAATTGACTGAGTTAGTTGTTGAAATAACATGTAGAGACAGTGTTGATTACGCAATCGTTTGTTTTTTAACGTCATGTATAAGTAAAGAAAGATATCCACTCTTCCTACATACAAATACAAAACGTGTATACATACTATATGTTCCTAACCTAATTTGCACCGAAGTTGTTTATTTTTTATAAGGAACATTTTTTACATTTAAGCTTTTGTTTTATCTCTAACGGTTTACAAAATGGGTCTTACGGACCCAAGACTCAATTGACCTATTGTTTTGTCCCAATAATTAATACACATTATATTATTAATCATATTTATTTATTATTATTCATATTTATTATTAAATAATTACATGAAGTTTTAGTTATTTTTATTGTATCCAATGAATTGAATCACGTGTATTCTATTCTATTTTATTCCTGAATGTCATTGAGTTATTCCATACACCGTAATGCCATCTATGTTATACAAAGTATAACATATTTGAAAAAAAGGATATAACAGTTCTCCCACACTATTAAAAGAACATAACCCAACAATAGAAAATCAACAATTTGAATTACTCTGAAATTTTAAATTACTTTAAATTATTTATCACATTATTTTGTATCACGTAGTCGCGAAATCGAATTGGTGGTCGTCGCGCGCGAATTATATATCCTCTATTACTTATATTTCTTTTTAGATATTTTAAACCATTATATTAAGTAACATGTGCATTTTACGCATTTGTTAAATAATTATTTATTAGCTTTCATAAATTAGAATAGTTATTTTAGAAAGTTTATTTTAAATATTGCTATACTTAAATATTTCTCAGAAAACTGTCCTTTAAATATTACGAGAAAGTGGACCTTTAATAATATTAATGTTATAACATCTGGACCGTCACAAGTGTTGTACAAAGGATCATATTACAAAAAGGATCTTTTAAAAACACATCCTTTAATTAAAAAGTAGTACTTTAAAAGCATATATAAAGTAAACTATCTAATGTACAAATAATACTTAGTATCCAAACTTTTTGACGTATGTTCGGGTTCGGATATCTTTGTTTCAATAATACTTATTATTACAATCGTTTGACATACGTTCGGATTGTTAAATAATTTGTTTCATTAAAATATTTATTTTTAATTGTTGTTACTTAACATTTTGTACAAGTGTAAATTAAATTGTAAATTTAATTAAATAAATATATTTTTATTTAAATATCTGGTCTACAAGATATTAATGGCGCAGCCGATAGGATAATTTGAGAAAAATATTTTCGAAAATTATCGCGTCCATCGTAAATTTGTGTAAATTCTACGAGTGGCTCTTAAGTCTTTGGGACGCATCTACACTCCAAATAAATTTTTAATATCAACCAGAGTACAAAATAAAATTTACTGGATTGGAAGCAACATTGGAACTGGTTAAATCCATTTCGACGGCATATCGAAGATTTATGGTATTCTTTTTTGGAATTATCTGGAATTTAAACGTAACAATGTGGTTGGTGTTCATATTTCAAATGTAAGTAAATTTTTCTTTGTTGAATATTCGAATACCTACACCTTAATGCCTAAACATCCTACTAAATTTAAAGTAAAGAATAAGCTAAAAGTTAGATTATTCAAAAAAATCTTAGCTCCGATTCAAATACGGACGAAGATTTATCAACAATTATGAAATAAAATATAGCTTAATTATAATTTAGAAAATTCAAATTTAAATAATACTAACAAAATTTTTTAAATATTATTTAATTATACCAAATACATAATAACTCAAAATTAAAATTAGAAAATAACAAAGCTAATATGGCTACTAGTAAAGTAACAATAATTAATATATTAAAAAATATGGACTACTACGAAGGTTGTCCAGGAATGTTAAATACATTCATTGAAATGGGAGATTTCGTTCTCCAAGGAGAAAATGCGAACAACTCTTTATTGATTAATTGGTTAAAACAAAAAATAAGAGGACCAGCAAGAGATGCTCTCACAGCATCTGGAACCCCTTCGGACTGGGAAACGATTAAAGAAATATTATTAACACATTTCTCAGACAAACGAACTATAGAATCAATTCTTCATAAATTAAACACAATTTTTCAAGGAAATAAACAATTAAAAGATTACTATACAGAAGTTGTTGATTTACAAACCGTTTTGTTAAACTCAGTAGATCGAACAAAATCTCAAGAATTCATAAACGGACAAAACGAAGTATACTTGAATATTGTTTTAAAATCCTTTATAGCAGGATTAGATCAAAATTTAGGGTATATCGTGAGATCTAACCGACCAAAAACAATCAAGGAAGCGTATGATATTTGTGTAAATGAAATTTCAATGCAACAGTCTAATCAAGATAGATATAGAATCTCTCGATCAAATGTAAATTTTGAACCGAAGCAAATACAAAATAATTATCCGTATAACAATAGTGTTCTTACACACAATTTTGTAAATGACTATCAAATACCCAACTTTTCAACGAAATGTATGCAATTACGACCAGAACAATCATTTCAAAATAACACATTTAATAATTCGATTCATTACCGCCCCTTACAGCATAATCAACCGACTTGGTATCAAAACCATTTTCCACCCCAACAAAGTCGATTTAAAAGTTCACCAACTTATAGATCACAACTACCTAGTACTGAACCTATGGATATTTCGAGTGGAAATACCAAACAATCATTTCATCAAATTAATAATATTACCACTTATGACAACGTCGAAAATTCTCGAAGTAACCCATATGACAGTTATCTAAGTGACCAATATTATTTACATGATACTAATGCCTACAACTCTATTCCATTTGATAAAACTACTAAAATTCCTGAAAAAGAACAGTCAGAAACTTTAGATGTACCTGTTGATGATCAAAATTTTACAAGGTGGAAAATAAAGTTACTCGGTAGTAACTTTAATATAGACCATGAAACTAATGAAACTGTTAAGAGAAAAACTAACGTAGACACAATATCTAGAGTTCAAATAAACAGTTTAAATAGCAATAGTATTCAACATTCAGCCGAAGAAAATCTTAATCGCGATATAAAAGCATCCAAACGAGCATTAAATAACTTTCCACAGCAAATAATAATTAAATTAGGAACAAAATATGAAAGAAAACGAACTAAATTATTTCAAACAAAAAAACGTATTATATTAGCAATACCAAAAATAGATGAATCCACAGCCATTAAAATTTTCAAGACAGAAATTGTTAACGATAAACAAAATGCTATCTATACAGAAGATAAGATTTTCAACGTTATTCAAAACACATATGTAAAACATTTTTCAAAATTAAATATCGTTCGGTGCACTAAATTCTTAGAGGATGTTGAAAAATCTGATGAACAAACAAAACTTATAAAAAACTATCATGAATTATCAATCCATCGTGGGATTGATGAAACACTGAACCATCTTAAAAGGCTATATTATTTTGACAATATGAAGTCAAAAATTCAAAAATATATAAATAATTGCGATATCTGTAAATTAAATAAATGTGAAAGGCATCCACTAAAGATCAAATTGACACAAACACAACAGGCAAACAAACCATTTGAAATTTTACACATAAATTTATTTTATGTAGATAATACAAATATTCTAACTATCGTAGATAAATTTAGTACATATGGAGAAGCTACGGTTATGAAAGCAAGAAATTCTAAATATGCTCTAGATGCGCTTAAAAATTATTTATCAAGACACGGCATACCTGATCTCATAATTCATGATCCAGGCATGGAATTCGAAGGTAGTGATTTTAAAGATTTTCTGAATCTATATAAAATTAGTACTCACACTACTTGTGCTAAAAACTCAACCGGAAAGTTACCATTTGAACGATTTCATTCAACTTTAGTAGAATTAATAACTAAATTAAAAACTACTCATAAAAACCTTACAATAGTCGAGCAATTAGATATGGCTTTATTAACTTATAATAATGCAATGCCACATTCAAGTACCAAGCTTACACCTTTCGAAGTTATAAGAGGATTCCGAGATAATCAGATTTTAAAACCTAACACAAATAATATACATTCTACTTGTGCTAATCAATATACAGAGGAAAAACAAATTATGGAAGATTTAATTACTAAACAGAACAATAAATTAAAGCAAAAATTAGTCCGAAACAAAGACCGAATTGATCTCCCACTTTTGGCAGTAGGTGAAAATGTTTTTATAACAAAGAATAGACGAAATAAAATAGTACCCAAGTATACAGAAAACAAAGTAATAAATAGTAAACGTAAAACTCTTAAAGTTACAAATGCTCAGAAAGTACAAAAATACCATAAAGGAAAAATTAAAGTAAGAAAAAAATAATCTGTTTCAGATTATGTGTTGCTGGGCAGAAAATTACTTACAACGACATAAGCAGTACTCAAGGACTATTCGCGTTGAATTTAGGGACTATAAAATTAATCAATCATTATAATAATTTAATTCACGTAGTTAATATTAATCCATTAATCGAATCAGCTAACCAAATTAAACAAACCTTATTACACGAAAAAGCTAATCTCATCACTAACCCTATGACAGATACAACAATGCTTCTAGTAGAAATAGATAAAGTAATTGATAAAGTTAATAGTTTAATGCCATTTCATAGAAACAAACGAGGGCTTATAAATGGGCTAGGATCTTTAATAAAAGGTATCTCGGGGAATATGGATAACGACGATGCTATACGCATAAACGAACAGATTAGGAACTTAGAAGATAATGAATTGATTTTAAAACAGGGGCAAACAAATCAACATTCCTTAAATCAAGAAATGATCAAACGATTTAGCAATATTACAAATTTTATAAATGCAGAACAAGCAAAGTTAAAGCACATAATCAATTCCTTTAATGACTATAACGTAATGCAACAACAAATCTTACAATCACAATATTTCTTTTCTATTCAATTTCAAGTTAGATATTTAGATCAACACATAGACAATATAATCACTGCTATTCAATTAGCCAGAGAAAACGTTATTTCTAAACATATTTTGAGTTATAACGAATTGAAATTAATAAAAAATGAGTTAGATCAACATATTAATTTAATAAACGTAGAACATATATACGAGTTATTAGGATTGAAAGCGTATTTTAATGATTCAAATATTATATTCATAGTGCAAATTCCCAAATTCAATTCAGCTAACTTTTCTTTAACGATTATATATCCTATCCCTACAAATCATAGTAACATAAATCCCGAAACTAATTTAATCTTACATAATCCCAACGAATATTCATTTATAAGAAATGATAATTACAAAAGAATAGAACAAGACTACATTTGTCACCCAACGCAACTTCATGACAGAAAACGTAATACATGTGAAATGGAAATACCGGAAAATCGTATTGGACATTGCATTTACGAGCAGACAGACGAAATGAATATTATATTAGAACTAATTACTAATCATTTTATAATTTTTACAAACACCGGTTTAAATATTAGTTCGTCATGTGGAAAAAACATTACCAATTTTGTTGGTAAACTTCATATTACCCTGAATCAATGTTATATGGAAATTAATGGTATACAATATGGAACATTGGAAACTACATACACTAATATCGAAGTGGAACAAATATTATTCAATAAAATAAACATCTCCTATAAACAACCTGATATTAGAATGAAAAAACTAGCTAACTACGACTTACAAAATACAGAAGATTTGGAACTTATAGCAAATAAACTATATAAACATCCCGTAACATGGTCAATAATTATTGTTATAATAATAATAATAGCAAGCATAGTTTATATTCTCTACAAGTATGGTCAAAGGAATCAAAACACACAAGCTGTACCAATGCCTGCAATTAATCGAAATCAATTCGAAATGGTTGGAATTCCGATACCGAAACTTTATGTTGATCGAACTACCTAGTAAACAACGGTAGTTTATTCTTAGAAGGGAGGAATTATATATCCTCTATTACTTATATTTCTTTTTAGATATTTTAAACCATTATATTAAGTAACATGTGCATTTTACGCATTTGTTAAATAATTATTTATTAGCTTTCATAAATTAGAATAGTTATTTTAGAAAGTTTATTTTAAATATTGCTATACTTAAATATTTCTCAGAAAACTGTCCTTTAAATATTACGAGAAAGTGGACCTTTAATAATATTAATGTTATAACATCTGGACCGTCACAAGTGTTGTACAAAGGATCATATTACAAAAAGGATCTTTTAAAAACACATCCTTTAATTAAAAAGTAGTACTTTAAAAGCATATATAAAGTAAACTATCTAATGT
The DNA here is from genome assembly GCF_905475395.1 of Chrysoperla carnea. Lineage (NCBI taxonomy): Eukaryota > Metazoa > Arthropoda > Insecta > Neuroptera > Chrysopidae > Chrysoperla > Chrysoperla carnea. Next base: position 11,625,696 of record NC_058342.1, read on the forward strand.
ACAAATAATACTTAGTATCCAAACTTTTTGACGTATGTTCGGGTTCGGATATCTTTGTTTCAATAATACTTATTATTACAATCGTTTGACATACGTTCGGATTGTTAAATAATTTGTTTCATTAAAATATTTATTTTTAATTGTTGTTACTTAACATTTTGTACAAGTGTAAATTAAATTGTAAATTTAATTAAATAAATATATTTTTATTTAAATATCTGGTCTACAAGATATTAATCGCGTTCGGGACGTTGTTGTACCATTGGCTCGTCCTGCTCATGTATTATACGTGGATGATGAACATTTCGAGTATTTTGTTCACCCTGCAACCATATTGGCAACGCGTCAGTTTCAGGCTCATTCGCATTCGGGCCACTCCCGCCCGCGTCTTCGACAGCCACTGGTGTCTTTGGAATTTCAGTTCTACGTAGCTGATTAATGTGCCGTTTTAATATGAAATCATTATCGAGTATAACGCGGTAGTGTAGTTTGCCAATTTTTTCCAAGATAGTGCCGAATACCCACGTAAGTGTATTATTTTTGACGCACTTTGTCTGGACGCGGTCTCCCACAGTTAATTGTCGAACGCGCGGTTGGCAAATCGTATTTTTAACGTGTTTCATTGGTTTAATCGCGTCGAGTTTTGTGCGTATGTTTCGTCCAAAGTACTGTTCCGCCGGAGTTTTATTGTTTGAAAGCGGTGTAGCGCGATATCGAAATAGCACTTCTCGTAATTTTTGGTGTAATGTGCCGGAATCGTTTTTCATTGCCGTGAGTCGGTGCTTAAGCGTTTGTACGTTTCTTTCAGCCAACCCATTAGTGGCTGGGTGACCAGGGGCGATCAATTTTTGAAAAATTCAGTTTTCGACACAGTATTGTTTGAATTGTTCACTCACGAAAATTGACGCATTATCAGAGACAATGTATTTTGGAAAACCGTGTGTCGCGAATACATCGTTTAATAGCTCTATCGTTGAAGCCGTTGTTGGACTGTTCTTCGTAATTTTAATTTCAGCCCATTTTGATTTAGCATCAATGATAATTAAGAAGTAATGGCCTTGAAATTCTCCAGCATAATCTATGTGAATACGCTCCCAATTTTCATCCGGCTGTTCCCAAGGATGCAGAGGTACCTTGGCCGGGTTTGATTTAATTTCGGCGCATGATTCGCAATTTCTCAAAATTTTCTCGATATCTTTGTCTATGATTTTCCAATACACAAAACGTCTCGCCAATTGTTTCATTTTCGTTATGCCTACGTGTGTTTTGTGTAATTCGCGTAATGTCGATTTTTGAAGCGATTTCGGAATAACTACTCTTTGACCCTTGAATAGTATTCCCTCTTCGAAAGTGTATTGAATAGATGCTTCCGCGTCGGTCTGTATTTCACGGATAATAACTTGAATTGTTTCGTCTTTACTCGTTTCATTTTTGATTGTAGTTGCATTAAGTGTGTCCGTTGAAATTTCGTTAACTGAGACCATACATGCCTGAAGTACCTCTCGATTTATTCTGATGTCGTCTGTTATCTTTGTCTGCTGAATTGGCGCTCGCGATAAGCAATCAGCATCCGTGTTTTCACTTCCTTTTTTGTACTCTACTTGATAATCAAACGCGGTCAAGTAAGCGGCGTATCGTAATAATCGTCCTGAAGTAATCGGAGGAAGTTTGTTGTTTTCGTGAAATATGCGCGTAAGAGCCTTATTATCCATTTTAAGTTTAAATTGTCGTCCGTAGATGTATTTGAAAAAATGATCCGTTGAAAACACAATAGCCAAAGCCTCGCGATCGATTTGCGCGTAATTTTGTTCGGCCGTTGTTAGTGAGCGCGACGCGAATGCTACAGGTCGCTCGTGTCCATCGATTACGTGGCTCAGCACTCCCGCAATACCAACTGGGCTCGCGTCGCATGATAGTATAGTCGGTTTCGAAGGGTCGAATGGCGTCAACGTTCTGTCACTTGCAATTTCGTCTTTCAGTCGAATGAAGGCGGCCTCACACGCAGTGTTCCAAGAGAATTTTACGTCTTTACGCAGTAATTTCCGGAGCGGATATGTTATTGTCGAATTATTTGGAATAAAACGCGAGTAGTACGTCACCATGCCAAGAAATCTGCGTACGTCGTCGTTGTTTGCGGGTCGAGGCATTTCCCTTATCGCTGCGACTTTTTCAGGACTCTTTGTAATTTTGTTATATTCCACTACGTGTCCCAAGTATTCTATTTTTTCTTGGAATAACGAGCATTTATTTTTATTCAGGTGTAGGTCGAATTGTCTTAATCGTTGTAAACACGCATTGAGGTTAAGCTTGCATTCTTCTTTAGTAGCGCCGTGGACAATAATGTCGTCAAAATATGACATGGTTTTCGGAAGTCCACCCAAAATTTGGTCCAATATCCGATTGAATTCACTTGGAGCCGTCTTTATGCCAAATGACAAGCGATGCATACGATAATTTCCGCGGTGCGTGGTGATGGTTTGAATATAACTACTTTCATCATCCACTTGTACGTGAAGGTATGCCTTATAAAGGTCGAGCCGGCAAAAATATTTCGAATCTCGTAGACTATCAAAAATTTCCGTAACTTGTCGAATCGGGTAATTATCATTTACTAAACATTTATTTACCGCGAGTTTGTAATCAACGCATAATCTTACTGTTTGGTCCGCCTTGGGTATGATGACTAAGGGTGACCCCCAATCGCTCGCTTGAACTTTCGAAATAATTCCTTGTTCTTCAAGGTTGTCGAGCTCTTTTTCAACTTTATCTCTCAAGGCATATGGTACCTCTCGTTGTCGAAAATAGCAAGGTACTGTTTTTTCACGTAACTTTAATGATACTTTGAGGTTGGGAATACATCCTACTTTTTGCTCGATTACCTGCCAAACTGCTGAATTGCTGCCACAATTTCCATGGTCAATGTCGCTCAGACGTATGTTTAAATGACGTATCCATGTACGCCCCAAAAGTGTATCAAACCCATCTGGTACAATAAATAATTCTTCAGTCGAACGCGTGCCCTGATATTCTACATCCACGCTCACTTTTCCGATAGGCTTGAAAATGTTACCAGTGTACGATCGGAATGTGACGTCACATTGTTGAATTTTCGCGTTCGTGTTGAGGCTGTCAAATTTACTATGCGGCAGAAACGTAAATGCTGTACCCGAGTCAACTTCAAATTTTTGTATTTTCCCCGCAATTTCAACTGAAACAATGTACTTTTGTTCGTCGCTAGTGTTTCGATAAACATCAATTATTTGACTTATTCCGAATTCTGTGTCGGTGCAATCGTCGTTAGAGTTTTTGTCAGTATAATGGATAGTTTCCACGTGGTTGGTTTTACTTTTATCTTCTGAATATGATTTTCTTTTGTTCAGTAGTGTTTTGAAGCAGACTTTCTGAACGTGACCGATTTTACCACATCCGGTACATTGTAACGCATTTGGATCCGTTCGACAATCTCTTGCTTTATGATTATCACGCCCACAACGATAGCATTGGCCTTTAATTAACTGTCTAGCATTAATCCGAGATGATGAAGCAGGACGATTATTTGAAGCCCCCGCACGGTTCGGTGATTGCGTCGATGAGTCTCGTGATCGCGTCGATTTATGTTTTTGTGTCGGTTTGGATATTTTATTCACCGAACTTGTTGATGGTATCGAATTTTGGTTGGCAAGCTCGCAACTATCCAATTTTGATGTTTCAAGTGCGATAGCTCTTTTGACGATTTTATCGAATGTAATCTCGTCAGCTTGAAGAATCTGTTCACGTATTGTGTTATCACGCAAACCTCGAACGAATTGTGCTCGCAGAAAAATATCCGCAATTGATATTTTACATTTGCATGGTGAAATAAATTCGCATTCTGTAATGTCTTGACGTAAGAGTGCGACGTAATCAGCGATTGACTGATTTTCACTCTGGTATGTTGATAAAAATCGGTGTTGAGAAACCAAAACGTTTCGTTTAGGGCAAAGGTGTGTTTCAAAAACTTCAATAAGTTCTTCATATGTCGATTCCGTCGGACTTTTTGGTGATATTAGAGCCGATATCAAGTTATAATTGGCTGCACCAATTGAATTCAGTAGCATTTGAGCACACCAAGTTTTGTTTTCGAACATACCTTTCATGTTTCGAAATTTTGAATAATAAGTGGAGCTGTACCTGTGTTATTACCACTATCTTGAGTCGCATGTGGCCTCGCCAGCATGTGTTCGAACATCGTTTGTTGCATGGTCATAAATTCTTGAAATTGTGCTGCATCCATTTTGAAATTAACGTTGAAAAATGTTTTCGAATTTGTACACGAGTTCACTCACTAATGTTTGTATTTATTCACTAATGTTTATTTTTCACGAACTCCCGCGCACACCAAGCTATTTTCACAATGTAAATATATTTTTATAAGTTTATTTCGGATTAAATTCACGTTCACCTCGTCGCCAATTGTTTTGTCCCAATAATTAATACACATTATATTATTAATCATATTTATTTATTATTATTCATATTTATTATTAAATAATTACATGAAGTTTTAGTTATTTTTATTGTATCCAATGAATTGAATCACGTGTATTCTATTCTATTTTATTCCTGAATGTCATTGAGTTATTCCATACACCGTAATGCCATCTATGTTATACAAAGTATAACATATTTGAAAAAAAGGATATAACACCTATGGCGCTCATTTACGAAATCGACCTCACTTTTTATGTCCTAAGTACGCTATAAAAATTTCAGCTCGATATCTCTGTTCATTTTTGAGTTATAGTGTTGACAGACGGACGGACAACCGGGAATGCACTAATTACCACCAATATTTTTAAGCGTTACAAACTTAGGATTAAACTTAGTATACCTTGATATATTTCATACATACATGGTATAAAAATTAGGTAAGAATTATTTAATTGTGTCACCGAATCTACTCAGGTGCACCAAGTTGACTCGGTAACTCGAGTGTAAACGAGCTCGAGTAAAAACAGTACTCGAATCGCATCACTTACTCTAGAGCAGTATTGCGCAAAATATTTCCATTCACGTTCCCTTTAATGTGCGAACAATTTTTTTTTCGGGTCCTATGAATGGGCAGTATTTAAAGATTTTGGTGTAATTTGACACTTGTCGAATAAAAAACTTTACATTTTTTTATTGCAAGTTCTTTAGAGTTAAAAATGAGTTTGTAAAAGATGAAAGTTAATAAATTGATCAATTTTACCAGAGTAATCGATATTTTAAACTGTAAAAGATTTTTTTTTAAAATTCAAAGAAAAAAATTTCGTTTTTTAGGAACCTAGAAGTTGATTTCGATTAGATGAAAATATGTTATCTGTAAAGATTCCCTTAAAAATCACGAGTAAATTTACACAAAATTAAAATTAATAAAACCAACCATTAAATGATCTTTACCTTACCTAAGAATGTTAACATAGACACCTTACTGTATCTATGTTTACATTCTTATACATGCTTATATAACAGAGAACCGTAAGGTATAAATATCTTAAAATTTCGAAATCCAGGGAAAGTCAATGAATCTTTATAAAAAATGTACGACTGCATTGTTTGAAGCTTAAAGAAGTTAAAAACAAAAATTTGTGCAATCCACCCCTCTTCGAAGGCGAAAAATTTATGCTGCAGAAAATGACAACCGGAATTGATATAGGAATGAATTCTAAGCATAAAATTTCTAGAAACATATCGAAAAGTCAATACTTCCGAGTTATTGGCGATTGAAATTCAGAGTATTTAACGTCAAATTTTTATATTATTTGACGTTTTTTGAAAAAGGTATATCGTACACTTTTTAAAGTAGTTTAAAAAACCATGAAAATGAAAAAAGTTTCAAGTCATTTCCATAAAAGTTGACGGAGTTATGATGAAAACAAAGTTTATCAGACCTTTCTTTTTATGTTTTATTCAGTACAAAAACTGATGAATTTATCAAGGAATCTAAAATTAATGGTTGCTTTCCATAATTTTATTTAGGTACTAGCGACAGGTTCAAAAAGTTTTATCAGTTTCGGATAAATATTTTTTGAAATATTGCAATTTAACGTAAACAAAATTTTCGAAAAATACAAAAAAAATGTCTACCGTTGAATAACTCGATATAAATAAAATAAAGATACAAAAAAAAGTTTAGAAGGTAAAATATTTTGTAAAAAAAGCAAAATTTTTTCCCCTGAACTTTTTTCCTGTAACTTTATTATTTTTTGAGTTATTTAATGTAAAGACAATTTTTTTTGTATTTTTCAAAAAAATAAATTTTTCATTTAAGTTGCAATATTTCAAAAAAACATTTATTCGAAACTGCTAGAATTTCTTGAGCATGTTGCCAGTACCTAAATAAAGTAAATTGGAAAGTCGCAGCATTAATTTAAGTCCCCATGGTAAATTTATCAGTTTTTCTACTGAATAAAACATAAAAAGGAAAGATCCAATAAACTTTGTTTTCATCATAACTCCGTCAATTTTTATGGAAATGACTTGAAACTTTTTTCATTTCCAAAGTTTTACTACTTATTATTTGACGTTAAATACTCCGAATTTCAATCGTCAATAACTCGGAAAGTATTGACTTTTCGAAATATGTTCCAATGACATTTTGTGCTTAGAACTAATTCCTAAATCGATTCCCGTTGCCATTTTCAGCATAAATTTTTTCAAATCCGAGAAAGGGTGGCTACCGCTCCCTGGGAAAGATCGCACAAATTTTTGTTTTTAACTTCCTTAAGTAAGCTTTAAACAATGCAGTCGCATAGTTTTTGTAAAGATTCATTGACTGTTCTTAGATTCCGCGGGTATAAATTTTACGGCTCTCCACTAATAATATAAATACAAATAAATTTCAAAAACTTGATGAAATGATGAAGTTTTTCTTCGACTTTTCATCATGTTTTTAATTTGAACGTTGATAGGAATTAACTTACCATATCAGAAGACTGATTTTGAACATTTATATTTTTTAAATGTTTTAAAATTAAATGAAGACGTTTAACGGCAAAAAAGTCGTTCTCCAACACTGCGTTATGAATAGGCCTAGAAAAATAAAAATAAATCGAATATACAGACTGTCATATAAAGATTTTTTAATGGAATGAATCGAAAATATAACAACCTTTATAGGTTGTAAATAGAAACATTTTTTGAGATTTTTTTTTAAATTACTAAATATCTTTTTTTGACTTACATATTTCCCGTAACATCCGGAACCAGTGCACTATTCCAATCTTTAAATAACTGTAATCTTAATTCATCGGTTTTCTGTTCCGTTCGTTTATTTGCGTCATTATTGTTTTATTTTCGAAAAATGAATCCATAAAATGGGATTTTCTTTCAATTGTGTATATTCACACATTTTAGTTTGTGTTGATTTCTCGTTTATAACATTATTATTTTTCTTTTTTAGATCACGATATCGTTCATAATTATAGATATACTGAATTAAATCTCGAACGGCTTGACTTTGAGATGTTCGACATCGAGAATAGGCCAAATTTAAATGATCGATAATTGTCGCTGTACATGCATGACCCACTAATGGCACAAATTTCGATTTAAGCGTTTGGAATAACATGCTTTCAGTTTGGCTATCTACTGGTGTACCGTTGCTATTACCTGAATCATAATCAATATTTATTCGTTTTCGGGGCATTCTTTTCCTTTTTCCTATATTTTGATCGTGTTTTTCATTTGCATGGTCCATAACATTATTGGCCACCATTTGATTAACTTTGCTATTTTCAGAAGCAGCTAGTTTGATATTTGTGGAAGCAACAACTTTGTTATTTACCACCAATTCACTAACTATAATATTTGTAGAATCACCAACTTTGCTGCTTGTTTCCAATTTTTGTGGTTTTTCTATCGTTTTCGACGATTCTGTAGATTTTGAAGGTAGAAGTAAATTAAATTTTTCGTAAACATGTTCAGGAGTTTTTAGAAAAGGATTTTTATCCTCTGTTACTATTTTCCGTGTTTTATCATTTTGTGTTTCGGCACCTAACGATATCGAAACATTTTTAGTTGGCTTTATAGCTGCCACATTGTTTGGAGCTTTATTTACTATTGGTAATGCAATTTGTTTGCCATTTTGATGAATAATACGAAATCGATTATTTGGTGGCTGAAAAAATATCTTATTTTTCGGTACTGTTTCTGCAGCGGGAGACGTTTTTTCAACCACATTTTGATTTAATTTTACAGTTTTTATTGCACTGGATCGCGTTACTGGAGAATTGTTAACTTGAACACGTGTTTTTGGATTATTTGCAGCTGTTTGTGCAATAGGAGAACTTTTTTCAACCCCATTTTGTAGATTATTGGTTAATTTTAAAGTTTTTAATGACTTTGGATCTATTATTACGGATTTTGATGTACAAATTGTTGGATTACTGACCTGAATTTGTACAGATTGATTTTTTATTGATGATTGTAGAAGAGGCTTACTTTTGTCCACTCCATTTTGGGTTAATTTTATAGTTTTTGAAAATTTTGGATCAATTTTTACTGCTCTTGGTGACGAAACCGTTGATTTATTAAGCTGTATATGTAAAGTTTGATTTTGTTCTTCACCACTTTGTATATTTTGGTTTAATTTGATAATCTTTGTTGACTGTGGCTTTAATTTTATTGAATTTGCCGAAGAAATTTCAGAATTACTAAGTCGAATTTGAAAAGTTTGGTTTTTGATCGGTGTTTGTACAACGGAGGAACTATTTTCTACCATATTCTGTTAGTTTTTATTTGATTTTATGGTTTTTTCATCTATATTTATTTGATTTGATGTAGAAACCGTAGAATGGCTTGAAGTATTTATTGTGTCTTGTGACGATGAAGTTGATTCGATATTTTTAGTATCCTCACTCGTTGCAGGTTTAGATGGGCTTGATGTTTTCTCATATGTTTTAATCACTTGTGAACTAGCTTTAGACAAACAAAAATTTGCTGGAGATGTATTTGAATTTGTCTTAGCTACATTAATACTTTTTTGTTTTAAATGAAAATTCGGATTATTCATCAAACTTTTGAATTTTTCCATACTAATAATCATTGGTTTTTTCATATCACTTACATTACCCGCATTTATATTCCCACTAAAGGAATTTTTAAGTTGTTCTGTCTTTACTACTTTATCGTTGACAATTGGCGCAAATTGTAGCACTGGTGTTGTTACATTATTTTCCATTTTATTTCTCTGAAAAATTTTAAATCGTATTAATTACAATGCGATTGTTTATAATAATTTAGTTTAATAATATCATTATGTTTATATTTTACCTTAAGTAAAATAAAACAAAACTTTATATTATCTAATACTTATTGATAATGATGATACTTTATAAACCAAATGACTTTGAATATATACCAAAAAGACTTTGTGGTGATTTTTTAAAACAAACATTGCTGCCAACTAAAAATTTTAAGCGTTTTTTTTTTTTTTTTTTAAATAATGAGCCACTGTATTTATTGAATATTTCACACAGTGACGTAATGATATAAAGACTCTAAACATATAATATCTTTCTATGATTTTCAAATAGTCGAATATGAAAACGAATTTAAGTCAAATTGGCGCCCTCACGGGTAAACAGTGATGTTTACGAAAAAATTTTTCAAACAAAAGTTGTTTAATTTTTGATAAGGAACATTTTTTATATTTAAACTTTTGTTCTATCTCTAACGGTTTACACATTTACGAACTTGACCTCACTTTTTACGTCCTGAGTACGCTGTAAAAATTTCAGCTCGATATCTTTTTTCGTTTTTGAGTTATCGTGTCCACAGACGGACGGACGGACGGACAACCGGAAATGGACTAATTAGGTGATTTTATGAACACCTATGACAAAATTTTTTTCCTAGCATCATTATTTTTAAGCGTTACAAACTTGGGACTAAACTTAATATACTATGTATATTTCATATATACATGGTATAAAAATGAAAAGAGCATATATAAGTTCTAATATCTGGATGACCGATCTTTGCTCGTTATTCTTAAAAAGACACAAATTTTATCACTAATAGAAGACCGTTTTAAATGTCTCCACACAAATACCAATTTGAATGTCCCGGTAATGTATTTTATTACATTAACTACGATATACACCAATAGATGCCAGGAAGAGTTATAATTTGCATTGTATTTCATTAACTACGATATACACCAATAGATGTCATGAAACCTTGTTAGATCGACTTATCGCCCCAAAAAACCCCTACATACTCATTTTCATGAAAATCGTTGGAGCCATTTCCAAGATCGTTAATATATATATATATACAAGAATTGCTCGTTTAAATATATAAGATAAGATAACAAAACTGTTTTATTTTTTCATGATAATAAATATCTGGAAATATACTGGAAAAATACTGGAAAATGATTTTTAACAATAACGGAAAAGTACTAAATTTGTTACTTCAAAAGTATAATATTTGTTTATAGTCAAAATTGTCTAAATTATGATTTAAAAAATACAGTTCCGTGGGTGTAGGTATAACACATCTATTTGTCATATAAATAAAATTCATTGGTTTTTTTTTATTATATACCATGTATATGAAATATACCAAGGTATGCTAACTTTTTATACCATGTATATGAAATGTACCAAGGTATACTAAGTTTAGTCCCAAGTTTGTAACGTTTTAAAATATTGATGCCATAAACAAAATTTTGTTATTGGATTTTAACGCTAAGATATCAGCGCCGCGAGTAAAAAAAAATGTAAACCATTCTCGTTACAATCAGCTGATCATTTCAATGATTAAAGAGGTTGGACATATTTGCTTTATTATGCATTTTAATGTGCTGTGCAATATTTGCTCCCGGAGCCTTTAATAATTACGATAATTTTCCTACTTTTTTAAATAAACCTTGTAGTTTGTGTTGTTGTACAAATTTTTTAATGCAAATTTTGGACCTTATTTTATAATTTTTTGTTTTTGATTTACATTTTAAACTTTTAAATTTGTATACTTTTTGACTTTTAATTTCATAGTTGTGTGAATTTTCAAAATCATTTTTTTAAATAAAAGCAATTATTTTAATGTTTTATATAATTCTTTAACAAAATTTGTGTTAGTAAAATTGTTTCAATAACCTTTATTATATGCGTATGGCTTCAAGATTGTAAACAAACATTTCCGTTAGATTTATGTATCTATCGGCGTTCTGACAATAGTTATTTTAGTGAAAAAATTAAAACGTCATAACATTAGAGGGGAGGAGGGAGATAGTAGGGGGTTAACGATTATCTTTTGTTCTCCTATACAGGTGCGTGTTTGTAACGATTTTAACTCACCATTATGAATACATTGAATTACTGTTGAATACTGAGCCTCGTACGTCAAGAGATATGCCGGACAAGATGTCATCAAAATTGTGTTATTTATAAATATTGTGATGAAAATTTCATTTTCATATAACTGATATTGATTATTATATAATACATTCTATATAATTTACGCCTAATTTGCGTCCTCATGGGTAAACAGTCATGTTTTCGAAAAAATGTTTCATGCAAAAGTTGGTTATTTCTTTATAAGGAATCTTTTTTACATTAAAATTTTTATTCTATCTCTAACGGTTTACAAGATGGGTCCCACAGACCCAGGACTCAATTGACGTATATTGCTCATTTACGAACATGACCTCACTTTTTACGTCCTGAATACGCTATAAAAATTTCATCTTGATATCACTTTTCGTTTTTGAGTTATTGCGTTGGCCGACAGACGTGCAGACGGATAGACAGATATTATGTAACTGCAAATATTTAGGCCTTATTCATGGTTACTACGCACAGCTTGATTTCATATAATACTTCTGCACATGGATTGATCCTGAATATTAAAACGGCTCATACAGGGGCCTTATATTTTGTGAGTGCGCATATTTGGGTCTTATATATTGGAAATGCGCACAGATTAATCACAAATTATAGTTCGGCGCATGCATTTATCCTGAATCTTAAAACTGCGCATACGATGAATTTATATTTTTTTACTGCGCATATGTAGGCCTTATATATTGCTAGTGTACTCATGTGGATTACATGAAATAGTACTGCGCATGAGTTGATTCCAAATATTACAACTGCGCAAACAGGGACCTTATATTTTGTAAATGGGCATATTTGGTCCTTAAATATTGAAAATGCGCATAAATTAATCACAAATTGTAGTTCTGCGCATGCATTTAACCTGAATCCTAGAACTACGCATTAGCTAAATTTATATTTTGCTACTGCGCATATGTAGGCCTTATATATAGCTAGTGCGCACATGTGGATTTCATGTAGTACTGCGCATGGATTGATCCTGATTCTTGCAACTGCGCATACGCTGATTTTATATTTTGTTATTGCGCACATGTAGGCCTTAAATATTGCTAGTGCGCACATGAGGATTACATGTAATAGTACTGCGCATGGGTTGACCCTGAATTCAAGCAAGTCTCTGTCGAATGTCCAAAATCGCATCTTTCTGTAATTTGGAAGTCTCTTAGAATTGGTAAAGCTGAATGATTCCCTTTATAGATAAATCAATTATAGTGGAAGTGATGGAAAAATAATAACGCCACTAACCTTACCATGTTTTGTTATCAAATCTAATCGTATATACAAAATTTCAACTCAATCGGTTGAAGATATCTGCTTTAAAAATGAGCTATAAGATTCCCCCCATTTAACAAAATATGGCGGAAGCGACGGGAAAAATTCGGCCAATTCAACCATAAAAATTCAATATCATTCAAAATCAGCGTACTTACAAAATTTCAAAGCAATCGGTTGGTTACGGCTTCAAAATTGGGTTGCAAGATTATTTATTGTTGAACATAACAATACAATAATAAAATTCGTTGTCATAGCAACGGTTAGTTGTAAACGCTACAACAGATATAATCAAAATGGTTCAAAACTTCTTGTGAAATTATATTTATACTTTTTTTAAATTTAAGGACAAAAATAGTTTGATTTTGCATTAACGAAAAAAACAGGACTGGTTATTTACTTTCTCGAGGGAAAATGATTGTCTTTTCGAAAAAATGTTTCAAACAAAAGTTGTTTATTTTTATGTAAGGAACATTTTTTACATTTAAACTTTTGTTCTATCTCTTACCGTTTTTTCGAAAATTGTAATTTAATTTTTTACTTTATTTGCTCTTCACGGGAAAACAATAACCTTTACAAAAAAATTTTTTCATACAGCATTTATGCAAGGAACATTTCTTGCATTTAAACTTTTGTTCTATCTCTTACAGTTTTTGCTATAAAGGCAAATTAAAGGAACATTTCTTGCATTTAAACTTTTGTTCTATCTCTTACAGTTTTTGCTATAAAGGCAAATTAAAATTTTCCTAATTAATGTGACAAAATCTTTTAATCTGTTTTCTACATGGTACTTTGAATTTGATAGGGTCTTATTCTTTCGAAATATTTTATTTAATTTTTATAATATTTTAAGTTGGAAATATTGAAATACACAATTAATTTTTAATTATTTATTTAATATTTATTCAAATTAATCAAAATTTAATAAAAATTATATAAATAACAAATTTTTAAGCGTATTTTAGTTTTCCCATACAAAGTGTATAGGAAAAAAAACTAGCCATCTGATTGGTTCATATTTTAACATTGATTTTTAAATGGGATAAAAATGCACCTTTAATTAGCGAAATTTCCCATTTCCCGTTAAAAATTTTGATATTTGGAAGTTTTTCTGGGGTATGATTTTTCTCTAATTTATTTTAATGAAAACCGCATCTTTATACCATTTCTCAGTTTTGCTGTGAATTTATGTCAGTGAGTAACAAAATTTCGGGGCGTGGCCGTTTTTTGACGCGTTATTGCTCGGAAACGATGAGAGCCGTGAACGTGAAATTTGATTTACGGCGTCCCAGAGTATATATCTACTTAAGTTGAAAATTTCAACATTATAGCTCAAGTAGTTTCTGAGATATAAGGGTGTGAAAAAGGGCTATTTTATGTCCTGTATATATAGTCACAACAAAAACATTCACATTTCACATACATCATCATACATCATCAAACATTACCCTTTCAATTTTCCATTTAATAATCTACGCTTACGCACTGTTGTGCTATATGATATACCAAGGTATACTAACTTTTTATACCATGTATATGAAATGTACATTTCATGTACCAAGGTATACTAACTTTAGTCCCAAGTTTGACACGTTTAAAAATATTGATGCCATAAACAAAATTTCGGTATAGGTGTTCAAAAAATCACCTAATTAGTCTATTTCCGATTGTCTGTCTGTCTGTCGTCTGTCTGTCCGTCTGTCATCACGATAACTAAAAAACGAAAAGTGATGTCAAGCTTAAATTTTTATAACGTGCTTAGGACGTAAAAAATGAGGTGGAGTTCGTAAATGAGCAACATTGGTAAATTGGTTCTTGGGTCCGTAGTACCTACCCATCTTGTAAACCGATAGATATAGAACAAAAGTTTTAATATAAAAAGTGTTCCTTATAAAAAAATAAATAACTTTTGCTTGAAACATTTTTTCGTAAACATCAGTGTTTATCCGTGAAAGCGCAAATTGTATAGTATGTATTATATGGGAATATCAGTTATATATGTGTGACATGTATGTTGTGTAGTGTGACAGAGTATTCAACACTGTCTGTGCATGATATTTCAGTCAATTGTTTGTTTTCACTTGTTAATAAATAAAATTTGTGTTGTATTTAATATCGAGGCATGTTGTAACTTAAAATCGAGAAATGTTACAAGGAATCTCATAATTTAAAATCGAGGAAAATAAAGTTATAATTTATAACCGAAAAAAGAAATTAACGAACTTGTTAATAGATAGAGATAAAGAAAGAGAAAGAGAAAGAGAAAGAGAAAGAGAAAGAGAAAGAGAAAGAGAAAGAGAAAGAGAAAGAGAAAGAGAAAGAGAAAGAGAAAGAGAAAGAGAAAGAGAAAGAGAAAGAGAAAGAGAAAGAGAAAGAGAAAGAGAAAGAGAAAGAGAAAGAGATAGAGATAGAGATAGAGATAGAGATAGAGATAGAGATAGAGATAGAGATAGAGATAGAGATAGAGATAGAGATAGAGATAGAGATAGAGATAGAGATAGAGATAGAGATAGAGATAGAGATAGAGATAGAGAGAGAGATAGAGATAGAGATAGAGATAGAGATAGAGATAGAGATAGAGATAGAGATAGAGATAGAGATAGAGATAGAGATAGAGATAGAGATAGAGATAGAGATAGAGATAGAGATAGAGATAGAGATAGAGATAGAGATAGAGATAGAGATAGAGATAGAGATAGAGATAGAGATAGAGAGATTCTACATTTTATAATTTCGGAATTTTTTTTTTTTTCATTTTTGAAATCTACTTGTTCTGATGTAAAACGTAAAATTTAAGATAGTGGGGGTTCCAAACTCGATTAAACTAACTTCCATTTATTTTTTTGGAAAAATAGGAATAGAAGGAATACCGATTTCAAGAAAATATGCCATTCTAGAATCCTTAAACTATAAGTACACAACGAAATTTTTTTAAACTTTCCAATATAATACAAGATTTCCTTATTGAGTAAAAAGGGTAGTATTTAATTTACATTAGGGGAAAAAAATAACAATTTTTTTGTTGTTAGTAATTAACATGGGTGGCTCGAAGGTTAAATAATTAATTAAGGTGGTTGGCACGAAATTATTTTAACACGTATGTAATACGATTTAGGTATAGCAAAATTACACCAAAATTTCTCACAAATTGTAACAGCCCTACTTTTGCGATCCCATTACTCAAAAAATAATAAGCCAAATGCATTTAAATTTGACTAAAAATTTTTCATAAAGCAAATTTCTAAAAAATATAATAATTTGTTTAAAAATTTTCGAGAAAAACTCTTAGTCCGCAAGGGAATGTATTTACAAAAAATTGAAAACCGTACATTAAAACGTTACAGCCGAATTAAGTCTGCACATTTTTTTATCTGACTCTCTATAGTTATAAATATGATTGAAATATGTTACTTTTTAATAAATAAATACTTTTTTCATAATAGTTTTTCGCAGATAACTCGAAAACTATGCATTTAATCGAAAACGGGCTTCACTCATCTGTACCAACAGCTGCGTGGCTTTTGGGGTGCCAACCCTCAGCTCTCTGTATTTGTATATAATGATTCAATTCAATTTATTCAATATTTTTTTAAACAATATAAATGTTTTATAAAACATGTCGTAAAAAGGGTTAGGAAAAATGAAAAGAAGGGGTATGCAGCTATGGCTGACTTTGTTAGAAACTATGCCGGTATTAACATTTGTGCAAACTTAATGAAAAACCATAGAAAACGATAGATCAGATAGCCGGTATCTGATATCAAAGATTAAATGCTTCCCGAGTAGCATTCATAGTGTGATTCGGTTAAGGATTTGGAATATAAGTGATACTTAAATAGAGTATATAAAAAATTGTAAAATCTTTCTCAGTTGAATAGATATGTAATAATATAAAAATAAAAACAAAAATTAATTTTTTTGTAAATGTGTTTTGTAAACGAATATAATTTATATTTCGATGTACTAATTATTATCAATTCAACTGAATAATCAAATATTTAAGGAATATAAATCCTAACAAATAAAGTGCTCATAAAATAAATTAATCTATACATAATACAATTTGCGGAGAAATTTAGTCCCTAATAACATAAGTACTTCTATCAATAAATTACAAAAAAAAAATATTGGATCTAACCACGGATCTAGCCCTCAAAAAAGGTGATAGGCACGGCCCAGCACCCGAAAATCGGCCAAATGAGAATCGGAGTATGAACTCGCTTATGAACCATATTACTCCATTTCTACAAAGGAGATATGTACAAAATAGATGACGCTCTGATCAAAATTTTTTACAGTGTATTTGTAAATTAATAAAACTATAAAATGTTAATTTGTTCGCTCACAAAAATTACAAAAGGAAACGTGTGTTTGTTTACACATCACAGTATCATCAGATTTAGACTCTAAACTACTGAACCAAAATCATTTTATTTAGGTTCTTTACTTAAAATTCAAGCTTTCGTTATTTTCCGTGAAAGCGTTGATGTTGTCATCGATTTCCGATGTTTAAGAAAGCAAGCCCGAATAATCTCTCCTGTTCCATTGAGGGCACCCAACCAAAATTCTACCCCGTGAAGTTTAGAAAACGATCTCTCTGCAGAAGCTACGCTGGCTGGAAGAGTTACGCTGCAAATCTTGGTCGCATGCTTGAATGAGAGGAGCTACCGACTCTGGTATGGTAGAATTATTTTCACATTGTGTTTTCCATTTGGTCATAGAGTCGGTATTCATTTATAACAGTTGATTCACTATCATTAATGAATCGCCGGTACATCTGAACTATTTTTTTCACTGCCTGAACATCGAAATTCAAGTACTTGACACTAACATTTGCTTCAGTGATAACGGAATTTAATATAGGGGTATGTAAATTGATTTCCGAAACTACTCGTCTACCGGTTTCTCTAGGATTTTTATTATCTACATGCTTTGAAACGAATTTGTAAACACACAATGTTTTGTTTTGTTTTGTTTTGTTTTTTTTTGTTTTTTTTTTTTTTAATTTAGTAAATCATAAATCTGTTTAGGTGATGGGCATGCCCATCATGCCCATATGGGTGGATTCGATACTTCTTACTAATTTATTATAGGAATTGCCTGGGCTCGAGGTTCTAAATCTACACATTTGTAATCGCATAATGGATTCACAACACTACGCTGCTGTCTTGTATAACGATTTACACTAACTTTATTTGTATTGAAATAATTTTTATTCTTCAGAAAAAACTTCAAGAAAAATTCAAGTGCATAAACACTCTGAAACGTCAAAATTATCGTATCTTTAAATATGTCTCTACAACTTTCAGTCTTTTTTAGACCAATTACAATTCTAATAATCTGTTTTTGTAATATTAAACCTTTTTTGGCGCCGTTATTAGAGCTCCATACAATTGTTCCAAACGACATGATCGAGTAGAAGTTTGAATAATAAATAAGCAAGAGAGATTTTATATCAATCCTTTTTTTTTATCACTCTTATCTAAAAACAAACTTTATTTAGCCTTGCACATAATGAATATGTGGGCTTTCCATTTAAGGCTACTGTCAAATATGATACACTAAAAGTTTATTTTGTTTGATAAGCCGGGAATAATATCCATCCCCCTTATTATATTATTGACTTTAAATTTTTGAATTTGAGATTTGTTCAAATTCAAAGTTAATAATAATAATAATAATAATAATAATAATGGGGTTTAACCTCCGTTTCTCTGGTATATACGCCTATAACAGAGGCAAGCCACATCATTATTTGTTACTCTTTCAATTCTACCGCCCCCTATTGATTATAATTGCTCACACGGCCTCTGCCTGAATTCGAACCCATAACTTAAGTCTAAGAAGACAAACGGTTAAAGTCTATTGCCTTAGACCGCTCGGCCAATTAGGCTCTTCAAATTTACTGAATTAATTTCCCTCTCGATCATGTCGCCCAAAATCGATTTATTTCACACGCACGTCACATCCCACATCCTTATAATCTAAAATATACGATGGCAAATCGTGAATAAAGAGCTGAAACATCTTTAGATCTAAAACACTTTCTTGAGGTATACCCTATAATAACTTCTTCTAATCAGAATAATAAAAATGTCCATTATAACTAGTTTCAACTCTTCGATATCTATTATTTAAGTAATTCGACAAAAGCTCTCTTACGACGCCCCTAAAACTAAATTTATACAATTTTTGAAGTACAGTAACACGTCGATTATCAGAATTAATTGGGACCGGGATCGATTCGGATAATCGGAAATTCGGATAATCAGGCATAGACTGGTAATAAAGAAAAACGAACTGTCACGCATACAATAAATAATATTTAATTATGTATGTATGTAATTCAATGCTATTGAATTGAAAAAGAAAACCAAAGTTCCAACGTCGCAAAACATGTAATGTCTTGCCTCTAGCTTTCAACCACGATAATTGAAATATATCCGGACTCCAACGAGTTCCAACTTGTTACAACATTCGTATAATTGGCAATTCGGTTAATCAGCGGTCGGATTATAATCAGCGTTCTACTGTATTGTGAAAACCTCAATTAAAACAAATATTAATTGAATTGAAAACGAAAATAGACCTTTATCAGGCCCGGATTTACCTTGCAGGCATTGTAGGCAGTCGCCTACAGCGGCAAGAATTGAGGGGCGGCAAATTTTAGCGAAAACTTCGAAAACTTGTTCATTTCGCGGGAATTGAATTTCCCGCCTTATTTGTTGGCACGCGTACCAACATCAATAGTGGAAAATGTCTGAATCGAGAAAAAAATCGATCAATTACTTTGCCATTCTAAAAACAAGACGTAAAAATTTGGGCCAATAAGCAATAATTTTTGTACAAAAGACAATAGCATAAATAATGGTATTGTTGATTGACATTAAGTCATATACCTCATTATTATAAGGCTACTGATTATAATTAAATAAAATATTTGCTTTCAGAAAAATGCATTCTATTGAATAAAAGAAACTAATTCCACCATTTAAGAAATTTCCTAGGGGCGGCAAATTTCTAAATCCGGGCCTGACCTTTATTTATTATTTGTTTATATGTTATGAGGTAACAGCTTGCAGGTTTTTTGTAAAAATTCATTTTCATTATTATTTAAAAGGGTTTAAGTGAAGGGTTTTTCAATATTTTTTAAATGTATTAAACAATTAATTTAATTTTTGGACAATGATTACAAATATTCAACACTTTGATTTAATATCAAAGGAGTGCCACTTGCAAGTGAGACTTTACTTCCTACAATCCTTCCGCCTGTTTTATAACAAAAAAATGAGTTTCGTGGTTTTAAAAAATTTACGCAGTGCTACTCCCTGTCTAAATTTGGATAGAGGGTTAAAAATTTATACGTGAAGTGAGTTAGTTTTAAGGACGTATTTTAATTGGGGAGAAATTTTATAGGGCTCTGCTAATCATAATTTTTTTTAATTTTAAGTGAACTAGACAGATAATTTTTCTTGAACGACATTTTTATATGTTAAGTGAATGTTATTGAATTTTGTAACATTCTACTGATCTTGCCTGTGATTCACATACATCATAACCAGTTCGCAGCAATTTAATTTAAGTTTTTTCCTCTAATATCTGTACATAAGAACATGCAGTGATTAAAAATTCATTTCATTCAATTATTCTTTCTGTAAAATGTTGACTTGGAGTGTTTTTATTATTTTTTTTAGTAAGTAAAAATTTTAATTAAAATAAAAATAATAATAAGTAAATAAAAATAAATGAATAGTATAATAGTATTCAGTAGGCTATTTGACAGTATAAAAATACATAATGGCATAATCTTAATCTTAAATTCTAATCTTAAGATAATACGAACACCAGGGCAAGTTTAGACTTGTGGTTGAAATTATTTGAACCTTATTTTCAACTTTGATGATGAATGTAGACGTAAAATACACTAAAATTTTTCGATATCTGCCTTGGTTTTCGAAATATCAAAAGCTAAATACATAATAAAACAAAATTTTTAATTTTCGATATTTTGAAAATGATTCCAGATATCGAAAAATTTTTTCTTACTTTTCGTCTTATATTGCCAAGTTATAACATAATTCACCATCAAAATTGAAAATATATAGTTATGTTTATTTGTGACCCCACTACCGTGGTCATACATTCTTAATTAGCCCGGCACAACGGTTTTTTTTTTCAATAATTTATTAAAGTTTTAACTTTATTTTGAATAGTTTTTTTTTTTTTTTTTTTTTTTTTTTTTTAAATTTCCATCTACAAGTTTTGGAGAACACTTTAAGAAATAAATTTACATACCCCTTTATTAGATTCCGTTATCAATGAACCAAATGTTGGTGTCAAGTATGTACTTGAATATCGATATACAGGCAATGAAAAAAGTAGTTCAGATGTACCGGCGATTCATTAATGATAGTGAATCAACTGTTATAAATGAATACAGATTCTAGATGGCCAAATGGAAAACACAATATGGAAATAATTCCGCCATACCAGACTCGGTAGCTCATCTCATTGAAGCATGCGACCAAGATTTGCAGCGTAACTCTCCCGGCCAGCGTAGCTACTGCAGAGAGATCGTTTTCTACACTTCACAGGGTAAAATCTTGGTTACATGTCTCAATAGAGCAGGAAAGATTATTCGGGGTTGCTTTCCTAAACATCTGGAAATCGATTATATTATCAACGCTTTCGCAAAAAAAAAAACAACGAAAGCTTGGATTTGTTATTTAAGTAAAGACCTAAATAAAATTATTTAATGTAAAATGTATACTGGCGTCTAAATGTGACACTGACACGTAAACAAACGCAACATTTACTTTTGTAATTTTTGTGAGCGAACAAACATTTCCAAATACAATGTACAAAAGCTTGGCCGGGGCGTCATATATTTTGTAAACATCTCCTTTGTAAGTCATAATATTAAATTTAATAATTTTTACCCATTTTTTTATTAATTTTTATTATAATTTATTTTCTGTGTACCTAAATGTTATATTAGATCCATTCAATCAACCTGTAATATGTTCCACCACTTAATTATTGCATGCTTTAAACGCTACCGCGCCAAGGCATGCTGTAACCGCTTAAATATCAAGATCTCAGTAATTAAGGAATTAGAAGAAAAAGTTTTCATTGATATTCAAAATGAGTGAGTTATTACCATCAACCTGGATGGAAAAATCTATTTTCTTGGAATAAATCTATCCTTATGAGAAATGAATGAAAGTGTCGATGAATACTTTCAATGCCAGCTATTGTCTGAAATTTAAAAGTCTATCTTAGAAAACAGAATTTGGAGAACACCAACAACAACTTTTTAGTTGGTCAGGGAAGCATTTCTGTATTAAAGCGGATGAAAAACTATCAATAATCTACTCTAAGTCAAGAAAAGCTTAACGCTTTAGACCTTTTGTGCATACGATGACATAATTGATGATTTTGCGGATTTAGAATCTTGCAAAATTTCATTTCTTAACTGATTTCATTGCCATCATAAAACGGTTTATTAACAAATAATTTAAAAGGGATATTATTCGTATTATTTTTAAGTTGTGCAAGGACTATTTCATGAGTAAACTTCACTGAATCTTAATTTGTAAGAAAAATCTGAGAATTGGCACAACGATCTCTTAGTTCGAAATCATACTAATAACGGGATAAAGCGATTATGAATTAGGCAAATATGTAAATCCGCCACCAGTTAAATATGCTCTACCTTTGAAGTCATTTATTTATTTAAATAATCGGACAACCCTCTAATTTTCAGAATGGATTTAGATTTAGTCCAACTTCATATAAAAAAAAATCATTTCATGCAAAATTGCCCTGACACTTCTTTAATCTTTAATACGATGTAAAATTGTTTTATTTGAATAAATATTCTATTATTCTTCTTAACTATTATATATAACTATTAATTATTATAACAGTATATATACAGGGTATTTAAACAATTAACTTAGTTTTTATAATCACCTTTTTAGTACATATTCGCAAAGTTTTTTTTACTTCCCGAGGCGTCTGCATATTCTATAGGCAACTAATTAATCACTTTCAAACATTGTATTTTTTTACAATTATTTCCTTATTGTTAAAAAAAAAAATTTTTCCCTTTTTTATCAAGGTTGCAGCATACAATGTTGGTCATTCACTTTTGAAATATATTCCAGTCAGGCAGGTTTTCATCGAGTAGATCGACAAGTTAAAAGTTGTGAGCAAACTGAAAGATTATGCCAATCAGGGGAATGTTATCCAGAACGAGTTTTTTGTGATGGAAATCGCGATTGTCCAGATGGATCCGATGAAATTCTCAGTAATTGTAAAAATGAAACGTAAGTATTTTGACATGTAGTTTCAAATTTAATTGGATATGAATGGTTGAAACAGATACTGCTAATATCAAATAGAAATGACTTTTTGATTCAAATTAACTGAAAATTTGTGTAAAGGTCATTCTTAACAACATGGGGTCAGAATTGAGACGTAGGCAATACCTAATACATACATGTCATAAAAAATTTTATCCGGAAAAGTTTTTTTTAACATTTCTTATTACTTTGCTCTTTGAAAGATTTTCGAAGTTTAAAAAACTAAAAAATTTGTATCGAAAGCGTCTTTCAGCGCATAAAAAATTTCAAAAGTTATAAACAATTGAAGATTTAAAAAAAATGTATTTTCGCAATAAAATATTAATATTTAAGAAATTAAAAAAAAAAAAAAAAATGAAAGAAAAGGGGAGGAAATTTCCAACAAATAGGTCTTTTTGCGTCATCCCTATATATTATAAATATAAAAGTAAGGATATTTGTTTGTTTGTTTGTTACGCCTTCGAATTTGAATGAAACTGTGCAACAATATCAGCTCATACATCAGAATAACACATAAGCTTTAATTTATAAAGATATATTTAAAAAAAATTAAATTTAATGGTATTTTACTGCTCCATCTATGATCATCACTTTGAACCATAAATTAAAAATTTCTGTAATAATTTAAAATAGTAAATGTCAAACAAACCATGGCCATCTTTTCTGATATACTTTTCTTATATACTGTGCATATATTTTAACTGTGGAAAAACAATCCCTGCGAGTGAAATGGAACGAGGATAAGTGAGACCAAGAGTGAATGCTGTTAAGGAGTGATTTTTACTTTTAAGCTCAGTGAAGCGAGCGGGTATTACGCTAGTTTTTATTTATTGTTGTTATATCATCAAAAACGAGTATAACTAAATAATTTTTAAATATTCATTTAAAAATTTAAAAAATTATGGTGTATTCTGAATACTCTAAAGAATTTTTTATCGTTGGAAATTTATCTTAAAGTTAATTTGTCAACAATGTAGGCAATTGTTTATGCAGAAAATTTTCTGGAATTTTCGTTTTCATTTTAAACTAAAAAAATGTTTAAATAATTAGCGTAAAATTCCTATTTTCGGCGTTAAATTAAAATTATATATACTGGAGATAGACTTACGGGAGTGGGAGTTTTTTATTGGAAATTTCTTCCTCTTTAAGATTCTTTTTTCAAATTTTTTAACTATTTATTTTTATGAAATATTGACGAAAAACGCTATCACACATATTTTTTCGACTAGTATTTCTGTATTACACCAATTTGAACTTGACTATATTATATATATTTAGTTTACCTAAGATTTACACTACATACTTTGATTATAAAAATATTTCCGATATTTTTGGTAATAATAAAAGTTGGACTACAAATGCATGAAGAATTTAATAATAATTTTACGGTAGTAGGGGAGACCGGGGATGGTTGACTATAGGGGCAGGTGACTAGCTGTCGAAAACGCCGGTTCGGCAAACACGGTGTGTCGGCCGACCAGGTGAAAACAACCATTATCCCCGCCCCCTCAATCACCGGGAACACCGCGGCGCGGACGCACGCGATCTATCGGTTATAACGTATTGTTAAAAAACAATACATGTAAGTAACTAATTTTGTCGTAATTTTATTTGTTATAATGCTTATTAATTTTGTCGTAATTGTTTGCCAAAGTGTTTGATACGAATGTTATACTCCTTAACAGTGTATCCTGCTTTGCTCTTTTAATTTGAGACGTTATTTTGACGTTGTGGCATGTACCAAAAAATTGCAAGGTGATATGGGGCTGGTTGACTAATTTATAAAAGGCCTGGTTGACTACAAAGTCAACCTGCCCCATCCAATTTTGAATATGCCAAAAGAATTTCCTATTCTGTATAAATCACTCCAACGCCATGTAGTAAATATGAAAGATTTTTTAGAGAGCAATCCGGGATTGTCAAGATCTCAAATGACTTTGGAGAGCGTTTGCTACCTAAAAAATTGACAAACATTCAGTGACGAGGAAGAGCTTGCATTAGAAAATTACCAAAAGAGAGCTGCTGATATTTATTATGGATTAACACATATTGAGCCACGAAAATTTTCATATGAAATCGCGAAAGAAAATTATTAATCTATTCCGGCATCATGGGATAGAAAAGAGATTGCTGGTGAAGATTAGTTGGGGAATTTCCTTAAAAGTCATCCAGCTTTCTCTTTACGATCTCCTCAAGCTATGAGTTTATCTCGAACCACATATTCCAACAAAAAGAACGTACAGTTTTTTTTCGACAACCTGAAAACCGTTTACCCAGGTTTAAATCCAAGCCCCGGTGACATTTTGACCGTAGATAAAACAGGACTGACAACGGACACGGTCCTAATAGAGTGATAGCTCGACGTGGCATCAAAAACTTGAAATGATTTCCGCTGAAAGATTATGCTGGTGACAGTCGCAGTTGCTATCTCGTCGGCAACATGGCCCCTCCGTTCTTCGTTTTCCCACGCGTCCACTATAAAGATCTTATAACAGGTGGGACGATAGTATCACTATCAATAGAATTTCTTTAAAAAACAAACACTAAACCAATAAAATTACAAACGTTTAAACTGAAAATTGTTCAACTCTGGTCTCCCCTTTACCCCTAAAACTAACTTTTCTGTATAGTTTAATAATATTTCGGATAGATGTTTAGAATAACTGTAGCTATGAAACATTTTTTCAAAACAAGAAAACTATTTTTGCCAGATTTATTCAAAATGATGTATAGACAGTGTCGTTTTTTTTGTAAGTCATGTAAGTAAAGAAAGATAGCCACACATACATACATATCACACGCTCATATAACTGATATTCCCACATACTATATAATTTGCACCCTCACGGGTATATACAATCTGTGTTCGTTACATTTAGGCATATCAATATCATTAGTATGACAGAAGACATGCATTAAGCAATGCATCTAAGTGAGAGGTATTATATACATACATGTTAAGGCATACAAAAGTCTGAACCACTGATGAACTTACTAGTTCATCTGTTCAACTAAATAACTCCCACTCTCCAAGCGTCTTACAACTACATGCTCAACACTTGTATATAGTACCTCTCACTTAGATGCATTGTTTAACGCATGTATTCTGTCATACTAGTGATATTGATATGCCTAGATATAACAAACAAACACTATATATAACAGTGATATTTTCGAAAAAATGTTTCGAGCAAAAGTTGTTTATTTTTTATAAGGAACATTTCTTACATTTAAACTTTTGTTGTATCTCTAACGGTTTACAATATAGGTCCTACGGACCCAAGACTCAATTGACCTTTGTTGCTCATTTACGAACTAGACCTCACTTTTTACGTCCTGCACACGATGTAAAAATTTCAACTTGACGTCTTTTTTTGTTTTTGAGTGATCGTGTTGTCAGACAGACAGAAATCGAAAATGGACTAATTAAGTGATTATAAAATCATAAGAACACCTAAGAACTCTAAGTTCATAAGAACACCTATACCAATATTTTGTTCGCAGCATCAATATTTTTAAGCGTTATAACTTAGTCTACCTTGATATATTTCATATATACATGGTAAAATTACAAAAACATCATTATAAACTAAGAAAATTTCTTTCGAGGAGTTAACAATATTGATTTGTTTTCATAAAATATATAATTTTCGAATGCAAATGTTTATTTTTCTTGTTCATATAAGCTTTTTTAATATGTCATTTGTGGATTTATTTTTATTATAGCAAATTTATTTCAAACCCATTTGTGCTGTTACTTTCATGTTTTTTCAAGTGTTACTTTAGACCCGCAAACGTGGTCGAAAGTAACAACTAAGGATTTTTTAAATTCTATGTGATTCATACAAAATATACAATTATAAGGAAAATAGCATGCACGGAATTTATATATAAATATAATAATTTCATTAAATACTAACACTTAATCAGCAACCAACGTGAAAGTACAACTGTTACTTTCGTACCCGGTCTCCCCTACCCAGAGTATCTATGGTGATTTTTTTAATCATTTTATAATCAAAATGGTCAACGAATAAAACTATAAATAGGCACAAGTTAAAATTAATTATATTAAACATTAGGATGTTTGTGTTTTTGGTACAGGTATACGATACAAACTATTACTACGATTTTCCGTAGCTCTCGTATCCCGATGTGTTTGTTCATCACTTTTATAAAACATAAAACCGTACTTAGTGGAATATGGAATATGATCCAATAAATTTTTACCATATTCCAACATTTTAGATTCATCAGTGACCACAATAAAATAATATCACACCTGTAGTAAGAGACTCTCGGATTATTATACTTTGTGGAACAACTCATTGATCGTATTCCACATAATTTACCTTCGTCATATAACTTACAACTATCTTTCCATTTTTTATCAAAATTATCTGCATGACCAAAAAACATCATCCATTTTTTCACAATACAATTTTGAAGGTAGGAAAGTAACAGATTTTAATATATTCGTATTTTGATGATATAAAAAAGGATAATCCGATATTTCAGTTGGTTGTATGTTCTCATCCATTTCAATTGTTTCTAGAGTATCAGAAAGTACAAAGTATCGATTTACTTTTGTTTTTTCATCAGAAAATTAACTTAAATTTTCCTTATTTTTCATTTCATATGGTTTTATAACATAGAATTAGTTGAATTGGGAACTGACATGGAGGCGTGGCTTAAAAAACATGTCGGAAAGTAACTTACACTTTTAAATGTTTAACCCATGTGATCAGTCAAAAAACGTTAAAAAAACCTTTTTCGTTTTCTGTTCGTCGTTTGTTGATAAAAATTTATTTATAATTAATATAGACTTTAATGAAAATTACGTAAAAATTATGCTCAAAGCTTTAAAGTTGGCGTTTTTTGAACGATTATTACATGAGGCGTGTTTACTCAAAAACAAAAATCCATCAATTTCAGAATAATTATAATATCCACATAATACCTGGCAGTTACATTGAATGTTATGTAAGCGGCAGACAGAATTCGTTGCGAAATAAAATATAAACTAAAGTGTTTGCAGTCTGGAAACTGGAAAAACAAAAATTTTTATAGATCTTACTAATGCCCAAAGTATTACAATGTCGATAAAATATTTAATTAATTTATTATTATTATTATTATTATTATTATACAAATTTAACTTCAAAATAATTATTATAATATTTGTAGTAATAAAAAATTGTTATTAAAAAAATTTTCTAATAACACTGTACGATCGGTTGCTTTTGGAAATTAATGGGAAAACTGCGTTTAAATTTTTATTTGCTTTACTCTTACTGCACAAGTTACTCTATTTTTTGTTTTAACACGTTCTGTAAAAATTCCAACTTCCATTTAAATTTTATTTATCGAGAATTTATTATAAACAATTTATTGCTAATATAAACAGTATATAGTCCCAGAGCTGACCGTAAGAACGCGAGCCGATCAGCGGTACGCATAAAATATATTTTCCCTACTACTACTAACCATAGTCAATAGGATGGGGCTTTAGTGCCTCAACGCAGTGGGCACATATAACATGGGTGCTTTCTTGAAAGTAAAATTTTTGTTGACGAACTGTACCAACTTTGTCCTGCTTGGTAATTACTTTAAAATCTTCTATTCATTGAATAGAACAAAATAATATTTAAGTGCCTCGACGCAACCGGTGATAACACGGTGGCACGGATTTTTCAATGAATTTTCCCGTGTGCACGAACTATACCCATTCCGATCCGCTTAAAACTTTAACCAAATGAAAATTTAAACAATTTTATATACAAA
Source organism: Chrysoperla carnea (assembly GCF_905475395.1). Lineage (NCBI taxonomy): Eukaryota > Metazoa > Arthropoda > Insecta > Neuroptera > Chrysopidae > Chrysoperla > Chrysoperla carnea. The sequence continues at coordinate 11,654,482 of NC_058342.1, forward strand.
AAAAAATAAGTGCCTCATTAGTTGCGGTTCTATATGCCTGGCAGGACGCCTAACATTTCGCGAGCTCCTATGCTACTATGTAGATAACTCTTCTTTCTAATTTTTTTTTTATTAATTTAATAATTAATTCTAATTAATTAAAATATCAAGCACTCTTTATGAATGACCTAAAGGTAATTTTGATCATATTTTTTGTATTAGAAAATCATTTTTTTATAACTTTCTTCGAAATTAAACTCAAAACATACTTCGTTCATTCAATTCTCGACTTCTTTAACCATCCCTATCATTGGCTTCACTTCAAAATTTTTTCGCTATTACCAAATGTATTTTTATTAATGTTTACATATTAATTTTACTTCAATAAATTTTTGCTACGCCTATGTAAATGTTCTATACCTGGTAGGCTGCCTGTCATCTCTTCAAGTCATTAAATATAAGAATTTGTGTGTCATTTTCCAGGTAGCAACTGTTCTACGTTAAATTAAGAACGTAACTGAGTGTAATATTTTTCATATTTATTATAAAAAATCAAATATTTTATATGATGAAAAATACCGTGATTATCACTAAGTTGCGCTATTGGTTATTCTGATGAATATAATTCTAAATAATTGTTATTTTAGACTTAAATTTAGATCAGGATTTCCTTTCTCACTCCAAAAAATTTCTCGTTTCCCTACTCCGAGTTGAGAGGTATGTACTAAGGGTACGTAGCATGCGGGTATGCTGCACGCAGGTAAATTTTGAAGAGTACCGTTCGGCATTGTCCATCTTGTCCCTAATATTTTCTATGCCTGGTCTCTAGCATAGATTCTGTGTTACTGAGAGAGACTTTATGGTGAAAAAAGATAAACATAGATGCTGTTTAGCCCTGATGCCAACGGCAGACGTGTCAGTTATTAGGCAAGTTCTGCTGCAGTGTGCACGTGTTTTGCTACGGCGTTGGATAACTTCGGAGTGTTTCTGATAGTTTTTCTATTGCAAGTGCTGTATTTTTTAGAGTACTTTTAATATTTTGCTCAATTAAAAGCCTTATAAAAGGATAAAAATGAAAAATCAGTGCTTTTTATGCCGTTGTGGTGAAAATTTGGTACCTTTTGATCAAACTCATTTCGAAAAGGCCAGACGAATGGCAATGTATCGAAAATATAAAAACCATAAATACGGAGACATTGATTTTCCTACAACAATGGAAAACGCTATGTATCATCCTGAGTGTTATGGAAAATTCGTGGTATTGAAAGCAAAATATAAAGAAGAATTTAACATGATGTTACAACGTGAAGGTGTAAGTATGATTTTGAAAATATATGAATTTATTAATTATGATATTATTATTTTCGATAATAAGAACCACTGCCTAATATATACTCACTAAATTAGACGCTGCATTATGAGAACTACTGGTGGAGGCCCTTTGCTTATGGCCTAATACCCCTCTGGCTCCACTATTTTCTGGTTGTTCAAGGTTACCAGCAGCAGCATTATCGGGAAGCTAAAAAATTATCGAATATCTTAGGTATAATAATGAAAGAAGTAGTTAGTTTCAGAATTATTTAATTATGACACTTCAATCAGTGTAAAATATGAACCAGTAATTATCGAAAATAATAATATCATAATTAATAAGTTCATATATTTTCAAAATCATACTTACACCTTCACGTTGTAACATCATGTTAAATTCTTCTTTATATTTTGCTTTCAATACCACGAATTTTCCATAACACTCAGGATGATACATAGCGTTTTCCATTGTTGTAGGAAAATCAATGTCTCCGTATTTATGGTTTTTATATTTTCGATACATTGCCATTCGTCTGGCCTTTTCGAAATGAGTTTGATCAAAAGGTACCAAATTTTCACCACAACGGCATAAAAAGCACTGATTTTTCATTTTTATCCTTTTATAAGGCTTTTAATTGAGCAAAATATTAAAAGTACTCTAAAAAATACAGCACTTGCAATAGAAAAACTATCAGAAACACTCCGAAGTTATCCAACGCCGTAGCAAAACACGTGCACACTGCAGCAGAACTTGCCTAATAACTGACACGTCTGCCGTTGGCATCAGGGCTAAACAGCATCTATGTTTATCTTTTTTCACCATAAAGTCTCTCTCAGTAACACAGAATCTATGCTAGAGACCAGGCATAGAAAATATTAGGGACAAGATGGACAATGCCGAACGGTACTCTTCAAAATTTACCTGCGTGCAGCATACCCGCATGCTACGTACCCTTAGTACATACCTCTCAACTCGGAGTAGGGAAACGAGAAATTTTTTGGAGTGAGAAAGAAATCCTGATCTAAATTTAAGTCTAAAATAACAATTATTTAGAATTATATTCATCAGAATAACCAATAGCGCAACTTAGTGATAATCACGGTATTTTTCATCATATAAAATATTTGATTTTTTATAATAAATATGAAAAATATTACACTCAGTTACGTTCTTAATTTAACGTAGAACAGTTGCTACCTGGAAAATGACACACAAATTCTTATATTTAATGACTTGAAGAGATGACAGGCAGCCTACCAGGTATAGAACATTTACATAGGCGTAGCAAAAATTTATTGAAGTAAAATTAATATGTAAACATTAATAAAAATACATTTGGTAATAGCGAAAAAATTTTGAAGTGAAGCCAATGATAGGGATGGTTAAAGAAGTCGAGAATTGAATGAACGAAGTATGTTTTGAGTTTAATTTCGAAGAAAGTTATAAAAAAATGATTTTCTAATACAAAAAATATGATCAAAATTACCTTTAGGTCATTCATAAAGAGTGCTTGATATTTTAATTAATTAGAATTAATTATTAAATTAATAAAAAAAAAATTAGAAAGAAGAGTTATCTACATAGTAGCATAGGAGCTCGCGAAATGTTAGGCGTCCTGCCAGGCATATAGAACCGCAACTAATGAGGCACTTATTTTTTTTTTTATATAAAATTATTTAAATTTTCATTTGGTTAAAGTTTTAAGCGGATCGGAATGGGTATAGTTCGTGCACACGGGAAAATTCATTGAAAAATCCGTGCCACCGTGTTATCACCGGTTGCGTCGAGGCACTTAAATATTATTTTGTTCTATTCAATGAATAGAAGATTTTAAAGTAATTACCAAGCAGGACAAAGTTGGTACAGTTCGTCCGCAAAAATTTTACTTTCAAGAAAGCACCCATGTTATATGTGCCCACTGCGTTGAGGCACTAAAGCCCCATCCTATTGACTATGGTTAGTAGTAGTAGGGAAAATATATTTTATGCGTACCGCTGATCGGCTCGCGTTCTTACGGTCAGCTCCGGGACTAATATATTTACTCGACAATTGTAACCCATTAATAGTTTATTTTTCTACCACCAGACCGCGTGCCTCGATTTGAAAGTTATCAATACGAATTTATTTTTCAATTTTTTTACTCATGAGCCTAAATGGCCGAGCGGTCTAAAGCGCTAGTTTTAGAACGTTGGACTATTTAGACTTAGGTTGCGTTGGTTCGAATCCAGGCAGCGGCAGTGTGAACAATTTATAATTAATGGGAGTGCAGAATTGATCACATTGTCGTCGCTTGGAATAGAACGAAGTAACCGATTCCACCCACATCAAAAATGTAATTGTAAATATGTTTGTAATGGTATAAATAAAGATTAACAAATAATGATGTGGGTGGCCTCTGTGATTAGGCATGCGTCAGAAAAACGGAGGTTAAATCCCCATTATTATTATTATATATTTACTCGACAATTGTAACCCATTAATAGTTTATTTTTCTACCACCAGACTGCGTGCCTCGATTTGAAAGTTATCAATACGAATTTATTTTGTCAATTTTGACATATGAGTGATGATATAAATTTTTTTTATCGTACGAGCACATTCATTGGATATAGATAAAATATATGATTGTGGGTTTATCAAAGCAGATATTTTAAATTTGAATATATTTTTGAAGTCAATCAAGCAAAGACATGTCGTATCTTCTATCTTTGTCAAAAAAAGCTGTTCGATAAAAGTAAAGTATATTAGATTTTCTTTAGTTTAATAGTTTTTTGACAATTGTCCGAAACAAAAGCAAATCGATAAAAAGGCCCATTAGACTAGTTATAATATTTAAACAGTTAAAAACAAACAATTGACTGAGTTAATTGTTGAAATACCATGTATAGACAGTGTTGATTACTCCCCTGTCACATTACACATACATACATGTCACACGTATATAACTGATATTCCCCTATAATACATACTATACAATTTGCGCTCTCACGGGTAAACAGTGATGTTTACGAAAAAATGTTTCAAACAAAATTTGTTTATTTTTTTATAAGGAACATTTTTTACATTTAAAATTTTGTTCATCTCTAACGGTTTACAAGATGGGTCCTACAGACCCAAGATCCAATTGATCTATGTTGCTCATTAACGAACTCAACCCCACTTTATATGCCCTGACAAAAATTTCAGCTTGATATCTTTTTTCGTTTTTGAGTAATCGTGATGACAGACGGACAGACAGACAACCGGAAATGGTCTAGCTAGGCGATTTTATGAACACCTATACCTATACCAAAATTTTGTTCATAGTATCAATATTTTTAAACATTACAAACTTGGGATTAAACTTAGTAGGTATACCTTGGTATATTTCATACACATGGTATAAACATTAGTATGTATTGATTTTCAGGAAAATAATTTTGGTTAAAAATTCGTTTAAAAGTATGTAGATTCCAGGAAACGAAAAAAAATTCTGTAGAAAATTCTTCGAATAATTTTTAAAAATCAAAAAGTCTCATTTTGGAATATGATTTTTGAAATCTGCATAATATAAAACAAATTTTAGTACATACAAATTTTGTTCGAAAATCGAAATTGAATTAAAAAAAATTTCCTGAGTAGTCAAACTTAAAAATGGTCCATTTTTGGAATCTGCGTGCTTTGTATAGAATTTTGACATACACAGTCTTCGATCGAAAATGTAAAATTTTTAGGTCGAAACAAAATAAATTTTTTTAAGGACTAAAAAGCAACCTTAAACACGCCCATTGTGTTACGGAATCATTTAGGTTTAGTACAGACATTTAACTTTAATTGGCAAATTTTATACACCATAACTAAAAGAATGTTCCCTAACGAACGATGGAAAACAGAGAATGCCTATAACTAACGAGAGATTAAATATTAAATAAGGTTTCACTTTGTCTTTGCAAAATAATAAAATATGTTTAGATTTGACCACTTTTTCATGAAAAATATGTTCTTTAAGGTAGTTTGTCCGTTAAAATTAAGTCTAAACAAGTGAAAACAAACAATTGACTGATTTAATTGTTATTATATGTTATATGTTTTTTTACGTCATGTGAGTAAAGAAAGATAGCCACTCTTACACACAAATAAGAGTATCTTTCTTCTGACCTTCTCAGTGGATATAGCTATAAACAAACAAACACATAAATATTATATGTAACGTATAAATTTAAAATATATACAAAACCTGTATAATCCCTATGATCCTCTTATAATTTTCGGATGTAGTTGGAATGAAATTACTAATTAGGCATAATAAACCAGTGATTTCTTAATTGGCAATCTTCTAATAGCTTCGAAGAAAACGTCTGCGGAAAGAAAAATTCGAAAGGAACACCACTTATTATTGGCGGTGCTGAATCTCATATAGGAGAATATCCTTGGCATGTTGGAATTTACATAAAAAAACGGACTATATCTACAGTATTGTTTTATGTAGAAAAATATTTTGAAATTTGCGGTGGGTCTATAATTAGCCCAAAATTGGTTATCTCAGGTATGTTTTTATAATTTAAGTCGATATTTGATTAGTACTACATGGAGTGACGCACGAGTACGGCAAATTTTGGATCGTAATTTTTTCCATCCCTTCATCATTTTTTTGAGTGGAATAAATCATCTTTCAAATTTCTTTTTGTGAAGTTTTTTCTTGTATTTTGTAGATGATACCTAGTCATCTAATTTCAAAGTTTGCACAGCTGAGAATTAAATTAGACGAAAATTAGTGCGGTGTCTAATAAACAACTATAGACATATAAAAGATAGACTCCGCTAGAAATGGAAGAGTATGTGAATGCAGTACCTCAATAAAAAGAGAATGCGTTCTGAGTGGTGAGGCTTCCTTGTCTTTTATGTGTATTTCCAGACATATAAAAGTAATATTTATCGTGTTTCATGTATATCATAGACATATTTTTAAAGTAATATACTAGCATCATCTCTATTTTTATACCATGCATATATGAAATATACATAGTATATTAAGTTTAGTCCCAAGTTTGTAACGCTTAAAAATAATGATGCTAGGAAAAAAATTTTGTCATAGGTGTTCATAAAATCACCTAATTAGTCCATTTCCGGTTGTCCGTCCGTCCGTCCGTCTGTGGACACGATAACTCAAAAACGAAAGAGATATCGAGCTGAAATTTTTACAGCGTACTCAGGACGTAAAAAGTGAGGTCAAGTTCGTAAATGAGCACCAAAGGTCAATTGGGTCTTGGGTCCGTAGGACCCATCTTGTAAACCGTTAGAGATAGAACAAAAGTTTAAATGTAAAAAATGTTCCTTATCAAAAATTAAACAACTTTTGTTTGAAACATTTTTTCGTAAACATCACTGTTTACCCGTGAGGGCGCCAATTAGGCGGAAATTTCATAATATGTACTGTACTTGATTATCAGTTATGTATGTGTCACATGTTTGTATGTGTAATGTGATAAAGAAATCAACACTGACTATGCATGGTATTTCAACAATTAACTCAGTCAATTGTTTTTTTTTCACTTGTTTTAAGATTCTTTTAATTTAAATACAAATTATTTTAATTCGAAATACAAATTATAAGCTAATATGAAAAGTTTTCTTTAAGTATTTTTTATGTATAAATGAACAAATTAATTTCAATTTTTTTTATTTATAAAGTGCTTGAAGCAAATTGTGTAAAACTTCAGGCTGAATGGGTATTAATACAGTTTTTTAAGCCAATTAGGTGAGAAAATAGTTGAATATGTGCAATATATTGAAAATTTGATGCTAGCAGATCACTTATATGTCTACGATACACATGAAACCCAATAAATATTATATTTATGTCTATGGCAAGTACACATAAAAGACCGGGACAGCCTCCTACCTAATAAGGCGTTCTCTTTTTATCGAGGTATGGCATATCACGCCCACTGCCGCGGTCTATGGTTTTATTTCTCAATTATTTACGCAAAAGTCTTCCTGAAAACTTATCATATATAATTTGTATAAAGTTTGAGGTCGATCAAACATAAAGTGTTTTTGCTTTCCCCAAAAATGTGGTGGGGGTAATCTGGCCGCTTTTTAATTTGGTAACTTGAATTATCGTATACATTTTTAACTTCGTAAATCTGCGATCAAAATTTTTCGTACTCATGCGCCGCGGCGAGTTACACTATTTATAGTGGATTACTTTTTTTTATAGCTGCTCATTGTTTCGAGAGTAGGGAACCTTCAGAATATAATGTAGCTGCTGGGAAATATTATAAAGTATGGAATGATAAAAGAGATACAAATGCTCAACAGAAAAATGTAATCATAAGTTAAAAGTTTAACAGTCATTATCAAAATATCGCACATTTTAGTGTAGTTTAAACCTTTCGAACTTCAAACAGCTGAATTTTCTAAGTAAAATAGATAAAATATCTTACAAATAGTTCATTTACAAATAATTCGAAAGCTTGTACTTTCTACTTTTTGAATCAGAAGCTGAAACATAATAACCCAAGAAACATATAAACTTTTATGCAAGAAATCTAAGAAAAGCAATCGAAAACATATTCATTTCTTAGTTATTGAAATAAATACCACGATACTCAAAATAAAATCTCAACTCGAAGTCAACAAGAATTCATCCTTATATTAATTTCTCTTTAAAGTGCACTTTTACGTATCTCGTACGAACTTTCTTGACGATTTTAACATCAATGTCAAATATGTATTATAAAAGTACACTTTGAGTTGGAATCGAATCCATAATCTCTCTGGTTTGCCATGCCAGCGTTTTATCAATAACCTTTTGTACCATACATTTTTGGGATAAATCAGGAGTATATAAAATTTAGTCCAAATTTGTAACGGTTAAAAATAATGATGATGCAAACAAAAATTGAGCATAGGTGTTCATAAAACAATCGAGTTAGTTCATTCCCATTGCTCGAATCTCGTTAGGCCCGCCATAACGATAACTTAAAAACGAAACAGATAACGAGCTGAATTTTGTATAGAATGTTTCTGATCTAAAGAGTAATTTTAAATCAGAAAAAAAGCATCAATTGTAAGAGATAGAAGAAAAGTTTGAATAAAGCAACAAAGCCGTTTAAAAAAAATTATTTATATATTATTACCTCAGATTGTTTTTCTTCAATTTTTATCCCAATGTTTAATATAGTAGCCGAAAGTGTTAAAATTACTTTGATACTTGCGTAATTCGTTTAAAAAAAATTCGAACGAGAATTTGTGTAAGCTCAAGAAAAATGAAAGACTTCATTGGATTTCGTGTACGCTGCAAAAAAGTCCATACAATAAATATTAAATGATAATTATTATGGTTCTTATCAAGCGGCACGGCGATATAAACGGGTGATGGTAAACATTTTTTAGCTTATGATTCAAAAACTACAAAGAGACTAGATGTTTCAAATTTCAAAAAAATATGAATTTTTTAAAAAGTGCAATTTTTGAGATTCATTTTAGGTTGAAAAAATTGTTATCCCAGAAATATATAAAGGACTAACGCATAATTATATGAACGATATAGCAATATTGGTTATGGATAAATCATTTGTTTTCAATAACTTTGTAAGGCCAGTTTGTGTGGATTGGACTTCTGAACTTCATAAACAAGCTTTTAAAAGTGAATCGACAGGATATGTAAGTTATAGAAAATTGATTAGGTATAGTCGCGGAAACGAAGCACCGAAGTTCGAAAAATTTGAATGCGGTTTTGTGAATTTGATTCATTAGAGCGTCGGAAACCTTTGTGGCCTAATTTGATTAGTAAGAAATTAAAAATATGCAATTTGCATGAATAATGTGCATTTTATAATTGCATTTGACCGTTAATAATAAATTCACAATTCGGTTAATAGTGATAGAAATTATACTCCGAGGTACCTGCTGCCCAGGGATGAACGGTTTCCCCGTCGTCTCTTGGAATTTTTGGGAAATTCGTTATATAATCAGTCCAAACTTGTTATTCGTGGGTTTTTGGGGTCGCTGAAATTGTTCGAACTTTGACCGGTTTTAATGTGTCGTTTCCGCGACTTTACACAAATACCAAAAAATTATTTTAATTTCAGTGTACACTATCATTTTCTGCTTACTGTGGATTTTCTAGTTAGTATAAATAGTGTGTACACTAGGTTATAAAAAGAACACACACCCTTAGATATAAATAAAACAGGCGTTACATGTCTTCAAAAATTGTGATATGACTTAATTCATTTCTGCCATCATGCAGGAGTAAGAGATTGCTTATAGAATTAACCCATAAATGAACTTTGAAAACTGTTACGCATAATCATTTTTTCTACCAAAATATAATCACAAACCAAAGTATGCAACGATTTCTTATATATGTTACAGCCAAAACTGTCAACGCTAGTAGCTCAGTTGGTTAAATCGTAACCGATTCCGCACACGGTAATGCCTAGGGTAATGTGTTCGATTCCCGCCGTCAAATTTAACTAATGGTTGTGATAGAGTAGAGTGTGGTTCGTGCATAAAGGAGATGTACTCAGCCTCTCAAAACAATTGAGGAGCTGATATTGTAATCTGAAATATTGACTGTTTTACCATCTGATTCTCTTAATACTGTACGTGTAAGGATGTTTGTATGTTTGTTACGCTTTCATGCAAAAAGTAGCGAATCGATTTGAATAAAACTATACAATAATATAACTCATACATCAGAACAGCATATGAGCTTTAATTTATCACCTATGATCATCATTTTGAACTATATTAGACAATCCCTTCGAGTGTTATGGAAGGGGGATAAGTAAGATCAAGAGAAGTGGAGGCTATAAAGCGGTGGTTTTTACTTTTAAGCGGGCAAGTATCAAGCTAGTTATATCATAATCATGAAACTTTGGATGGATGGATGTTTGCTACTCAATCACACCAGAACGGCTGAACGGTAATCTGGATGAAATTTGGCACAGAGATAGATTATAGTCTGGAATAGTACATAGGCCATAGGCTTTTTATCTCGGTAAAACGCACAGTTCCTATGGGATAGCATACAAGAACCATGTTTTTAAAGGGTTTTGTAAAAATTCGTAAAATCGATTTTTAGCGCATTTTTCTCAAGAAGGCTTGATTAATTTACACAGTAACCATAAAAATTATCAAAATCTCTTTTAATCGCGAATAACACCGCGGAGCGCAGCTAGTATTTACATATTTACAAAAGCTTGTTGCCTAAATAAATTAATAGTAAAAAATTTGCACATCGTACAATTACATCATTGAGCTCAGTTGGTTACGAGTATACCAGTAGCTCGAATCCCATGGTGATGTGATGTATAATATTTTTTTTTTACATAAGAAAAGTTCGTAAAAGTTTATTTTTGCGACTTTTTTTTAAATTATTCTAGAACGTCAGAAAAAAAAACCAAATTACGCAGATTTTTACGTAGATTTACGCAGATTATGAAATACACAGTTTTTCTTTAATTAATTTATGGTTCAACATAATGATCATAGATGGAGCAGTAAAATGTCAGAATAAATTTAATTTTTTTAAATATATCTTTATAAATTATAGCTCACGTGTTATTCTGATGTATGAGCTATATTTTTGTACAGTTTCATTCAAATCAACAAACAAACAAACATTCTTACTCTGACATTTATAATATATATACGATATATGATAGAAATATAGGAATAGAGATTAAGCATGCTAAGAATGAACAAAAATTATAAAAATATATTCAATAAAATAATATTTTCAAGTAACTTTCAGAATTTTACGAAAAATGACGGATTTTTTATTTATATGTTAACATAGAAATTTGTTTGAGTCTGTGATACACATCACCATAATAGATTTTACAAATTGTGCGTGCATTTCAAAAAATCTAAAGTTAAGTATACCCAAGAAGGCATGACCAACCCAAGGATCACAGAGTGGGCGCCATCACATGGTGAATACAGGGGACTAAAAAGCCGTAGACCCTTGCTTACTCGACCCTAATAACGACATGGTCAACTCGTACATCACAGGGTGCACAAGTCAGCAGGTATTTTATCCCTTGCGATCATCCTGTGATGGCGTCCACCTTTATAATGCCCATTCCATGTAATATGTTAAATTATTAAATTAAATCAAAAACGAAACGCTAGAAAGCAAATAATTAAAAACATTGATGCGTATCACAGACTCAAACAAATTTCTATGTTGACATTTAAATAAAAAAATCCACCATTTTTCGTAGTATTCTGAAATTTACTTAAAAACATTATTTAATGTAATAAAAACTGTAAGCTTTTCACTATCTCCGCAACCGCATTCGTACTCTACGTAATAATTTACGTAATTTAGTTTCATGTCATTCTATATTTTCAAGAAGTGCCGCCCGCTAAACTTAACATTTACCATTTACTTCTTTAGCGAGGGCAACATATACTTTTTTAGCTGTCTGAAATTGTGTATGTAAAAAGGGGTATAAACACATAAATCCATATAATAAAGAGAGGTCCATTGTAAAAATAAGAGTATACCGATTGTAAGCTATCTCGTTAGCCCTATAAAATATAGGAAGTAAGAAGAGATAAAACATATTCTTACTTCGTTCTTATGTATAAGACAAAGAAGGAATATCTAGTGTGTGTTATGGTGTGTTATTGCTATGTGTTACTGTGTGTGATTGATATTGTATGTGTACAAGTTCAAGTGATAAGTTTGACCGGCTGTCTGTTCATGTATTCCCATATACCATTCCTCTTTGTTTTATTTTTCGCACTTTTGGTACAGACTTACAGAGTGCATGCAGTAAAGGATAACTTTTAGTCTGAAATTATGGGAGTAAGGCTCACTTATTTTTTATTTTAAATGCCTGATAAAACTTATTTCGTAGATATCTGGCTGGGGTGTACAGGAGGAACCAGATGGTAATCTAGGTGAAACTATTCTTTTTGGTGATTTAAATGCAGAATTGAAACATTTTCAATTACCATTTGTGCCATCTGATACATGTTTAAAAGAGGTTCCTGTCGATTTTAAACCAATTGTTAATCAGTCTGACAAAATTTGTGCAGGAACCGATGGTAAGTATATTTTTTTAAAGTACCAAAATTAAACATACATCATATTGAAGGAGTATTTGGCAATCTTTATAAATATTCTGTGTTCGTTTGAATACCAAATACCGAATTTTTACTCATGAATAAAATACTCACATTCTCCTAAGCAAAATATTTGTGAATCTATTGTAAATTTTATTTCAAAACAAATTAACAATTGTCTTATTATTTAAAATTAATCAGAGGTAAGTTGCGATGGTTCAATATTTCCCCGCAACAGAAATATTGAAACAAATGCAATTTAAGACAATTTTTTGAATTTTGTTCGTAACAACTGATTTAGACCGACAGTCAACACTAATTGAACTAATAGAACTTTTTTTCAGTCGTAAGGGGCCATTCATTAAATACGTAAGGATGATTTTAACGATTTTTAATCACCTCCCTTATCCCCAAGATTCAATCGTAAGAGTCGGTTTTCCGAATAATAAAACATTGTTAGAAAAGGATCAGTTACACTAAAACTCACAACTGATTTAAATTAAAGATTTTTATTCTTTAGCAGATAATTTAGGTTTACATTATTTATAATATTAAATTTCGACTCATAAAAATTACGTATGAATGGGTTTTAGAAGCACTCCCGCTTACGTAATTAATGAATAGCTCCTAAATAATAAAGAACGCGTCTAATAATAGTCGAATATCATCCCTCGCGATTATCAATTAAATTTACTTTTTGACCTAATTTCAATTTAATTTACTTTTTGACCTAAGATGACGAACAAAAGTTTGACCCCCTCTTTTGAGTGATTCCTACGCACGGGCCTGTGTAGAACAATGCAGCCAATTCGTCATAATAGTCAATTAGTCGTTACAAGTAATATCAGTTGATATAATCGGTTTTAACTTACATTCACTATTTGCAAAAAAAAAAAAGTTAAATAGAAGTAATATGAATAAGTCACAGGGAAAATGGACAATAAACAACTAGAAAACTAGAATCAATTTGATCTGAACTTCTTAAGCAACTATGAAATCTATTATATAAAAAATAATAATACTGTTAATTTAAGAACAGAGACACAAAATCTACAATGCATTTGTATTGAAGTTTTGAATTTAACAATGTGACAATATTATTACCCAGCACTGTAACCACTCTATTACAAACTTGAAACTATTTAACTTTGTTTTTGTTTTTGTTGTTTCATGTTGAAAAATTATATGCGCATAAAAATTATTTAAATTATTTCAAATTATTATAATTGCTATACAGCTTATTATTATCACTGTTATTATTGAATTATCAATAAATATGATATTTGTCATGAAAAAATATTTATTTAGAGGACGTTAGAATCGTAAGATCAAGATAATTTTCTTGATTTTATGTTCTGAGTTTAAAATGAATATTTTTATTATTATATTTTTGCAATTTGTCAACTTCTTAGTTGCTGAAGAAATTCCAACAAAGAAAGGAACGAATCGTTCAAGATAAGATCAATTTGATTATAATTGTTTATTGTCCATTTTCCCTGTGACTTATTTATATTATTATTTTTCTGGACGTGATACCGAGTTAAACAACAGTTGTTGTACTTGGGGCATAAAAAATGTGAACCCTCTCCCTCCAAATTTCCGGGTTTTAAGTTTTTAGAGTATGTGGAATACGAAAAGAAACAAAAAGTTTCAATCAGCTATACGTCGTACGCAAAAGAGATAGAAATTTGGTATGTAGCTATGAGTTGATAGTGCCTAATGTTATACCAACTCAATTTCATAATAGTAAAGGTGTGAAATTTCATTTCCTAAACAAACATTCACCTATTTGGGGGATTCCACCCATATGGGCTTAAATCGACTTATGATTTAATAAAATGAAAAAAAAAACAAAAAACGAATTGCTTTAAATAGTTAGTATATTGTTCCTAATTTTTATACTAAACCCTCATCTGATAATTTTTTGAGAGAATTATTTTGTTTAAAAATTCGTTTTAAAGCATGTAGATCGAAAGACCAAAAATCGAAAAAAATCATAGCGAAATCGGTAGTTAGTACTTTCAAAAATCAATTTACATGCCTCTACTAGATTCCGTTCAATGATTTGGGGCAAAGATTGTCTCCGGAGGTACTCAACCTATTTCAGTTGGGAGTTTTACCAGGCAGTGAAAAAAGTGGTTCAGATCTACCAGCGATTCATTAATGAGAGTGAATCAACAGTGATACATGAATACCGACTCCGGATGGCCAAATGTAAAACTGAATGTGAAAACAAATCCACCATACCAGAGTCGGTAGCTCGTCTCATCGTAGCCTCGGATCAAGAATATAAAAATGTTCTTACAAATACTGACAACTCTTCCGGCGAGCCTAACTATCGCAAAGAGAACGTTTTCTACACTTCATGGGGTAAACTCTTGGTTGTGTGCCTTACTGGGACAGGAAAGATTATTGGGTTTGCTTTCCAAAACATCTGGATGATATTATTAACGCTTTCGCAAAAAATACGAAAGCTTGAATTTTTTATTTAAGTAAACAACGTAAATAAAACGATTTAATGTAAAATATATTAAATGTGCAAAATAGCGATAGAAGTTTCGGTAAAATTATTTGCAGTGTTTTTAATATAATAATTAAATAATTATTTTTAAAGGTTACAAATTATGCGAAATTGATGGTGGTGCAGGTTTAACATTTGAATTGGATGGATCGTTTTATTTAATGGGTGTTGCCAGTGTTGGACCCATTAATTGTAACACTGTTAAATACACCACATTTACAAATGTGTCATCTCATGAACAATGGGTTAAAAACATCTACCAAACTACCGATCTAACAAATTCAACACAAGATTAAAACTGAAACGTAGATATTATGTACTTTAATCATAGAGCCACTCGTTTAACTTCCGTTTAATACGCAATACATAAAAACAATCGAGGCCCATAAAAAAGTCAACCAAATTTTTGCTATGCATAGCATATTTATATCGCATCCAGAATCATTTCTCTTTCCAAAAAAATCTGAAAACCACTGCAAATCATGCTAATTTATTCCGTATTAAATCAACTCAACCTAATATTTTTGATTCTAAAAACTATGTTAGTGGGTTACAACATAAGACAAAATATTTCGAGCCAACGATAAAAATTTCGACCTAACTGGAATGTAAACTCATGATTCTTGGTCAAAATTACAAAAATTAATTTTACACGCCTTTTATCTCGTTCAGGAGGTTATTCTAAGGAGTGATGTACATCAAAATGTAGGAATTAATAAGTCGAATCGATAGCAATTGATGAAGATGTTGCTAAAGTTCGACGAAGTTGCTCTGCAGCTTTGGTATTTCTCGTACAATCATTGTAGCCATCAAATACGACAGTAACTCTGGAACCAAAATGTCGACGTTCATACTGTACTTATTTATATAAGATAACGTTGACAGTTTCGTCGCTATCCCACATAACGATGTAGTAAGTATTTTAGCATATATTACAACTATAGAGATGTATATACGTGGCGTATCTTTTCAATCTTTGATAATATCCATTATTTTGCAATAGTTTCAAATTAAACAGGATCACAACTGACCCGTAGAAAAGGCCTACATGGGAAACCACATTAAAAAAAACGCGCTAAGTACACGTGTGCATATTATGACGTTTACAACTTTTTGAATCGTTATATCTCAAAAACGCTGGCTCTATGAAAACTATTGATGCTTTTTGGTATAGAATTTTTTTAGAGTCTAAATGGCCGTGCGGTTTAAAGCGCTAGTTTTAGAACGTAGGATTATTTAGACTTAGGTTGCGGGTTCGAAACCAGGCAGCGGCAGTGTGAACAATTTATAATTAATGAGAGTGCAGATTTGATCACATTGTCGTCGCTTGGATAAGAACGTAGTAACCGACTCCACCCACATCAAAAAATGTAATTGTATATGTTTGTAATTGATTAAATAAAGATTAACAAATAATGATGTGGGTGGCCTCTGTGATTAGGCATGCGTCACAAAAACGGAGGTTAAACCCCATTATTATTATTATTGGTATAGAATTTTATGATCTACAATTTTTGTCAGAGGTATTTTTATGAAAAAATTTACCGTTTTGCTGAAAATCGTGAAAAACTTATTTTTTTGACCTTTGACCTTGATTAAAATTTTTTCCATACAGGGGAAAGATGGGGAATTTTCAATTTTTTTTAAAATCATATTTTAAGCAATTTTACCGATTTTCAGTTTGGTGGTAATTTATGTAGCTTTACTCTTATTTCTTGGTCTAATTAGACCGGACTATTTAGGTACGTTTTTATTGATTTTTTTATTAATAAACAAATAAATAAAATAGACCCAGGAAAGTAGACCGGAAAAAATAGATCCGAAAAAAATAGACTCAAAAAAGACGAGCGTCTCGCGGCAGTATGACGATAGTATGATCTTGTGGTTGCCGAACCAAGCATGCTAACTGTTACGTAATCAAATGTTACTTGATTTAAATTTATTTTTATGTAAAATACATAATAAATATAAATATTTATTATATTATTATATTTATATTTATAATAACTCCGTTTTTGCTTTTTTTTAATAAGATTTATAATATATGTCTGTTATCTGTAATAGAGTTCCATTTATGAACGCAACGGCTAAAAACTTCAGCATCTAACCAACTCGTATATAGTCGACAACCCAACCCAACCATACAGAGTAATTACAACAATACAAAGTTATCAAAAACATAAATAAAAATTGAATAAATTAACTGAATTAACTAATTGATAGTAATGAATGTTAAATAGAAAACCGCAAATTTTTTTTTCTATCTTCGGATCTATTTTTTCTGTCGCTATTTTTTCGGTCTTTTTTTCCGATGTTCTCAAAGAAGGACAGATATATAGGTTTTTTTGTCCTCTGGCTTGTCCGGTGTCAAATCATAGGCGTGCATAAATTCTATATTTATTTCTACAATATTTCGCTATTTTACCTTTTTTCTTAGTGTAAATCTTAGCTTTTCTAATGGGAAATAAGCAAAAATAGTACATTTGCCTTATACTTTTAAAAAATAATAAAATTTAAGGTCCTAAAGTATGAAAAAATTGCATGTAAAATATTCATATAAAAAAACTACAAAGTTCATATTAAAAAGTAGGAAAAATATCGCAAATATAAAGACACGAAAATTAAGTGGATTTAATTTCCTACCTGCTAACTATACGCTGAAAAAAGAATCATTAATTACAGGAAAACTAATAATTCCCAAATTCTAAAATTATATTCCCAAATTCTCCCAAACGATTCCCAAATGAATGGAAATAGTTTGAGTGAAAAATAACAATTTTATCTGCTAAGTATTCGGAGCTAAAAGAATACATTTATTTCACGATAATATATTGTAAAAATAAATATATAGATGAGTGCACGCCTATAATTTTCCACGGTACAAACCAAGAAATACAGATATACACATAGAAGCACAGGGTATTCGATTTTAACGCTATGATGTCAGAGCCACGAGTACAAAAAATGTAAACCATACTTTAAACACTCTCTAAAGTTCTAAATGTGCTGTGCCATATTTGCTCCTCCATTTTATCTGCTCCATTTTATCTGCTAAGTATACGGAGCTGAATATGACACATATAGTTTTTTTCCTATCTGTCTCGCTCACCCTGGTTTGATTGTATTTATAACTAGGGCTTTATATGAGTAAGATCATTCGCCATTATTAGACATATTAGATATTATGAAATTCAATTTTCGTGCAGCGTTGATGCAGTTTATAAATGATTAATTAAAAAGCTTGACTTAACTTAAAAAAAAGTGAAAACAAACAATTGACTGAGTTAACTGTTGAAATACCATGCATAGACAGTGTTCATTACTCTATCACATTACACATACATACATGTCACTCATACATAACTGATATTCCCATATGATAATACATACTACACAATTTACGCCTAATTTGCGCTCTCACGGGTAAACAGTGATGTTTACGAAAAAATGTTTCAAACAAAAGTTATTTATTTTTTTATAAGGAAGATTTTTGACATTTAAACTTTCGTTCTATCTCTAACAGTTTACAAGATGGGTCCTACGGACCCGTAGGTCAAGATCCAATTGACCTATAATGTTCATTTACGAACTTGACCTCACTTTTTACATCCGGAGTACGCTGTAAAAATTTCAGCTTGATATCTTTTTTCGTTTTTGAGTTATTGTGTTGGCAGTCAGACGGACAGACTTACAGACGGACAGACAACCAAAAATGGACTAATAAGGTGATTTTATAAACACCTATACCAAAATTTTGTTCATAGCATTAATATTTTTAAGCGTTACAAACTTGGGACTAAACTTGGTATACCTTGCATATAACATATATGCATGGTATAACAATATTTGAAAACATAAGCATAAAACTTGCAAACGATCTGACCCACATATACACAGCTCTATTTATAACTTAACTTATTATTTCACGAGTATAGACGCTTCTAGTAAATTTAACGATGTACCAAAAACTCGTCAAATAGATTCTAGGCGGCAAAAAAATTATTCCTGTAATAAAATATTTCCATTTAAAAGTGTAATGCATTTATAAGTGTTTTGCTCGCTGGAAACAGTTGTCACATTCAAACATGTCAGAATCGCGCGCCATGATGCGTGATGCCATCTGCATGACAATTCATAACAAACATAGTTGTAATCCAATAAAGTAATGAAAATTTAGAATCTGTAGCAAAAAGACACATTAAAAGGGTACAAGTACTTCTCTTGTTAAAGTGCAAAAATACAACTGTAACTGCACCATCGAAATTATTCATTTCGGCCTCAAGAAGTGAGATTCGTAGAAAATGGTAGAAAATGGAAAAAATATCCTTGCATGATGTTACACAAGTTTTTTGTTGTTGCGAGAATCACTTTAAGGTAAGTGAAGAACAAATAATTTTCGATAATTTCAATGTAGAATTATATACTTTTTTTTCCAAATTTTTCAATGTATACCTTATTGCTCACAACAAGTTCAACCTTGAAAATAGTAATAGAATTTTTCGTTGGTTTCTGTAACTGATATTTACCAAAATATTTAATTATTTTGCAATAATATTATAATTTTGTAGCTCGACGAAGATTTGGAAAGTTATTGCCTAGTTAAACTCGATCCTTTAGCAATAGCAATCTTCGTATTCTTTTCGCTATAATATTGACTTAAAAATTTAAAAAAAAAAAAAAAAAAAAAAAATTAAGTTATTTCGTGCATTGATCACACATTTTGTTTTATTAATATTATTGAATGTTTAACTGAATATTTTTCAATAAAAAAGTGTAATATTAACATGTTTACGTTTGGAATTGAAATTGTTAAAATAATTTAAGCCCTTACATGCACATATATTTGATTAATAGGAATAATTATTTAATTGAATCCTACATATTTATAGGGCGTATTGATAATGTTTGACGATATCAATTCAGAGTATGATTTCTAACTGCAATCAATATTGACACGCTAACGTCTATATACTTGAAGAGAAGACTATTAACCCAACAAATTATTGTCATTCTTCATGGTCATTTCAGTACTTTACGTATTGACGTTTTCAGTAAACCATGACAGATGACGTCACTTTTCGACTGACTATATGGCATCGCATTTAATCACGCTGGCAAAAATTTGAACTTTGACATTAATTTATTAAAAAACGAACAATTAAAAATCGCTTTCGATATCTTACATGACATTTTTTGTACTTACTTAATCTAATTATTTAGAAAAAAAAAAAAAAAAAAAAAAAAAAACCAAAATAAAATTTTATTGAAAGTGTCTATCATATAAAATTGTTGGTCTATATTTGTTTACATGTTTGTGTATTTTACCAATAGCATACATCATATGACAGCATGTGTCAATAAAACACATATGTGACATTTCTCATTCCAAAATTGTTATGTTAATTTCTTCTAATTTAAAAAAAAATGAATAGTTTAGGTCTAAGTATTATATTAAAAAGAGGATGTTTTTGTGCGAAAGAAACAATATATGTGAATAATACAAAATACTATTTAATCGAAAATTTAGGACAAGGGTATTTATTAAAAACATAACTAATATTTCATTGTAGGTTTTAGAAGTAAGTAATCAATTTTTATTTATATTTTAGTGGTTTTAGTGTTGTTGACTTGGTTGAAAATGCACACACAAAGAAAAAATATGCATTAAAAAAAATAATATGTCATGCGATTGAAGATCAGAAAAATGCATTAAGAGAAATTGAAATAACGAATCAGTTAAAACATGATAATATTATCAAGATAATTGATTCAACGTTTAAAGGAAGTGCAGATATTGTTATAAATACCATATCAGAAATATTTATTGTGTTACCATACTTTCCTAGGTAACTATAAAACCAATGAGTAATATTGATTCAGCCAAAATAAACCGAAAAATATCCGATGATTGCAAAAGGTCGTGTGGAAGAAATTTATTTTAGTCATATTTTCCCGGAAAAATGTATAAATAAATATATAGAATTATGAATTGTATCGAAGGTGAACGGGGGGAGGGGGTTGAGTTGCATTTTAAAGCCGTGTATCAGAGGACACAATTTTATTTTTTAAGTATCAAGGAGGGGTTAGTATAAAGTTAAATCCAAATTTGTGGAGTTTCAACCCTTGTTACACGCCCGCCATCTTGGAAAACGGAGTACAAATGGTTTTTATGGTTTATCTGACAAACTTATGTCTCCCAAAAAAATTATTAGAGCATTTTTTGTTACAAATAAATTCTCTACAACTTTGATCATGTAACTTTAAGCCGCGAACCAAAAATAACGAAGATATTGTCCGTTATTCTTTTTTTCTAATCATTTTACAAAAAAATGTCATCAGACAATCCTTATAAACGGGATTTTAAAGAAACTTTTTCATTATAAACTTTTTAAATTTTATTAATTAATTACGGTTTTACAGCACTGCGAAACGAATACTATTTTTCAGTATTCAGAACTATTCATAAAGATCATGGGCGTAGTTACCGCCGTATCAGCCGTATCAATGATACGGGGACCCCGAGCTACAGAGGCCCCTTACATATGCAACCAAAAATTAATAAATGTTACCCACAATGTCACTTAAAGGGCCATTAATTAATTACGTAAGCATAGAAAAACTGAAATCGTCTTCAGCTATACATGTTTCAATAAATCAATTTACGGAAAAAAGGCAAGAAAAGTGTATATTTAATTTGAATTGTTTGCCTAGGTCAATTTCTAGGAGGAAGTGATAACTTATAATCAATCAATAAATATTTATTTTAATTTAATGCAAGCAATTTTGTTTCTTTTGTGAGAAATCTCCACCCTTCATTTGGGCCCCCCAAATAATTTTGATACGGGGCCCCTCCAAGGCGAGCTACGCCACTGATAAATATTAATGATTCGCCATAATCATCTTTTCATTTTTTTAAATGATTATTGATTTGACACTCCACCACTTACGAGGTACAGTCATGGGGCGCTTTTGTTTTACGTGGTATTTTGGTATTATGCCCCAGTATACATAATTCACCGCTCATTTTCTAAATTACATAATTACTCTCTCCTCGGTATTTTTGATGGACCAGGCTGCGGCTCAGGATCTGGTTGACCTTCTATATCAAATATTTGAGGGAGAACCGGATAAGGAAGTGATCTTCATAATCATTTCCTTAATTAATTTTGAGATTTCCATTATGTTGTAAAACCTTAATTAACTAACGCTTTGCTCCCAAGGAAGTTTGCACCTTGACCCCGTGGCGACCTTTGGCCTTGGCTCCGTATGTATAGAAGAAAAGGGGTAGTTTTTTTAATTTTCCAGGGGGTTTCTATGTGGGCAATGAAATTCTTCAAGGTATTCTGTAAATTTGTCTTTATTTCAAGTCAATCCGTGAAAATCCCATCATTGAATAGAAAATCGTTAATTTGTGGGATTTTTCCGATTTTCGGGGAGAGAAAGTTATAATGAAAAAGTTGCTTCAAAAATTTCCCGCCGAATGCGGAAAACCGCAGCTTTCTAGCATTTCTAGAAGTCTCTTAGAATTTGTATAAATGAGTCAGTCGATCACCTTCAATTGGGCTATATATTATGCGCTGTAAAACTTTAATCAATGAATAAAATTTAAAAAGTTTAAATTACAAATTATTCCTTAGAAACCTCTTTATATGAATGCTCTGATATTTTTTTTTTTTTTTAATGATTAGAAAAAAAGTTTTAACGACCACTAGAGCATTTTTACTCAAATTTTCATCGATTTTCGCTTATAACTTTGATGTTTTTGGTTCTGATGGCGGCCATGGAAAAAGGATTGCAACCCCACGAACTTGAATTTTGCTTCACACTAATCCCACCTTGTTATCTCTAAAATAAAATTGCGTCCTCTGAAAAATTCCGCGAAGAGATCTGTGTCCTCGTTAGGAGATAGATCTGGCGAATTTCAGCTCCAATTAAAAATTTCAACGTCCCTAAATCTTTGCACATTTTACAGCCCCTCCAAATTGAGGAGGAGGATTGGAAATTTGTATGTAGTGTCACTTGTGACCGGGTCTTCGTATAGTGATCTAAGTAGTCAAACTAGCTGGAAAACAATTCTGTAAATATAGATGTAGACTTAAGCAGTATGCACTGTATCAAAAGCCAACAGAGAAAGGTGGAGGTTTATTATTTATTGACTTTTGAGAATGCGTGACGCATATATTCGACTTTCGATACAAGGCATGTTGCTTACGTCTATATTTTCGAAAATTTTGTCTAGGTTTGATTAATGATTCTTTTACCTCTCAAAATGTGACGTAATCTATGAATGATCCGTAACTATCGTGAAATAATGCGTATTTTCTGCCTCACACAGCTTTTGGATTTGTATCGTTTAAGGATGTACGAAGACCAAGCAATTTTAAATAAAAAGCTTTTTTTATACGACTTTGGACTAAGTCTGAATCAAATCTGAAAATTTTTGGGAATTGCCTGATTATTTAAATAAATAAATGACTTATGCATATTTAACACTGGTCTTTTGGGAAAACGGTACATGGATGATATGTTTTCATAGATTTCTCCAAAACAAATCCGCGGATTTAAAAAAAAAAACTATTTAAATTAAAATTCAAACCTTAATAAATTATTGAAACAAAAAACCCGTTGTGCCCGACAAATTAAGAATGTACTAGGACAATAGCGGGGCCACAAATTTAAAAAAATATATTTTTTCAATTTTGATGGTGAATTATGTTATAACTTGACAATATAAGACGAAAAGTAAGAATACAATTTTCGATAATTGGATTTAATTTTCTAAATATCGAAAATTAAAAATCTTGTTAAATTATTTAGCTTTCGATATTTCGACGGCCAATGCAGGTGTCTAAAAATTGTATTCTTATTTCTGGCATATATTCATGAAGTTATAACAAAATTCATCATCAAAGTTGAAAATAAGGTACAAATAATTTCAACACTAAATCTAAAATTGACTTGGTGCTCGTACTAACTTAACAAATGAATTTCTTGTAGAAGCTTTGCAATTTTATTTTTATTTTTTAGAGGTACTTTAGCAAATTATTTGGAAATAAGGGGAACAACAAATCATCATTTGAGTGTGAATGAAATTTGTACAACATTTTCAAAGATATGTGATGCTGTACGCTGTATGCATGAATTTAAACCTGAACCAATTGCTCATCGAGATTTAAAAACAGCGAATATTTGTTTAACAGATAGCTTACAACCTGTTATTATTGATTTGGGTAAGTATACATAAGGTGTTGTGTAAATTGAGACGCAGGTATGACTGCATAAAAACTAGAGATGAAACGGATAGTGGTTTGGTTGGATAATGGTTATTCGGCAAGATACAAGGCTGGAGTGCCGGATATCCGGCCCGGTTATTCTACTCTTTTCAATTGTTGTCGTGGTTTTATGTTTGATTGATCAACAAGAACTGTCATCATCTAAAAACCTATCGCCAATTTGGCAATATTTTTATTTAAACAGATAAACTCGTATGAGAGCTTCTTTGAGATAATCCAATTTACCCAATTTCTACCTTTTTAGACCCAATGTTCGAGTCAGACTATTTAGGAGTTCTTGATTCAGTTAATTTGAACCAGTACCCGCAGTGGTCAAAATTTGCCACTTGTTAATTTTCAGTACTAAAATAATTAATATAAGAAACATTTTTGACGTGCGATAATTAAAATAAACTTGGGTAAAATAATGATTTTTTTTGAATTTTATTAACCGGATATTAGATTACTACCCGATATCCGGCAGAAAAGTTAAAACAAGCCGGATAGGCCGGAAACCGGTTAGTCACCGGATATCCGTTTCATCTCTAATAAAAACTTACGAAGCACAAATTACGTCATGTCACTTTACAGAACCTATCATACCCATTGACCTCTATCTACATAAAACTGCGTCTCAATTTGCGCTAGGCCCAAACCTCATTCACTAGTTCTTACAAACTTGCCACAAATGATTAATCAAAATAATCGCCATTCTCTCCCTTTAATGCGGAATAATATTAATATAAAATATGTTTTTAAATTTTAGGTTCGGCTACTGAAGCTCGTGTAAAAATATGTGGATCACAAGAAGCGCAACAACTGCAAGATTTAGCTGCAGAAAGATGTTCTATGCCATATAGGTAAATAAATGTTTATACCATGTATGTATGAAATATACTCCGCCAATTTATTAAGGGAACAAAATTTTTACACAGAATTTTTTGTTCAAACAGCTGTATCTGCGCGAATCATCGCATTCGGATCTTCAATAGCTCATTTTAAAACCTTTACTTTCTAGTTTTGGCATCTATTGATCAAAACTTTTTAACACCCCTTGCCGCTTTACACGGAGGGTTGAAAGCGTGAGAAATGTTTTCTCTAAATTTTATATAAAGTTTAGAAGTGTACCAAAATTTTAAAAGTTATTTTAAAATAAAGAAAGATGAGAAAGCTCGTTTATTTTGCTTTTATTAAATTGTTAAATAAAGACTATGGGTACAATTAAACAAATATCCAAAAGGAAAAAATTAATGCATCTCTGAAATTTTCCACAGTTGTATTAGGTTGCAAACACTCCATAAAAAAGTCGACCTTTCAGGGGCGTACCTAACCCCCTTTTTGGGAGGTAGTTGGGGGTTATATTAAGCTTTTTACAAATTACAAAAAAGTATGCATCAAATGAAAAAAAATTCAATTAAAAATTTTAGCTGAAGTGTGCACATTTTACGATTTGTTAACATCAAAGTTGACCGAGATATGCCAATTTTAAAATAGATTTTTTTTGCTCATTCTACCAAATGAAAAGTATCCATCTTGTAAACCGTTAGAGATAGAACAAAAGTTTAAAAGTAAAAGTTAATCATCACAGTTATAAACAAAACTATAAAAAAGAGTGTGCTGATTTTTTTCAGATTAACTTCAACTAGTGGTTTTGTGAAACATTTTGAAATTTTCGAAATTTTTGCAAGTATTTTGGAGACGCCTTCAGGGGTAAAAAGGGATGTTTAAAAAAAAAATTTCAAACAAAGGTTGTTCATTTTTTAATAAGAAATAACTTTTACTTTAATCTTTTGTTCTATCTCTAACGGTTTACAAGATAGTTTTTTTTTAGTAAATTGAATGAGTAAAAATTTCTAGAAAATACTCAAAAATTTTCAAAATTTTCGCAAGTATTTTCTGGAATTTTTTGGTTTTTCTAGAATGTTTCACAAAACCACTAGTTGAAGTTAACCAGAAAAAAAACACTTTTTTTTTAATAGTTTTGGAGAAAATGGACATTAAAGTTTTTTCCTAAGTTGTGCTCTCACGGGTAAACAGTGATGTTTAAGAAAAAATGCTTCAAATAAAAGTTATTAATTTTTTTATAAGGAATAACTTTTACATTCAAACTTTTGTTCTATCTGTAACGGTTTACAAGATGGATACTTTTTCATTTGATTGAATGAGCAAAAAAAATTTCATTTTAAAATTGGCATATCTTATTTTGAAAATAGAAAGTCGGAAAAAAAAACGAAAATGTGCACAAATACTTCAGCTAGAACTTTCAATTGAACTTTTTTTTATTTTATGCGCAGTTTTTTTGTAATTTGTAAGAAACTGATTAAAATCCCCAACTGCACCTCAAAAAAGGGAGTTAGGTACGCCCCTGAGAGGTCGACCTTTTTTACAACTGTTGAAAATTTCATAGGTGCGTTAATTTTTTCATGATTACAATGATTCTATTTAATTTTATTAGATTACTAGCGTGTAATGTGTAGTGTATTCTTGTTACTTTAGTAAAGTTGAATAAAATTGTGTGTTACCATAGATGCTTTGACCGCTAATATCTATATTTAAAAAGCTCGCACGGGAACTTTATTTGGCTCATTTTTTAAGAAAAATAAACAAGCTTTCGAGTGGTCTTAACAAATTTTTAAGAAAAAAATTTTTAAAATTTGTGTAGCCTTTTACATTTCTTACTATTTCCACCCTCCGTACAAAGGGGCAAGAGATGCTAACAATTTTTGAGCAATAGGTTTCCAAAACTAGAAAGTAGAAGTTTTCTAATGAGCATGATAAAATTTTAGATGACATCTTTTTTTATAAAATGGCGGCCAGATGAAAAAACGCCTAAACTATGGAAAAATTCTAAAACTATTGAAAAAATAAAAACAATATTAAAATCTCAAAATTGCTTTAGACTGCGAATATATTGATTTAAAAAGCTCGTACGGAATTTTTTTATAGCTCATTTTCAAGAAAAATAAAAAGCTTTCCAGTGGTTTAAACAAATTTGGTTTTAAACACAATTTTAACAAATAATTTTTAAAATTTTGGTACGCTTCTGAACTTTATATACAATTTAGGGAAAACATTTCTCTACCTTTCAACTCTCCGTTCAAAGCAGCAAGGGGTGTTAAAAAGTTTTGACCAGTAGTTGTCAAAACTAGAAACTAAAGGTTTTCAAATGAGCTATTAAAGTTCCGAATTATTTTTCTTAATAAATTTCGTAGTGTATATCAAGGTGTACTTAGCGTAACAGACAGGCGGGCAAGGTTATTTTGACTAACTTATACTAACTTTCGTCCCAAGTTTGTAACGCTTAAAAATATTGATGATACGAACGAAATTTTGGTAGATGTTCATAAAATCATCTAATTAGGCCATTTTTGGTTGTCCATCTGCCAGCCTGTCTGTGTACACGATGACTCTAAAACGAAAAAAGATATCAAGCTGAAGTTTTTATCAGGGCGTAAAAAGTGGGGTTGAGTTCGTAAATGAGCAACATAGATCAATTGGATCTTGGGTCTGTGGGACCCATCTTGTAAATCGTTAGAGATAGAACAAAAGTTTAAATTAAAAAAAATCCATCCTTATAAAAAAATTAACAACTTTTGTTTGGAATTTGGATGGTGGCCAATTTACATTTGTTACGGTTAAGGACTTTTCAGTTTCTTAAAATATACGTATTTTAATAACAAAATTTTTATTGTATATTTTTTCTCAATTTGTATCAAAAATACGTGTGATAGCTCGTTCAATTCGGAATGATATCTAGAAAAATGTGTCGGAAGCGTTTTTCAGTTCATAAAAAACTACGAATAGTCTAGTTAACATCTACGATTTTTTCTAACTTTTTTGTATATTCTCCGAAAATTACGAAACAGGTGTCATTCGATTCGTAATTTTATGTAGAAAGTTTACTGAAAAATCCGAAATGGCGCTGAAAAAAATTGCAAAAGTTATAAACAATTAAGTGAAAAATAAAATAGGGGGCTCAGTTTTTTTTGAATAACACAAAAAATATTGAAAATTTTCAAAATCTGAAAAATAAAGTTCCAACTGCCGAAATTTTATCTCCATATTTATAATTTTTACAGAGCCTTGAAAATAGCGCAAAATACGACAAGTTTAGCTCTCGCGCGCGTTCTGTCTCTGAGACCTACTAACAAAAAAAATTATTTAAACATATAGAATATGAATATTAATAAATAAAAAAATTAATGTAGTTTTGAGATACATGAATAAACAATAATCCGTGGTTTAAAAGTTTTTTTCCCAATTTTTCCATTAGTTATGTAATTGTTAACTAACAATTTTTTCTATACATAATGTTAACATAAAATCTCCGATAATTATTAAATTAAAACCCCAGAATTTTTTTCCCTCCGTGAAGTTATTCTTATTAGGCTTACAAATAAATTACCGTTTTTAAAATTTTGATTTTTCAATTTGTTATTAACATTTGAAAATTAACAAATGAAAAATAAATTTTTTTTAAAATTTTTTAATTGTTTTAATTTTTTATAGTTAAAAGCTACATAAAAATAATTTTTTCAAATTTTTTACAATTGTTTTTTAAAAATTGTTATAAACAAATAATAATAATAATAATATTTTATTCGTTCTCTTTCGATATACAATGTATACATAGAATTCGAAAAAAAAAAAAAAAAAAAAAAAAAAAAACAATAATAATAATAAGAATAATAAAAGATAAGGCGGTGATGGCCGACTTTTCGTAGACTATCCCGGTATTCACCTTAAACATCGTGGAAAACCATCAAAAACTCACGAGTAGGATAGCTGACATCCTTAAAAGTAAGAATGTCTAAAATAAATAAATATGAAATTTGTTTACCTAAAAACAAAAAATAATATATTAATTAAATTTCTTTTTCCGGTGATAAAAAAAAAATCTACCGGAAAGTGTCAAATATTATAAAAAAAATAAATATTGATACCGGTGTATAAAAATTTCCACGGTACATGTTATATAATAAAAAAGAAAAAAAAATTGATTACCGGTGTATAAAAAATTTCCACGGTAAATGTCATTTAATTAAAAAATATTGATACCGGTGTATAAAAATTTCCACGGTACATGTTATATAATAAAAAAGAAAAAAAATTGATTACCGGTGTATAAAAAATTTCCACGGTAAATGTCATTTAATTAAAAAATAAATTAATATAAAATTATCGAATTCCGGTGATTAGAGATCAACACGGAAAGTGTCAGAAATTAAAAATTATAAATACAAATACTTAATACATATATTAAGTTTAAAAATTACTTTTTAGTCCTTCCTCCAATGAATAGAAACACTGCCGTTGCAGGTACCTACGAACTGCATTGATCGGAGCCATTCTATTATCTCTCATAATGTCATTAACGCTTGACCCTTTACTGATTTTACCGTAAAAAAAAATTGCAAGATACCTCGTATTTTTTTTTAAAAATGAATATTTACACCTGAGATTAACATATTCAGATGGATTTCGAATCAGATAACGATTGCCCTGATTTATATTAATTTCGAACACATTTTTATTTTGGATAAAAAATTTGTAGATTTCAAAAATATAATGAGAGTGAAATGTCAGTATTCTGTTGTTCAGAAAGAATATTTTACAACTTTCAGTTCTTTTTAAGTTAAAAATAATTCTAATTGCTCTTTTCTGTACTTTAAATATTTTTGAGGCATTTACTGAAGCACCCCATATTACTATTCCATATGTCATAATTGAAGCAAAATTTGCATAGTAAACTGACAGTAGTGTCTTTTGGTCAACTCTTGATCTTAACGCTCTTAATTGAAAGCACACTCTGCTCAATTTTACACATAAGGTGTCAATATGAGATTTCCAATTCATTCCTGAATCTATTTCAACTCCTAGAAATGTCGTTTTACTTACAAACAGATTATGCGTAAAGGTGACTCCACCACCAAAACACACAATTGGTTTTTTTTTTTACGATTTAGAAGCAAATCGTTTTCATGGCACCAGCTGTCCATTAATTCCAGTACATGGTTAATGACTTTCATAAGCTCATCGGTATCTTTATGTGAAACAACGATGGTCGTATCATCGGCAAAGAGTGCAACTTTACAAAATAATTTACTAAATGAATTTGGCAAGTCATTAATAAATAGGAGAAACAGCAATGGCCCAAGAATAGATCCTTGTGGGACCCCAGACCTGATTGCACCCCAACTTGACTTGAAAGTATTTCCGTCTATGTTTAATTCAACAAATTGAGCTCTATTAGATAAATATGACTCTATAAGTTTATAACATTGGCCACGAATACCATATGCATAAATTTTGGAGAGGAGTAAATTATGATTCCCGCGATCGAAGGCTTTAGAAAGATCAAAAAATAAAGAGGCTACTTTAAAACCTTCATTAATTTTCGTGAGAATATGATCCGTGACGGCAAAAATTGCATTTGTAGTTCTTGTATTCTCTCGATATCCAAATTGATCGGGTGTCAATATGTTGAACCGAGTTAGAAAATTTGAAATTTTATTAAATATAACTCTCTCTAGAACTTTGCTGAAGATAGGTAAACATGATATCGGACGAAAATTACTGACATCCATGTTATTGGGTTTCTTTTGAAGGGGTACTATTCGTGCTAATTTGCCACGATCAGGAAAGATTCCCTCCCTTAACATACAATTAACAATTTCGACTAAAGGAGCCAATAAGGTTTTTGAAACAGATTTTAAAACATTACTGGAAATGCCTAAGTAGTCCATGAAGTCTTTGGATTTCATATTTCCAATAATTTGTTCTATGTCACGGGAATCGATTTCATCAATAAAAATAGTTTTTTCAAAATTTTTTATTTCAATTATGTTTTTGGCGTTATTATCCTGACCAATAGCAGAGCCCAAATTAATAAAACACTCATTTAAAGTGTCGACCATGGACATAGGGTCGCATATTTCAATATTATTTATACTTATGTGTTTAATGCCCCTAGATATGTTTAAAGTTTCATTTTTTATAATGTTCCATACAACTTTGGGATTGTTATTCGTGTTCTTTAATTTTTTGATCAAGGAAATTTTCTTGGCCATTGTAATAACTTTCTTGTATATTTTTTTGTACTTTTTGACATAACTTAAGAAATTTTTATTTTTTGCCGTTTTTTTCCGAATATTGAGTACTTTCAAGTTTTGGGACGATTTTATGATACCAGGGGTGATCCATTCAGGTCTGGAATAATTAAAAATTCTAACATTTGAGGAAGGACATGTCAAATCATAGTAGTACACGAAGGTATTTAAAAAACTATTAAATTTATTATTAATATCTTTACTCTCAAAGACTAGCTCCCATTTTTCCGTTTCCAAATGCCGGTTGAGTTTAACAAGATTTTCCTGAGTTATATGACGCTTTTGAATTATTTTACATTTCTTAGATTGTGGTTTCAAAGCACTAAATTGCAGAACAATGGCGTCATGATCGGAAAATGCGCAATCTTCCACATAAGCACAGAAGTTTGGTAAATTAACGAAAAAATTATCTAACAAGCTGGAAGAGCTTGTAGTAATTCTTGTTGGCTTATCAGTAATAGCCAATTTACTGTCAAAAGTTGTTAACAAATTAACTAATGTCTTAACCTTCTCATCCTGCTTATCTAGTTGATTTATATTAAAATCACCACAAACCGCAAAGTGTTTTTTTTCACTTTTAATAATATTAAGACATTGTTCCAATCTACTAAAAAACGTTTCAATATTACCACTAGGTGGTCTATAAATACAAACTAGTACAATTGACTTATCGTCAATAGAAGCTTCGATAGCTGCGCATTCAAAAACTTTTTCAATGCTTAAATTATTCAGATTCTCTTTTACTTTTATTTTTCCAACAAAGTTGTTCGAAGTTAAAATTAAACACCCGCCATTCTTAAAATCCTGTCTACAAAAGTATGATATGGGAGCATAATTCTTAATCTGATAAAAACTCAATTCATCCTCATTTAGCCAGTGTTCTGTTAAGCAGACAAAACTGGGTTGAATAGTGAACTTATTCGCAACAAATTCCTCTAAGTGAAGATGATTGGCTCTCAAACTACGAATATTTACGTGCAAAATAGATCTTGATAGCAAGTTGGGATTTACTACTTGAGAACTTTTAGATGCTTGTCTAGTAAGTTTTTTAATTTATTCGTTTTTATTCTTTTAGGAGTCGGAACAGTTTTTGTACAACCAGTTGTCGAAGGAAACTGGGGTATATTTTTGTCAGGAATTTTTTTAACGGCATTTGCTTCTGTCAGAGGGAGTATACGATCGTCGCTCAATTCCTGTGCAATGTATTTTCTAATAGTTCGTGCTAACCGACGTGTACCACTATAGTTAATATCTTTACCATTTTTGTGGAAGTCAGTATTTAAAATCCAAAGTTTGTTTGTATATAAAGTTAAAGTATCGGCGCATCTAAATAATTCATTTTCCATAAACTGATTAATATTGAAAATCATATCATTGAATTAAATTGTTTATGAGTAAAAAATTTGAAAAAATTATTTTTATGTAGCTTTTAACTATAAAAAATTAAAACAATTAAAAAATTTAAAAAAATAATAATATTTCTTAATATTAATAATTAGTAGCTAAAAAAAATTGTTAATTAACAAACGCATTTTTAAGCAACAAATCAATTTTTTTAAGAAAAATTTTTTTTATTTTAAATCATAATTAATGTTAATGAACATATTGCAAAAAAAAAATTTCGATTTACTCATAAACAATGTATTTGTTTATAACAATTTTTTAAACAACAATTGAAAAAAATTTGAAAAAATTATTTTTATGTAGCTTTTAACTATAAAAAATTAAAACAATTAAAAAATTTTAAAAAAAATTTATTTTTCATTACTTTTTTTCATTTGTTAATTTTCAAATGTTAATAACAAATTGATAAATCAAAATTTTAAAATTTAAAAAACGGTAATTTATTTGTAAGCCTAATAAGAAAAACTTCACGGAGGGAAAAAAATTCTGGGGTTTTAATTTAATAATTATCGGAGATTTTATGTTAACATTATGTATAGAAAAAATTGTTAGTTAACAATTACATAACTAATGGAAAAATTGAGAAAAAAATTTTTAAACACGGATTATTGTTTATTCATGTATCTCAAAACTACATTAATTTATTTATTTATTAATATTCATATTTTATATGTTTAAATAATTTTTTTTGTTAGTAGGTCTCAGAGACAGAACGCGCGCGAGAGCCAAACTTGTCGTATTTTGCGCTATTATAAATATGGAGATAAAATTTCAGCAGTTGGAACTTTATTTTAGGAAATTTCTTCATCTTTTTGGATTTTTTTTCAGATTTTGAAAATTTGCATTATTTTTTGAGTTATTAAAAAAAAACTGAGCCCCTTATTTTATTTTTCACTTAATTGTTTATAACTTTTGCAATTTTTTTCAGCGCCATTTCGGATTTTTCAGTAAACTTTCTACATAAAATTACGAATCGAATGACACCTGTTTCGTAATTTTCGGAGAATATACAAAAAAATTAGAAAAAATCGTAGATGTTAACTAGACTAGAAAGTTATAAACAATTAAAGATGAAAAAAAAAATTTATTTCGTTTTTCGCCAATACTTCATAAAATATTAATATTTAAGAAATTTTAGAAAAATATTCTTAAGGATGTATGAGCATGGTAGTGGGGGCACAAATTTAAAAATAGATATTTTCAATTTTGATGATAAATTTATATTATTACTTGACGATATAAGACGAAAAGTAAGAATAAAATTTTTCGATATCTGGCTTAATTTTCAAAATATCGAAAATTGAAAATTTTGTTTAATTATTTAGCTTTCGATATTTCGAAAGCCAAGACACATATCGAAAAATTTTATTCTTATTTTTCGTCTACATTCATGAAGTTATAACAAAATTCATCATCAAAGTTGAAAATAAGATAAAAATAATTTCAACCCTTAATCTACCCTGCTCTTACATCCCTTATATGGACGGTGACACTTAGTTTTTTTCTTTTCTAATTCATTGCTAATATGTTTACTTTCTATTAAAAAGTTTTTTTTTAATTTGTTTTCATTCATTCCAAATGAAAATTATCAAAAACTTTCAAAAATATGTCGTTTTTTGAGATTCCTCCATAAGAGCCAATGTATTTTATATCGATTTTTGATGACTTTTGTATTAAAAATTTGCACGGTTACCTAAGCTGAAATTTTAACCAACATATTCTTTGAGTAAAAGACTACCTACAAACAAATTTTGAGCCTTTAAATCAAACATTGTTGTCATGCTCATACATCCTTAAAGAGGAGGAATTTCCAAAAAAAATCTTCCACTCCCGAATGTCTAATTACATTATTTATAATTTTTATTTAATGTTGAAAATAAGTCATTTTTAGATTATTGTAATTGCGTCAAAAACGAATGCCTAACACTAAGTAAATTATTTTTGTAAGGTATTAAATATTAATTGAAAATCTTTTACAAATTATGATGTATTCTAAACACTTTAAAGAATTTATTACCGTTGGAAATTTCGAGAGAAGGGTTTTATTCTATTTTATTAGGGAAGGGAAAGAATGTTCGAGAGAAGGGTTTTATTCTATTCTATAAGCTTCTATTGTTCTTTTCTTCTTTTCTATCGTTTAATTTAATAAAATTTATATCCAGACAGAATATTTTAATACAAATCACTTACTTTTAACAATAAAACCCTTGAAAAACACTAAACCTGGTTGAAATTAAAACATTTAAATTTCGGAAGAAGTCCCAGAAAGTTCGAAGTCCGGTTCTGGCTTGATAGTTCTACTGGTCGTCGAGAGATGGCGCTAAAGCTCTCATTGGTCCGTTTAAAGTTGATCGTGATTATAGTTGTCGGTTTAAACAAACTTGCTACATCATTTCTAGAACTTTCTCAAATTTTCTAGGAAATTTTGAATCTATTTTGACCGTTACACACATTTTGGAAATTTCTAGATCATTCCAGAAATTTGTCCTGAAAATTTCCGAAAGTTCACATGAGTAATAAAAAGATAGATATATATTTTTTACCATTTTATCACCCACTTCCACTCACCGTAACCAAACTCCTTTACTTTCACCAGGAGACCAAAGGATATTTACCGCCCCAACAGGAAGTTGATTGGAGTTGGTGGTCATAGAGAAAAACCTGTCTTCACTTTTAATATTTTTTGGCTTCGTCGATCCCTTTTTATATAAATAATTAAGAAGTCACATCAAAAGAGTTTAAAATTTAATACTTTGTTTATAATAATTTATTTAAGTTATTGCATACAAAATGAAAAATCATGCATTTTTTGATAACTCAAAAAAATTGTTAAAATTATCTTTTAACGTGATCTTCTTAAGTATAATTATAAGAAGGGCTCTACGAGCCAAAAAAATTTTACGCCAATAGGGTCTTCCAGAAAAAAAATAACCTATGATTTTTTTTACATAAATTGAAAGTAAACAATAAATAAAGACATTCTGCGAAAGAAACACTTCTTTTTGTTTACAAGATTTTTGTTAAATAACATTTAAAGTTGCGAAGTATTCAAATGGACGAAAACGCGCTGTCATTGGTCGGCCCCGACGTGACGTCACGATGCATGTTATGAGTTATTAAAAAAATTTTTGTAAACTATTCAATGTCATCGTTTTACACCTGCTGTTAAAATTTGACATCTATTGACTACTTAACAAAGAAGATATTTAAATTTGAAGTTTGAATTTTTTCTATAGTCTTACGGCGGACAGGAAAGAAAAGGTTAAGAAACTGACATTTTAATCAACTGCAGGCGAAGAAAATGTCAGATTTTTTCAAAAAAACTGCTAACATTTGATTCAATTAATGAGAATTTCAAAAAGCTTGACAAAATTCATTTTCACTACACGATTTCGGAGATATAACCGGATATATTTAAACATTTTCTGGTTTGCATTGATACGTTAGACTATGGTTGGTACACTGGTACCGTCGCATTAAAGAGTTCGAGTAAATTGTTACTTCGCATTTCATAATAACGACAATTTATTGTCTAAAAAAACCAAATATGCCAAGGGATTTTATTAATTAATAATATAAATTTATTATACTCTTACTTTTGATATAAATTGCAAATTTGTTTAACAAACTTTTTAATCTTCGACATCCCACCATAAAAGAAAACAAAAACCATTTTTTAAGTTCCATATTATAATTATTTAATTTTGGTTGATTATTCGGTTTTATGGTTTTAAGATTTCAGTTTAAATTAATTTCACGATTAATGTTTTGTTTTCCAAGTTAACTTTCGTGTCCCATATTCCATTTTTTTCAAGATTTTCATTTCCGATTTTTAATGTTTGATCTGATTTTTGTTATTTAATTCCACTAAATAGCGTCGGTTTTACAAATAACACGCCGCAGAGCAGGGCAATTTTAGAGGTTATGTTTACATTTATGCACTTTTGTAAATAAAAAAATAAACATATTTAAATAAAACAATAAACAGCTTTTCTTTGGTGCCTTTCGATGTGTTTTTGCATTGGGGTACAAAACAATACTTGTACGAACTTTTTCCGCGAAGATTTTGACTATTTTCACCGAGTTCCATGTTAAAGCCTGTTAAATGCTCCGAAATGTAAACGTGCATCGTGATGTCACAGCAACATGGCGGCACATTCTCGGCTTTTCAAACGGTGTTAAACTTTAAATGCTTAAATTAAGAACTAAAAAATTTTTTTAAATCAAAATAAATATGCGAATAATTTTTTTGGTACTTAAAGAACCAAAAAATGAATTTAAAAACATTTTTCAAAAAATCTGGAAGACCCTATTATTTAAACATTTTTTTTCGTTTACATTGAAAACGAAAATTATAGAAAATTTTGTTAATAAATTATTGTCTGGCTTGTTGAAAAATTATATTTAATAGAAATGTTCAACGGTAGAAAATTTTTTAAAGTGTTTCGAATACACAATAATCTTTTAAAATTATTAATACCCTAAAAAATAATTTAGTGTGAGATACTCGTTTTTGACGCAATTACAACAATCTAAAAATGATGAAAAATGAACTATTTTTAGCGTTAAATAAAAATTGTAAATAATGATGATAGACTTCCGGGAGTGAAAGTTTTTTATTGGAAATTTCCGCCTCTTGTAGAATCTTTTTTTAAATTTGTAAACATTCATATTTTACCTATTTTTTCATCTTTAATTGTCTATAACTTTTGCAATTTTTTATGTTCTGAAAAACGTTTCTGGCATATTTTTCTAGACATCAGTCCGAATCAAACCAGCTAAAACACTTATTTTTACGACCAGTATTTCTATATTTCACCAATTTGAACTTGTCGACTAGCCTAATGAAGAAACTTGAAGAATCTAAAATTGTTTAAATTGTTTCAGAGCACCTGAATTATTCAATGTAGAAAGTTATTGCATGATTGATGAAAGAACAGACATTTGGGTAAGTTTTTCCAAAAATGATTTTTAATTGTTTAAGTTGCCATCAGGGCTAAGAAACAATTTAATAAAAATCTGCCCTAGCGGTTTTGTAAGTTCCGAAAAGATATCGCAGTTAAACAGTATTAATACTGTATTTTTCAGCATGTTTTTGGTTGTTTCGGTCAGTTTTTTCATCGAAACATATACGGTATATTTACGAAATATTTACGGTAATAAGGGGGTAAAATAACTATATTTAAGCGGCAATAATACTGCACAGATACGAAATATTTATGGTATTTATGGTAAATAATTTTTTACGTAGTTTACAAATCCGTTGTCGGAACTGGTGAAAAATTAATAGTTTTTCTTTAATTAACGAAAATCACAAATTTTCATTGTCAATAAAAGTATTTTTCGTACCTAACAATGAATAAATGAATTACGTTAGTTAAAATAGGTTATTATTTACTTTATTTAATTTTAAATATGCTTAAATGTACAAAAAATGATAGTAGAGTGAAATTACGCCTTGTGTATGGATTAAAAGTTCGAGCAGCGAAACTTAGGGGTTTTTCTTTTCACATCAAAATAAGTATTTTTTGAAATTTTTTACTTTCCCGGAGTGGTGCAACATGTTTAAAAAACAAAATGGCGTCAAAAATGGAATTTTTTTCAGAAATTTTATCATTTTTATTTTATATTCGCAAAAGGGGACATCGGTGGATAACCAAATTTGGTAGGTTTGTAGTCAATGTTAAGAACTACTCCTCATATTTTTTTGGGGGGGTTTCGTCCCTTCCCCTCCCAGTTATATATATATATGTATACATACATATGGTAAAACAGTTCATTTGACTGTAACTTGAAAAATATTTGATTGATTTTAATGAAACTAATATCAATAGTAGGTTTCATTACTTGCAACTTTCGGTTAAAATTTTAGCGAAATCCGTTACATAGTTCGGCCAAAATTTCCAATTTAGTAAATTGTTTAAAATGGCTGCCATTTTATGCCATTTTGTCCTACGAGGTTAAATTTTTTTTTTAAATTGTAGCATTTTTTATTATCTTTCGATTTTATAATAAGTGGCTTACCCGTAAAAAGACTCCTTGATCCATATTTTTGCGAAAAACGGAAAATTTAACACTTTCTGGAAATAATTGTTTGGGGGGTGTATGGGCTGGCTTTGGGGGGTGTTTTTTGCTTTGGCTTCAGAAAACAATTTTTAAAAGAGGTCTATATGGTTTAAAGCAAAATTTTTAAGTTTTTACCCCCTGCTGTTAGGGGGAAGGGGTGTATGGAATAAATGTATCTTAAAAGATTTTAAAAAGAGGTCAAAATAGTTTAAAATGCTAAAGTAACCCAAAACTTTAGATGTTTTTATTAATATAGCCCTTTTTTCAACATCCACCCCTCCCCGTCCCGCTTTCATATTTTTGCAAATTCAAAATTTTTATGACGTATAAAAGGGTTTTTGGGGTCGCTGATCTCGAATTTTGCACTAGATTATCAAGAAAAAATAGTAATATTTTTAGGGGGTGTACTTATTTATGCCTAAAATTCGAGATCAGCGACCCCAAAAACCCCTTTATACGTCATAAAAATTTTGAATTTGCAAAAATATGAAAGCGGGACGGGGAGGGGTGGATGTTGTAAAAAGGGCTATATTAATAAAAACATCTAAAGTTTTGGGTTACTTTAGCATTTTAAACTATTTTGACCTCTTTTTAAAATCTTTTAAGATACATTTATTCCATACACCCCTTTCCCCTAACAGCGCGGGGGTTAAAACTTAAAAATTTTGCTTTAAACCACATAGACCTCTTTTAAAAATAGTTTTCTGAAGCCAAAGCAAAAAACACCCCCCAAAGCCAGCCCATACACCCCCCAAACAATTATTTCCAGAAAGTGTTAAATTTTCCGTTTTTCGCAAAAATATGGATCAAGGAGTCTTTTTACGGGTAAGCCACTTATTATAAAATCGAAAGATAATAAAAAATGCTACAATTTAAAAAAAAGTTTAACCTCGTAGGACAAAATGGCATAAAATGGCAGCCATTTTAAACAATTTACTAAATTGGAAATTTTGGCCGAACTATGTAACGGATTTCGCAAAAATTTTAACCGAAAGTTGCAAGTAATGAAACCTACTATTGATATTAGTTTCATTAAAATCAATCAAATATTTTTCAAGTTACAGTCAAATGAACTGTTTTACCATATGTATGTATACATATATATATATAACTGGGAGGGGAAGGGACGAAACCCCCCCAAAAAAATATGAGGAGTAGTTCTTAACATTGACTACAAACCTACCAAATTTGGTTATCCACCGATGTCCCCTTTTGCGAATATAAAATAAAAATGATAAAATTTCTGAAAAAAATTCCATTTTTGACGCCATTTTGTTTTTTAAACATGTTGGCACCACTCCGGGAAAGTAAAAAATTTCAAAAAATACTTATTTTGATGTGAAAAGAAAAACCCCTAAGTTTCGCTGCTCGAACTTTTAATCCATATAACAGCCTTTTTTTGCTTAGATTTACTCCAGTATGATGTTAATCGTGCAAAATGATTCAAAATTTTAGGTTATGAAGCCAGACAAATTATTGTATTACTATTGTTCGCAGTTTTTTTGTTATTCAGTAATCGTATAGTATATTTTCGGTAACTGTACAGCGTAAGTGCAGTATACATACTAGATAACTATAGTATAGAAACTGGCCAACACAACTATAATATAACCAAATTATAACGGAAAATATACGGCATTGCGTAAATGCCGAATAATTACGGTATATTTACGGCATTCTCGAAACCGTTAGGGTGTAAATTATAAAAAAAGTTTGATAAATGTGTACTTAGCATTCGGATGTTTTTTCAACTTTGTTGTGACTTGATCTACCATGTGAAATAACTTACGAATTTAACAAATTTGAAAATTCGATTTAAACCAGGGAGCAACTTTTTCAGAAAACACGGTGACTAAAATCGACTCTAGCCTAATAAAAGTGCTTTCCAACGAGACGATGTTACGAAACAAAGTTACTTCGCTCAAAAGGAATCGATTTGTGTATTGATCATGATCGCACAATGAAATCAAAATTATTTAGTAATTTTGTTTCACGCTTGACATTAACAGAGAGAAAAATTTTATTTGGAGAAAAAAAGGCTTAAGGGGTTATATCAAGTTGCGAGTGCAAAAAAACACGTTTTTTTATGAGGTTTTTTCTTTTTGGAAGACCATTTATTTTACATAAATAAAAAAAGTATGCAAATAGGAGAGTTTCTTTAATTTTACGATCCCGTTGTGCCATTTCAAAAATTGGATATAGTACTGCTCCTATAGGCGTTATCCTGGAGGTCCTACAAAAAAAGTGTCACATTATGATTTTCAAAAATTCCAAATTCTTCTAAAAATTTCCAACTTTAAAGTGGTCTAAAATTTCGAAAGAATTTTTAGAAATCTTACTCCTTCGATCGGGGATATTGGGGAAAGTATCAAAGAAGAATGTGAAAAAATTCGAAACCGATCAGTCGAGCCGTTTCGGAGAAATCTTGTTCACCGATTTTGAAAATGGTGTTTCGAGAAAAACGCGTTTAAAGTTTCAAAAGACGTTTACACTCAATTAATTTTTTTATGCGTTTATCTTCGTTGATGCGGTAATATTTATCGGAAAATTGAAATTTTCAGAGAATATACTTTAATATATGTACATTCCGGAAATGCACAAAACAAAAAATTGATTATTTGAAAATTCCTGTACTGTATATCATCCCTTAAATAAGATATTAAAAAAAAAAAAAAAAAAACTATTTTTGCGGCCTTTGAATTTTTTTTTTGTGCGCCTGATTTTGAAATGGATTTTTCATAGATCATTTCTTGTATTCGAATATATATAATCCCGGTGAAAAACTTCACTTCACTTAGATTTTATGTCACAGAATCCTAATAAACTCAATTACGTCAGTTCAAAAAAGTTGAGTAATCTCGTGAAAGAAAATTTTTCGAAAAAAATAAATAAAAATGATATAAATTTATTGAGTAACTTTTCCGTAAGGAAGCATTTAAGTATTACGTGAGCAACTTTTCGATGACTTCATACCCCCCATCCGCCTGTATAGGAGAAAAAGGAAAATCGTTAACCCCCTACTACCTCCCTAACCCCCCTCTAATGATATGAATTATGGAATTTTTTCACAACTTTTATTAAACTTTAAATTTAAATAATCAAATGTCAATAAAGTATTTTTGAGGTTAAAGCCAAGCACCTACTTAATAAAAGCCTAATTTTTTTACTCAAGTACGAAAATGATTGATTTAGATTTCTTGTATAAGTTTTTCCTTAATTCGCCATGGGAACTGATTCTAGCGCTGTCTAGGGGTATAAAATAGGAGTTGTCTTGGACAAGTCAAATTTGTGCATGGGATTGAATTGTTTATTTATATTTTGATAATGAGTGAAATAAAAAAAAAAATATTTAAACTTTTGACACGTTCGTACTCTTATTTCTGTTGAATTTTGACTTGTCATAGACACCTTCTATTTTCTGCCACCAGGCAGCGCTAGAATCACTTCCCATGGCGAGTACGTATCTATTTAATGTTTAACTTGGCAAGTTTTTACCATGTATATTTAATATACAGCGTATACTAATTTTAGTACCAAGCTTGTAACGCTTAAAAATATTGATGCTACCAACAAAATTTTGGTATAGGTGTTCATAAAATCTCTCCTCTAATGATATGAATTATGGAATTTTTTCACGACATTTATTAAACATCAAATTTAAATTTAAATAATCAAATGTCAATAAAGTATTTTCAAGGTTAAAGCCAAGCACCTACTTAATAAAGGTCTAATTTTTTTTACTCAAGTACGAAAATGATTGATATAAATAAATTTATTGTGTAAGTTTCTCTTTAATTCTATTTAATATTTTACTTGGCAAGTTTTTACCATGCATATATGTATTATACAGGGTATACTAACTTTAGTCCCAAGTTTGTAACGCTTAAAAATATTGATGCTACCAACAAAATTTTGGTATAGGTGTTCATAAAATCACCTAATTTGTCCATTTTCGGTTGTCCGTCCGCCCGTCTGTGAACACGAGAACTCAAAAACGAAGAAAGATATCAAGCTTACTCAGAATATCAGTTATGTATGTGTGACATGAATGTATGTG
Source organism: Chrysoperla carnea (assembly GCF_905475395.1). Classification (NCBI taxonomy): domain Eukaryota; kingdom Metazoa; phylum Arthropoda; class Insecta; order Neuroptera; family Chrysopidae; genus Chrysoperla; species Chrysoperla carnea. Next base: position 11,697,269 of record NC_058342.1, read on the forward strand.
TAATGTGATAACACTATCTATACATGGTATTTCAACAGTTAACTCAGTCAATTGTTTGTTTCCACTTGTTTTTAGATTCGTTTGAATACTCTGAAAACTTTCAAATTAAACTATTAAATAAATACGTAGTACTAAGGAGAAACTTACTCAAGAAATTTATACCAATCATTTTCGTACTCGAGTAATTATCAATAAAAAAATAAAACGTTAAAACTTCTGACTATAAATTAAAGGCAAAATGTATTAATTAATTTTTGAAATATATTTGTAAAATAAAAATAAAATGCAAATATTTATTGAATTAAAAAGAATTATTAGAAACTGAACTAAAACAGAAATTATACGCAAAAACATGAAATGACCACAAAATACAGATGAAAAATTTAGAAGGGTATATAATTTCGCATTTTTACGGAAAAATTTTCGATTTTTGTAAGGTGACTGAAATTTTTTTAGGCTTATTTATAATAATACACAAAAAAGCCTCATGCTAATTTTTCGTAACGCGAAAGTTATCTCGAGTTATACAGGCTGTTAGAAAATTCCATGACACTATTAAGTGCATGTTCCCTTGCTTAAAATAAGTAAAAAGTACATAAATCCGAAAATAATTCATTATCGAAATACAGAAGGCTAAAGGTTAAACCCTTCCAATTTATTAAAAATAATGCAAGCACTGACAGTCAACACTTTCTATACAGAATATTTCAACTATTAACTCAGTCAATTTTTTATTCTCACTTGTTATACCATGCATATATGTAATATGCAAGGTATACTAAGTTTAGTCCCAAGTTTGTAACGCTTAAGAATATTGATGCCACGCACAAAATTTTGCTATAGGTGTTGATAGAATCACCTAATTAGTCCATTTCCGGCTGTCCGTCCGTCCGTCTGTGAGCACGATAACTAAAAAACGAAAAAAGATATCGAGCTGAAATTACAGGTACTCAAGGCGTAAAAAGTGAGGTCGAGTTCGTAAATGAGCATCATAGGTCAATTGGGTCTTGGGTCCGTAGGACCCATCTTGTAAACCGTTAGAGATAGAACAAAAGTTTAAATGTAAAAAATGTTCCTTATCAAAAAATAAACAACTTTTGTTTGAAACATTTTTTCGTAAACATCACTGTTTACTCGTGAGGGCGCTAATTAGGCGAAAATTTTCCAGTTTGTACTATACTTGAATATCGGTTATGTATGTGTCACATGTATGTATGATGTGTCACAACACTGACTATGCATGGTATTTCAACAATTTACTCAGTCAATTGTTTATTTTCACTTGTTAATATGAACTTTGTAATTTTTTTGTAATTATAAATATTATTGGCTTTAATGCCACCTTTCTGATTTTTTTCATTGAAAAGTTCCCCTGGTTAACATCAAGGTAGTATGAGTGCCAAAGCAAGTTTAGATTTGTGTTGAAATTATTTGTACCTTTTTTCAATTTTGATGATAAATTTTGTTATAACTTAAGAATACAATTTTTCGATATCTGCCTTGGTTTTCGAAATATTGAAAGCTAAATAAATAAACAAAATTTTCAATTTTCGATATTTTAAAAATCACATCCAAATATCGAAAAATTTTATTCTTTCTTTCCGTCTTATATTGTCAAGTTATAACATAATTCACCATTAAAATTGAAAAAAAAATATTTTTAAAATTTGTGCCTCCACTACCGTTCTCATACATCCTTAATTAGTAGGACACAACGGGTTCTTTTTGTTTTCAATAATTCATTAAAGTTTTAACTTAAATATTTTTTTTAAATTTCCACCGACTAGTATTTCTTTGGACTATGAAAACACATAATCCATCTACCGTTTTCCCATTGTTAAATATGCCTACTTTTAAAGTCTTTTATTTATTTAAATAATCGGGGTCTCCGACCCTAAAATTTTCAAAATCGATTTAAACTTAGTCCAATTTCATATAAAAATAAATCCAACCTTTCATCTAAATTGCCCTGGTGCTCGTACATCCTTAACTGATAAATAAACAAAAATGTATAAATTTTCCTGCCGAATCTAATTAAATTAAATCTATTTTTCATTTAGAGTTTGGGTTGTATTTTGTACGCAATGTGTTACTTCAAATCACCATTTGATACTGTACATGAAAGAGGAGATTCTGTAGCGTTGGCAGTTCTTAGTGGGAATATTCATTTTCCAGAAGAAAATGCACCATATCCAGAGGTTTGTAAAACGACAATCAGTGTTGTCCATTAATGTTTATATGATACATATAACCGGCTAGTTGTCGAGCTCGTTAAGGCGACTTAAATTTCTTTGTCTACTGGCTAGGAGGTTGCGGGTTCGAATCCAGGCAGTGGCAGTGTGAGCAAAAATGTTTATGGGGCGGTACATTGACCACACTGTCGTTACTTGGATAAGAACGAAGTGACCGACTTCATCCACATTATAAAATTAATTGTATATTAATTGTGGGTGGGCTCTGTTCTAGACGTGGTCTGAGAAACAGAGGTTAAACCCCATTATTATTTATTATTTATATAGGTTAATTTTTGATAATTGACCTCAACAGGTTTCCAGCATTGTTCCATATAATATAAAATTTAAACTCACGAGTATTTGTATGCTATGATATTAGTCATGGGATGAATGTTGAATTTTTTACATTCGCGAATAGTCTAGTTAACATCTACGATTTTTTCTAACTTTTTTGTATATTCTCCGAAAATTACGAAACAGGTGTTTCGATTCGTAATGTTATGTAGAAAGTTTACTGAAAAATCCGAAATGGCGCTGAAAAAAATTGCAAAAGTTATAAACAATTAAGTGAAAAATAAAATAGGGGGCTCAGTTTTTTTTTAATAACTCAAAAAATAATGCAAATTTTCAAAATCTGAAAAAAAAATCCAAAAAGATGAAGAAATTTCCTAAAATAAAGTTCCAACTGCTGAAATTGTATCTCCATATTTATAATTTTTACAGAGCCTTGAAAATAGCGCAAAATACGGCAAGTTTGGCTCTCGCGCGCGTTCTGTCTCTGAGACCTACTAACAAAAAAAATTATTTAAACATATAAAATATGAATATTAATAAATAAAAAAATTAATGTAGTTTTAAGATTCATGAATAAACAATAATCCGTGGTTTAAAAATTTTTTTCCCAATTTTTCCATTATTTATGTAATTGTTAACTAACAATTTTTTCTATACAGAATGTTAACATAAAATCTCCGATAATTATTAAATTAAAACCCCAGAATTTTTTTCCCTCCGTGAAGTTATTCTTATTAGGCTTACAAATAAATTACCGTTTTTAAAATTTTAAAATTTTGATTTTTCAATTTGTTATTAACATTTGAAAATTAACAAATGAAAAATAAATTTTTTTTTAAATTTTTTAATTGTTTTAATTTTTTATAGTTAAAAGCTACATAAAAATAATTTTTTCAAATTTTTTACAATTGTTTTTTAAAAAATTGTTATAAACAAATACATTGTTTATGAGTATTCAAAAATATTCACGTAGTAAAATTTTTCCACTTAGGAAAAATCAGGCTAGAAAAATAATAAATAATTTTAATGAAAAAATAAGTGTTAAATTATAAGTGTATCAGGCAATTATGATTCGAATTTAACAGTTTTTATAGACGTTTTCCTAATACTGAGAACATCATTAAGAAGTGAATCAGCAATTGTACAATTGTAAATATATTTCAAATGAAATTATTTTTAAAACATGTTCTCCTAATATTAATTTAATAACTTTTGATTTTTTTCTCCACTTTTCTACGAAATTTGTTGTTTTTTTAGTCACAAGTACAGGGTAGCCATGAGTTACGGTAGCCACGGGAGTGCTATTCCGTACGGGTTGAGCTAGTACATACAGTTCTGTATAAGTCCATAAAGAAATAAACCATATAATTCAATGAAAGCAAATTTAGTTTTTTTTTTTTTAAGGTTAGTTTACTGTTGCATTTGTCCAACATTCAAATTTAACAGTGATCTAAAAATATGAGTAGAGTACATATTAGTGAAGTTAGAGGTTGTTTTGCAATTTATGATATAAAACGATCATGATTTTTTTGTCAAGAACGAAAAAAACGATGCGAATGTTAAAAAAATACGCGAATGCTAATATTCGCCCCATCACTATATGATATAATATTTGTTTTATATTTTCACACACTTTGATAAGTTTATGTTTGGTTTAAAATTATTAAACCAGTATAAAAAGTGCCGGGTGTCATGGAAATGTTTATTGAAGATGTCAACGATCCAGCTCCATTCCCGCCGTTTATGTACATACATATTTTATCAAAACATGAAAAGACAAATTTTCTTTTTTTTTTTTAAATAATTTAATTAAGGAAAATTTGACTTTAGTGAGGAAATTCTGTTATGCCAAAGTACGAAGTCTGTAGATTAAGATCGGAACAATGCAAGAAAAAACAGTATTACTTTTTAATTTAAGCGAAAAGTTGTATTTCTTTCTGTATTTTGAGGACGAGTATTCCCTCCAAGTTTTGCTGTTTCTTTATTTGATCTCCTGTTTCGATTTATTTTTTAAAGGTTATATCGGTCCTAGATTTTTAAATTCGATGATTAGCTCGAATTTTTATTATACTTTGGAAATCATGTATGTGATTCTTTTGACATAAGCAAAAATTTATTTATTTCTTGTTCTATGCTTGTACTATGAAATAATTGATAACTGGGTTTAAAACATAGATTTTCTAATGGGTCCCATGACCTATTATTAAATTTCGCTCGTGATTTTTTCGGTTACTGAAAAACAAGCTCGCGAAAATGACACACCGCAAATTTTAATTCAAATACATATTAATATCATCTACCCCCCCCCCCCTTAACACACGCGATATAGACAATGTCAACTTTAAAGATCAATCCACTACTTGTCCCCGCTTATCCCGCCCCTAAACAATAACTTTACTTATTACATTAATCCTAGCCGGAACACTATATAATAAATTGCATTTTGGGGGGAAGCCCGAATTGTTGGTTACGGTTTGGATTGTCTATACCGTGGAGAAGGCAGTCATCTTAGTTTGAAGAGGTGAGTATTGATTTTAGCGAACAAAGTGCCGATAGCATTTTTGTAGAGAATAACATTTTTTACAAAAACGATCCCATGCGTTTTTTGCGTAATGCGTGAGTCACATTAAACATTTTTGGCGAAAGGAATGGAAAAAAATGTCTCAATGAAAGTTGTAGATAGCATATTAACGGAAAATAACTTTTATCTAAACAATTGTTTACTATGTACCGAAGTCTATTATTATTTAAAAGCAGCTTATGCGCCTCTAAGACATTAATAATGCTATTTTTGAGTAAAATACATGTGCATCAAGTTAGCTAAAAGCATCTCTCACACCTCCATAGAATGATTTTAGGGTTTTCATAGAAGAATGGAAACAGAATAAGAATTTGCCGCTAATTAGTTGTTAAGGAATTATTTCCAAAAGCAATTTTTTTTTCGTTTTTAGGTTGCCTTGATATAGTGCAACCTTGATATAACAAATCTGAAGGGAACCAGTAAATATTCGTTACATCAAGTAATTAATTAAACTGAGGTTAGGTTGGTTAAAAATTCGTTATAAAGAGGTAAAGAAATAGTTTTATTTACCTCAAAATTAGGAACTCATCTTGTTATAGGGAATAACTTCTAAAAGTTTCAATTCAAAAATTTTCACTTAGATTAACACTTAATCAGAATTAAATGCAGTAAAATGTATAGAAGCAGGTATCTAGGTAGGTACATACATTATGTGGGTAATTTAATGTTACATTCAAGGATTCGCAAAACAAAACTCACTAATTAAAGATAAAAAATCAACAATCTGGTTATGGTGGCTCAATTTTAATTTTATTCATTTTGATTAGAAAAAACATCATCAATTGTCTGTTAACACCGATAAGAGTTATCTCATCCAAAGCGCAATTCAATTTCGTGATGGATTTAACTACATCGTCGCTCAAATTTCACTTTTTGAGAAACACAGTTTTTATTATATTTAAAGCATTATGTGCATCTTTTATTGTAAAATCTTGTTCATCAATTTCACCCCCCTTCTTCCTCGCCTTCATCCGCTTCTCCATTAGTAACCGGTAAGAACCGGTAGATGTGACAATGTCAGCATCAGTTAATTCTCCACAGACGGCTAAATCATTATCAGAGGTAACGAAGTGATTGTTAAATTTTTTTACGAAAAAAACGTGTCGGAACCTGTCGTGACATGAATCACATAATATGGATTAATTGTCATATATTCGTGGGAACATTATATAAAAGTTTTTGGTTGACTTAATTCGTTAATTAAGTAGTGGTATTTAAATTTTTTTTTTTTGTACTTGAAAATTAGTTATAAAGAGGTAAAGGTTGTTCGCAAAAAATATTCGCAATGTAGAGGTATATTTTACATTGACCCTTATGGACGATTCAAGGGGATTACGAAAAATTTGTTAAATCGAGAAATTCGTTATATTGAGGTTCGTTATATTGGGATTCGTTATATTAAGGTTGCACATATATGATGTTGCTGTTATGAATTTATTGCTTTGTGAGCAATTGAGCATCATAAAATTTCAAAATTATTTGTTTTAAATTTTGCACTAATTTTCCAGTAGATTCTTTAATATGTGAATTCCGCAAAAAGAACGTTTTTTTTTTGTAGAGAAATTTATTTTCCACAAAAATTCTCCCGGCATTTTTTTCGCTAAAATCAATAGTGAAGCAGTTATTAAAAAAAAAAACTCGCCCTTTACTTAAATTTAAACTTATTTTTGACCACCCTAACCGCAACCAAAAAGTCGACTTCTCTCCAAAAATGCGATTTAAAAATGCAGTATGACTGTACTAACTCCCATCTCTTTGGTCTGACTTCGATCACAGTCCTCACAGACCTCGCATTTAATTATAGACATTAGTTTAGAATATGTAAGTATAAAGGTTTAATAATATCTATGTACTGTAAGAAAATGTGGTTTTATCGTGATATCTTCGACCACCGCGTTGTCATAGAAAGATAAATTATACCCTATGTCTTATTCTGATGTTTAATACTGTAAAGATTCATCAAAATCCGCACAGTAGTTTTTTCGTGAAAACGAAATAAAAATTTTTCCCTACGTACATCCTAACATCCCCACATACTTTTACGATTATAATAGTAGTAGGATTGTGCTAATTACTTTTTTGTTTGTTTTAGGAATTACACGACTTAATAAAGTTTATTTTGAAGGTTCAACCATCGGAACGGCCGTTCATATACAGTGTCTTATCAAAAACTCAAGAACTGTTATCAAAGGTGGAAATGCGAGTTTAATAACAATATTTATATTAACAAAAGAAAAAAAAATTAACTAAAAATTTGTATTATAAATAAATTTTATACATGAAACAATTTTAATATTTGTAAATAAAATTTATATATTAGGCATATCATAAGCGGCTGAATACATTCCAATATAATAATTTATACTCACCGCCACAGAAATTGGCGTAAAAATAAATAATTCGATAAAACTCTTTTAGGCATATGAGTGCCAAAAAATGTTATATTAGTGAAAACTAAAATATTTTACTTTTAAAATATTTTTTCTTAAAAGTCACCATATTTTTGCAGTTTCAAGTTTATATGCTTACTTTCGCCTAGGGATAGCGGAAAAAAATATGGATAACATTTAGACACTAAATATGTAAGATGCGCGCGCATATCTTTATAAAGAATGTTCCAATAAGAACGGTTTTGAGTTTTAAATAAATATATATACTTGTAGCATAATTATGAAAACATTTATTGAATAATGAGTGTTTTTTTCATGAAATTTTCGGGGGCTGTTGTGCATAAATTGTGTGATATTTCTGTGATACAGCATTGAATTCATATTTTAAGGCTTCAATCGTTGTGGGTTAGTTCACATAAACTGATCATTTAAAAAAATTACAAGGCGTTATATCGCATGATCTGGGCGGTCAATGCCTATCTCCAAAACGAGAAATAAAAGGATCAGGAAATGACTCGTGCACTAATTCAACAGTTTCTCTGGCTGTTTGGCATGTTGCATCGTCCTGTTGAAACCACAGGCTGTTGAGATCCATAAGTTATTTAACATTTCACGATAATTTTCCAACTGTATTTTCGAAGAAAAATGGCCCGATGATGTTTCCAGCCCAAAATGCACACAAAACAGTGACTCTTTTATTTTAGAATGCATCTCTCAGAAATCATTCGTGGATTTTCGAAACCTCAAATGCGACAAGTGGATTTTTGAAAAAAGAAATTAATTACTTTTTTCTTTTTTTTTTTATGAAAATGGAAAGATCATATATAAGTTTTATAACAAAACTTTTTTATTTTTTCATGATAATATTAAAGTTACAGGCAGTTTTAAAAGAAAAAAGGAACGAAAACGCCCGACAAAAAAATGTGCGTAAAAGATCGTGTAACGTCATAATGTTAATTAATAATTGTATACAGTGTATACTATTTAATTAACATTATAAAGTCACAACGATGTTTTATGAACATTTTTTGTTGTTGGGCGGTTTCCGTTTCTCTCTTGAAAAGCTCTTTTAAAACTAACTGTAATTTTAAAATTATCATTAAAAAATAAAAACAGTTTTGTTATAAAACTTATATAAGATCTTTCCATTTTGTCAAAAAAAAAATTTGGTTCAAAATCCCAATTTTTTCGATTAACGGAGCCATCAAAATAAAAATTGATCTCGTCACTAATCCATCAGCGTATGCTAATTGAATTTTCGCTGCCTATGGTCTTCCGGCTTCAACTCTTGAGTCAATTGAACTTTGTACGCATCAAGTTTCAAATTTTTTTGATTCAATGCATAACGATTATGTAAACACCAATTTCTTGAACTGAATATCAGATTGATGTGGTTGGACTTTCTTCAGTTTTCTCATTTTTTTTTCGATATTCTTCTCACAATGGCTTCATTTGGAACACTCCGATGGCACATAATTGTTCGCATTTTGCAAACTGTGACTCTAACTAAGTAAACACTAAAATAACAAATTATATAGCCACGTTTCTACTGACTTTAGGTTTATCTGATGTTTAAGGTAATGATCATTACATAAGTTACACAATATACAACATTAAATAAAAGATGCGCGCGCACCTGTATGTAATACATGTATATAATATATATAACAACCCAAAATAAATGTTATCCTCACTTCTGCCATTTTTATCTACCTATAAATGGAAATTATATACCAATTAGTGATGAGACGAACGTTGTAATTTGAATATTAGCGAATGCGAATGTTAATTTTGAAATGAAGCGGCCGCAAACTGTTATATATTAACTTCATACATATAATTCTTAATTAGGGTAAAAGAATTCGTCGTAAAGATCCAGAGTCCATTAAAAACACAGCTATAAGTTCATTAAAAGGTTTAGTTTGTTCTTATTTGAGGTTAGTTTGCTATAATTGCATTTGGCCAAAACTCACATATTACTGAGATTAAAAAGGGATTGAAAAATGAGCACATAGTGAATTTTTTATCTTTTTTTGTTAAAAACATTCCCAAAATTTTCGCAGCGAAGGCGAATATTTGTCACATTCCTAATACCTATGTGAGTTGTATACATTCTTACTCAGGGTTTCTAGATTCCATTTTTTAGTAGTAGATATCATGTTTTTGGCTCATCTTACCGTTCTGCCTACTGCTTTTTAAGGAGTTGAGACACAGTTATTGAAATAAATACCACGATACTCGAAATAAAATTATATATTAAGAAATTTTATTTAAAAAATATAATTTAAAAACATTCAACAGATTTACATTTCGCTTACTTTCGCCTAGGGATAGCGGAAAAAAATATGGATAACATTTAGACACTAAATATGTAAGATGCGCGCGCATATCTTTATAAAGAATGTTCCAATAAGAACGGTTTTGAGTTTTAAATAAATATATATACTTGTAGCATAATTATGAAAACATTTATTGAATAATGAGTGTTTTTTTCATGAAATTTTCGAGGGCTGTTGTGCATAAATTGTGTATCGAAAATAAAGTATTTAAGTATCGATATTTCGACTGCTACAGAATCGTCAGTAGTTAAATTTATTCAAATAACACATTACAAACATTTTTTTTTTCAACAAATTGAAAAATATATAAAACATTAGCAATAAATTACAGTAACACTAAGAAAAATAAAAAAATACGAAAATTATTACAAAATTGAAAAATATATTTTTCAAGATCATCAAACTTTTTGTAACAGTTCACAACAATAGTTGTAAACTGTTACATAAATTTTAGTGATCTTAAAAAATTTCAATTTTGTGATAATTTTTGTATTTTTTTTTTTTAAGTGTTACTGTAATTTGTTGATATTGTTTTACATATTTACTTTTAACTTTGTAAAAAATGTTTGTAATGTGTTATATTAATAAATTTAGCTACTGACGATGATTGTGTAGCAATCGAAATGTAAATTTGTTGTAAGCGAAATGTATGTTTTTAATTATATTTTTTAAACAAAATTTCTTGTATTATAAGAATTTTATTTCGAATATTGTGGTATTTATTTCAATAACTATAATTTGCTTTGCAGTTTTTGTATGATTAAAAATTTTTAACTATGTAATTAATTTTGAAATTTGCAAACAACTCATAAATATTCAACGGTAATAATGTTAATATAGGCGATATTTTTGCGAATTATGAAATTTTTAAGGTATATTGTAGCAGAAATAAATTTTAAAAGATTTATGCGAAATTTTGAAGAATGGTAAATTTTTAGTTTATAAAGACATTCCTTCGAATAAAAATTTCGTATATTTGGGTTTCCTGAAAATTAATATGAAAATTATAGATGTCGTCTTTTTACTCTTATTTAACTTAATGGAATAATTTTGACAGTCAACGCTGTTTTGCTTGTTCATAAAGCAAAATTAAAGGTTTTTTTCTAAAACTATCTAATTTTAAATAAGAAATTAAACAAATTTTGATATGCCAGTTGAAAGTATTAAACTAATAAACTAAGTCAGTTCAACCCATTTAGCTGGGTTTTGTGGTTTATGGTCCTTTTTTGGAAGAGATTTATCATCTGGTTAGCTGGATTATAATCAAGATACAAGATACATGTTACCAATTAAACTTTGTTGTAGAATTGTTTATTTTTGGGCCAAATTCTTTGGCGGTGAATTTATTATATGCCAAATAGGGAAATTAAAAAGCCATATACTTACTAGCCAGATAACATATCATAATAAAAAATATTGGAAAAATTTCCAAAAAACAATATTTTCCGAAATGTTTAAAATTTTAATCATGAAACCGTCATTATGTGAAATTATTAATTAAAAGTATGTGATAAGGTTGTTGTGAAAGTGGAAAGGGTTTCATTGTCCCTCTCACTCTGTCCCATGCAAAATGTATAAAACGAAGTATCGGTTGCCAGCTTAAACGAAAAAATTTTTTTAAATTTTAAATTACTGAAAATATGCATTTTGCTATTTTTATACCATGTATATGAATTGTATCAAGGTATATTAAGTTTGGTTCCAAATTTGTAAGGCTTGAAAATATTAATGCTACCAACAAAATTTTGATGCAGGTGTTCATAAAATCACTTAATTAGTACGTTTTCGGTTGTCTATCCGTCTGTCTGTCAACGCAATAACTTAAAACCGAAAAGAGATAGGAAGTTGAAATTTGTATAGTGTGCTCAGGACGTAAAAGGTAAGGATGAGTTCGTAAATGAGCAACATAAGTCAGTTGGAGATAGAACACCGCTAGAGAGAGAATAAAAGTTTAAATGTCAAAAATGTTCCTTATAAGAAAATAAACAACTTTTGTTTATGACATTTGTTCGTAAACATCACTGCACAAGCGCAAATTACGTGCAAGAATTCTTTCCTACATACATGGTGTAAAAAAACAAACGATTGGGTCACGATCACTGTCTTTACATGGTATTTCAACAATTAACTCAGTCAATTGTTTGTTTTCATTTGTTTTTTATTAAAACAATGTTTTTTAATTATAGATTCCATATTTAATTATTTCGAAGAGTTTTGATGATTATAAATATCTTTTTATGTAATTAAAAAAGTTACATTGTGACGTATAAAGTCTGACAACTATAGAATGTAGAGGTAACGAACACAATCTCTCTGTTAATAAAGTGACCTTAAAATTTCATTAAATTAAGACGGCATTGGTGTTCCAGAGAAGACCATGCATATACATAGACAAAGGAAAAGTAGTGTAAGAGTATTAAGTTGTATAATACTCTCTCACTCTCTGGTACAATTACACTCCGTCCTTTTTTTCCTTTGCCCTTAATATACATATCTTTTGCTACATTAGCGCCATTATAGCCCCCTTATTTAATATTATTTTGTGGACACTTTTTGATTCAAACAGCCATATGGGAATAGCCTTTTCATCATGCCATAAGCGCAAGTGCAGAGTTTATTTTTCGTACTGACAGCAATAAGTAGGACTAAGATAGAAGATATTTGTTTTTCATTTTATCACATTGGTTATAAATCATTTAGTACGAAACAAATGTGAATCGTGATTTTAAAATGAAAAGCCCTACGAGTTAATTACCTCTACATTCCACACTAACAATCTAGATCATACGATTTTTTGAAAGTTTGTAAGACCTAATGAAATAATTTATATAAGTGACATAAACACATATTTTTACGGATTATTGCACTGTTTTTGTAAAAGCATTTTATTTTGAAACAGAATTCATTACACTTTAAGAATATGTATAACTATATTCCAAAAAGGAAAACCTTAAAAAGTTGGATATATCAGGGAATTTTAAAATAAATTTTTCAGTATAAATTAGCTATAAATAGCGTATTTTACTCATTGCTAGCTTGGTGATATCTGCACACTGGTATTATGGTGTGTACACAATTTATACTTTCCAAGTATCTGACAAATTGTGGCAATGATATTCGAGTGTTTTACCAACTGATTTTGACAAATAAAAAAATAAAAACCTTCCAAATCCAAACTAAAAATTATAAAATAACAGAAAATCATGAAACTATATAATTTCAAATTCGAAAATATTTAATTTTTATTTTTCTCGTCATTAATTGGATCTTATATATTTCCAATATCTTTTTTATCTTCAAATATTATACCTATTTGGAATTTTTCGTGCAAAAATTTTTTAGGCGCATGTCGTTAGAATTATCTTAAGCGATTAGTATTGGCGAGGTTTATAATTAACTTTTTTAAAAAAATTTATTCAACAGATCGCAGTTCCTTCATTAGTTAAGAAAATAAATAAGATATTTTTACCGCATCGTTTAAGAGATACAATTAATTAAAATTATGCAATGAATTACATTACAATTTTAAAAAATGTTAAAAGATTAATAACATAGTTTTGGTTTAATTAATTTTTTGGTATTATGATTTAGTTTCTGCCTCTGTTGTTAATCGAAAATGAAAACTACCAATTTGAATTGTATGAAAACTATCAATTTGAATTGTAAATAATTCATTTGATTTTATATAATGAATTTCTGACTGGTATAATAATAGGCTTTTGTCCACTAGGAATAAATCAGATCTATTAGAATTTCTAATGATTAATCATGATATGTAAATAACAAAACGCAAAATTATTTTTATAAAAAATGAGGATTATTATTATTTTTAGAAAATAAATTAAGTAAAATTAGACATTCAGTGACATGACAGCAATCACCAATCAGAAAGTGTTACGTTACACCATGCCCAACGCTATTAATATTGCTTACATTTTAATAGAACGAAGCAGGTTACTTGATTTATTGTCATACACAAAAAATATTGTTCACTTACAACTGCTTACAACTTTTCACACAAAAATGACTGTTTGGCAAGGCGTGATGTCATTTAATATGCCATTACACTACATTGTTTTCGAAGTAAATTTGAATTGTTTTTGAAAATGCAAAATACATAATTAAAATTGTGTTTTTTCTTTTTAAATAATACTTTTTTTATGTATATCAGATATTATTGTAACGTATAAACCAATTTTTCAAATTTACGATAAAAGCCTATTAAATGCCATCGAATATTAATAAATACATATAATAAATATTATAAACTTTATTAATAATTAAAATAATATATAAATTAAAATTACATTGGTTTAGTAAAAAAAGGGTAAATTTGAGGTAATGTAAATGAATTAAAAAACAGCTTATCATTGAATTTAACATTTAAATTTTAGCCACCTCAGTGTTTATAATTCTTTTTTGTGACTTATTTATTTTAAAATTCTTAATTAATTAATTATAAAATTTCATGTATTATAATAGTTTTTAAAAAAAAAAACTAAAAAATTATTGCTTATTTGACTACACTGATTCTCGTCTCGCCAATGCCTTACTACTTTAAAATAATTAATAACTATATATGTTTAAAATTTCTAAACGCACTGTCAAAATAGGATTTGTGAAGGAACGTTTTTTATGACGCGGAGTTACCTATTGTTGTTGCATTTAGTGAGTGTATTAAAATATAAAAGACAAGATTTTGTTATATTTTTTATTTACTTTAGTTGAGTAATTCTACCTGAATAAATATTCATTTTATAAAGTTTAAAAATAAAATTCAAATGGATTGGCTCACTGCGCAAACGCGATACATCTGAGGGGCGTTATATCCAGATCAATCAACAATTTGCCTGGTATTTAAATTATCAGTGGGTTTGTTCCTTTTCTCTTTAGCAGACCGTGTGTTATTCGCACACGCGTTTTGCCAGAGTAGTTATTTTACTTATTAATTAATTTCCCTTTTTTAAAAAGGAAAATCCCCGATGCGCTTACACGATGCTCTTGAGAGGCGCGTAACTGGTATTAATTAGAAACGCAGCTTTTACAGTTTTAGTGGCTATGGAACATTTTCCTTTAGCAGATTGTGTGTTGTGTGAACACAAGTTTTGCTATTTAAAAATAATGTTTGTGCTAGGACCTTTTCTCGTTTTAATGCTAAATAAAGGTTAAATTCATGATCGGGTGGTCAATTAAGGTACAAAGATTTTTGAATATTTGAACCTGAATTGAAAATTTTATCTAAGATATATAAATCTTAATTATTAATCTGATGTAAGAAATTTAAACTCAGTTCAAATTAAAACGAAAAAAATTCTTGACTTGAAACATTACTTTTGTAAAAGCGTACACACAACAGTGGGCATTCGATCTGTAAAGCCTGTGTTGTCGAAGGAGGCAGTAACCTTCTTCGAAATAAAAAGGAAAATTAATTATTGAGTGAAATAATTACTTTTGCACAACTCCGCTAAAGAGAAAAGTTCCATATACATCATGTCAATCTAGAATAAAAACTAGGCTAAAGAAAGATTAGACTATCGATTGATATGAGTCTCGAGCCCTTCAAATATGGTGTGCATATTTTTGGCATAATCATCCTTAAGCATATAAAAATTTATCCAGAGTGCTGCATATCGAGGAATTCCAGTTTTTAAAAGTGGGAATTTTTAGTATAATTTTGACTGAGATTATACTGAGATTTAATCGAAAAATTGGGCATTATTGGACGCGTTTTTTATTAACTACAAAGTTCAAAATTTCTTTTATCAATTGCAGATTATATTAGTTATTAAATCATACCAGAAATCTTTAGGAAAAAATGGTGATTTTTCGATCGGTTCAACCTAGGATAAGTTTTTATGTATATAAGGATGCTTTGTGAAAAAAATCAACTTTATATGCAAATATAAAAGTACTCATTATTCACAGGATCATAACAGGGGGTTTTTATTCTTATGATTGCTTTATTACGGTATCGATTACTCAACCATTGTAATCTGAATGTTAAAAGTGTAAAAATTTTTTATTTTGGTTCCTTATATGGGTTATTTAGAGTAATAAAATAAGTAAATAGATTAAATTTAGTATTTTATCAATCCCTTATATTACCAAACAGCGAACCAAACACTATGGTTTGAGCATTAATTGTTTCCGGGTTTTCCACTCTCAAGAAATACAAAGAAGTTGGAATTAGTGAGATCGTATTGAAGTATTCCTGGTCATGGAGTAGAGAGGGAGATATTATCACTAGGTACTAGGTGTAAAGGGTATAATGGCATCATCCTTTTCTACTTACACTCAGTGTACTACAACCGCATAGTTTTACATAGTACTACTTTTAAAAGAGTTAAATTCAAACCAGGGGCGTCGCCAGCCAATGACACAGAGGGGGAAACTTGATAGATGCATAATATTAATTACGGAACTTGGATAAATGAGAAACCTCCTTAACTGGAACTCTGAGGTCCCAACACATTGTCACTGAATTGCCTCTGTTAGTGGGACACGAAGCAAACCTCTATATCTGGGATTTGTTCATAGTTACCTCTATAACAGAGACAGCGAGTGAATTTAAATACATTAACCTCTGTAACTGAGATAGCATCGTTTTATTTGTTTGTTTACTTACTTATTGTTATTCTACCCACAAATTCCGCACTTAACTAATTTTAAGCTTCAACTTTTAGTTTTTTTTTTACTACCATACGGATGTTTATTTGAAAAATGCCGAAACGAAGGCTCAAAACGTGTCGAATTTAATGTGCCAAAATCTATTCTTTGTAGAATAATTCAGAATAAAGATAAAATTCAATCACAATGTTCTGAAGGACAAGTAAAACTAAAACGTGTACATTTGTTAGAATATCCTGAACTTGAACAATGTTTGCTAACATGTGTCTAGCAACTTCGTAACAAAAACGTTCCGGTAAGTGGGCCGATGAGTGGTTTAAAAAAAGAGACGGTATAATTTTTAAAGCAATTTGTGAAGAAAGTAACGCTGTTGATGATAACAAATGTAGCCAATGGATTGAAGACCTGTCAGTTCTTCTGCGCAACTATTCTATTGATGATATTTTTAACGCAGGTAAAACGGGTTTATTTTATGGACGTCTACCCGATAAAACTTAAACCTTAATATGTGAGTCCTGTCATGGCGAAAAACTTAGTAAAGAGCGCGTTACAATATTTCTGGGTGCTAGCATGTCAGGAACTGAAAAGCTGCCTACCCTATTAATCGGAAAATCTAAAACTGCAAGATGTTTGACAGATGTTCAAACTTAGCCTGTGAATTACCAAAATAATAAAAAAGCATGGCTGACATCTTTTGATTTCCAATAAAGATTAAAACTCATTATTGTATACGTTATTTTAATCAATAATCGTACCTCTTAAGGTAGTACCAGCATGAAATCACTTTTCGACAGATTTGGCCGAATTTTTTTTCTCGGGTTTATAATAGCTTTATTTATGAATTCCCAAAATTTCATAATTTTTGACCGTTTAGATCGCGAGATATTTAAAGACAAAGTTCGCGATTTTGAGGGTCATGTCCCATTTAAAGCATGTAAAATGTCCGGTCTCTCCAACTATTTTTTATGATATTATTATATATTGAAGAAAAAGTAGAAAAAAATGTTTATACAATACAATTCTAAAAAAAAAAATTTAGAAATTAATTTTCACTTTCGAGATATTAATTTTGACGTAAATTGATCGAAATTGGGACGTTGGCATAATTATTTCCCATTTTAAATGGTCAAAATTTCTGAAACTTTGGGAATTAATACTAAGCATTATTAAATTCTTAAATTTAATTTTTCGTTAAATTCTGTCGAAAAAAAAATTGTACCATTGCTTTAACATAGAAACTGCAAATACCATGCTGGAACTACGTTAACTGACCTCTATTAATGGAACTCTATGTAAATGAGAAAAATATATCTTTATACCTCGATATCTAAGACACTGGGTAAGTGAAATACCTATCTATAAGTGAGACAAATTTACAGGTCCCTTGATGTCTCAATAAACCAGGTTCCACTGTATAACAAAAAAAATTTTCTTACGCACGTGATAAAGTGAAACTTGAAAGCAATATTAATTTTTTGTGAGGAGGATTTATTCACAAATATGTCATCAGCACGTTATGTAAAACATTCTTCAATATCCACATGTTCCAATTACAGGAACGGATGAACTGACTGACTTTCAATACTGTAAAACACTCTAAAAATTATATTATTACATCTATTAATACTTTCACACTAGATTTTAGGCCGCTTACTTGTTTTTAAAGTTGTATTTGAGTATATATATGAAGAGTAAATCGTTTACTTGGTTCCAAATATGGAACATTCATTTTTCATTTTAGATGACGAAAAATCACAACCTATGATATTTTATGCTACATATACGGGAAAGTTTGAAAAACTATTTCTTTAAACTTTCAGATGATCGGGTAGTTATAATATTAAACTCAAAATTTAATAAAATAAAATATTTTTCATCTATAAATTGGGCTCAACGGTTGAAAAATATTTTGTCCCATGTTAGGCAGGTTGGGCCTTTTGGACAGATAATATCGTCCAGGTCCCGACAATCTACATACACTCACTCCGCTTGATGCACTGAAGTGAACTAATCTATATTTCTATGCCTTAATTTATGTTTTCTCTAGTGTGAGTTCGTTTATGTTGAACTAAATGACCTTTCTGAGTAAATGTTTTATTACAAATATCACATGAAAATAGTTTTTCTCCACTGTGAATTCGTTTGTGTTGAACTAACTGACCTTTCTGGGTAAATTTCTTCTCACAAATATCACATAAAAATGGTTTTTCTCCACTATGAGTTCGTTTATGTGCCTCTAGATTAAGCCTTCGAGTAAATGTTTTATTACAAATATCACAAAAAAATGGTATTTCTCCATTGTGAATTCGTTTATGTAGAAGTAAATAGCTTTTATTAGTAAATTTTTTATCACAGATATCACATAAAAATGGTTTTTCTCCATTGTGAATTCGTTGATGTTGAACTAAATAATCTTGTCTATTAAATGATTTATTACAAATATCACACGAGAAAGGTTTTTCTTCATTGTGAATTCGATTATGTAGAACCAAATAACTTTTATTAGTAAATGTTTTATCACATATATCACATGAAAATGGTTTTTCTCCATTGTGAATTCGTTTATGTAGAACCAAATAGCTTTTACTAGAAAATTTTTTACCACAGATATTACATTCGAATGGTTTTTCAACGTTGTGAGTTAGTTTATGTGTTTTTAAATTGCTTGACTGAGTAAATGTTTTATTACAAATATTACATGAAAATGGTTTTTCTCCACTGTGAATACGTTTATGTTGAACTAAATGGCTTTTCTGACTAAATGTTTTATAACAAATATCACATGGAAGCAGTTTTTCTCCAGTTTTTACTTTGTCCAATGTCTCATCTTTAATAATTAATTCTGTGTTTAAATCTTTTTCAAGTTTCACATGTGCATCGCCGACATGTAATAGTTCATTTTTCACCGTAACACAGCTGTTTTCTAGTATTTCGTTTTTAATTAATCCATCTTCTATTGTAACATTTTCATCTAATATTTCATTTTTCACAATTAATTCATTTTGAAGTTTCATATTTTCAAAACTGCTGTTTTCTAATACTTCATTTTTAAGTGGATGATATTTAAATGTATCATTTTCATCTAATATTTCATTTTTAATTAATATTAATTCTGAATGTAGTTGTTTTTCATCATCAAATGAATTATTTTCCATCTTAGTTTTCTTTTTTTAAATTTGTAAAGCATTCACTTTGCAATTAGCATTCACATTTTTTGACACTAGATGTTAATTTATCACATAATTTATTTTTGAAGATTCTAGCTTGTTACAAGTGAGCATATACCACAGACCAATATTATAGTATAAATAGGCTGCGTTCCGATTTACGCTGGGGCACTGCTCAGAGAAATATGAACCCTCATTGCACTCTCAGCGCTTTGGTCACGTGATCAATTTCAAATAGCACCAGTTTTATAATATTTCGCGTCAATAATTAATATAAAAAAATTATTCATCATAATTATAAAATGTTAAGCAAAATTGTTTTATTAATAAAAATTTTAGGCATTACATTCATGTCAAATGAAAATATAACATTTTAACTAAATTTTACTTGATATATTTTTATTATAAATAAAAACAATTTAACTTTTACTACTAATCTAGAATATATTATAAATATTTATCAAATATTTAATTATAACAATATTCAAACAATAATTTATTTCGTTGAACAGAAAACTTTTTAATAAAAATTATTTTCTTTTTACAACGGTGTCAAAAAACGGAGTAACAGTATACTGCATTCCCTTTTAACCAGTAACCAGTATAGCTGACTAAAAAGAAACGACTTCGCAGAATAAATGTCATTTCTTACAACGGTCTCAGTGTATATCAGAACCATGGAGATTAGAAAGAAGGACGCTGTTGGAAATAGTGTCCCAAAAATACGGACAAAATAAGTGAGGCGCTGCGATCGCTAAGTTGTCTCAATAAAAGCGGGGTGTTGTTAAATTTGTATATTATGCAAGTAATTTCATCTACTTATACTCATAAACAGCTAACTTCGGAAATACTACTTACCGGCGAATTTTCAGGGACAGGCGCGCTAATGCTTTAGCCTGTAGCGATCGTTCTCCTTCTCTGTAACCTTCATGATCAGAACAAAGAATACAGTAATAATGCATTTCTTCACTATTATTTTATCTATGATTTTTTCATAAATAATGCTAATCAAAAAATTTGTTGGAAGTACCTGTTCTTTTAAACAATACAACTTTAAAAAAACGTACTTATAAACCACATGGCCTTAACATGGCCAAAGAATACAGATACATTGTATTCTTTGACATGGCTGTCAAATTGACCGCTAAGATTAGCATGGTTTAATACCTCGTTTATTGATAATATAGATTTTTATTGCAAAAATTTGATATTTCTAGTCTCTAATACCTGGTAAATACCATAGAATTATTATACATAGAGAACGGGAGGGATCTGTTATCCTGCAAGTGGATGCGATATACTGGCAGTCTTCTATAGACCTTTTCATCATGTCACATGCGCAAGTGCAGAGTTTATTTTTTCGTACTGACAGCAATAAGTAGGACTAAGATAGAAGATATTTGTTATGCATTTTATCACATTGGTTATAAATCATTTAGTACGAAACAAATGTGAGTCGTGATTTTAAAATGAAAAGCCCTATTTCGCTTCGCATATCGCATCCACTTACAGGCTAACGTTGTCTATCTTCGTATCTCCATGTTTAAACTTTAACACTTATTGAAGGTTAGAAAAAATGGCAAATAATTTCATGATAAAAATAATCATTTAATTACCAAGGAAGAAAACATTAAACTTGAAAAGCAATTAAATACAGAATATAAAATTAACGGTGAATTGTTATGTGCTAATGACAGTGATTTTATAATAAAAAATGATGGAATTAAAAATGAAATGCAAGAACACAGCAACAATGATATTGAAGAAATATTGAACAACAGCAGCGAATTTGAATTATGAATATGAAACATGAACTAATTCACTTAAACGGCGAATATTATTTGTCTATAGTCAAAAACGAAAATATTAAACTTGAAAAACAATTAAATACATAATTCATTATCAAAGATGAAACATTAGATGTGTATTACAATCACAACCAGTTACTTTTAGAAAAAAACTATTTTCATGTAATATTTGTAATAAAATATTTACTCAGTCATGCAGTGTAAATATACATAAACATATTTAAACAGCGGAGTAAAACCATTTTCATGTGATATTTGTTACAAATTATTTTATAGACAAGGATGTTTAATTCGGCAAAAGATCAAATTTTCATTTTGAAATATTTCCTAACTCGAAATTTTGATTATCCTTTGTATAATTAAGAAAAAAGAAACCAATTACCATTACATTTTAACCTTCCCCGAAGAATCTCCATATTAAAATCCAAAAAACTCTTTTAGAAAATCGTGTCCAATATCCAAAAATGCATAGATTCCAAATTGTGCTTAAGAGGAATGGTAACAAGTGAAAACAAACAATTGGCTGAGTTAATTGTTGAAATACCATGTATAGACAGTGTTGATGACACAATCGTTTGTTTTTTGACGTCACGTTAATAAAAAAAGATATCCACTTTTAAATAGCACACACACTGAGATTCCCACACACTACACACACACACACACACACTGATATATTAATGCATACTATAAAATTTGCACCTAATAAGCGCCCTTGTGGGTAAACAGTGATGTTTACAAAAAAAATTTTCAAACAAAAGTTGTTTATTTTTTTATAAAGAACATTTTTTACGTATAAACTTTTGCTCTATCTCTAACGGTTTACAAGATGGGTCCTACGGACCCAAGACCCAATTGACCCATATTGCTCATTTACGAACTTGACCTTAGTTTTTAGGTCCTGAGTACGCTATAAAAATTTCATCTTGATATCTCTTTTCGTTTTTGAGTTATCGTGTCCACAGACGGACGGACGGACGGACAGCCGGAAATGGACTAATTAGGTGATTCTATGAACACCTATACCAAAATTTTTTTCGTAGCATGAATATTTTTAGGCGTTACAAACTTTGGACTAAACTTAATATACTATGTATATATTTCATATATACATGGTATAAAAATAATGGAGGATGACTCGAAAAAATTTTTGATGTCACATGGCCTGATAACAGACAATAGACTTTTTTTTTAATAAGACTTCATACAACACGGACGTGTTTATTCTCAATATAAATTTTGTTATCAATTGTTACATTCATTATATTAAATTGCATAACAATCAAAACAAACAAACAAATCATCATATTTTAACTAAATTGTGTTTACCATCTGTGTTCAAATTCCTACACGCTTTACGTAAGTGATTTATTATTATTGCATTAGTAAACTTAGTTTGAAATGAAATATCAATTTTTATTTACTTTATCGTCTTAAATTTGATTGATTTATTTTTTTGAATATTTTGTTTAAATTCGTAACATAAAAAGAACTCGTTCTGAGCGCCGTGTCTAGCTCAAATGATCCTACAGGTCCAGGTCTACCTCCTATAGATCTGGACACACCGGTCCTAACATCCCTAACACCCTTTGACGCCATTAAAAATAACTCGTTCTGAGCGCCGTGTCTAGCTCAAATGATCCTACAGGTCCAGGTCTACCTCCTATAGATCTGGACACACCGGTCCTAACATCCTTAACACCCTTTGACTCCCTTCCCATAAACTCAAATCCCGATGTACCAATAAATATTACCC
This sequence comes from Chrysoperla carnea, assembly GCF_905475395.1. NCBI lineage: Eukaryota > Metazoa > Arthropoda > Insecta > Neuroptera > Chrysopidae > Chrysoperla > Chrysoperla carnea. Next base: position 11,720,465 of record NC_058342.1, read on the forward strand.
CAGCCCAAACACCTAATTCAACAAAAAACAATGTAAAAGAACCCACCAAACTTATCAAATATTCATATACTTCTACTTCACTAGGCCCCTTTAAAGTTTTTATAGAACCCCTATCAGACTCAAAAAAAAAAATTGTATCCCATTTCTTTCGGGAACACATTAGCTAAAAAGAAAATCCCAGACATTCTAAAAATAGATTCTTTAGGCAGAAGCCGTCTTTGTGTCACTTTCAAAAATTCAAATTCTGCTAACTCATTTATTATCCAAACTCTCCTTGCTCAAAATGACCTAAAAGCATTTATCTTTACCCATTGTGTGACCAGAACCGGACTCATACGAAACATTGACCTAGACATTGACGAAGATACTCTTTTACAAAATCTCAAGTTCCCATTCAAAATCCTTAAAGTTCACCGTATTTCCAGACTTACCAAACCAGACGCAAACAAACTAAACGAATCGGACGCAACTGAATACCAAAAAACAACCACAGTTATTGTCACCTTCGAAGGAAATACACTTCCAAGAGAAGTGCTTCAATTGCGTTCGATTCGGACATACAACCACCCACTGTAAAAGCTCTCCCCGTTGCAGTAACTGCGCAGAGCCACATTATTCTAAAGACTGCCCCTGTCCTGAATCCACAAAAAAATTCGTACACTGTAATGGTGTACACTCTGCTCGTTCACGCGACTGTCAAGAATATTCTGGCCAAACTATCATCAAACGTTTAATGGCTACAGAAGGCCTCACATTTCACGAAGCCCCAGGCCAAGTATTCGATCCCAAAAAATTTTCTCTCCACTTGTCATTCCAAACGCGTTCCCTACTGTCAATAGAACCATTACTACCGCAACACCACCAACCCAAATACCGACTCTAGGCTATTCACATGTAATGAAAGCCTCAAGTGCAAAAAAACGGAAGCCTCTCTCCATCCCCTCCTCAATCCCCCACTTACACCCGTGAGCAACAATCCTTCCTTATCAATTCAAATGCTCGATCTCCTTCCACGTCATCCAACTTACCCATTTTTAATAACAGCTACACGAATAAAAATAAAACTACCCAACCTAATTCCAAAACATTAGAATCATACTTTCAAAATGCCCTACAACTTATAATAACGGACCCAACTACTAACGAAAAAGTGACCCAACTCTTTCAATTCATAATCGAAAATGGCAGCATCTTGTCACCTCCAAATCCTTCAATTTAACATTCGCAGTCTTTCCAATAACAAACCAAACCTACTCCATCTACTTACCACGAACAAAATACACGTAGCCCTCCTATCGAAAACTTGGCTCCAAGCCAACTCATCTGTTCGTATTAGGGGATACCAGACATATCGCTCTGATAGGGCAGATGGATATGGAGGGGCTGCAATCCTTGTACATTCACCCCCCCCCCCCCCCACGCGACCAACCCATACCTTTACAATCTCCTTCTCTTAATATCCATCTCAATCTACAACGCCCCCAATAATTCCATCTCCGAAATCCAACTAACCAATCTAATATCCAACGTCAATTCTCCATTACTCCTAGCAGGAGATTTTAATTTCCACCACCCCACTTGGGGCAACCACTTTAGCGACGCAGGTGGAAAAATATTTAGCGATTTTCTTACGAATTTTGACCTTGTCATGTTAAACGATGGATCTCCTACTCTCTACTGTCCCCCTTCCAGAAAATGTACCGCTGTAGATCTCAGCATTTGCAGTACGAAATTAAGTACCATGTCCCAGTGGAGGACCTTGGATTGTACTCACGGTAGTAACCACTGGTCAATCATCATTAACAAGCGACCATTTAGACCACGTTGGTCGGTGAGCAAAGCCGATTGGTCGCTTTATAGTCACACTTTCCGAGAGCAATACTCGGAGCTTACACCTCCATCTGATCCCATTATAGCATACAATACATTCATTAATGCAATTAATTCCACTGCTGATACAGCAATCCCTAAAACCAAACCGCCACATTCATTGCACCCCCCTACTCCTTGGCACGTAAAACCATAACAAAAAACCTTAAACAGAATTTTACAATGGACAATTTAAGCAAAAAAAGAAAAACTCATGGAAGAAATTCTGTGAGAGTTTTACACGTTCAACTCCTATCAGCGAAATATGGTTGAATATTAAAAAATTTGGCAAAGCTTCCTTCCCTTGTGCCCAACTTTCTTCGAATGATGTTAGGAAGGAGGAATTTATGGACAATCTAGCTCCTCAAACGGTTGCACCAGAATCATTGTATAACCTACCTGTGGAATCTAATAATTTATTGGATGCTCCTTTCTCGGTTCACGAATACAGATCTATCATATGCCAACTAAAAGATTCTTCGCCAGGTTCAGATGGTATTTACTATTCCATGATAAAAATCTTCCTGGTGAAACGAATATTCTTTTATTGAATATTATGAACGATTTGATTTTGAAAAATATAGTACCTGATGAATGGAATGGAATGGAAGTTCCATTATTCTACCCATATTAAAATTCAATAAAAATCCTGATTCTGCCTCGTCCAACCGTCCCATTGCCATGAGTTCTTGCCTTTCAAAAATCGTGGAACGTTTGATTAAAATTAGACTAGAGTGGTGGTGTGAACACAACTCCATTCTACCTTATTTTCAATTCGGTTTTAGAAGGTCGATGGGCACAACGGACACCCTCTCCTTACTTTACACAGACATACTGGACTGCTTTACAGACAATAACTATCTTGAAGCGATATTCATTGACATAAAAGGAGCATTTGCAATGTACTAACAGACGTACTGATCGACAAACTTCTGCAACTAAATGCTCCGCGCAGAATCACACGATACGTTTAAAATCTTTTACACCATCGAAATATCACTCTTCTACGCCATCATTCTGAAATGCACAGAACAGCCGTTTTGAGTCCAATCCTCTTTAATATATATACATCAGATATTCAAGAACTCCTCAGCACATTATTAAAATCCTGCAATTTGCTGACGATATAGTTGTATATCCATCCAATAAATACTTAGATTTAGCTAGAAGCAACGTTGCGAATGGTTTAGTTCAGCTAAAAGACATATTGGATGAACTGAACTTAAGTATTTCAGTCACTAAAACTACCGCAGTCCTATTTTCCAGAAATAAGGATGTTCCTCAACCTATCCCATTTTTAGATTCAAGTATCCAATTTCAACCGTGTAAAATTCCTCGGAATTACCCTTGATCGGAAGCTCTCTTGGCGTGAACACATAATGGCGTTGACCAACCGTGTCAAAAGTGGACTGAATGCTATGAAAGCGATCAGATCTACGTGGTGGGGTACAGACCCTTCCACTTTATTAACTTTCCATAACGCCTTCGTCCAGGGAGTTTTCGACTATGGCAGTTTCTTTCTCTAACCCCAAACCCCAATCCAAATAATCTACCTTAGACCGATTGCAATACCAATCCCTTCGAATATCATTAGGCCAAATGCAATCCTGCCCTACAAAGGCACTCCTAGTTAAAGCAGGTATTCCTCCTTTCCATCTCAGGAGAATTAATTTAGCTAAAAAATTTATCCTAAAAAAACTGCCCTTTTCTAGACACCCCTTAATACCACTTTTAGGTCAACTAAATATAAAAATGCACTCTCGCTACTGGCGACGTAAACCAATCCCCCCTTAATAATAGCATATCGTTTCTTTTTTGAAATCCCTCTACACCGTAGCCCTTCCCTTCTACAAGGATGATTTTTAAGAAGAGCTCCTAAACTGAAATTTTACCCAATTTTTTGAGTTTGCAATGAAAACGAAAATTCGAGAAAATTTTGTTAATAAAAAATTGTGTAACTGTATGAAAAATTAACTTAAAATAAATTTCCAATGGTAGTAAATTTTTTAAATAATAACAATGATAAAATGACGCAAAAAGCCCTTTTTTCAGCGTTAAATTAAAATCATAAATAATGGATAGATTTCATTTTTTTTTTTTTAAATGGCGGCCATGTGAGAAACGCCTAAAATATGGAAAAATTGTATTTTTTGAATGATTTAAAAACGAAAATTGTGGTAGTTATAAAAGTTTTTACAAAACAATATGCCCGGGCTTAAAAGGAGGTAGTTTAATTTTAAACCTAGGAATGTCAACTTTGTTTGGGAAGCAAATATCTTGATCCAAAAAGCAAGTACGAAAAAAAAAATTTTTTTTTCAATAAATAGTAAACGAAATTCTTATAAACAATTTACCGTACCTATAGTTATGGTTTTATTAAATTTTTATTATCATAATTTTGTTTCTGTCTTCGATGTTATTAAGAAGCGGTGTACGCACAAATTTGAATTGTAATAATTTCTTAGATCATAGTTATCTTAGCCATTTGAAGCTGGGCAAGGAAAATTGGTGTTGTTCAAAATATCAATACAATTTCACTTTCGCATACATTATCTATCATTTACAACTGCAGAAAAAATATATACTTTCCTTTTTGGGAGTGTCCAAACATATTTCGGCATAAAAAAGTGATTTCTGGAGATTTTATCATATTTTTCTTCTATTTAAATGGATGGAATGGATTTTGATTTTCTGAATTCCTTATATACCTACTAATAAGTAAAAAGTTCACCTATTGAAATCTTCCTCTAATGTTTTTATATCCTGTGCAATCCGTGTGCAATATGGTTTAATAAAGCCAAGTTGACAGAGGTATTTTTACTTGTAGCCTTCAAAAGCGATTTACATTGAAATTTATTTTTATTTTCTCCATTTTTAGAAGCACTTTATTATGCCAAAATGCATAAAATACCCGATTGCAAAACATCAGCGATATAAATGCGCTCAAGTGTTGGAAAGCCGTTTTTTTTTACTAACAAAATTCTGATGTCAGAATTTTCATCTGTAAAGATAATGGCAGAATTTTGTAAATCTATGCGGCTTACGAACAATTTAGAAGTCGTATCACATCAAGTTAGTGCATGTAAAAACAAAATTATTATTGGTAGTGTTAGATTACAATATTATTGGTAGTGTTTTTTCAAGACTTTTATTAGGATAAATTTTTGCGGATACCCTCCTTGGGCAGGAAGAAAAATACTTCTGTATGAGGAGGTGTTAAAGCTGTTACTAAACATTCAATATCTTCAGCATATACTCATTCAATATTAATTGCCGTTTGTATTGTTAAGTAGAGCTTAAAAGTAAAACCACCGCTTTATAGCCTCCACCTCTCTTGATCTCACTTATCCCCCTTCCATACCACTTGATGGGATTTTACGCAGCTAAAAGATATGTACAGTTTTCAATTTTTTAAATTGTAAAATAGTCATAATTAATTGAGTATATCAGAAAAGGTGGCCATGATTTGTTTGACATTTAGGTACTGTTTTAAATGTCAGTGTTATTCTGATGTATGAGCTATATTGCTGTACAGTTTGATTAAAAACTATTCGCTTGTTTTTGCGTAAAAGCGTAACAAACAAACAAACAAACAAAGTTCCTTACTTTCACATTTATAATATATCGCTAGTTTTGGCGTGAAAGCGTAAGAAACAAACAAACATCCTTACTTTCACATTTATAATATATAGGGATGTATCAGCATCACCTTCTGCTTGACACGAGAAAATATTATTGTTTGCTAGTTCCTTCATTAACATTTCGATTAATGTACCATAATTTTAAAGTGAAAAAATTACACTGTA